>NC_139511.1:10826898-11426898 GCF_008360975.1 Lichenostomus cassidix | reverse complement strand
GTTGATGGCGTGGGGTGGTGCTCCCCAGCTAGCCATGGAAAAAACATGCCATCATTTATAAGGCAAAATATGAAATTGAGACCTCCTGTTTTGCAGACAAACTTTGAAAATCCTTTTTGCCAGAGGTTTTGCTTTTCTTGCTTAAGGGCATTAAGTGATGACTTTGAGGTCAGAAACCTATTCCAATAAGGAAAAGTGGTGTGTATCTAATAATTTTGTTTCAGATGAGTTTCGCCTTTTCAAGAATTTTGTCCACTGAAGGAAGGATGATACTATACATTAGATGAACCACTACAACACTACAGTTTACACACTCCTGCCTACTGTCCATGACCTTGTCAAATGCAAGAATTTCCTCAGTCATGGCTTTTTTGACTGAACTTTGACGAATAAAAGCCATATTTGAAATGCTATTCAGTCCTGAAATATCTACAAGATAGTTCTAAAACCTCATTTGTTTTTAAAAAAATGAAAGTGTTTCTACTGTTTGTTAAGTTTTGCAAAATAGAAACCTTTCAAATGCACACATCCCTTAGCAACTTCTTCTGTCACAGTGATTAGGTCTGAGATTCAGATCAGGCAAAAGCTTAATAAAAACTGGGTGTGCACCTATTAGAAACAAAACTTCGAAAGTGGTTGTAACAGTGAAATTAACTTTCCTTATTTTGCATTGCTTAAGATTTCATGGTATAACAGCTCTTCTAAGCTTCTCTCTAGCATGGAATCTAGAGTTCACACTAAAATCCCTCTTCTGCCAAAGGTAATATTAGCTTGATTATAGCTTTTAAATGTACCTTTCTGTTCATAAGTGCGACTCACAGACATCCCTGAGGTGGTACATGAATGCCTTTTCAAAAAGTGGTTGATTTTAGCAAAACTTCACAAAGTTTTACTTTTTTATTTTCTAGTAACTCTTCCATTAAACACAGAAAAAAAAAGTAGTCTATAATCCATTGTCCAATTTTTTCTCATTGTGATATCACACCTTGCAGTTTTTTGGTAAGAGGAATGTTAGAAACTGGAAAAGACATATCAATAGAGAAACATACATGCTAAATTACCCTTGACCTAGCATGAAAATCCTGAGATCTAATCTGCAAAATCTTGCATATATCATTCTTGAGATAATCCCAGGTAAAGAAGATTTTTTTTTTTTTTTTGTAGAAGATAATGAAAATAAAAGCCTTTAAAGAAAACAGGCTACATTTACTGAATATATTGCTACCTTAAAATAGTTGCTGCATTTATACTACTGATGGTCCTATGGATAAAGAGCAGCATTCTTTATCCATAGAATAAAGTCAGGATATATGAGTTTTCCCTCAAGATTGTTTAAAAAAACTTGTGTGAGACCTTATCCTCTCAATAATTGCAGCCTGTAAAATGGGATAATAATGCTAGAATTGCTGCAAGATTACAGGTCTTATTTTGTTAATGTAAGTAGGGAATTTCTAAGATTCTTGGATAAAAAGTGCAGAATGTTTTTATTGTTCTGGCTGGACTCTAGCCTCTAATATGCTGTCTAGTAATTATTGAAGTCACTTGCGAGAGTAAAGTGAAAATAGTAACAGTCTTCTTGGGTGAATATTACCCCTACTCCAAACAGAGCATTAGCAAAACAGGATTTTTACATTTTAGAGACCCTAGATGAAAAAGGCCAGTAGTATGTCATTCACGCTTCTATCTCAACTCACATCTGCTGTGCTCAGGACTATGTGTATGTATGGAATCTCAGATTCATCCATGCTTTCATGTCAGAGGAAGGAACATCTCCAGAATTGACTCCAAATCAGCATAACTAATTTATAAATAAAGGATTATAAGGTAGAGTGGTGAACCTCTATGATTCTGCAATGAAAAATTCTGATGGCAGAGGCAGACTTTCCTTACTTTCTTTCATTACTGTACAGAAAACTAAATCCAAATGCCATTAAAGACAGTAAAACTTGCATTATTATTTTCAATAAACAGGTCATTAGCCAAAAAATTCATGTTTCAATAAAGAGATGTTAATAAAAAGATATATGCCAAGTATTGTGTGGTTTCATTAAGTACGGGTTTCTGCATTTTATTTTCCTTGTATTTGATCTTGTTTTTAACTAGAATGCTCACTTGAAGTAATTGGTGAAACAAGTTCCAGCAATCAGACTTTTAAAACTGCAGATACAGATGTCTTGGAGTTTCATAGCTGCACTTATATTACATTAGGAATACCAGTTTGCTGATCTGTCACAGTAGTAGAGGTCAGGAAAGAGAAGGAAAATGTAACAAAATGAAAAATAATTGTGCACATTTTTCTTGCAGTCCAGAATTAATGGAAAATATAAATGTGCAATATGAATAATTTAAAAGAAATTACATTGTCTTAAAATGCATTTAAAGAATATTTCGGAATAAATTTCATTTATTTTTGTAGTGAATTGTACACTCACTCACACATTATTACCTATTTGTTTTGTGTTGTAATCATACGTGGAAGATTATGTCATTCTGATTCATGTGTGCCAGAGGAAAAAAACACACCTTTTTTTTATTTCTGCAAAGCTGAACATCCTTAAGACTAGCTATTAATTTAAAACATGTTAATATATTTAAGGCTAGGGACAACAGCTACCTAGAATGTGAAACTGATTACTTATTCCTGAAGGTATTACATTGTGACATTTTGTAAATGAAGCATTTTTAAACTCCAGACAAGAGCTGAATATTTTTCATCTGCACATTGAGGAAATTGCATAGAATGTGTCAGGTTTCTGAAATTCATATCAGCAGGTGGTAAGGCACAAATAAACAGATAAAGAACTAACACTATTTTTATGGAGACTGAAATGTTGTGTAAATAGTGCTGTTATTCACAGCACTGGCCATTAAAGATTTTTTTGTAATACTCAGTGTTACATGAATTAAGTAAAGGAAGAAAATAACCAGAAATATTGATTGAATAACTCACTTTAAAAAGGAGATCAGAAAAAATAATGTTTTAAAATATTTGCTTGCATTATTAATTGTTGTGACATGATTTAATTTTGTTCATTCATTTGCTAATTCACTACTATCTGGGTCATTTCGTACCGATATTGGTGAATGCAAATTTCACATCATGTGACTATTCACCTATAGATGACAACTGTCATGACAGTATTGTTCCTTAGATAATTTTTTAATGTAAAATACTCTGCTTTATAAATTTTTTCCTTTATTTTTAGCTTATCATGTCCAAAAAAAAAAAAAATAAGAGCTTTACAGAATGGTAGCAAGAACCTTGATTCTGTGACAATTTATGACAATTATCTTTAATGTTCTGTCTCACAAAAAAATCTTTGTTTATACAAATGCTTATGAATAAATATTATTATTTTCATGTTTGCTTCTGAGTACTTGTATAATATGACTCCCCTTGAAAACTGAGAATTCATTAAAAATACTTAATGGAGAAGTGTCAGCAGAGAACAACCACAGATAATTATGCTGTGGGAATCCTGATGGTGAAAGTTATTGCCTGATGGAAACAGAGCATTTCTTGCTTTATTTCACATGGTTTAACAAGATGCCTTTTCACTAAATCCAAGACAGGTTTAACGAGACTACTGAATCCTTTAAATATTGATGCAAATATAAAATCATAGAGATCTTCTGTCAGCCAACAAGCAGAGATGGAAAGAGGGAGCAGACTTCACACTTCTAGGAAGAGATGTGTTTGTCTTGCTGGAAGGAACTTGCAAATGTTTGCAGCAAGATATAAACAAGAATACTGTCTGCAAAATGTGAAGCAGCCCTTCTATAATCAGTGTCAGTATGGATTCAGTTGCAGTACATTTTCCAGTATAGAATGTAGCAATTTAAGAACATTACAACACTAATGAAGTTTCAGAAAAGATCAAACAGAATGCCGAGAGGTTAAGGAGCTTGACAAGGGAGAAGAGATGGGAGTTGCTTAATGTGAAAAAGGAAGGCTTGGGATCGTGTAATTGTGGCTTTAACACATTCAGAATCTCTAGGGAACAAGAAAAGTACAGTGTATTCTCCATATTCAGAGTGGATAGAACAAGAAATAATTGTCTTCAATTACAGCAAGGAGCATTTAGTTTCAATACTGAGGAAGAACTTCCAGTGGTGCAGGTAGAGACGGAATAGGGTGTGTGGGAAAGCTACAAGGTTACCTAAAATTACCTGGGTAAAGCTCTTAAGGCTGGCATAAATGTAAGAGAATCTAATTTGAGGTAACTTTGGTAACTAAGCTCTTGAACACCCTTTAGCCATATGTTTCCATGATGCCGAACTAGATGTGGAAAAGGAATAAACATAACTTTCTATTAAAATGCCTTCTATGAGTTATATAATTTCTCTGTCATAAAAAGTTTTTAGGTGAATCTTACAGATGCCAAAATTATATGAGACTCTTAAATTATCATGAGTAACAGATGCAAAAGTACCAAACACAAATCTAGACTAAGTGCTCCTGGTCTTGATATTCTTCCTGCATTTTATTTCTACCACATTAACAGGAATTATGGAGAATTGAAAGTAAATAGTACTGGGGAAAAAGAGAAGAACTACCGGTAATTGTCCCTTGTAGCAGTCTAAGTCTATGTGTCTGACCAGAAGAAAAAAATCACCCTTGTTTTTTTTTCTCTATAAGATCTAGGTAAAACTAAAAAAAATATATAACCAAAGATTTATTAGGATACTATTTTAAAAGAAGTGTTGGAGGCCTATTAAAAAAAACAGAGGAGAAAACCAAACCAGTGTATGGAAAATTGTAGAACACAAAAAATATAGGGTTGTAAAATAAAAACTGCTCAAGAATACTATTCATGGAGTTTCCTATTATCAATTTCCTATTAATTAAGACAATTTTCAGATATTAAGTCTATAACTCATTGATTCATAAGATGTAACACTAGACACTAGAGAAATCTTCATCAACAAAGCCTTGGAGACAGATAAGAAACAAAAAAAAGCTTACTGATAATATAAAAAATATAAATTTCTAATTTCCTTTTTTAAACTTGCATAATGAATACAAGAAGAGTTAAAAACTAAATTATGTCATGGATAATACTTTAAGAACACCAAAAGGATAAATTATTCAAGTTTAAAAGTCTAGTGTGTTGTGGAAAGTGACATTAATGAACAGGAATGCAAGTCATATCACTCTTGATAACTGCAATCAAGCATTTCAACAATATCTCCGTTTTCCAGTGCATCTTAGAAATGCAAAAGGTTTTCTGCTGCATGGAAGTGAAGAAACAATGTCAAAAGCACAATATTATTAATTTCATGTTTGGCAAGACTCAAAATGTAATAAAAATGAATAGCATTATTACCAATCACTTCTGATTTTTTTGGTATAAGTACCATTGCAAAAACTTTAAGTGAGAGAAAAAGTACAAAAATTCAAATCTGTTGCTTCAAAAGCAAACATACAAACCAATGCTTCTAAATAGGACCATTATTTCTGTGTTAGAAATAACATTTGTGTTTAAATATAGATCTCTGGCATGTGATCTCTATTTAACATTTACATCTGTTTAACTGAAGTTTTGCTAAATGACTCACAGGAAAGGACTCACCAGAAAAGCTGCAAGACTTTTTATTTAAGCCATAGCGAACCTGTCCTAGCAACTAATGTTGCCTAAAATGCCTGCAGCTTACCTCTTAAAATCAGAAAATGAAAAGGATCAGAGAAATTGAACTCAGCACCAATGTGGATGCCTCACATGCAGTAATATTGACCTGACGTGCATTGCAATGAAAACCTTTTCAAGGATTGCTGCTTTGTGTACACGAAATAAATAGCAATTTTTGTTATACAGATTACAGGATTTTAATTTTCAAAATATTTATTTTTTAAATAGCTGCTTTTCAGCAGATAAGGGCTGAGAAGGAGTGGGAGCTGCCACAGCTAAAAGCAGTCAACTTGGAAAAGTTTGGTTCTTGTAGGTACCTTGTAAAACCAGATAGCCAAGTAGCTGCATAGGCCAAGTGATACTCTCCTGCAGGTATAGTTCATGTGAAACACATAGTATTTAAATGTGCTCATTAATTAAGAGATCCTGGTAATTAAAAATAATTTTGAAATTTGAGTGGGTTTTGAAATCTGATTGAACTCTTCTGAACTTGGTAGCAGAGATGAAAAGATTAGTTCATGATGGTGGCATGTGAATTCCCACAACGCAAATCATCATTTTTTTACAGAAACACACAGACTTAATCCCAACTGTCAAATGTCACAGAAGTCTACATTTTGGCTTCAAAATTTAGAAAATAACAAATTACATGGAGGACAATGGGCAAACTGTTATCACGGCCAAGAAGAAAATCCTTTTCTGATACTCAGGTGACATCTCTGTCTTCATTTTAACTAAATTGTTCAGGGGTACAGCACCTAAATTGTTGTGTGTAAAGCACAAGTTATTCACATTTTTCAGTATAGTGAGAGTTCTTAGCAGGGCATTCAATGGAACACATTCATTTGCAGCAAGGCACAGTTTTATAATCTGTTATTCACTATGAAGTGCAAAAAGGATTTCGTCCTACATCCACAGCATGTTTTCCAACCTGCATCAGCAGCACTTAGTGGGCCATGTTGTAAAACTGACAAACTTGACATGGGACTGTGTCACACTGTAGTCTTCTATTCTAAGAATTATTTTCTCCTCCAGTCAGTAATATGTCAAATATATATGCAAAACATATTTATTCTGTTTCTGAGCCAAGAGACTACAAAATAATGCATGTTCACCAGTGAATTGATTGATATAGATGAAGGTTGCTGCTGTCAATGCCACCAAATGTAACCATCTATGAGCAGTCTATAAACTCATACTTACAAATACAAATTAAAAAAAAAATATAATTACAACTCAGTCTCTAGAGAATTAAGGGGTTGGAGGTCTATGAAATATCCCAAGAGACCAAAAGACATGGTCCAAAGGGATAATAATTGGTTCTTAACAAGTATAGTGAAAACATCAGTATCTCCTCCAAGACACATCTGCCTGAAATGAACCCAGGCCATATACAAATATATATAAAACCCAGTCTGTATATGGACAATGAGGTATTCCCACTCAGCAGTCCCCACTGGAATTGCAGTTCAGGACCATGTCTGCTGGCTTTGCATGAAGCCTGTTAGATGTTCCAGTATGAATAGTGCCTGTGGCTCCCAATAAAAACAGTTGGAACAGATGTCTTCAACAACAAGCATAGCACTGCTTACTAGGAGTGCCTTTTGGACAGGGGACTATCTATGCATCTACAGCATTTTATTTCATTTAAACAAATTGACTGTGGATTGCTGAAATTTAACTGTACTTACTCTGGATTGTAATATCTGACCCTGAATACTGAGGATGACAATAAACATGGATAGTTTTGATCACAAAAACCTTCATAGATTGAAGATGATTTTCAATTCCCTATCTCCTTGGGAAGGTTCTAGAAATTTTATAGTTCTGGTGAAATGTGCTGGATTTTAAAATTGTAGGATAAGAAATATGTCAGTAGGATTATAGTTCCTTTTTCTCCAGTCTTTACCAAGGTTACTTATTTGTGTTTCATTCACTTACTAATATGCAACATAATTACACAACAGTTAGACAACTATTACGGTATTTTACATTTCTGTATTTAAAGGGGGAAAAACTGTTTCTGCACAAAAATCACCACCATATTGTATACAAGAAGATTTTCATTCTTTTTTTTTTTACATTAGAAAGCACCACATTAAAATCATTAGCTGCAGCAGCGGCTTCTAAAAGGTCAAAATAGACTTGTTATGGTAATACAACCCTTACCATGAGAAGAGATTTCAGTAGGGTAAAACCTGAAAACATCCAGGCAACTAATATTTTCAAGATCTGGGTGTATTATATTGCAACTAGAGCCACTTCACTGCCCTTGCTCCTGCAGAAGGAAGTAGAAGATACTTAATGGAGTTCTTATTCTTGTGGAAAAGCCGCCAGTAAATAAACAAATACTAACCAATACTTACAAAGCAATTGCAGTTGGATAGAAAGTAATTTAATTATTTTACTAGTATAATTGAAGCTAGCTTTCATTTTCTTAAATATCACAGCAAAATATAAACTGTACATCCCCCTCTGGAAAAGCCATCACAATGCTAAGAATCTCTTAGTTCTCCTGTAAGGTTTAAATGCAGCATGAACAATGTGTCACCCCTCTGCCCCAAAGGATTTAAACATTGTACAGGATTTAAAGCAAATAGGATTACTGTAACTGAATTAATTTAGCGATGATTAACTGTTCCTCTGATCAAACAAAAAATTTTTCTGTTTGTTAGGAAAAGGGGTTGTGAAAGACAGAAAAGACCTGTTGGGGGGTTCCATTGGGCTTGCAAAATAGATTTATGTCACATTAAGCAACAGAGGATTCTTGCATGGAACCAGTATGTTATTAAAAATACCCATCTGAGAATGATCTTCAGTTACATTTTCCTCCAAATTTGCTATTCTGCCTTTCTCTACAAATAGTAGACAATTCTTTTTCCATAGGTGGCAGGGATTACTGACATAAAAGGCTTTGCAAAGGAAAGCAAAAATACACATCACCACACACTGCCATTGTATTTTATTTTTCACTAGCTAAATCAATTATTTGCATAGCTGTTCTGTATCTAAATGACAGCATTAAAATGTTGGGCTGTAAAAATTTTTTTAAAAAAGAAAAAAAAATAAGAAAAAAAAGTCTTTTTTTCACCCTGTTTTTGCCAAAGCAGTTAATAATTTTGGCCAAATAGCAAAATGGGCTATGTTATTCAGGACAAGTACTATCAACATCTGCCACCAAACTCTAATTCAACAATCCAGGACATTCATTTTAAAGAGAATTGGCAGCATTGTACAATTATAACTCTGTCATGAAGAGCACACAAACTGAAGTAGGAGAACAAGGTCTCCAAAATTCAGCTTGCTTCAAACTAAATATATCTGTATCATTTTGGCCATCATCTGGGAGGTATAATATGTTTGGGTTTTCAGCCTACAGTTTCATAGACAAGGGCCATTTCTTCTTCTCCTGGCAATTTCTATTTATTTTAATGAGTGATAAAGCTATAGATATCTCACAGAAGAAAATGCATAGAAATCACAACTGGTTTCAAGAAATTGTCAGTGTCTGATCAGGAATAAGTCAGCTTGTCTTAGGAGATATGAAATACATCAAATACATCACCAGAGAGGTCAGAAGGGTTCATATTTAACACAAGTTTCTCAAGCATTGCTTCAAATATCTGTATGTGGTACTTACAATATGTTAAATAGGGAGCCACAGAGTAAAATTTGAGGAATAGTAATGAAACCACACAAACCACAAGCTGGTTTGGCATGTCAAGACTTCTACAAGAAAAATGCACTGGAAAGGAAAAATAAAAATAAAAATAAAAATAAACAACATTCTCATGCTTTCCTCTTTCTGATCAAAACACATAAACCACTAAGCTATCCAACAGAAAGACAGAAATTACTGATTTGTGAGAGCATCTATCAGAAAGAGAGTTTAAGGCATAATATGAAATAAAGAAAACTTTGATACCACATCGAAGAGAAGCAACTAGTAAAGACTTATTTGGTCAAATGAATAGGTTATTTGAAGTATGGAAGATACGTGAATTTTTTGTGACATACAGCAGAGTGGATTGACAAGAAGATTTGGAAAGCTAATGCAACAGATGTATGTACTTCTGCTCTGTCTCTGCAGTTTTTTAATATTTAGCTACAATAAATGTTTCCAAGGATATATTATGGACAGCCCTTTACAGGAAATCGTAAGGATGGAGACATTTAGTATATATATTGATACAATGAATAAAATTTAAATTAAAAAAAGCACCGTCTTGTCAAAAGACTTTGGCAAACTTGGAATGTTTATGGTTGCTAAGAAAGGGTATCTTCTATAGTCAAAACCTTACATACATACTTGTTAAATAACTGTTTTAAAAGAATATAGATAACACATTTTAATTTCAAGAAAACCATTGAATTTCTAGTTATATGACTACCCATATTTGACTGTGACTGATAGTTTATTAACCACAAAACAAGGCAGTAACCAGTAAAGATCAAAAAACCTGAATCAAATTTTGCCATTGTCTAAAATGTATTTGCAAATTGTTTCATCTTGTTTTTGATAATAGCTGAAGATAATTTCTGCAGAAGACAGTGAAGTGTCATTTCTGTTGCATTTTCCATATTCTGTATCAAGAATGTAATTCAGAACTTAAAGTATGGGTTTATCACATGCTGAAATCTCTAGGTTGCTAGCATTTTCTGTCATATTGAATGCATATGATCAGTTTCATAATCTGGAAAAGAAGAAACATTCATATGTCAAAGGTATATAAAATGGAAAATATATAAAGGAATATAGCTTTCAGTAAAAGAACAGCTGGTGAGGTCAAGTGCTTGCATCTACTGTGTATAACTGAGCCTAAATTCTCAAGCTCAAGCTTATTTCCATGACAAATACATAAAATAAATTGGTCAGTAGCCTCCAATTGCCATGCATGTGCCTTTTAACTACTAAGAAATTGCCATGATGCATGATCAGTGATCAGTAGAATTAACTCTATACTGTCCAAAACAGAATGAGTGACCAAATATTACTAGATGACATTAATGATAGTGTCTCACCACAAGAACAGTAACTCTCAAAGTACTAATTTCAGAATAAAATAAAAGAATTCAGTAATATTTTCATGCACTATCTGTATTAATTACAGTACTTTAGTGTATTATTAAAACATGTTTACATTTTATTCTGCTTATTCTCAGAAACTCTCATGTTTGTGGCTGATTAACTGTACTGGCAGAAATCCTGTGTTTAGTACATCATTCTTTTGTGTGTTGTCATAGTGAGGCAGCTCTTCCCTTTGCCATGTGCCCTGCATGGTTTTAAAGAGAGTATTAATTTACAGAGAGCCAACAAAGGAAATAACTGAAGAAAAAAATATACTAAAGATTTAGTAATAGTGTGTAGAAGTTGTTAGATCAGACTGCAGGAAAAGCAATTTAGTATTATTTCTTGTGCCCTGTAAGGGACTAAAAACAATCCCCCTGACCCTTGTCATATGCTTGTTCAGGTTAATTAGTGTCCTTGTGTTTAATGTAAATACAAAACATTATCCTTGCTAAAATAAATAATTAAATAAATAAATTTCTGGCTTGCCTTCTCAATGCTAACTTTGTTGTTTCCTGCGTTAGAAAAGATTGCAGTTAAATTTGTCCAAATAACAGAAGACTAAAAATTTCATGAAGGGAAATATTCCAGTAATAGGAAAGAATTATCTGCAGATAATACTATTTCTTTTTGTTACTAACTCATGTTATGGTTACTCAATGCAACATGGCACGCTGCAGCAGATATCAGTCAGAAAACATTGGCAGTGATAGTGTTGCCTTACTTCTAGTTCTACAAGTTTCTGACTGTTGACAATGATTTTGTCTTGTCTGTGCCTACAATGCATATAGTCACATGAAATGCGGAAATGTTTTTATTTCTTATTGATGCTGTATGTTGATAGCATGCAACATATTTATTGCACAAACCCCTTTGCATGAAACCATGATTTCAAAAGAGAGAAAGGAGCTGCTCTCCTCTGTTCCTACACCTATACACAATTAGACACCAAATGTGATAACAAAATGTCTCTGCTCTTAATGAGATGATTACTCTCAGTAATTCTCTGTGAAATCTTAACAGCATAAATGTTATCATTAAGGCTGTTACAAAAGTGGACTGAAATAGAGAGAACCCTGGTACTACAGTGTTTCAGATGGATTGCCAGATGATTTCATAAACTAACAAGAGAGTAAAAGTACATGTAGAAGATAAAGCTGTTCTTTCCTGCCACCATATACCTAAAATGAGCTTTCAAAATACCTAGATTTTCTGTGTTAAGTATTCCCTTTTCTGGCCAAAGTAGGGATTCCCATGTGGAATCAGAAACGTTTGTGCAATCTTAGCTTTAATAATTTTTTGCCCTCTCTGTTTCAGGAAAGAAATAAGGACTCACAATAAAGAAATCATCTTACTTTAATGAATCATTTTAATTGCTAAAAATGTAGCTTTACATGCAGCTTAAATGAAGAATAAAGGAGCAGAGCATTCTTCTGCTCAGGATATGAGGAAAGGTTTTTGGGGAAAAAAAATACCAGTTCAGACAACGTTAAAAATATAAAAAGGAGTTTTATTTATCAACTTATACATAATTTCCATGAGACATTGATACTTTCCTTTATTTTTCTTTTTAATTTGTTGTTCTCTTGGTTTTTTTTTGGTTGGTTGTTGTTTTTCCAGTACCTTGTACCAAATTCCTAGATTCATGCATACAAGAGCACTAGGTTCTGTCATTGTGCTCATGCTAAGCCCTACAGTCCCTCACTAGTTCTACATAGTGTTTCTACTGGGCCAGTTTTCATTAATTTTTAATATACTTTTGAAAGCTCAATAAGAAAATAACTGTAAAGTAAAATGCTCCCTTTTTCTACTGTCACTGCCCACAACACACTTCCTGCTGCTGGATTTCTGTGTAACTTGCACACATGAGCATATCCTTCTGTCATGGCAGTATAAAAAAAACCAGGAATGGGGTGAAACTAAATGCAAGAATATAGTTCTTATTATTTCTGGAAAGGTTTTAATTGGTTTCCATGCTGTAAAGACAAGACTAAGTCATTTTGCAGGTAGATAAAAAAATAATCTCTCAGCATCTTAGAGCATAAGAAGACTATAAACAGCTGGGATCAGTTGATAGAGGAGCAAGACCTCCATCTCAGTGTAGCATCTGAAACTAGACCAGACATGCAGGCAGAACAGATGTGGCAACACACCTGGGGTTAAAAATTATGCTGTCATGGTTTTGATTTGACCTTTCAATACAAGGGAGTTAAGCAGCATTAAAGTGGTCCACAATGTCATAATTTCTCAAAGCCAAAGACTTATAATCTCAAACTTTTCATGCACAACATTGTCTTTATTATATTAGTTAATAGAATGAGGTATATTTGAAATCTCATGGTGGATATTACTGCAAATGTCAGGTTAAATGATATATTACTGCCTTTTGACTCTAGATGCTATAAATACTGTATTGAATTGTGTTAAATAGCTATAAAGAAAAAGCAATTATTTCAACAATTTTACAATTTACAGAGCCTTCTAGCAGCGCAGACTTAATTTTGAATACAGCAGTGATTTTGAAAATGGATTTGAGACATTTGGTATTTTAAAAATTTTTTAAAAAAGGAAGATTCTTCTCTGCTTAATATTAGATAAAATATATGTATGCCATGCTCAGAAAACAATCTTGCACAGTGGAAAATAGAAGTATATCCTGAAAAAGGTGAGGGAAAGATATCGAGAGGTTATATTAACCACTGTATTAATCACTAGCTACCAACAGTAAAATTTCAGCTACTATATACAGAAGGAAAGAAACAACATCTCTCGGGATCATAAAAACAAAAGGCTCTATTATAGTGTAGATAGATACATTCATATATATATATATGACTGGAAGGAACAAACTATTTTAATGTATGTTTATGATGTAATTCATGAGGCTAAGAACTGTTTTGAAAGTGACATTTTGCTGGAGAGAAATTGCTCATAAATAAAATAATGTTTGACACAGAAGCCAACACTAATCATTTTCTTAGGTTAAGGACTGGGATTTTCACTTGTTTTAATATTTCATCAGTGCCATTATTCAGAACTTTTTCTATGATGTAGGGATTAAAGCAAATATGTTACTCTATTTTTTTAAACGGTTAATGCCTCTAATTGTTCTTGCATATTGATTAAGACTGATTCTTCCTTATTTGTTAAAGTGGTTTTGGTCCATTGTGTTTTTAAAGAATAAGCAGGTTTTTACTTGAGGTACTTGAGGTACTTGAGGAAAAATTGGTAATGGTCAGAGCAGAGAGAAGATTCAGTTCTAAACTCAAGATCAGGGGATGATGCATAGTGTTAACTACAAATTTCACTCCAGTAATAGCAGAAAAGGGAACAGACCTCTTTTACATCTTTGAATGCTCTCTAGAAGACTTCTCTTAAAGAATTATCCTTGTCCTTTGATTTACCTACCACTTAACTTCTTATTAAAGAGCTGCTAGAACTGGACTATTAGTTGGTATGAAATAATTTGTTAATTTATATCATTACATGGTACAAGAATCTGCCCCACTACAGTCTGAATCATCACAAGGACCAATCAATACTTTTGAAAGAGGAAAGAAAAACAGCAGTGTTATTGAATCTGACTATATAAAAAAAATGTGTATGGCTTTCATTTTACATCTATTCCAGGCAGTATTTCCCATCTTTACCTTCCCCTTGATAGCTATTGCAGAGGAAAACAAAGGCAGAGTAGAACATTAATGCCAAAGGTTCTCTGGAAGCAGTAGACTTTTAAGAGGACTGCATCAGTGAGGCTGCAGGGTTCATACCAAAGTTTGGAGTCTTCAGCATGTTTATTACCAACACACTTTTTTGATCAATAGAGATAGTTTTTCTTCATCTCTTTTGAAACTGAAGCAAATGCTTAACATTTGTTATTTTTTTCGCATGTATCTTCATAACGTTACCATATATGAATCTCCAAGTTTATTTTTCATCTCAATAACACATCTATGGATGCTTCTTGTATTCAGTCCCTCCCCTCAGCTTTGGTCTGGTCTAGTTTTTTTTAATTTCTAAATTAAGAACTTTATCTAAGATAGGACATCATTAGAGTAAAAAATTGTAACATTTGTATTGCTACCCTCATGACAGCTAAAATGAGGTTTTTTTCTATGTTAAAGAACATATCAATAAATGTCAATTTTGGTCAATTTCTGAAAAAAAAGCACATCAATGTTTAACAAAAATTAATTACCGTGACCTTACAAATTCACATTCTTTTGCACTTTTTTCAGGAAAGTTGCTTGATAGGTAATGAAAGCTTTACATTTGAGAAGAGGAAGTTAATGCCCATCTCTCTAGAATGTTTATCAAATGAAAAAGTGAGTAAAGGCAGAAGATGAGACTTGATGGAATACGAAAACAAGGCAAAATCATACTTGTATTATTATCTGAATATGATATGTTTTGCTATAAAAGGTTTTCAGGTTGTCTTGGTTTGAAAGACAGGTTCCTGCTAAGAGGGGTGGAACCCTCCCTTAGAACAGAGAATGTGATCTCCCTTCCCTCCGAATTATTTTAATTTGGAAATCAAGGGCTTTCAGGCAGAGGTATGGGGGAAAGGAATAACAGTTCTTTACTAGTATCTATAGCAGAGTAAACATGCACTAATAAGAATAATAACAACAACAAACTGAATCAGAAAACCAGTTGCAGATGTCTTTTTGAGCTGCTGAGCACTTTCCCGTTCGGTGTAATTACGGTCGCAAGCAGCAGGGGCGCTGTTGAGCTCCCGGCCGGGCAGGGCAGGTGCGATGACTGATAAGCAGCTGCAGGTGGCGCTGTGGCGCAGGGTCAGGTCAGCCTCAGGCAGCTGGTAATGGCGGGCAGGCTGAGAAGCAGGCAGGCAGCTCGGAGCGACGAGCAGGGCAGCAGGGGCAGGGGCTGGCTCTCCCGGGCTAGCCAGCGAGGTGACAGGGACTGTGCAGTCACAGCAGACACCATGGTCTCTTGCAGTGCAAATGGGGTGGGCACCAGGGACAGCCGGACTCCCCTGCAGCTGCTGGGTAAACACAGCTGGAAAAATGTGCACTCCCGGTGGGAAAGAGGTTGAATCAAAGCTCACCCAGCCAGGAAGAGAAAAGCAGAGCACCGTTGGATCTCCCACGGTTGCCGCTAGAAGCCAAAAATGCAGTTGCTTTCACCCCCCTTTCACACCCCCCCCCCCCGCCCCGTGTCCGACAAAAGGTGTCTGAGGAAAGGTGTCCCTCCGGCCAGGAGAGCTTCCTCCTCACCCCACGCCCAGCCCAGAGTCTTTGTCTCTTACAAAAGACTTAATAGCTCTGAGCACCCAGCCATGTGTCTCCTAGTAACAGGATGGAGGAAAATTCCAACTTGCCTAACCTCCAACACAGGTGCCAACTGACATTTTATCAGCATCTCCATTTGAAACTGAATGCTGATGATTTGAAATATAGTGTTTGGCTCACAAAGCTAATCCATTGCAAGGAATTATTTATATGCTGTCATTTAGTTTGTGAAGTATAACATAACTCCATATGTCATGAACTAAAAATAATAAAACTTAAGACAACTTAGACAGTACGGGTTTGTCTTGCTTATCAGATAGATTTTTTAAAAAGTTAAATTTATGCCAGTTGCACCAAATATCTTATGAGTTCTCCCTTTTGTAAACTCATCTACAGCATTTCAAATTCCTCAGATTAAAATACTTCAGATCTCTTAATTCTGACTGAAAAATTTGAGCAAAGGAGGCCTCAGATTTGGTACAATATTTGCCTGTGCAGGGACTGCAGTACTTTATAAGATTTCTAAGGAAGGCCTACCATACCATGAAGCAGACTCTTCTGCAGGGGCTGAGTTCTGTAGGGAAAATTCTGAGTCCATAATTTAGTATCTCCAAACCAGCCAAGGACACCTGCCTTGGACCAAGATACCCAAAGGCAGTTAAATAATGCTTTTTCAGACTGATTTCTAAAACAAAGTCCAGTCTGGCTGTGCTGCTTTGGAAGGACCAAAAATAATTTCAGAAGAAATTTCAAAACATGGAGATAACAAGATTTAGGGACCGAGGTCCAATGCATTGCAGATCTTGACTTTTCCCAGTCTGCAAAGTGTACATAATTTTCTCTTCCTTTCCATCCACTATGAGAATCCCTCACCTTGGTTTGTATTCAAAAGCAATTTTGTGGAAATACAAGGAAAGCTAAGGGGAAGGCATATAGAAATGGGGGGGAGGTGGAGTTGGAACATAATGGCCAAAGAGAATAAGCAAATGCAATTTAACCAGAGTAACTATCTATAGTCAGTTAGCTGAAGACAAAGAGTTCAGGAGTAGAAATTTTGATAGCATAAATATCCTAAATTTGTGCCAAATCCTTCTTAAAAAGACAGAAAAATATGAGGAATTTTTGAGATATTCATTACTCAGTGAAAATTGTTTGAATGATTTCAAAATTTCTTTATCTGCTAAAGTAGTTTCTTCACTACAAGAAATCCTCCAAATAAATCTGTATGTTGAAATATATAACACAGTATTATAAATGCAGTACAATAGTTGCTAAAGGAAACACTCACATAATAGAAAAACAAAAAGCCTTCCCCAAGATGACAAATTAGAAGAAATTAAGAATAAAACTTAAGACAGGAAAAAAAGAATACAAAAGTAAAAAAAAAAAAAGGCTCTAAAATTCTAGAAAATGTAATTTAAACAAATGCTGCTTTAAAATTCAAAATACTCATGTAAAGTGGTTTCCCTTGAATGGAAATATCCATGCACTTTATTAATTTCCCAATTCCAGATAAGCTATTTGTTTAAAATAAAAACTTAGTTTAAATTTTACTGCTATGGTTTGGAATATAAACAGGGTACTACATAACTCTCCAATTTTGTAAACAATAACATGTAGATTGCAGAATTCTGCAGTTTTAACACTACTCTAAAAATCCATGTGATTCTGTAAGGTTTCAAGATTCTCTTGCTTTATTACTTTAATTTGCCTAATTTTACACACCTCCGATCAATTTTTTTTCACTGTGAGCCCATGTGCATCAAAACCAAGATTAAGAATCCCAACCCACCTGAGCAACCTGTGCCAGTGGTATGTCATCCTCACAATGAAAATGAGTTTCATGATATTCAAATGGAAACACCTGCATTTCAATTTGTCCCCATTGCCTGTAGTCTTGCCATAGGGCACTACTGAAAATGGCCTGGCTCCTTCCTCTTTGCACGCTGCTTTCAGGTATTTGTGCACATGAATAATTTTCCTCTGGAGTCCTCTTCTCCAGGCTGAAAAGTCCCAGTTCTCTCAGCTTTTCCTCATTGGAGAGATGCTCCAGACTTTTCATTGTCTCAACAGCTCTTTCTTTGCTGGACTTTCTTCAGTATATCCATAGCTTCTGTACTGAGAAGCTCAGAACTAAGCACAGTACCTCAGGACTCTACTGAGCTGCTGGCAATGGTCCTAATGCAAACCAGGATATTTTTAGTTGTAAGAATAAACATCTGAAGATATGCTGATAGCAAAGTTATTTTTTAGATTTATTGTTTGACATAGAAGTCACATCAACTAACTTAAAAGTTAGGGGCATCTAACATAATGGGGGCATCTTACCTATCATTAAGACTGACAAGTACAATATCAACATGAGAAATCATGTAGTCTTCTTTTTTTTTAGTGAGCTGAACGAAAAAGAATACTATGATGCATTCTTAACTGACATTCATTCAAAAGGGCCTTTAAATCTGGAAGGAATTACTACTGAGACATAACCAGAGCTATCCTAGTAACTTCAAATTCATTTTACATGAGAATGTAAGCATTCACATACTGAGAAAAGAATACTAAAAAAAGAACAAATGGCAAAATCAGTGGAAAGGACTGTTAGAAATTAAATTATCAGATGGGTTTTGGTTTGTGTGTAACTAGACATTACGTAAGTGTGATTAGTAAGACACCTGCAAAGGGGTAGATTGGCTGAAATCTACCCTGTAACTCCCACTAGCTGAAACTCTGGGGTAGTATTGAGACTGTTTCTCTCAAACTTTTATAAACAAAAAACTCCCAAAGTTTTATAAAGAATCAGAGACTTGGAAAACGCCATCTCCTCTAATGCTTATCCATACTCATAAGTCATAAGTCAACTACAGAAACTAGTTCCTCAGGCCAAAAAGCCCTTAGATCAATGCCACATAAAATTGTTTTGAAATGAACCTCATAAAAATCCAAAGTATTTAGAAAGACTAGAAAGTTTAAGGCCTCCTGTTAAAAGAGGGACCAGAGATCAGTTAGCACAATAACATGATTTATGTATAGATGTACCCAACTCAGCACAAAATGCTTGACATTTGCTGTTTATACAAAACACACTTCCTGTGGTACAATCCCCACTCATAATCTGAGAGCCAGTTTCAGAATTCTGATTTCATTAGATAGCTGGATAATTGTTTCACATGTGAATGAGATAACAACATTTCTTTTGGAAGATATCAAAAGAATATATATACATAAAAAGGCAAATGAAATTATATTAGAGATATTGACTCATTATTCTGATGGTTTAAACACTGGTAGGTTGTGACTGGTGACTTCACATTTCCTCCACTGGAGGTTAAAAAGGAGAACTCAGGCCCTGAGAACTGTTTCAGTTCCTACATCAAGTCATCTCTTGGGTTTAAAATGCAAGTGGAGGACCTTGGTCACTTTGGTGCCTGCCCAGTACAGACTCATAGCTGTTTAAATTTGCTGCTAAGAAACAAAATTCCATTTAAACCCTCGTTTATATTATTTATCTAAAGTTATCTAATAAATTGAGATAATGCAGAGTTCTGGTCAAACCGTGTCAGAAAAACAAACAAAATCATTTTATACTAACAAAGAAAGCTGCCGTGTCACATGTAAAAACTTGATATCTAGGTTCACTTGAACATGAAGTAAGCTCAATCCATTTCCAATTGCAGAGGAGTCCTCTAGGGTGCAAAATGAGTAGATCACTCTCCAACTTTTTGTTTGAAACTGAGCCACTTCACAGAAAGACAGGAGTAATCCTAGTGCTGGAAGAGAGCCAGCTAGAGTGAGAGCTAAGGTGGTAAATAAGTCCCCACTCAGCCACTCACCAAATCACCTACTCACTATCTCTCAGCATGATGAAGGAGAGGACTGAAAGGGCAAATGTTAGAGAGCTTGTGAGTCAAGGGTCTGCTTAATATATAAAATGGCAAAAAAATCCAAATCCTTAAGTGATGCAAAAGCAATCACTCACCACCAGCAGACTGATGCCCAATCAGTCCCCTGGCAATGGTTATTTTGCAAAAACTCCCACTGTGGTTTCATTGCTGAGCAAGACCTTACATATAGAATATTTCTGCAGTCAGCTTGGGTCAGCAGTTGTGTCATCTCTCAGGCTCTTGCTCACACCCAGCCTACTCCCTGATGGGGCCACAGTGAGAAACAGAGAAGTCCTTGATGTTGTCCAAGTGCTGTTCAGCAGTAGCTAAAACATGCTTTTGGTCACAGATACAAAGCATAACACCCTGTAGGCTGTTATGAAGAAAATTGTCTACATCCCAACCAGACCCAGAACACCCTTATTTTCAATGTTCAATTTTCAATATTATTCTCAATGAATAACTGTCTACAAACTTCTTGTAGACCTGAATCAGTCACCCTTCCAGTGCTATTCATCAACTCCTGTAATACACAGGCTGAGAACACAGGTGATATGTGTCCTGTCCTACAAAGATATTTCTTTGGACAGTCTCTTGATTCAGGAACTGCTCTATAAACTTCTGAAAGAAAAAAACAACACCTTAGTATTAGAGCTTTGATGAATTAAAATAAAAACAAACAAACAACAAAAAACCCCCCAGCAAAACCAAAAACCAAAAACTCTGTGGGCTTCTGAAATCTAATGAGTGCTTATGAGTATTTCATATGACAGGATTAAAATTAATGACCTCAGTACCAATCATCCCATGTAGAGCTCTGGTGCATATTGATGCCACTTGTTATTCCTTACTTGTTAAACAATGTATCTGGCAAGTAAAAAAGCCCAATTTAAAGGTCTTATCTTTAGTTATGAAAGTTGATTAAGGACTTCCAGGTAGAGCACAATAGTAAAATTCTACATTTTATTTCTAACAGTGCTGCTGTTTTGCAGGCAACAAACATAAGAATGTATCTCAGTGTAGGCAGATGGTTGCTGCCCATTTTGAAGTAAATTGCCACAAATATTGAAGAGGCAAAGTGAAAAGCTGAGCTGTTATTTTTTGTCTAAGCTAGCAATTCATCTTCCCAAGGAAAAGATTTGCTTACTGCAAGTCAGCATTTTTTAAAAGCAACATTTTCAAAAAATATCTTTGATCATTGCTCATGAAGTGAGATATGCATACAGAGTACAAACTTTTCTGGTTCGTCCTATTTAAGAAAGTGTGGGTCCCTTCCAATTCAGCATATTCTATGATCCTATGAAATTATTTTGTGAGTCTTCTGTTGAAGAAAAATAAACATTTCATTGATTTTTCTTGTGCAAAGCATATAAAGTCTAACAGAATAGATTTCTTTTTACTTTAAGTTTGCAACTTTCAAAAAGAATTAATTATTCTGGTATTTGTCAGGCCTCTACACTAAGATAAGACATGATGTCTCTGATTTCTAGAAAATCAATGCAGCAGCAGAACATTTCTTTTCACAGTGCCAAAATGAGGATGGGAATAGAATGGTCTGATGGTAGTACAGATTCTTGTTACAAACCTTGCTCATTCTTCAGTATCTGCAAACATTAAATTGTTATATGCTACAAACTGTCATCTCCCTGGAAAAAGAAAAAAGAAGGCAAATGACATCACAAAGTACTTTTGACTAACCTCTTTTGGAAAGCTGCTGCAATGGCCACATGAGAACTAACATTCATGCAGATGACTGCTGGACAGGTCTACATTCATTATACATGCACCTCAGAGCCAAAAGTAATTTCTGTCTGGCTTTTTTTTTTTAGCCTTCTAAACAGAATCTGGAACTGGGATAATGCTATGTTTCTCCTTAAAAAATCACTGTGTCATTCTTACAGAGGCTACTCACCTCTCCACCAAAAAAAATTCCAGAATCACTTTCAACACTAAAATCCATTTTTACCTAGATTACACAGCAGCTCCATGATAGAAGTCACTAAAAATACCATCTTTTACTGGTAGAACATTGGGAGAAATGGAAATAAATTTGGATATTGAACTTTTTCTTCAGCATCAAAAATAACTTAATATTTATTAGTGAAGTTTCGAATATGTACTAGATGCTTGTCTGAATTATTCAGTGTTTTGAAACCTATCACCAGCAATTGTGTATCATAGTGCATTCTTGCCAGCTTCTTTTAGAGCAAAACTTACCAAAACCACCTGTTTCATTGATCTCACAGGACAACAGGACTACTGACTTCCTAAAGATCTCGCACATTTTAATACCTTTGTGTGTTACTCTACTCTGTACTGTATTCACAAGTAGTGGGCAGATAATTTATTTTCTTTGTTTCCTTTATTCCTACGATAGGATGAAAAATAGTTTTAGGGAAAATGTTTGTAGTGAAACATTCTGCTGCCTTACTCTCACATCAGATATAAGATTTGCAGTAAAACACGTCCCATGAGACATAACTGTTAGGGAAGCAGACAGGGCTACAAAACAATCTTGGCTCTTCAGAGGAACAGAGCACCCGTGATTACCTTTGGGTTAATGTCAAACTGTGCTAACAACCATCAACACCTTAGGACGGCATGTGCAAGAACACTACTTTGTTTTCTTGGCTGAGAATGATATTATTTTTGACAATCCTTCTTACCATATGTATTTTTTTAATCAGCCACAAGGAAAAAAAATATAATTCTCTGCAACACTGTCACTTGGTCCAAGAGGCAAACAGACACAGTAAAATAGGTTGGACAAAATTTTCTTCTTCTAGAGCTATCACTCTTTGTTCTAAATGAAAACAGTAATGACTCTAAATATCTATACAAAATATCTATATCTGCACGAGCTGGCTCCCCCCCAGTCCAGGGTCCCTGGTCTGTGTAATCCCACAGGATCTGGGGTGGGCGGCTCCCGAGGTTCCATGGCGTCATGGCGCGGCATGGCGTCAGTCTCCAAACCACATCAATTCAGGCAGGAAATTAAGTAAGGCGAAGGAAGAACTGGACTCCATCTCTGTTCTGGCAGGGAGGTTTATTTGGGGTAACAGGGAAAAGGGGGTTGCAGGGGAGAAGAAGGGGGGAGGAAAGGCTGGGACAGGATAAGGGCTGCCAGCCCAGAGATGCAAAGACCTCGAGCTGATCCGGACATTGCCTTATAAAGAGAAAGGAAGAGGGAGGGACTGTCTCCCCCAGCGCCAGTCCCGGGGAGTCTGAAGGGAGGACAGGCATAGGGAACCCACCAATAGATTTCAGGTACAGCAGAATGCATATTTCAAAATGAACCAATTGTATACAAAGCAGAGGGACAAAGGAGCACATGGAATCCCAAAACTCCACATTGCTACAGGGGAGGAAGAATTTTTCTGTTTCACTTTCTTCCTGACATCAACAAGTATTTTAGACTAACACAACTTTTTAGCATCTGATCATTCATTTAATCAACAAGCTGGTTAACATAGGCACTTGATGCAATTCTAAGCAGCCTGTATGTGGTTTTAGACATACAGACACATAACACATGTGTGTGCATGTGTTGAGAGAAATTCCAAAGTCACAAACTGGGTAAATAGTTTATGTTATAAACTTTTTCTGTAAATCTTTTAAACAATTTTTGAAAGATAAAAGCTACCATAATATTGTGAAGAATAGTCATCTGCCCATGAGGCATGACATATACATCCACAGGGAGGCATAAAGTCTCATTATATTGATAACCACAATGCTCTATCTAATATGGACATAAAGTTATATCTAACGACATATTACACATCAAAGATTTAGAATATAAAACCCTTTAACCTTATTCAATACCATTGAACTTACTTCTCTTAGTTGACTACATCTACAAAGTGATTTGTCAATATAATATTCCACAATGGAGAACATTTCAACTTAACAAGTATACGCTATTTCTCCTTTATTTAAAATATGTTCCTTCTTAATTCTGTTTAGCAAATACAAGGGTATTGGTTTTCTCATGCATCTGACAGATCTCTTTGCCTTTTCCTAGACTCAAAATTTTCTCTGCATGACTCAGTACAGTAATACTAGGACATCCTCTCATACACATATACATTATTTTTATTATCTGTTTTGGCCTTCTTATTAGGCCTTTATCTTATTATTGGGTTAGACTTCTTTTGGACCATGGATAGATCTTCAAGTGGCTTAATTTAATCATCCTTAAATTATCTATCCAGTGTTAAACTAGTCAGCAGTGAAGACAGATGAGTCATCCTCTAGGGATATCAAAGGCAGTTATTTAAATAAACAAAGTAAACTCCTTTCTGAAGGTAATGTTCTGTTCTTTCACACATTTTGTAAAGAACCCAAAGGAGTTTTAGACCACACACTGAGATATTAGATGCATAAAACAGGATATCTCTTCTCTCTAATCTGTGACTGTAAAACAGTGAAATATTGCTAGTAAGATTTTGGTATTAGAATGTATCAAAAGATTTATATAAGGACATTTATCTTTATAATACTCTTCCCCTCTTACTGTCACAATATCATCAAAGTCTCTAAGATCTCTCTGTAATTAAAACATCAACTTTCCAGTGGTTATTTCAATTCCTTTTCACCAATTTTCAGTCCAGAGTCTCAGCTCGAGCAAAAGAAGGCAAGTAAGAAAACAGTGTCCTCAATGGCAAAGGCTAAGGTTGTCCAGGGCATGATAGGACATGGATAGAACCTGGATGGACCGCTCACATATACACCTGGAAGTCAACATTAAAGGCTAGAATGCTGGGTACCACTGAGCAGGAGTATAAAAATAAACCTGGAAGGAAAACTGAATAAAACAGACACAATAGTAACTACCAGAATGGTATTTAGCTCTTCTAAGTCTACTTTATGTACTGAAGAGAATATTTATGGACATGTGAAGTAGTTTATTTGCCCAATTCCACATTCTGAAGCAGCGTGAACCTTCTAAATGGAAAAGAAGAAAAGATTCCAAAGAATCTCAAACACTTTCTGTGTACCTTTGTTCAATATTGTGTAGACTTGAAACCCTTAAAATACTAATATCCTTTTCCTGCACAACCAAGGTGAATCAGTCCAGATGGATAACTAATACAGGCTTACTACTGCCCTGCACTTACAGAAACTTTTAATCCCAGGTAGCTCTTGATCTGTTCAAGATTGCTACACAAAGTTTTATTCTAGGTCTTCCATACTTCTCAGAATTAGCTCAGCTGAAATTCAGAGAAAAATGGTCTCTTTTATTCAACCTTTGAGTGAATGTGAAGCTCCAGGCAGCACATCCATCTCCAGCCACACATGAATGTCTTTATGATTATTTAATTTCTAGTGGATTATAAAAATCAGCTTTCAAGTACCAAAGGTAATGGGACTATTTAGATTTAACATATGTAATAGAAAATCTTTCCTACACCTCTGTCAAAAAAATTCACGAATAAATGAGATCTCAGAGATCTTCTCTTATACATCTCCCTCTCAGGATCTTCATCCCTGCTTTATTTTTCCTATTTTTCCTTCCCAACCGCAGGCCTTGCTTCTTACTCTTCTCTTCACAGCATTCTTTAGAAAAATTATGTGTAGTATTTTGCCTACTCATCTGACTTTGTTTCTTCTGAAGTTTAAAATGAGCTAAAATTCCCTCCCTTTTCTACTACAAAAGTGGTTTTTATACTGTTCCTCATTAGTTTCAAAACTGAATTAAGTTCTGCCTTTCTCTAATGTCTGCAATATTAGTCACACAAACCTCACATGTTTTTATGCATAATATATGAGAGCAGCTTGCTCCACTAGTTGGACCTTCAGCTTAACTGCTTAGCTAGATTAAACTCTTAGATGACTTTTTTCAAGTAGCAAAACTGAATGACAGCACCAGAAAAACCACTTGAGTGTTCTGAAAATACTTTAATTATTCATTTTAATTTAATAAAAATTCGATTGTTTTCCAGACAGAATTCTATAAACTTTAATATGTTATTTTCTGTAAGCAAGTGCTAGGAATCTAACTATTGGCAAAGATAAAATCACAGCTAGTGAAAATAGCAAATTTCTTGGACAGCTGTCAAAAATCACTTCAGAATCAGTTGCAAGCAGGAATCAGCTGCAAGGAGGGCACAGAAGAAGCAAGCATTATGCAGTCACCATTTATCCAGTTCCATGCAAAGCTGGCCATATTAGATTAAACAACTGGGTAGTTAATGGGGTTATTAATTTCCTCCAAAGTGCCCAAAGTGGGCCATGTTAACATCCAGTTGATACAGGGAAACCAGGAGCTATGAGACAGGACTAACTTCAAATGGTACAACCATTTACAGAAGTAAATAGAACTGAATGAACTGATAAAGATTTAGTAAATACCTGTAAAGATAAGAACAATACAAAGTCTATTACTATGGACTGTATTTTTTTGCAAATTGTAAAGGTTGTGTGAATGCTTATTTATTGGCAAGACCAGCAAGACCATGACATACTTCTATTATCTCTGATTTGATTACAAGTTCTTTTCTGTCAAGCAGAATGCTGACAGTAAGCCAATGTACACAACACTGAAAGCTTATCCTCTGGCAAAATAATTTTAGCTGTGGCTTCTCGCTCTGGGACAGGCGGCAAGCCTTGAAGCCGCGCGAAAGAAGGCTAGCCGCCACGACCCTCGCACACGCGCCGGAGCGGGCGTTGCAGTGAGTCCCGTGGGAGCAGCGCAGAGTGCCTCGGAGACAGAGACCGAGCAGGAGACAAGGTGATTATGAAAGAGATGCAGTCTCTCAGGTCGGAATCAAGAGGTTTATTAGTAGGAACGGCGGGGCGGGATCGGGAAGGAGCGTGGAAGGTAGAGGCAGCTGGATTCTGGACGCGGAGAGCCCAGAACAATGCCGCACACGGGGTTAAGAAGGGGGAGCAGGATGGGAGGAGTTTAAGCGGGAGAACCAACCGGGACGCGAGGGAAGCAGGATTGACAGGAACGCGAGGGAATGGGGACTCGAGGAGGGAAGTTACAGAATTTTGAAAACCAATGGTGAAACTCAGCTACATGGAACAAAGAAGAACTTTCTAGTTATTAACTCAATATAGGGTATGGATAGTTATAGTTATATCCATATAGGATAGAGAGGAAGAGATATCCAGAACCAATGCTCTTGTTCTCTGATGCATATTAAAGATGCTAGCTGCAAGGTGTCCTGGGCGAGCATCGCTTTGTCACCCTAATTTAAAGGTCTCCTCACACCCAGGGCTCCTCCTCGGTATCATCTGCCTCCAAGCTCATCTGAGCCAAGGCCACTGCTACAGTTAACCAGTAGCATTACTGTGAAAACCAGAAATTCACCCTGAAAATCACTTGCAGCTCTGAAAACCAGAGCTAAATAATGAAGTTTATATGGAGCATTTAAACTGTGAGTGAAGACAATGTAGTGGATTCAATATATACTTTCCAATGTTTATTCTTCAGTTTAGCTAAACACAACTCTAATAAAAAATTCAAGTTAAATAAAGAATTTCATTTCAAATTTTGCTGGTTGCTTGACTTTGAAAATCTCCCTATGATTATATACTTTAAAGTTTCTGCTCAACTGAGCTGAAAGCCAGGAACTTCTGAAATATTTTAAGAATTTCAGTGCAAAATGGCAAAGTGAATTAGTATCCTTAAAATTCACATAATCACACAGAATGGGTAAGGGTGGAAGGGACCACAGTGAGTTGTCTGGTCCAACCTCTCACTATTATTAGTGACTTAAAAAAATAATTCAAGAAATCCTGCTGTCAGTATCTGGCCTGTGATGCTGAACCCTAAAATTTGCAGTAGTTCATGTAAGGATATGTGGAAGGAGACTGCCTGCTTCTTTAGATGTAAGTGGTCAAGGGCCTTCCCAATACAAAAATATTCAGAAAAAGAGGAAGTCATAACAACAACACAGACACAAACCTTTCAGTCGAATGATAAGGCAGAAAGGAAATAAAACCATGTTCAATCAGACTAACTGGTAAGTGTATGTGGAGTGTCTTTCTATGATTTTATGACCCCTGGGCTCTGCAGCAGTCTCCTCATATCACTCAGGATAATCTTTTATTTCTGATTAAAAGAGCTATTTAGTCCCCTTGCATCTTTTGCTTGTTTATTCTGTTGACAATATATTGCATGCATTTTGTATTAGGAACTTCTTTTTTCAGTCCTTATCTTGCACAGACAGACAGAAAATTATGGCATTTTTATGTGTTTTCTCACAAGACCATTAGCTGATTGATTGAAACTTCAAATAATAGAGTATCACCTGTTGAAAAGTCCGGGTGACAAGTACATTTCTTGTAATCTTTCATATTTCCCTTTCACTTATGTGTTCATATTCAAGGGTACTGTGTGTTCCTGCAGCCCATAGATATTTATGACACCTGGCAATTAATTAAATTTACAATCAATTATCAAAAGGTCGATCACTTGAAAAATAAAATCAGTGAAGAAGACTTCTCAGCAATTCTTGGACAAATACTAAATTATATTCGCTTACAGATGTCATGGGGAAAAGACATTTTAAACATTTGGAGGGAATTTCAAATAATGGAATTTATCAATTAACAGATTACTAGTCCAATTCTTGCAAGATAAAATGAACAAGCACTTTTGCAGAACAACCCTTGCTCCTGGGAAACCTCTTAACTCTTTTTGTGGTCCACCATATTGGGCTGCAGGTTACCTCATCCCTTCAGGGCCGCAATGGGTACTAAGGATTGGGTATGGGAGAAACACTCTAACACCTCTTGAATTGTTCTAAGATCAACTAAAAAATACAACTATCCATAAATAAATCTAGGTTGGAATGCCTGTGCACACTGATGGCTGAGCACTCTGTTTTAGGACCACACAAATGGGTTTCCCAGCAGAACTCCTGCTTCTGTCACACATCAGTTCTTACTCAGTGAACTGAGTTTCCAGGTGGGCTTCAGACATGGGGAGACACTTGCCCATGGAGGAGTGAAGCAGTCTAATAAGGATGTGCACACAAGTGTGAATTGAAGAAGTTCAAGGTATTAAGCACTTTACATGGAGAGACAATCTCTGAAGTACAGCACAATAAAGGAACAAAAAGTCACAAGAACACTAAGGAAGGAGCAAAAAGTCAACTAAAATTATAAGGTAACTCAAAATTTTATTTCATTGATCCTAAGACAAAAGAAGGAATTATATGACTATAAATACTTGGAAAAAGTAATGTTGAAAATTTTTCCTGGCCAGAAGATTAGATAGCAAAATGTTCTGATTGACTTAGAGTTAGAAGGGGCTGGCTAGATAATCTGTCTAGTCTTGAGATGAAAGCTGAGATAATGAATAAGATTGTTTTGTCCATGGCCTGTATGGACTAAACTGTAATATTTGAAATTTCTTTTTGTTTATGTCCTAAAGGTTTTATTAAAAAAAACAAACCAAACAAATGAAAAAACCAACAAACCCAACAAACACCCTTTCTCTGAATACTACATATCAAAATTCTTTCTAAATACCTCAACTGCACTTAGTTTTGTTATGGTGTTGTGCAGCACTACCAATAAAAACTCAGGTAACATTAGAAGTGTTGCAACATTTTAACACCAGGATCAGTTTGAATAACAAAATGTTTAAATAGAAAATATCAAATTCTGATTTGTAATCAGAGGATTCTGACTGTAAATGATATAATTTTTGCATAATGAATTTTATTGTTATAGAACTGTGTCTACTAGCAATACCAGATAACTCAAGTTACAGAACTGCTCTCCTAAGAAAAACACGGAACTGTCTTGCTTTCAACAATTTTAGTGTGACATGTAAAGTATGAATAAATAAAACATATTTACTTCTCCTTCACTTGTTCTAATCTACATAAATCCATGCAAAATATTCATGAATACAGAACATGTCAGAGCATTTTAAAAATTGTCAATAAAATAAATGCAAGAAAATGCTGTTAATCATGGTTCCTTTATGAAATGAATGTTCTGTAACATCCAAACTGAGCCATAAAATGGTACTGTCACTAAAAGTGATGTGTTTACCCAAAGTACACGTCTAAAATTTATTACTGAAGTAAAATGTATTTTCTAGGAAACTTGTATGAAATGAACTAACTTTAACATTTACCTAGTAAACAGCAGGAAAGAAAAAAGATTTGTCTTTGTTTGGTTTCTTACATGCAGAAAGTGGAATTGATCAACATAATATTTCTGAGTCAGACTTTTAACACTTTAAGCTTAATGTAAAATCATTTGCTTTATATTCTTCTGCTGCATATTTATGTTAAATTATATCAATGCTATTTAGGAGCGTGAAAAACCCAAGCAATAACTGATTTCAAGTAGGAACATTGAAATAAAAAAAGGGAATGTTTGAATACTCCAACTATTCAACTGTTGATGGCATGTTTTTTCCACGGCTAGCTGGGGAGCACCACCTCACGCCATCAACGGAGGGATGCTACCTGAGATGGAACTCGCCTGGGCGATGCCAGAACGCAGGCAGTGGCACACTGCAGCACACGGTAGGGCTCGGGGGACAGGGACCAGCAGCAAAGCAACGTGAAGAAAGGAGATGTAGGCACTTCATTCAGGGTATCTGCAAGGTGGTTAATAAAGGGTAGAGGGTTAGGAGCAAGGAGCAGCGAGGGGGAGAGATAACAGGAATGAAGAGCCCTGAAACCCCTGAGACAAGGGGTTAAGAGGGACGGGGAAAGGGGAGTGGTTCGCCTCAAAGGGCCAACCAGGGAGAGGCAGGTGGGTGGAGAAAGGGAGATGTACAGGGGGAACAACCAATAAATAAAGAACAGGGGAGGGTACAAACTTGGGGGACCAATGGGGAAAAAACTGGGGGAGAACTTTCCAGAATAATATCCTTAACTGGGGATGGGGAGAGGTAGAGTGTGGGGCCAATCAACGGTTTATGAAATACATAACTAATCCGGGGGCTGCAGAGGACCATGGTCCATCGCCGTGACCAGGAGGGCACAGATCCATAGCTCACACCCAGCTTTTTCCCTCCTGGTGGCATCCTCCCTGTGGCTGACCCCCTTGCCCCCTACGGGGCTGACCCACCACAACAAATAGTGACTAGATAATACAGAGACAGACAAATAATAGATAAAATGCAAATTATTATTATATATTTTATTATCTGTATTAGTGGTGACCTTTTTGTTTATTATTTCCATGCTTTATCTGCATTGATGCTTTTAATCAAAGATTCATCAGAGATACTGATTTTATACAAGGCCCCCTCTAAAAGAGGCTTGCTGAACACAGAATAGTCAAGCAGTACTCTTGGACTTTCTATTTGTGTGTATACTCACTGGCAAAACCACTAGCATAGTGCTAAAAAGCTAACATATTGCATTAAGATTGACGAGTGGAACTGAACTGAAGTATACACTTACTTTTTCCTTTAAAGACAATTTTCAAACAGGAAAAAAGCCCCATAACTACCAAAACCCCCAATTCAACTCCCCCTCAAAAACCCAACACCAAACAAACAAAGAAACCCAACCAACACCACATCCGTTTAAATTTATAAAAAACACTTGAAAGACTTGTCCAGTGTATCAGATATCAAAGCTATCCTTGCTAGCACAGTATCAAAGCCCTGGAGATTATTCTCAGTTGTTTGATGAGAAAAGCACATCAAAATAACTATGGCACTAGAAAAGACAAAAAAGACTTTTTCATTTTGGAGTGATTGTCTGATCACTGAAAGACTCATCAATTGTTCAGATTTGATATTCCAAATGTTGAAGTGTTGAGCACCTTTCCAAATTTATTTTCCTGTGTCACAGAAGACCTACAGATGGACCCAAATGTTTTCAGCACCAAAATGCCATGGGAGAGAACTTATATTCCCAGTGGATATACATATTGTTTTTAAAACTATTTTGGATTTCTATCTAGCAATCAAATTTTGCATCTTTTCCCTAGCCTACTGTACAGGAAGATGAATGTATGACTCATATTTCTTTGAACAGAAGAGGAACGTATTTCAGATATATCTTTTGTTTGTTTGTTTGTTTTTTGTTTCCAGACAAATATAAATTTTGAAAAGTTCTCATTCATTCTTTATACGGCATAGGATGAGTCACTTGATTAGACAAAACTAAGCTGAAGACTCATGCATTGTACAGGCTTAGGTGAAAAAGAAGGCATATAAAGTACAATTCTTGAGTAAAACACCCTCTCTAGGACTTGGGGAGAGTAGTTTTCTGATTCTTTTCCCCCAGCTGATGGCTTGTTTTCACACATGAGAATTCCTGTGTCATGAAAGTAAAATAATATCAAGTATCTGCTATACAAGACTTCCAAAAAAGCAGGGGAAAGATTTTGTCATATTCATTCCCACCTTAACTCCTAAGACTACAACATATATATTGGTTTTCACTCATGTAAAATCTGACAGAAATGCAAAAATTAATGATCCTGATTCTTAAAATCCTGTTTTTAAAAATCTTCAAATAACTAGTTGTCAGCTTTCAATAAACATAACCTGTGGAACAGGTAATCTAATTAAATAACTGCCTCTCCCACCTCAGTTGTCATATTGTTCATAGTCTTATCTTCTTTATCTCTGTCTGCCATTAAATTGCAATCTTTTTGCAGAAATGAGAATATCTTTGTAGGTATTTATATAGTGCCAAAAGGAATAAGGTACCATTTTAAAATTAATCTCCAGGAAAAATCAGCTACTGACTAAGAGATCAAACTCAAAATTGCTGTGAAGCATTAGTGACACAGCACACAGAGAAGTCAGCATGCCATTTATTGCTTTAGTCTCATGTACCAGTGTTTCATTATTGACAGAATTCTCCATGGCTCTGAATTATGAAGCACATTGATATATAGAAATTAATATTTTGTTTAGAAATACACTTTAGAAATAAAGTTTTATTCTCTGTCAATGAAAAAAATTATATGCTCCCACCAGCTAACTGCTAAAATTGGCAACATAGTGATTATAGAGTTACTTTCATTTTTAGAAGGGCTGTTCTTAAGCGTGTCTCTGGCTCAGAATGTCAGATCATATTTAGAATCAAACTGAATGCAAACTTCGGTTGTCTGAAATATTATAGACAGATCCATCAAAATCTCTTCTACCTTCTGCCCTGTACACTCAGACTAAATAGCATGGAGGAGATGGAAGGGAAAAATGAAAAAGGGAACAACATGCAAGCTAATCTGTCATCAAAAGAGAGCTATTAGGAGACATCTATAAATAAAAGTGGTTAAGAGCCAAGAACATGCCCCTTGTCTTGTAAAGTCAACTTTTAGGGTAGACTGCAGGGGACATCCTTTTTCACTGCAGGAAATTTGAAGCACATAATAACATTTTCAGTTAGTCAAACTATTTGAACTACAGTTTGATGTTATGTACTGATTATGCATGAGCATGTAAACAAAGCCTCTTTCTGTAGTATGCATCAGACAATAAGTGTGCTTCTGAGTGCATTATAGCTTAAGCAAAAATTCTGCCATTTCACAGTGTTTATAAACCTGCTTCTGTCTGCTGGCATACAGTGGTATGAACAGAAGCTTTCATCCCCAGTGTATTTAGGAGAAGACCTTAGGATGACCAATACATGAGTATAAAAAACTAATCTGATAGTTCTAGAAAACATGGAATTATTAGCCACATAAATCCAGATTGTTTTCAGTTTCAAAAAGGCTTTTTCTTAAATTAAAAAAAATCCGACTAAAAATGAATAACTATTAATACATTACATTAACCTTCCATTCACATCTTTATGATAAATTGGAACCCTATTGCTAGAAGTTTGCTTTTTTTTTCTCATACTGAGCAGAAAGAAAACCCTTTATGATCAGAGTTTGCAGTTGTGCAGTTGTGGTAACGGCTGTGAAAGTATTACAACAGGTTCATTCTTCCATTTTGGGAAAAAAAAAGAAGTCAGTTTAACCAATCCACTTAAAAATTCTGTCGATGGACCATATTCCATGGTCTTGGAATAGACAGTTAATACAAACCTAATGAGTTTGAGCTGTGTTAAGATTAGTCAATTTCAAAGGGGAAAAGAGACTTAAAAATATATATAAAAGATATGCTATTGAATTTGTTTCTGATAAGAAGGATGTTTTAAATCTATTTCTACTTCATCATCTCATATTAATATAACAGTAGTATTACCTGATCCCAGGGCTTAAAATAGCTCCATTATATTTAAAGTATTATCCACATATGATTAGTTCAGATTCCCTGTACAAAGATTAGAGCTGAATATTACTGATTCTAATTAGCAAAACTACTTGATATGCATAATGTATATTTTGACTGTAGTTAAAACTGAAAAACTATGCCCAAAGAAAGAAAACTCTGACTTACTGAAATGTTTTGACAGTCAAAATTTTTTAGTATTGTAGCCTAAAATTTCCATAGTCAACAATTAATAAAACAATGCAATAATCTGCAAGAAGTGGGGGAATTTTTTTGAGTCATTCTAATGCTTTTGTTTTTATAGTCCTGAGTCAAATATATCTGTAAAATACCAGAAGAACTGAAAATTGTAAGGTTAAGAAGACATTTTTAGCTGCAAATATTTCTGATTTTATACAGCAGATACAAATAAACTCTACAAGTTGAGCAGAGAGAGAGACAGTTGTCTAAGTAAGAAAGAAGTTAACACAAAGGAGGTGTAAGTAAGTGAAGGAGCAATTTGGATTACATTTCAATGAGCCTTTTCTCCTGCCTTTTGTGTTTGTACAAGCCTGATAATTCTTTAGTCACACCTTCATTGCACATAAAACCAAGGTACAATGATAGTAACAGAGAAAATAACAGAAGGAAAATAGGATTCAAGTTTGATCTCATACCTTTCTATTAATTGTTACACAAATGTTACGAATGAAAACAGGAGCTTAGATGAATCTCTGCCTTTTGCCCAGACCTGTGGCAGCAGGCAGTAGCCCTTATTAGGGTGGCCAGCACCCCAAGACCCAGTCTCATTTTCAAGTTCTTTAATAATGGTCAATCAGGTCTACTATGACATAAATTATCATTTAATAGACACAGAAAATAACAGACATAAGACTTGGGACAAAAACTGCATACTGCAGAGGAATAACATAAAAGAAAAGAAACTACTAGTAGAGAGAATTCAGCGTGCGAAAAGGTACCTATTATTATTACAGCTAGCAAGAAATAATATAACCTAGGAAACAATGTATTTTACCAATGCCAATCTGGTGCTGAAGTATACACTGGAATCCTTTCACTCAATCCCCAGGAAAGTAACCAGCAGAGCCTGTGTTCAGACTCTGGGGAGAAGCCCTTGCACATTTCCAGAGTGTGTGTAGGACACTTCTGCCTCTGTGATATTTCATGTGTTTTTATAGTGTAAAAGTGTGGCTTTCAGTCACGTACTTTTTCATCTCTTTCCATATCTGCTCTCCCTACCAAGATGTTGATTCTGGGTTGGAGGCTCCAGGCTCTCCATACCAAGATGTGGATTCTTGGTCAGAAACCCCAGACGATCAGGCACCAAGAGATAACCCCTTCATGGGCTTTTGACCCAGCCTGAGTTATCTTCTGACTAGTCATGTGGTAGAGGGAGAGGGGGAGGATGTCCTGCCACAACAATAAGGCAACTTACAACTAGAAACTGTTGCGGTGGCTTTACACCGACGTGGCCGGAGGGCCAGCCGCAGTGGGAACAATACCAGGAGGGAGGCAGCTGGGTGTGAGGTGCTGGTCTGTGCCCTCCTGGTCACGGTGAGGGACCGTGGTCCCCTGTGGCCTCCGAAATAGTCATGCACTTAGTAAGGCGTTGATTGGCCCCGCACTCTCCTCCTCCCCTTTCCCCTTTATGGTTCATGTTCTCAAAAGTTCTCCCCGGTTCGTTGCCCCATTGGTCTCCCACTTTTGTACCCCTCCCTGTTCTCAACCTATTGGTTTGTTCCCCCTGGTTCCTCCCCTGTTCCACCCACCTGTCCTTCCCTGGTTGGCTCTTCGGGGCTATCCACTCCCCTTTCCCTGTCCCTTTTAATCCCTTGTCCCAGGGTTCTCTGGGCTCTCTGCCTCGGGTATCCCATCCCTGCTCCACCCCACGCTCCATGTTCCCGACCCTCAATAAACCTACCTCGGAGACACCTCAGTCAGAGAGTCTGTAGCTCTTCTTTTGCTGTGCTCTGCCAATCCATTGCCTCCAGATAAGCTGCCAAAGCAGCTATCCTGCACCACTGCCTGTGCTGACCTACCTGCCCTGAGGCTGCTGCCGGCTCCTCTGATGTTGCCCTGAGGTGTCTCGTCTCGGGCTGCGCCCCATTATTTTCAGCTTGGGGTGCTGTCCCTGCTAGCCAGATTAGCCCAAAGGCTGAGCACACTGACAAACCACAGAGCTAATTTTTCAAAATAACTGAGACAGTGAATTAATATTGAAACGGTCCCCTTAGCATCAATGATTTGTAGATGCCAACAAAAGAAATGCGCTTAAATTTTGCCAAGCTGTTTCTTTTTATTTTAATAATGGTAGTTCTTAATTGTGCTTTTTGTTTTATTTTCTTTCTCTTTGTGTTCAATTTTATTATCAAATACTCATCCTACATTTTGTCATATCCTGATCTAGCCCTATCACACACTTATCTTTAAGATAAGTGTGACTATAATGATTCCTGTCCATGTAAATACAATAAAGGTGGAGAGATGCTCTAACACTCTAGCACTGATCATCCACACTGCATTCTACCTTTCATCATTCTGTTTTTGTCTGTACTTGGCAGTATGCACCAGCTCAATATCCATCCATCATTCAAGAAAAATGAAAACTAGGGGGAGTATGAACCTGACTGCACCATTGCTACCACTATTATTACTTGAAGAGCGTGCACAAACATTTATTTCTGCAGATCATAGGCACTGTTTGGGTCCAGAGGCGGTCAGAAGCTATGTGCTTGTATTATAGATGCATCTTCAGATAAAGATGAGTATCAGCATAGACCCTGATCGAGAGATATGGCTATCACTATGCACTCCTGTTTATCAAGAGTGGTGAATCAAGAAGCTGCAAGTTTAATTTTAAGAACCTCTGATTCATCATGCATTTTAGCATTTTCCCTGGCAAGCTTAAAGTTTAATTCTGGCTACCAGCAAAACCAAATTCCTGAGGCCGTGAAGAGACTTTACCAGAGCCAGATTCCTGTCCCACAGAGACAGCAGTGAAGACAGTCCAAAAAGTCCTATGAGCAGGCATGAAGGCCCAGCTCAACACAGATAAATATTCAAGGAAGACGGTGAAATGGCCATTTGACAATACTTACATAACAGGGAGGCAAAAGTTTCTGTAATTTAACAATATAGATAGTCATCTTGAAGACCATGGTAGTCCTGATGATAAAACTAATTGTTTATTCATTCAAAACTATCTGCTTGGGCGCTTTTCTACCATAAATAAGTGACTTCAAGTGACATCTGAACTAAAATGGGCTAGTATGGATGATTCTCAGAAAAATAAGGATCTAAAGAACTCTGCTCCTGCACTGATTACCTAATTCAGATAGTGATTTAAAAGTATTATAGACAAATGAGATAATGAGATAATGAGATAATGAGATAATGAGATAATGAGATGAAAACTAGTGATTCAAACCTCTTAGCAAAATGCTAAACTGAAAAGAAACAGTGTTCATAATTAGGGAACAGATCAGCAGGTAGCAATCTTAGATGTCTCAATAATATACAAGTCCATCAGGCATACAGCAGAGATCAATTATATGGCATCTAATTTGGCATTTGTCTTTTTTCAAACTGTAGATATCCTCTCAGAAATGCCAAGGCAGTTGTTTGTTTTGTTCATATGCTTGTTTTGATAATACATGTATACCATTCTCATGTCTGTGGAATACACCATGAAATGACTAAAAGGCTAGAACAAAAATGAAATGAAGCTGACATATATTATAGTTAATTTTAAATATTTTTGTACTCAAACCCAGTGGCTGGAGTTAGTAATAACTGCCCTTTTCACATTTATAAAGTGACTAGTTCTTTGCTTGTAAATTTAAGAGAAGAACTACCATAGATAACTGATTAATCCCTCAGTTTAAAATATTATATGCTAGAAATTAGCTTCTTCAACTGAATGAATTGCTGTCCATGAGAACTCTTAGGATGAACATCACATCAATTTGATGTCACTGAATGTGAGAAAGCAGTGTTCAGTGAAAAATGCTTGTGGAAATACTCTAACAAATCCTCAAGCAATGGTTGTATCAGTGGCTTATCTAATTTATTTAAAGGTTGGTGGCAAATCCAGCTTTGACATGAACCTTTTAAATAGTCATGTTTGAGCTGCTCTGTCCAATTCATGTAACAGAGCAGATACCTGAATACAGAAAGTGTCTCAAATCGAGCTCATTTACCTAACAGCTCTTCTTAGCTGTGCATTTAAAAATAAATTTTTCCCATAATTTAGAATTATGCTTTCAAACAGGAAAAAACTAATGTTAGTCTAAAGTAATTTACAATGTTGATTCAGCAAGGTTTCCAAACAATTAATGCATTTTCTCAGTTTGGAGACTCAACTAAAAAAAATGCAGAGTTTACTGAAGAAGGATCCTAAATTCCAACTGCTGAATTGTCTTAAAGTCAAGTTTTGTATATCCTCTGGGACGTAAAATATTTGTGTCCTTGGCTCCATGTCACCACTGTTTTGGAAACTCTTTATTAATACAAACAAATTTCATAAATTAATACGCTTTTTCAGATAACTTGTTATATTTTGATATCCAATCCAGTATGTGTTACCACATGTTAGAAATATGTTACCAGGCAGACTTATTGCATTGACTTTTGTGGTGACTTGTGAGAGAGTAGTGAGATTACACCAGGCAGAGGCATTATGGTAAATGCCACTGCCACTTATATGGAGTCCTGTGTTGTCTGTGTTTGGACTGCTAGCGTGATTGAGATAAAAACATACAGGAGCTTTTATAGAATTTAGCACATCCAGCTCTGGAGGTTGCAGTGAAAGAGCAGGGAAATAACTTAATTTTCTCATGTCTCCATTAGCACTGCTCAGGTACCATCCCAGAGATTGGTCAGCATTAGATTGCCATGATCCCAAACACCATGACAATCTATACTTACCTGGAGTTGTACAATCATATGTAACTGATTGCATAACTTGTTCCATTCATGTTTCATCAACGGAATGCCAACCAAACATGTCTGAAATGGATCACCAGCACTGGTCACGGATATACAAAGGGTGGATTGGTTAATTGCTTTAGCTAATGTGAGCCAAACATTGGTCCTTAGTTGAGGGACCCATGCTGCATTCACCATCCTCGAGAATCCACTGAGAATGACAAAAAAGGCTATGTATGTTGTGCCTAAACCCATTGTAGCTGATTACCAAACTGAAACTGTGAGTCTTCAAGTCTTCGCTCCTTCTGCAGTGGGTTTGATGTTCTTTGCAGGTAGCCAATGAACTCCTGCAGATAGAGAACACAACCATAACCACACCCCCATGTTATCAAAGGCACTGGGCCTAGCCATTGTCCATTCTGCAAATTTTTGTAATAAACAAGTGGTTGAAAATTTATTAAAGCATTATGAGAAAACCTTCTTTCCCTAGCTGTTTTGTTATCACATCTGGAAATATTTAAGAAATTTAAAACAAACATTACATTTTGTAAAGCAATATAAATATCCATTCATAGTAACTTAATAATTGAAACATCATAAAAAGTGTGCTCTATTCTTATCTAATAATTTGAATCTAAACAGCAAAGAAACAGCAATGATAATAGAATCAAGCAGTTATCTTTGAGACCATGATCAAGTTTGATCTAATAATTATCATGTAGATGCTATTTTCTAGCCTTTTAAATGGTTTTCTGTAATAAAACAAATATAAAGGTATTTTCATCTGTACTTAAGAGAGTACCAAATAAAGACCAGCAAAGAGCTTATTTATGCATGTAACCACACTACCTCATAAAATGAAATATCAAAATTTACAAAGATCAATTATTGAATCTTTACCCACATTCCTTAATTTCTTTCAATGAAACATATAAAGTGATTATTTTTTCTGAGGCAGACATCCTTAAAGTCTCTTCAAACTATCAGGGTTTATGAAAAAATAAATTCCAGATCTCTTCTTCCTCATCAGCTGGATATTATATTAGGTGATTTACATGTACGTTTTGAAGCAAAACAGATCACAATATTGAGAAATATAATGGTATTGAAATTTTAAAAAGACGCTTGCAAATTTGAAAAGATGCAGTGACTAGCGAATGGTATCACATATACATCAAAAAGTGTTCTCAGCTTCTGCAATTTTTTGTGTATTTCATTTGCAATAAGAACTTTTATTTTTCCAATTGATTCCCACAGAAATTCTAGAGAAAGTAAGCATTACAATGTCAGACTATATCCAGATATAAAGTAATCTTAAAATCAAGTAAGTGGCTAAAGCTATCTGAATATAAAATATCAAAGATGTGTATAAAATTGTTCATGTTATGCTGTAGAAGAGGAATAATGCTGTAAAACATGGTAATAGGTTCCAGGAACCATAATCATTAGGATATTGAAAATTCAGGTTTGTTTGGATTGGTTTTGATTTTGATTTTAAAAGGTTCAACACTGTATAGATTTTTTTCTTCTTCTTTTCTTTTTTCTTTTTTTACTTTTTTCTTTCTTTTTTCTTTTCCTTTTTTTTTTTTCTTTTTTTTCCCTCTTGTTTTACCTCTCCAGTACCTGAAGCAGTAATTTCATACAGAAAATACATGCAGAGCATTAACTTATCCTGTGTTACAGATTTTAGATTTTCTGAAGCCTAATTTCTTTTGTTTCATCTGTCTACATCATCTGGTGAAATAGTCCCAGCAGTTAAAGTCACTAAGAACAAAAGTGGGTTTTTCCTAGCTCTGTAATGATGTAGCTAGTTTTAGTGCAAGCAGTTATTAAATCTGTAGATTGAAGACTTTGAAAAGTTATTTGACATCTAAGATAAAAAGCTATTTATGGAATCATTAAGTTGTTTCTAATCTGGCTGTTTTGGTAACTATGTCTGATTTCTAAAAAAACCCCAAACAATGGGAATTCGAAAGATCAGTCATGCTGATCCTTTCATTGTTGCCACTCAGGACATGAAGTTGAGCTTTTCTTCTGAAGGGAGGGGTTGGAAATTCCTTTGTTATGGGTGATCTACTTGAACATCAGTAGTATTTTTTTTCATTCATGTGATATGAATGCTATCTCAGAGGCCACAGGAACTGTGAAAACTTTATTAGAATATCAATATGGAGATACAAACAGTAAGTAAACATAAGCTATATTGATTCCACTTCTGTCAGTAGGGATTAAATGACTAAGTCACTAATGGATTGTGCATAGAGTTAAATAACTGATATTTAGAAGTTGGATAAAAAAATCAAATGTTATTGAACTGATCCCTCATTCTCAAAAAGTGTTATTATATCAGAGGAAGTAGTCAATAATGACTACCTAACGATTTTATCCTTTTAAACCAAACATATGTAGTTGACTGATTCCTTTTGGATCAAAACAAATGTTTTAAATTAGTCTGGATTAGATAGGAAGAAAAAATTAAAATTTCTGTTTCATCAAGTACCTGAAGACGAAGTATCAGTTTAGTACTCTGTACGAATTAATCAAATATTACAGCTACAATTCTAAGCTTTGAGACAAAAACTCTATAGAGACACAACCCACCAGAAAACACGACAAAGAAGTCACACAAAATAACCACATCTTCTGCCAGCTGAAGGTTCCCACGAAGATTCACATTTTTTGGCTTGCTTTTAACTGCTAAAGTACATACTGGCCCCTCTAGTGATCATGTGATTATTGCTCTCTGTTACATGTCTTATACTATTAAAAAAAGTGATTGTTAATACATAACAGCAGTAATATTTAGTCTGCACTTCTGTGCTTATAACATGACTTCAAATTAAGAACACATCCTCAGAGAACCTCTGTGTTTAGAAAACACAGAACGAGTTCTTACTGTTTTTATGCTCCCTCTGCTAAAACTAACAGATTAGAATGATTCCTTCTTTCTGTCATTTTAACACATTATTCTTCAGCTGAAGGGATTCAAAGAACAATTCCATATGAGATTATCTTTAGCTATTCCATTCTGTCTATACAGACAGGATATACAAACATTAAAATAAAAGGAGTTAAATGCCATCCCTTTTATCAGTAGACTACACTTCCCTTCCTTATGTTTTCCTAAATATTCCATGGTTTTAAAAACTTGTGTATGGTGCATCTGGGAATTCATGCATTTGTAGAGACACTTTTTAAGATGGAGAAGGGAAGGGTTTACATGATGGTAAAGATGGGTGGAAAAAGAGGCTGAATTAAGGACAATGAAAAAAGGAATTTGTTGTGAACTGAATTAAGTTCAATGTCAGTCTAGTTATTATGAAATTACTGGTTTTCTTCTGGTTTTTTTAAAACTTATTTGAGGATCCTCTCCATTAAGATCCCTCATTATAAATTATTCTATTTTGTGAGGACTGATGCACTACTGCTTTCTATTTTATGTTTATGTATTGTGATTTTGCTGGTCGTTTTTTCCTTTTTTTTTAATAGACTTGATTCTACTATTGACATTTTAAAAAGTACGTATGAATAATCTTAGCTACCCTTCACATTGGAGGTAGAAATTATGATCTAAATTTAGGATAATTGTTAATTTAATTTGGTAATAATAGAAGCAAGACTTTTCCTAGTAAAGAAAATTTCAAGACAGTTGATTACTTAGAACTTCTCAGAAATGAGGAAAAGCATATGCTAGAAAACTGGCCCAACATGTCTTGCAGAAGCACTCTTGCAGAAGCAAGAGTAGAAATAAACAAGTTTCTTATCATTAGAAATGTTCTGGAAATGTTCTGAGAATTAAATGCAGCTTAGGGTACTCATAGAACAGGAGGGGGAACATTACTTAGATTTATGGCAGTGTGAACAGACTGCTGGGAATACAGAGAACTCAGCAGACAAACTAATCAGCAAAACATAGTGAAATGATAGCTGAGCTATGATGGCTGTACTGGTGGAATTCATGACTAGCAATCAAGTTTCATAGCATTCCCAGAGAAAATAAAGTCAGACATTGTGATCACAGAATCATGGAATCATTAAGATTGGTTTCTGAGATCAAGTCCAACCTTTGATCAAACTCCACCATATCAACTGAACCACAGCACTAAGTGTCATGTCCTGTCCAGGGACAGTCCATATGCAGGAAAAAGGGATGTTTTAAGCCAAATTTATCATCTACATCACACACAGAAAGGATGCTGATGTTGATGAGAGAGCATTAAAACAGAAATAAGAAAAACCAAACCAAACCAAATTTAAAATCCCACCAAAATCAAAAAACTAATAAATTTCAAATGTATTCTCTAGCATTCCTGTCAGAATTGCCTAGGACTGGGCACTTTTCTGAAGTTTTTCTTACTTCTGTTCCATGACAGCAGGTAAAAAAATGAAGATATTCTTATAATATAAAGTACCCCTGGATCCTCATCCATGATCAGTTGCTTTATTCAAAATACACAAAAATTAAATAAACAAAAACTATCCAATTATTTACTGAATTGTTGAATGCTACAGTTATACCAAAGTCTGTTACATGAAATTAATTTGTTTATTTAGTTACTAGAGATTTTTCAGCAAGATATAACAGCAGGTTATTTGTTTATTTGAAACTCCTTATAGCTGTTCAAATGTTAGGCATGCAAATCTTTCCTTCCGCACTGCCAAATTAATTAAACTAGTCTACAAAATTTGTCGAAACTCTGGACAAATCATAGCCGAAGAGAAATAAAGTTCTGTAAATATTAGTCACTCAGATTTGGTGTTTAGGTGATAAAATGTGTTTGGCAGTTATAAAAAATGCTGATATTTTACTGGCTTTCACAACCTCTTCAACAAATGTGCCCATGAATTATAAAAGATCAGTTTTAGTTCTTACATGTAGATAGTAACTTAGATAAATAGGCATATAATTTCACTGTTTAAGAGAGTCTACACATGATGCATTTTTGCAAATAGCTTCAATCCATGCACACAGCAAACGGACATGATATTCTGAGGTTTTCTTGCTCTGGGAAGGCAGGGGGACCCCGAAAACCTCACCAAAATAAGGTCCCTGCCGGGTGCTTCCACGCTGCGGAGTGGATCCGGGACGCGCGGGACCCGAGCTCGGGCTGACTCCCCGAAGGCAGGATAGCAGGAGCCTTGGCGATTAAAGATGATGCAGTCTCTCAGCTTTCGGAATCCAGGGTTTGTTGGCAGGGATGACGGGGAGGAGAAGGCAGATGGCACCGGGACGGAACGAGGAGGAGGAGGCGGTGGGTTCTGAGGCGCTGAGAGCCCCGAACGGAAGCGAACATGGGGTTAAGAGGGATGGAAAGACGGGAGGGGTTTGGAGAGGATAACTAATCGGAGCACGAGGGATACAGAACTGGCAGATAAACTGGGGAATAAGGGTGCAAGGGAGGCAGATACAGAACTTCAAGAACCAATAATAACACTGCGGGTAAAGAACTTTCTAGCTATTAACTATAAATGGGATAAAGAGGAGGAGAACTTCAGGAACCAATACCTCTGATTCCTGACCCATATTCATGGAGCTAACTTCAAAGCATGTCAGGGGAAGATTTTCTGTCACCCTAACCAAAGGTTTCTTCAAACCCAGGGGGGTTTGTTGGTTATTTCAGACTCTAAGCTCACCTGAGTGGATCTTGCTGCTACAATGGAATAGGAATGCTATCTTTCTAAGACAGAATCCACTTGATAGATTGGGTAACACTCACAGAGCTAGACTGTCCCATGGATCCATCCCCAGTGAATGAGAGCTTTAAAATGACACCACAAAGTTCCTTAACTGCACTAGGGAATATATTCCAGCAGTACAATCCTTTTTCCAAATAGAGCCTGCATGCACAGTTTCACATAACCCTTTGCTGAACCAGTTACACTGCATAACTACTACACGGCTTTTGTATGGTTGTCTTTTCCAGTGTTACTCAAGTTAGAAAATTGTCATCTCTTAGAAAGTATACTACTTTTTCTTTTAATAGTTTTTTACTCTCCAGATGGATAAAATTACTAAAAGAAAAACCTGAATTCATATAAACTGTATTTTAAACCCTAGATTTCTGACTTTGAAAAACACTGAAAATAGAGTGGTTTGGTTTTCGATTTCTCAGACAGATGTCAACTGGTATGTAAGATTAAAGTTTGCTCCAGATGATAGGATGATTTATCTCTGGTGATATTTTTCTGTTATAAATTCTGTAATGCTTCCTTTCAGTTTATTCTTATCTTGACACTATTAGCTATAGTCTGAACAGTTACCAGTAACAGTTTTGAGCAACACCTACTGATGTCATCAGGAGGAAAACACTCTCACCAGCTATGTTTTTGAAGTTCTGAATGGGGTTATAGGACTTACTGAGGTAACCCAAAGCTGTAAGTGAACTAAAAAATTAGGGTAGGATATAACTTTATGGTACCAACTAAATTTTGTTGCTGCTGAAGATCAAAATATATATTTATAAATAAAAAATATTCTTGAAAGTTTACTAGATAAATTACTCCAGACCTGTAAGTCACATCTATGTGCAAGACTCACCTCATTAAATTTATGAATCCATGTTTGAAAATAGATATTGGCCCTTGTCTCTATTCCCACATATCTTCAAGAAGTTTAACATTTTCTGTAAATACCATTCAGAAATTGCTCAGATTTTCAGTTCTCATTTTCCTTAGAAGACTATCCACAACAAAAGACAGTTTTTAGTGGGAGAAGAGACAAAACAGCAAAGTCTAGAAACAACATCAAACTGTTTTGACTGATTCACCTCAAGAAGTTTTTTTAAGGAGCATTTTACGGATTTAGAAGTAGGTTGCAAAGCATTATATTGCAAGAGAAATTAGAAAGTTATTCCCATTTCTTAAAACCTTGCTCATTAAATATACCTCTTTTTAATGTATTGCTTTTTGTTTAGCACATTTCTCATTTTTGGGTACCCTGAGATGTATTTGAAGAATTTAGCAGCAGAAAGTTGAAAGCTGCAAATAGCAAACCAGCCTGAACCCCAATAATACAAAACCACATACCTCAGAGATAATGCCAGAATAGGTTTTTCTTTCAGACATGTAAGCCTACAGACATTGCTATCTAGAATTCTGAGGAACAGAGAGCAGAAAAAAAGCCTAGCTCCAGTAGAAAAACTCATAATTTGTGTTCCTCTTTTGTTTCAAAAGAAGAAAAATAGTTTGAAATTTCATTTACTTTATGAAGAAAACACAAACCAACAAACAAATGACATAGGAAAAAAACATTCCTAATGCAAACCAAACCAAAACACAGCAAAAAACCAGCAAGAACACCACAAACAAAACTAAACCCACACTTAAAATTTGAATGGCAACAAATTTAGAACCTCATATTCAAAAATAGAAGGGAGTCTGCACTTAGTTTTAAAAGTACAATAACAGTCCCATGAAGTGATTAAGAGCTCTGGTCCAGACCTGGATGCCTAGACATATCTGTCCTTTCACGCAACTGGATGAAAATTAGGACCAAAATTTCAATTTTCCCTGTCAAAGGTAAAGCCAAAGAGGAATTCAGTTGTTGCTGAAAGGTGTAAATGAGCTTTCCAAAGCTTTTCTGGTATTTCATCTGGACATCAGAAAGCAACCAGATCCATATTATTACAGAAGCAACGTCCTGCTTTACACTTGTGAAGTCATACCTGGAACTCTAAAAAGCTATGCGCTTTGAGTGTGCATACATACAGACACATTGACTTTTTTGTTTTCTGGAAATAGTGATTAACTATTGAGAGTTGGCTTGTGCTAAGCGAGCTCACTTTTGTCAGCACTGCTCATGGTCTACCAATTTCCAGAAGAGCTGAGACTTGTTGCTGTACTTCATAAGCCAGACCCTGGATGCTATTATACTCAAGTAACAAAACGGCATTTGGAAATATTTCATTCCACCACTAACCATAAAAAGTACTCAATTGATCAAATAATCTGGAAACTATTCTTTTTACTCTACTAGAAAGAGACACATAAAAGAGTTAATATGCCTGAGTTCTATTATCTTTGAACATTTAACATTTAGTTATTAAAAATAGCATAGTATTAATAAGATCCATCTACTGAAATACCCATAGCTTGTAGGGACAGAATTTTTCAGATGCCCTATAAGCCATTGTATTTGTTTATAAATAGATCTATTTTAACTCCTGAATAGCAATACATCCCCCCAAATTCTTTTGTGAGTCAGGAGAAGGGCCACAGTATATGATAAGCAATCTTATCCTTTAATTATTTAGATCAAGATGCATTGTTGGCCTCTACTTCTCTATCAAGAGCAGAGATCTGTAGGCCTTGGCCCTCTGCTCTTGCAGGACCCTTTTCCTGCAATTTTTCTAGTAAGTGTATATATATATAATACCTGTGTGTGTTTATTAGTTCTTATGAGTTGCTATCTTTTACTGTGGAATGATGCCAATAATATCAGATAATTTACATATTTCAATGTGAAAATTGCATAAAATTTTCAATATAAAGGAGAGAAAATACATCCAAATAAAGTGGGCTTAACACACTTATATTGATTTTATATTCTTAAACGTACATTATATATTATAAACCAGTTTGCGCTACCTTCCACCAGTGCTGAACATTCAAATCTCAATCACAGATCATTATCATATCTCACAATTTAGAACCAAGTCAGAATCACAGAGTAAATGAAGTTGACATAGAGTTCTGGACACTATGTACTCCACCTTTCTACTCAACCTAGAAAAGGTTTCCCATGACATAGTCCAAGTTTAAATAAAAGCTCACCTAGGAGAACAATCACCTTGTTTTACGTACTGGTTTTTGATCCAGTCACTTGCACAGACTTCATTTGCCTCTTCTTTAAATAAACAGACTGGGCCCAGATCAAAAGAGCCAACAAATTTTTTCTGAATTCTACATTTATTTGAGGTTTATACCTAAACTCCTGTGCTGATATATAGAATACATATGTTTTCAAATTTCAGATATTGCTTCATGTGCAAATGAATTTTCTGACAGTTTACAAGTCCTTCAGATAATTGATGTAGAGTTTATAAATATTTCTAAAATGACCTGTCAAGATTTTTTTAAAAAATCTTTTTAGGGCTTTTTCAAACTTATGTTTGTTCCTAGGGTTTTGTAGTTTTCATGTAATTCAATTAAAAAAAAATTAGAGTCTGTCAAAGAAAAAAATAGTAGAAAGCATAGAGGAGAAATTCTCTTTCCAAGTTTGTCATCTCAAATACAGTTTGTCATGAAGAACCTGTTAAAAAACAGAGACAAAAAAATATTTAAACTTTTTAAGTCTTAGCAAAATGAAATCAAGTATTTCATATAAAAGTGGTGACAAGAAAGGAAGTTTTTCCTTGCAACAAATTTTAAAGGCTTTACAAAAACAGTAGAGGGAGAGATCTTGTTCTGTGGCTTCTCTAAATTTGCAGATCTTCTCTCACAAACAAGCCAAAAACATCTAGAAGGCAGATTTAATAACACATGCCTATGGCACAGCAGAGTGGTAATACAGATTCATATCCAAAATATGTGAATGAGCTGTTGCTACAGCTTTCATCCCTCACATCTCTCTGGTAATTTTGGGAAAGGTGGGCTACTTGGGAATCTGTGTCCTTTTAGTCCATAAATTTGATAGGAGAGTTTGTACAGTGTCCTGGAAGCTAGTTACACTGCTACCCAGCATCAGGTATATCTTGCTATAGGACTTCGGAACGCAGTATGAGAAAAAACACCCCAAAACCCCCAAAATCCCAAAGAAAGACCCAATAACAACAACTACAATAAAAAAGAATTAACAGACTTTGTTTAATCTAGATTATAAAATATTTTTGGTGAGTGTAGAATCACAGAATATCCTGAATTAGAAGGAAGTCACAAGGATCATCAAAGTCCAACTCCAGACCCTGCAGAGGGTGGCCCCAAGAATCACACCATGCACTTGGAGTGGCTGAGAGGTACTGTTTAAATTTGTTTTTGAAGGAGGTATCTCAGTAATGCTGTAACATTCAAAGCAACATGACAAGAATTTCTGTGGAGGAAAGAAGATATGCCTGAAACTAAAGCAGAATTGGATGAGACAAAGAAGGCAATTATGGTATAGCAAATTAAAGAGATACACACGAGAAAAATAATTATAAAAATAGATTGCAATGGTTCCCTAGAATATAGTGCCTCAAGCAATTCCCACACACTATGTGAACTGAAAATAAAGAAAGTTGTAATTATGTCCTGGGCATAATAAGTTTTTGCTGAATTCTCTAGGAAATATTCAGATCCTGGAGATATTCAGATCTCTTCCCTCAACTTCAGCCTCAGGAGAGGGAAGCAAAAATTCAGAGGGAACAAAAGTTCTCAGCTGGTTCTTATGAATGTCGTGGGGACAAAAGGAGCTATAAAACCATGGCTGTAATTTCACCTTGGATTTACAGTTTTGGGGAAGTTATTGAATGCAGGGTACTCCATTTGTTAAATTCCTAAGTCTAGAGGCAATTGGAGAAAGCTTTTCTTTCTGACAGGCTGTTCACAGCACCTCAAATATAACCTTAACCTGGTTCCTTTCCAAGAGCTCCTTTACAAACGTGTCTTGCCCATCCTCACAGTCCAGTCTTTACATTTACCTCATGTTGGTTTGTTTAAAGCACTGTAGGAATTTCAGCAATTGATGAAGTGAATCTTTAGGAGCTGATTATGAGAGCAATTAATAAGAGGTGGAAGAAACCTTTACAGCCACAGAGACTGAAACCTAAAGGATGCAATTCAGCATCTTATGTAAAAGAATAAAAACATGCATAAAATTTAAAGCGCCTATCTAGAATCCATAGATCAAGAGATTTCTAAGAAATAGTGTGTGTTAATTTGCTTCAGTGTGATGCATTGCCTTAAAATATTAGAAAAACCATGACATAACTAGTCGTTTGCAAGTAATTTAATCAAAACACATCAAAACAACTTAGGAACTTTTGCAACCTAAAAGATAGATACTGTAACCTAGAGATATAGAAATAAATATATAGGTACTTCTGATTAAGGGAAAAGAAAGTATAAATTTATAGAGCAGTTGCATACCACGAGTATAGTTAATGTACAGTAATACCTTTTCCTTCCAGTACCACAGTGACTTTACTGTGTTAATGGAGTAGAATCTTAGAGTTGTAGAGTCACAGCATAGTTTGGGTTGGAAGGGACCTTAAAGAATATCTAGTCCCTTCACTTCATTCCTTTCAAATTTTGTGAAATCCAATTCTTTTTTGGTCTTTTGCCCCAGAACACAGCACCTAAAAACACCATCTCTGTGAGAACTGCAGATATATACACCTGCCCATCAGAAGAAAAATGTTTTTGAAGGAGAGCCATGTAGAATATTTCAAATGATAAATTTGAGTGATAATGAAAAGTATGGGTTTTTACATTGCCTTGAAATGAAAATGCCACTTTTAAAACCCTATCTAAACTGTATGAGTGAAGTCTAAAATTAATTGGTATGTGTTTTCTCTGAAATGTTTCAAAAGTGTCACTGCCCAGAAAGATGATGAGGACTATCATCTGTCACTGAAGCCTTAAAAAGGATATGAATATTAATTCTACAAAGGTCTACTTCCACTTCATTCTTTCAAATCTGTTTTTTATTTCCAGGTTAATAGTTCCTAGTACTCCTTTCAGCAAAGTTACTTACTTATAAATCCAACATTGTAATAAATAAGGATATTAAATTTTTATCCATTTAATTCATTTACAAGTAGTAGCCCACAAACTTAGAAGACTGATAAAAGTACATAAATAAATGTCATTGAAATAATTTATATTTGATTTAAAAAATCAGTTCCTCTTTCAGTGTCATCTAAGGTGGATTGACACTGTGATAACATCACTTTCATTTCTTAATTAAAATCCTAAAAACATTCTTACTCTGATAAAGGGGGACATCAGTAATACAACATTATTGAGGATGCTTACATGTTAGTGTGGCTTTCATTTACAGAGAAGGCAGTAGGTAGCTCACAAATGTAGATTTTCTTTTCATGCTCTGCATCTGATTCAGCACATTCAAGCTCTAACTGGTGTTACCAACCTAGAAAGCAACATGTCAAGGCTTATGTGCTCAGTGCAATACTGTCTAGTGAAAAGTAGGGGAGGGATGAGGCCCAGCTGGCTTTATTTTTGAGAATAAGATTTAGATCTTAAGTGAACTGGTAGAGAAATTTAATAAAAATACCTTTCACATTTCATTTCTAAGCAAAGAATGGGAGAAACATTTAACTTGAAATAGGTTCTCAGCTCTTCTCTACTAATAACTATTGGCTCAAAATGCAATCAGCAGCTGATAAGAAGCTGGCTGGATGTTGTCAATAGTACTGTGTGTTATCATGAAAAGCAGAGCTAGGCAGTAAAAGCTGGATCACACATCCCTTGCCCCATTAAACCCAGGAAACATGAGCAGAGTAACACATCGTGGACTTTAAAACATAATTTCTGAAAAATCTCAGCTGCTGACTTCACATAATGGAATCAGTCCCAGCAGGAAATAGGGCTGAGTTTTACATTGGGCTGCTCATTTCTCATTTTGGCACCGGGATATTGAAATTAAAACTGTTATCACACTTTGCCTGCATGTGTGCAAGCACTACTTTCTCAAAAATGTGATAATATGAAGTACCATGGAAGTAGCACTCCTTAAACTGATCAATAAGTCAAACTTACGCAAAACTTTCTTACTCAAGAAATCTCCCATCTCGGCAGTTCAGTTTAAATAATGGCTGCTTTTGCTGCCTCACTGGAAATAGGTCACTGTTAAACAAAAACACCATTTTAATATAGATTCAATAAAAATTTGATTATTTTGGGCATGTAAAGTCTTAATTTGAAATTTTCTTTGGATAGGTGATGTTTTTTCAGCATTCAGATCATGAACAAAGCTTTGTGGAGTTAAAAAAATGTATCTATTAATAGCAAGAATTAAAATTATGACAGATGACAAGTAGATATGATAAGGAAAGGAAGCACCAGTGCAGAAAGAAGTATAGAAAACTATACTGACTTTCTCTACAAATGCAGAGGAGGAGAAGGACCTGGAAACTCTTGATAAATGATAAAGTATCATAAAGAATAATTAACAATGGTAAAACTAGAATGCATTGAGATATCAGAAAAGTTTAATCTAATATGTATTTAATACAATGTAAGAAATTAGTACGAATAATTTACAATACTATATGCCATTCTAGTCACCTTATTGGAGAGAAACACACAGTTGAATGTAACAAAAACGAGAGTAACACTGCACCATTCAAAGTAGTCGCATAAGACTTTCCAAATTTAAAAAATAAAATGAGAGATTTTGAACCAGGAGACAAATATTTTCAAGTGAACAGAAATGGCACCTGGTATAGAGGTATTTTTAAAGAAAAAAAAAAGGACTGCTCTGAATAAGAAAGTAAACAATGGACCCATTACCCTTGAAACTTGGGCTGAATTTTTATGACAAAACCCAGATATTCTGGAAAAGAGAAGGCCGAGTTAGGAACGTCTCTTTATTTTAGATTTGGATCTCAGTAATATAACAACACTTGAAATTATTATAAGGCTACAGCTAAATTTTAAGGAAAAGCACTTGCATGACAGATGCCATAATACTTTGTACTTGTGCAGTCTTTTGGATTATGTTCATCTGTAGAATGTATATGACAAAAAATATGCTCTTTCATTGCTTTTTGTGGCAAGTTCATTTCCTTCACTGTTGTTGCAGTCTGTCAGAGACTAAAATTTTTTGGTTCATAGCTTCAACATTGTTACAAAGGGCTTCGGCAAAACTGTCTAAAGAAGCTGTGACCACCAAAGCTCACCCCTCCCTGAAAATGCCTCCTGAGGGGAACTTTGGACAATGTGTTAAGTCACCTAAGAGAACTTGAGATAAGATAAAGGTGACAATATGGTGTAATTATCTCAGGTCTAGGAGGAAGAATGTATCCACAAGAAATCCAAACCTAGCAGCTATCCTGAAAATCAGCTCTGGCTAGATTCAGCCTGGGGAGTCCATAGCCCACAGATTCATCTGCTGAGGCCATGATCGTGCACATTCCCCCACAGCTGAGGAGGGGGGAGAAGAGTTTTTTGTGCGTGGCGAAACCTCTGGTCAGAGGGAGTGAACATCCATCCTCCCCTTACACAAACTGGCTCAGCTGTGAAACCCCTCATTCCAGAAAGGCCACATCCATGGGACAGTCATGTGACAGGCAGCTGAGGAGGTATCAAAGTCCATCAAAGACCCCTGAATCGCTCCCCAGACATTGCTGAGGCCTTGCACCAGAAGACTGTATGTGATGCAAAGGGATGTAACAGATCCAAAATGTGTTGCAAGGCTCAGTGTCAGACTTGCCCCTCACCTCTGCAGTTCAAATGCACGTCCTCAAAAGCAAGGCACTTATCTCTTTGAAAGACAAAACTTTACCATATATTTGCATACTCACTCACTTTTACTTAAATGTTTACATCTGGGCACCATATCTACCTACTTTCTGACTGTGCTGGGGAGTTCTGTGCTAAGCTCTACCAGAAATCAAAATGTGTCATATTTCCAGAATCCTGAAAAGCTAATCGAACAATCTCATATCCACTAAAATATATCAGCCATGGAGAGTTCCCATCTGCACAGCCCACACTGAGGCAGGGTGACAGTGATTCCATAGCTGTACTTCACCCAGGATTGAAGGAAAACGGTGGGATAAATTACAGCTATCCCTAAAGGAATATGAATGAAAAATGTCTTGACTCCCAAGATAATGCCATCATTCAGTAACCATGTATTTTTGAGTTCATCTTTCTCAAATCTGTCCTTGTTTGGTTAATCCTTATGCATGAATAAAAACTAATATTTGGTTTTGAACAATATTAAAAATCGAGGATAACAAATTGAACAATTCCCTCTGTGGAACTGACGAGCAGTGATTTATCTACAGCCACTCACAAAAATCTATAACTTTCTAAAAATACGATCCTCTGAATAACACAGCAGAAAATTCTTTCCCTTGACTTCATTTCTGGCTGCTAGCTGCTGGTAGAAGCAATAATTTCATATTTATGAAACTATTCATGGAAGCTTTCATTCACGGTAGCCTTCATCTTTCATTTGCTCAAGTGACTTTTCTCATCTGCTGTGAATGGAGTGAGTATTCTCTCTTTTTCTGTTTTGTCTCATTTGAAGACAAGTAAATCTTCAGTCTTTCAGTTCACGCTCAAAAGCATTCCCTTGGTAGCAGATGACACCTGTGATATCAAGAGCATTCACTTTTCCCTGTATTTTTTTAGAGTTGTTTCCTTGAAGGCGATTTTTTCTTTCATTAATTTTAAAATAAAATTCAATTTCTTCCTTATTAGGCCCTTAATTCTAGTCCTGGTACAAACCATACATGGCTAGGAGTTACTGTAAAGAACTCTTACATGTCTTTTACATCACTGAGCTTTTTCTTCATACTGATGCTTTGTGGTTTGAAAGATAGTGACAAAAGATTTCTGAATTGCTGGACCACTAAGAAATTTTTTTCATTTAAAAAAGAATAAATCATAAGAATAATCCATCATTCCCCAACCTCATGTAGTTTTTGTTCTGTCTCCAAATTAGGATTATATCTTAACCCTTAAAACCCTTTAAATAAAGTGTTTCAACTCCTTTTAAATACAAATTCAGAAAAATAAAGCCTAGAAGAGAAGCCTGATAGAAGTAAATTGTTTGAAAATTGAAATAAAGAAGTTAGTTGCCTAACAGGACATCATGTTGTTATCATTTATTTATAAAAAGTAATAAAGACAAGATATTTTTGTTAAAGATAGAATGTCTAAGTGGTTGGCTAATGCTTTATTTGACATATTGAAGAAAAGGATAATATTGCTATAACAAAATTAATAGCTATATAATAAAATTAATAGCTATAAAGCTGATGGCATTGGTTTGTATAGCCTCTAAATGATTACTATGTTAAACTACATAGATACACAGATACTGTTCAAAAGTGGACATCTAAATTAAAGAAAGTCATACAGAGAACAGTCCTCTCTACCTCATGTTGTTCCAGTCCTTAGTACAGATAAATTGCCCTCATTTTGGTAAGTAAAAGTAAATTACAATTCTTGATTTCTGCATGCATAAGCTGCTGCTTTAGTTCATTATTTGTAGGACTATTGACCGGAGACTTACCTAGCAAAGTTAAAAGATATTATTAATTGGTCTCCATCTAATTTGATTATCATCTGATTTAAGATTCCCTGTTTGCCTCAGTGACATACAGTGCAATAAAAAGGCTATTGCAGACACAAACATGCCTGTGTTTATCAAGGTACTAGGAATTTTTTGAAATTGGTAGTAGATAATATTATGTAAATTATTAGTTATGAAAGAATGAACCAGATTTATTTCATCCATTTCAAAAAATCCATTTACCTCTAAAAAAACAGTCTTCCAATATAAAAAAATTTCAAATTTACTTAATCTGCTCTTGACAGAAAATAGAGCCTTCAAAATTGATCATCTTTCAATTTTGCTAGACAGATGAAGTCTTTCTGTAACAACGAAAGTGAATGTAGGAATGTCCAAGAAGGTTATCAAGACAACTAAAAGCTCAGTCTTTTTCCTGCTAATTTAGTAAGTCCCCCACATATTTTAATTCCTTCTTAATTTAGTATGTTACATCAGTTTTGATTATCTTTGTTTCTGTCCTTAGGAAACTACTAACAGAAACAGGGACTTTTGAAATCTAGTCTTTCCTTTACATTAGTCAAAACAGATTCTATTTTTTGCACTTCTGCCCTCCAATCATAGGCATTTCAGGTTTAGCTTGATAATTGCTGATTAGCATAACAAAATTTATCAAAATTTTTGTGGGCTTTTTTTGCCTTTGATGTAATGAATGTTCACCTATTTTCACTATTGTATCATTTGTAAATGAAACTTTTAAAAATGCTTTTGAAACGCATGAAACGTTCATTTATTAAAACTGTCTTTCCTTTCTAATGAACATTTTATAGAACTTTGCAATCCCTCTTTCTTTTCAATAATGCCAATATCAAAATTGTACTTGGGATGCTATTTCCTCTATATTATCTCTATTGTTACATCAAAATACTGAAGTTGAAAAGCAGCATTGTCACAGTGCAAAATATCAAAAATCAAAAAATGCAAACATACAAGGTGCTTATTAACAACACTTCTTCTCTGTAAGGATTAACTCTAATTAGACTCAAAGGAATTTTTGGCCAGCTTGTGACTGCATAATAACGTCCAATTTCTATGTCTTCCTATTATTATAAATATGCATTGTTACAGTGAATTTTGTACATGTAATAAAGAAATGAAATTAACAGAATAAAGCAGCTAAGCTGGTCTTGGTGCATTTTACACTTTTTGTGCAAATATAAAAGCAATATAGATTCATGACTTAACCCTACATATTTGATACTTCTTCCCCTCTCTTCTCGCTGGCATACCAGGAAAAGAATCAATATTTAAAGGATTTCACTACAGTAATCATATGCCAGGAAACACCATGGCACCAGTTTACACAAAAGTTAAGTAAGCCATGGTAATTGTAAAGCCTCCTTAATGTCTATCTTCCATAAAGAAAGAAGAATAAAGATAAAAAAGCCACATATATAGAAATGGTTTATTGGATTTTTCTGATCTAATTTTAAAATCTACTTTTCACCTGGGTTCCAGAAATCTCTCAAATAAAAATATTAATATTTAATAATTTACTTATTTTAGTTTTCTAACTTCTTGTATGATGATAACTTCAGATGTCAAACCTTACACATGAGATAAACCACCTAATAATTTCTTAGTAAAAATAACTTAAGGCTATAGTAATGCAGAATTACCATATTTTTGCTTGAGACTTATCAAAAAGATTGAAAACATTCTAATTTCTACTGTCCCCTGAACAAATATATTAATATCTCAAATTTCATCATGTATATTCTTCATGTGTTTGACAAGACAGGTGTGTCTGCATACAGCTGCACATCTTCCTCTCACAGGATCACGATGTAGACATTACCTGATGGCTTTATTTTCCATTTCTTTCCTTGGAAACACTATTTGTAAAAGTGCAATACTTCTGGCTGTATTATAACTCTGAAACTCTTCATAAGCTGCGGAAAGATTTCTGCTTGACCTATTCCTATTTTGAGTGTCACTGACTGCTTCTGGAGACAAAAGCAGAATTCTTTTTCTTGGAGAGCTACATATTTAACATTTCCTTATTTTTTCTTTTTTTCCTTTGAATCATAAAATTAAGCTTCTTATACCTAATTACAGCAATAGTTTTTTTGTGTTAAATGGAAATAATGAACAAATAAAAGCACTGATCAAACTGAATGTGTTGTTTTTATTTCAGTTTAAATAAACTGTTAGTATCTCAACAAAGCTCAGATACTTAATTAATTATTTTCAAGGCTGATCGGAATTAAATGGATTCCTGAAAGTGCTTGTATTTAGATCCAACTATATATTTCTCACAATATTCCATCATAATATTTTCAGCTCTATATTCTTCCTGTGAAAATAGATGTATTACATGAGTTTTATAATCATTCGTGTTACAGGTTCTGAAAACTTGCTTCATAATACCTTAATATTATGGGTAATTCAAATAATGGCCTAATGTTAGATACTATTACTCACTGCTTTCTATATAGTTTTACTACTCACGTCCAGTAACCATGCAATTTTACTTGAATAATATTCAAATAAATGAATTTAAAAGATAATTACTCATTGGAGACATCAAAGAGCATGTGGTACAGTATATATCAGAGAAATTGTACATATTTCAATCTGTCCTCAAGCTCTTGAAATAGTCTGTGGCGTTGCGTCCCCACTAAGCAGCCGAAAGCCCCAACGCCACACCGAAGGGCAGGTGGCTGCGCCGCAATGCGCGCTGGGCAGTGCCGGGGTGGGAGAGCATGCAGGGGTGGTGTGGAGCTTGGGGGACAGAAGCCCAGCGGGAAATGAGGTGGGACGAAGAAGTGTATGGGCGCAGTCTGTGGTCTTCCAGGGAATTTATTAGGATCTTCAGGTGAGGGTCCAGGGACGGCAAAGAGAGACGGGAAACAGGGGACAGGCGGAGGGGCTGAAAGCCCATAGACTGCAGCCCCAAGCACACCATGGCAGGGGATTATAAGGGAAGGGAAAAGGGGCGTGGAAGAGCTACCCAGGGAAAGTCCAAGGGGAGAAGGACAGGGGTACAAGCCAATAGATTCATGGCAGGGTGGGTACAAATTCAGAAGAACCAATAACATACAGAACTAGGGAGAACAAAGAAGAAACTTCTAGAACATAATCCATCTAGGGAAAGGGGGCGGGGGAGAGAGCAGTACCAATGATAGACACACAGAGCTACAATAATCTCCTTTTCTAGCCAATATTTTTATGCAGGTCACTTGGATCAGTTCTGGTGATAAAAAAGCAAGCTGTCCACGATATGTTCATTTTAAGCTGTCCTCAAAAAAACCCCCCAAAAAACAAGTGCATGATCAACAAATTAAAATTGTCCTTTGCAGTTCCATAAAATAGAACTATTATTAATTTCTGACTTACATGTATAGACAGAACACTAGTCTGTGAGCTAGACACAGGAAGTATCCATATCCAATTTATTTTCAGAGTAACTGTTATCCAGAGAGGGGAAATGGCTAAGTAGTCTTTATTCTCTGTTTTTTTTTCTTTTCTTTTTAATATATAATTTGAATATCTGTATAGTGCCTCAGGCTTAGTGAATGCCTCAGATTTACTGAATATTTCCATTGTCTTTTGACGTTTTACTCTCTGGTGAACCACATTCTTTTAAAATTAATTAGACTGTGAAATAAGATGTTTTCTATGTCTGAGGCAAAAATGCAAAACATGCTTTGCTCGCATAATCTGTATAATACGGAAGTATGTCTGACAAATTCTGTTTCCCCAGCACTGTCAGGCAACCCAGCTCATTTGACTCTCAACTTGCACTGCATCAGTGGGTTTTGTAAAGGATTTGTTTGGGCATGGATAAAGAAAATCTACATTTTTCTCAACTCTTCAAATGGAAAAAAAAAAAAGCATTATAAAATCAGATACCAAGCACAAATTTGTCCTTACTGGATTAAACTGGATATGCTTTAATCAATCACAATCTTGTAACTAATTGTCCTCCTATAGGGGAGGAAATCTAACTTGAGACAGGTGCACTTCTGAGACCTGTGAGCTGCACAGTGGAATGATCATTATTCTGTAATATTGCCTAGTATTCACTTTGTTAGTTGCACTGTCTCTATAGATCAGTACCTACGCAAATAAGAAAAGATCGACAATATAGCACGGAAATGCTGATACTTTTGACAAATGTAATTTAGATTCAATTAGTCTTTACAGTGAATTATAACATCTATTTTTCTAATGCTCTGTAGACTTGGTAAATTGTTTGCTACCATGCTTGCTAGTCATCATTCTAAGGGAAGGCTAGAAATTTGACAATGTATTGGAAGAGCTGAGAAGCATTTGATGCTTTTCCAGCTACCAACTAGCAAGGCTCTTTTGCTGAGGTGCAATTATGTTGTTACTTGACAAACTAAAATATTTAATCAGAAAATTACTACACTTAAGATCTCAAGTGTATTTCAGTGTCTTCTACAAATTTCAGACAGAAGCCTGCTTCCCCCTGCCTCTGTCTCTGTTCCTCCCAAAATACCGGTATCATGTATCTGTTACAGACTTCCCAGAAATTTGCCAATTTCAGACTGCTTTGACCTGAAGAAGAGAGAAAAAGCTTTCATGGGTAATGTCTCAACAAGTATCATGTCCCTTATATATCAGTCAGTAGCAGCTGTGGCAAAACAGCATGAGGAGAGATTTAATTCCTGAAAAGCCATTTAGTACTTTATGGGTCATAACAACCATCTTAAATTCCATCTGGAGACCATGAGGCAGTCACTGCAAATACCACAGAAGTGCAAACATGCCCAGTAAAATATCCTCTTCTACCTGTCAATAGTAAGTGACTATTTTGTAGCACATCTGTGTCAGCTCTAACAGATTCTAATCTGCAACAAAGTGAAGTGAAAAGTGTATTTTTGCTAAGAAAATTACTCACTCTCCTTGGGGAAAGCAAACAAAAAAAAACCCCCAAAGATAACAACTAAACCCAACAAACAATAACAACAAAACAAAACACAAAACCTGGAAACCAAGTCAAAAACAAACAAGCAAAAAAACCCAAACAAAAAACAAACCACAAAAAATTCATAGCATGAAAGAGAAACCTGAGAGACTACTGGTAAAAAGGCTGACTTCCAAAACATTACCTTAATAAAGTAATAATAATGGAAAACTATGCTTCCAGTAATGATATTAATGAGGACTGACAAATACCTCCATCTTTGGTAGCTGGATATACACCCACTACTGTCCAAGTTTTATCTAGGATGTGTTTTCTCTTACTTTACGTGGTTTATGAATTATGTAATTTTCAAAGAGGACCAAGACAGGTAGTTCTGCATCACTGGAGCAAGGAAAATGTTTCTGATGTTTGTTGATAAATACCCTGTGGCAACTGATAGTGATAGATGTTTGTTATCCAAATCTTAAGACTGGATGCTGCCATTTATAAACTACTGTATGCTGCCTGTGTTGGATCATTTTTGTCCTATTTCTTTATTAGACAAATTTTCAGTTAAAGTCCTCGTGAATCATCCAAGACACTCATACGTGTTCTGAAACAGGTACTGTGTCAGTACTTCAGTACTGTCAGCTTTACTTCAGGTCTTTGTCATGATTTTATGATCCTATTGTACCAACACTTGTCTTATTGATCGGTGATCAGCATGTATGAACAAATATAAATGGAGACAAAATTTTTAGATAAAAAATTTTTCAAAATTATTTTTTTTTAGATAAAAGATTTTCTGGTGATAATTTTATGTTGAGACTAAACAACGTCAAATTTTTATGTTGTCAGTTAAGCAAATATGTTTTTTCAAACAAAGGTTACCCATCATTTTAATTATTCTGAAAAGCTTTTTCTCTACATGGTTAAGGACAAGTATTAAAAGGTCTAAATCTGCTTCCTCTGCCTACACATACATAGCACTTTGTCAAAATCTGAACACCCTGTCTGTATCATTGTGTGCACTGTTATTAGCAGAGTGATAATTTCTTCTTAGAAAGCTCTAATATTCATCAGATCACAAATTCATATGGACATAAATCCTCTAGAGCCCTACAGAATGATTACGGTGCTTCATTAAGTGGATAAAAAGAGTAGGTCTATGTGTTGGAAAACGCAGTTTTCCAGCAAAACTCATGCTAACTGAGCAGGCCTGAGCAAGGCTTCAGCATTCTCAGGCCTCAGTAAAATTCCAACAAGCTACAGTGGTTTGTTTACCTGAGAATGTTCTGTGGGAAGAATGTCATGAGAAAGATTAGGGAGTCAGAAGTGTTATGAGAAAAGAATAAGGGAGTTAGCAGGAGGATCCCTGAATGTGTGAGAACAGACTGCAGGTGTGTGTGTATCTATGAATAGTAACTTCTGTAACAGTATATAAGTTTCTCGTTTGGTGAAATAAAATGAAACTTACTTTATATCTCATATTGAGAGTGCTGTGAGTTTCCCTCTCGCCGCGATGACATCTATGTGACAGAGAGAAATAAGCAGCTTTGTGCTGTTGCCGTCGAAAAGACTGTCAGAGGTTGTTTAGCCAATACGACATACTCCACTTCAGATTTTACGACATTGTACTGGTACCACATTTACTTCATTTGTCACATTTCTTCAATAGCTTGAAATATTCTGTTTTGAAGAATCTTTGTTTCAGTACCTGTGTTCAGCTTCAGATCTCCACTAGCTTCAGTATTTCATGATTCCAAATTCAACATGGTAATGACTTCAATTCTCAAATATTCTACTAAATCCCAAGTGCAAAACGTGTATCCACATCTTCAATGCTTTCAAAATTAGGGCAGCAATATTGAAGAAGATTAATAATGCATAAAGTGTAGCATAGTTAGTTTCCTACAAAATTAATAGACAATTTCAATTACTTTTAAAAAGACACACAGGACAAAAAATATGGAAAAAATAATTAAACTTTACATATGGTGTTTGAACATGTAAACAAATATAAATGGGCTCACAGTTTTATACATGCAGCAGAAAAATGTGTGACATATATTGACTACACTAGCTTGTGGCTTCTCACCCTCTGGTCCAGCAGCATGCCCCAAAGCCACAACCAAGAGGTGAGCTGCTGTGCCATGCACACCCCAGATGTGCCCTGGCAGTGAAGCCCACGGGCCGGTCAGCGGAGTCCCCAGGGGACGGAGGCAGGCAGGAACCAAGGCAGGATGAAGGAATGTATGGCATGCAGTCTGTGGTCTTCCAGAGATTTTATTGAGGGTCTTCAGGTAAAGGTCCAGGGACGGCGAAGGGGGACGGGAGACAGGGAACAGACGAAAGGGCTGGAAGTCCAGAGGCTGCAAGCCCCGAGAGCAGCGTTGCAGGGGATTAAGAGGGAAGGGAAAAGGGGAGTGGTTAGCTCTGAAGAGCCAACCAGGGAAAGTTCGAGGGGAGAAGGAAAGGGATGCAAGCCAATAGACTCACGATAGGGGAGGGTACATATTCAAAACAGCCAATAACACACAGAGCTAAGGAAAACAAAGGAGAAACTTCTAGAACATAATCCATGTAGGGAAAGGGGGCGGGGGAGAGTGCAGGACCAATGATCTTCAGATCCATTGCATGTTTAATATCCCAACTGCAGGGGCTCACTGTTGGTCTCTACAAGTCTCCATGACCTAAACAGTCCAGGCTGCCACTGCCTCCTGTGGTTGGTCCTTTGAACACAAAAACTTGCAGACACGCACTGCAACACTAGCTGGTTGTTCCCAATGACAGAGGTAGACACAAGTGATCTTATCCTAGTTACAATGAAAAGTCCTCAGAAAACTCTGTTGCTAAACATGATATATCATTTGAGGGTTTCAAGAAGGCTTGTCATTCACTGTGATTAGTGCAGCTGACAATCACACCAAGTGATTATTTCACCTCTTGGACTCCTACACAAGGGAAATATATCTGGGGTCTTTCTTTATCCTTTTAAAATCTTTATAATTGACTTCACCAGGAGTTCAACACAATTAAATCTATCCCATCTAATTTTAGAATCATTATATGTGATGCCTAAGACAGATGTATTGCACAAAGAATGCAGAATGAATCACAGAACTAGTTACATTAATCTTTATCTAAATTTTAATTACTTGAATCATCTCTTAAGTCATAACTTAAAACTTTGCAGACCTCTAAACCCCCAAGAATCAATAGCCTGCAGTTTGGTATATTACCGATTCACTCAAAAAATTAAGTGAGAAAACATCAAAAGAAGTGTTTCTTAATTTAAAAAAAAGTAATATTATTAAGTAAGAAAAAGTGATATTATAATAAGTTATATTATTAATGTGACCTTTCTCTATAAGTCAAACAACAAAAATAGATAAAACTTTAAAGCCAGCAGTGTCCATTAAACTTAATTAAGACTGTAGATTGAGGGAGAGCAGAGTACATAATTAATTTCAGTGCCTGCTGCTTATACTAAATGCTCCCAGTGATCAGCTTCCCAAGGCTTCCCATAGATAATGTTATTAAATCTCAAAAAAGCCTTCTGACCGGTGTCAGGTCCATCAGGGGTTAAAGGTTGCACAGTATTCACAGGCAGTTAACTGCTCCATGTTTATATACCTCCCCTGTAATCAGCCATTGTAGGATACAGTTTACCTACTAAGGACCCTATTGCAAAGGCAGAGCTAAAAGTTTCTAACATGAGCCTCTAACACATTACAGCCTCCAAAATGCTCTAACATGCTCCTGCCCAGTTACTCCTGTGTATTAGCATAGTTTCACCACATTGCAGTAATTATGATACAAAAACCCTGCAACTTTTAAAGTGAAATATTTTTTCAGTTTTTTGAAGGAAAATGAGAATTAAGCACAGTACGTGCAAAACTTTCACTGGCCTAATTTCCTTCCCCTCCTTCCCTATGGGAGGATTTTGTTTAAAATACATACTCCTAAATTCTTGACACTCTTTCAGATAGCCTTTTTGTACATCTACTCATTAACTGTGCTGCTTTCCCTCAACACGAGGCAGTAAAGGAGGAAGAACACTAGGCGAGGTGTGAGAAAAGTGTGGCGCAGCCATGGCTACAGTGAATCTTGCTGGTACTGGACAATGACTACTTTATTGTCCTGTGGCAGTGGCCTTGCTAAAAATTGTCCTCAACACAAGAATATAATTTTAAGACTGAAACTCTACTTTCCAGTTTGTTCCTTGATTGTCACACAATACATAATATAAAGATTTACTATAAAAATTTTCAAAATTAAAAAAAAAGGGTTCTGAGCCTATCAGTGAGTTATTTTAAATCTTCCTTCTGTGGCCTTGATAGTGTTTTTCTGTGAATAGGTAAGTTTTTAATCTGTTTTGCTGCATAGGCCATTATCTTCTTACATTTTTTAAAAGAAAGGATAATATGTTTTTTTTTTTCTCTAGACATGTGAATGGTCTTGTGTACCAGTTCCTCTCACTTTAACTAAGTAATCATGTCTGAGCAGTGGCATTCCAGAAACACTGTTAAAAAATTCAGTACATAGGAAAAGTCTTTGGTTTTAATCTTTTCAACAAGTATTGATGACTACATTTGAGTATGTTGCGGGATTTTGTCAATTATTAAATAGTATTCACTCTGCTTTTGGTTTTTTGGGATCAGAGAAATCAGGAATAAAGCAATCAAATCAATATCAATTGCATCATAAGATCAGAGTAGGCATCTGACCAGGAAGACATGAGCCCTAAAGTTGAGATAACAACTTTTGCCAAAAGGTCAAAACTATCATACAAATTCATTTCTGTATCAATAACAACAATTATTTGTGGTTTTTTACACTCAAAAGTAGTTCAAAATAAGTTTCTGGAACTGCACTGTTATAAAAAAGGGTGCATCACCAACTTTCTTTCTTACTTTTTAAATTTCTGTTGCAATGGATTTGCTGTCCTAATGGACAGCAGATTGTATAGAAAGCAGAAGTGTGAGGAGAATATAAAATTCTATTCTTATGGGATCCCAAACATGATGGTGGAAGCAGATTTAACTCTAAGTTTGTGACAGTGGGTAAAAAGTTTTCTCGTTTTTCACACTACCAGCTGTTAATATCCACATTTTGCCACAGACATCAACCTGTCTTGATTCCCTCTGTGGAATTTTCATGCAAATTCTGGTGCAATTATTTTGGACAGCTGCATTAATTGCATGTCCTCTTTAAGCCCTGCTTAGGCTACAGATAAGCTAAAATCAGAACCCATCACAATGACCTACGCTAAGCTACTACTGCTTTCTCTAGATGCACACTGTTTCACATAATTTTTATTGCCTCTTTTAGTTTAGAACAAGTTTTTCTGTTTTACTCTGGGGTTGCTGAGTAATTTATACAAGATGATCTTTCCCCCTCAGTGGCACTGCACACAGATATTCAATGATAATACTTTTGACACCATACAGGAAGTATGAGAACAATTTTGAATGACACTTCATTTCTGGGGCATTTCCCAGATACAAAATATTGATTATTTTTCCTTTATAAAAACTGTTTCTTCAAATGAAAACACATTTTTTTCTTAGTTGTTTATAGGAGTTGATTTTTGGCTAAGAGGTCACAACATCTCAATTCTCTTTTTCTCTAATGTACTACTGTAAATATAAGGGGATAAATTCCCGGAAATCACTGTAATTCAACAAGAAAAACAAACAGTTTCAACTTTGTGGTCTGCATTAATAAAATTTCCATATGCACATTGCAGAACAGAAAAAAATATGTTCCTGCACCACAAAGTATTCAGCAGTGTTGGAGAACTAAGTGCAGAAGCCCTTTGTGATTGAAAGTGTATATTTTACCTAACCAGAGGGTGTGCTGGCACTGTATTTGGTGTATTACATAACTGGTATGCATCAGTCTTTTCTGTAACCACCATTCAACTTCTCAAAATCTTGAATGGTTATTGGTACATCTGTCTTAGTGCGCTCACATGAGGTAATTTAAATCAGACACTTGTGACTTTGGCCCTGGGATGCTTGGGATGCTTTATTTATACACTTGGTGACTTGCAGGGTCACAAAGCTCAGCCTATTCATGAGTGCTGCTAGGACCTGGAAATTTCCTTTTCTAATGTACAAATTACACATATTTGTTAGTAAAATTTCAGATATGTGACAGTAGCAGATTTCCACACTGGCTCAGCAGTCCATAAATGTTCAAAAAAGTAAATTTCTAGAAATGATATCAAATTATCTGATAGTATGTCGCTGTTGAGCAGCTAGCAGAGTAATGAATGCATCAGTTCTCAGTGGCAAGAAGGAATGACCTTTATTGTTTTGATTTCATCACATATATAGAGTTCTCAAAAGTCATCCAGATTGGTCAGTCAGAAGCCTTCCCCCAGGCCTGATTGGCCAGGCCTGCACTGCCCAAGTTCTGGGACACTGTTCCAAAAACATCCAAACTTTATCTTTATTTACAAAACACAAGAAAACTTCTCATGGGAAAAACCTGTGCTAGCCACAATAGTTTAACTTGTTAATAGTGGCCTATAGGGACAATTACTGTGTTAAACAAAGAAATTCAGCTTTAAATAAGACATGTCCTTTACTTTGCTTGGGTATTTATATGTCTCTCCAGAGCCTCTGGTTTTCCAGTTAAGCATCCAAACATATGCCAGATATTTTATTACTCTCTGATACCAATATACAAATTGGTAACCAGACACTGAACTATACAACAATGTTGACAACTGATTTTAAATATTGAATGTGAAGAACATGTGGTTGTAAGAGAACAAGAATTAAAAAAAATCTTACAGAGGTTGTTTGAGGTTTTTTAACATAGTAATTTGCTTTACCTTATCAAAGTATATTATTCCAGATCCTGCTTAACAGTGCTTAAAATTTTTGTTTGATTTTTACTTAGGTCATGAATATGAAGGCCATTATGCTGCCAAAAAATGATCATTATATCAGTCCACAGCATTGCCTTTTATTTAATTGCACTAGCACGCGGCTAGCAGTCTATAAAAAGAATTACTGGACAATCATACATACTAATTGAAACCATTGTTTCTGATAATATAAAACCATCTTTTTTTAAACTTCTTTGGAAAACACAGGGTTTTTTTGAAGTCACTCAGTGACATAGAAGGTTCATATTTTTTTAAGTTCAGAATATAGAGTACTCACTTAGATATGTGGAAGTAAAATTATAAACCTTCAACTAAAATTTTTGTTTTAAAATATTTTACATTACAGTAGTGTATGATCGCCTGTAGTAAAAAAAAAAGCTCCAAGAAAGGGATGATGTCTAAGGAAAAGGTCTGCGAGGCACTCTGCATTGACGTAGATGTTAGTGTCATGGGTTGATAGCAGTGTAAAAGAACTTCCCTGTGGTTATGTAATTCTATTACAAGATTAGGCCTGCTTTGAAACAGAATCTTACAAAAAAGTCCATTGTCTGAAGTACAGTACTGCAACAGCCTTTCAAGCTTCACTTGTATACTCCAGGGTCTCTTATCCACGTCTCAAAATTTAGCTTTCACCTCTTACAAGGATACGTAAAGTACCACGTGAATAAAAGCTGTGCCTAATCAAAGCTGGATACTATGGGGCAGATTCTTCTCAACAGGACAGGTTAACTACAGTACATTCCGATACATTACTGCACCTGCAAGGAATGGAAGTTTTATTCAACAAGACATTTTGGTATATTCAAATGTTACATCCAACAAACAAACTCACAGGGATTCCATTTTGCTCTTTGATAATCAAGTCAGAATGTTTAGAGTTTGTTTTCGGTTTTTGATTTGGTAAAATGCTATTTGATAACAATTGTTTAAGAAAACAAAGGGCATTGTTCAAATCTCTAAAAGCATGAAAGAATTCAGTGACAAAACAAAAGTGAATAGAGAAGGGAAGAAAGGAGTTCCCTTACTCACCACAACCACTGTCATTTCAATAATCAAACTTGCAATGATTTGTAAACATTGCATCAGGACAGCTGAGGGAATAATAACAGCTGGAGGTTTTGGCAGAGACAAGAAAATCCTGCAGCTGTATTATCAGATAGAAGGTAAAACAGAACTCCAATTTTTACAAGATTGTATTTTCCTCTTCCTACACCTTGCACACTTCGATTAATACTAAATAGTCTTTAATTTTCCCATTTCTTTAAAGGTATTAGTACACTAAATATTTCATTTATCCATATTAGTGTTTCCATGGCAAACAGGTAAATATTAGCATCTCTTCTAATTTTAAAAATAGGCGATATTTCCTTGCAATGTAAATTTTGTCAGGGAATTGACTCATTTAAACCATATACTGAGACTCTACCACTCTGACTTCTAACTTGACCTAGAGATTTGCCTCAATGAAAATGAACAGACGCAACACCCAAAATTATTCTACCAAGTAAAAAAAAATCAGGAATTTTTAGATCAGAAATTAAAATAGTGACAAATCTACTACTTGACTTGGAAAATAAAAACATATCACATGCAAACTCTCAGACAACATGTTATTCCAAATGTTTTTCCTACTGCTTAACACCTGTAAATACTGGTTACAGAATGCAGAGTCATTTAAGGAGGAAGGTACCAACAGAGATTTCACCCTCTCTCCCTGCTTATGCTGGGTCAGCTAGAGCAGGTTGTCCAGGATTCTGTTCAGTTGGCTTCTAAATATGTCCACAGATGGATATCCACCATGACCCACCACGTAGCCTGGTCAGCAGATCCATTTGACAAGTCCTCATCTCAAAAGTGAGGGCCTTCATTTTCCAGTGTATCTTTCACTTCACTAGGTGAAATTACCATTTCAGTGGAGAGGTTTGTTGTGTGAGAAGAACATTCCAACATTTGTAGATTATCAAATATTTTTCAGATATTGACAATGATAAACCTGTGAAATACTAAATAGAACTGTACTGTATGTCTGTACTCTGTAATATTCAATATTTTTCTAATATTGTAATTGGAGTAAGAATGAAACTATATTGCTTGGAAATACTGAGAAATGGGATTACTTACTATTCTTATGGCCAGTAAAACTTCAAGAGGTAATGGAAGGTCTGAAATATACTGGTTTAGCTGTAGAACTGTTACAAAAAGGGAAGGAAAAAAATTCCCTTCTAATGCGACCTAAATGAACCTTATATTGCTCTTGGTGGTGACAGTTACCAAAGTTGGCAATAGTACCCATGACATTGCAATGAGGATATTTGTCTGCTAAGAACCAGACTGAGATCTCTCTTTCCTTCCCCAAGAAGAGTAGTGTTTGAGTATTCACTCAGTTAGAATCACTAATCTCTCAGACATAAAATACTTTGCCTTTATACTCTACAGAAGTACAAGCATGTATTTTACACACCTTCAACAGTAAAGTATACCAAGTCATCAGCTTTGTTTCTGGGCTTATGTTTGTAATATGGGAGAGTTTCCATTGAAATTATTTGTTCTTTGATTTCACCAGATCAAATATTTCCACATTATTCAAGGAAGTATTTAATTTACTCATAAAGCCAAAGCCACTCATTGAAAATTTTTACTCACTTGAAAAATGCAAGTGAAGACAATAAAAGAAGAATATGCAACTCAAGGTAAAAGCCTAGCAAATACCCAGTGTGGCAACAACAATTTACTTGCACTAATTTCCATCCTGGAACCTGTAAAAGAAAGCAGAGTGTAACCTCCAAAAAGTAAAATGTAAGTATAACATCGCACAAACCATTGGTGAGAGGAAACGATGATAATTCTTAATTTCATGTATCAGTTAGTTAAAATGTTACAGTTACATAAACGGAAAGGAAATCAGGGAAGAAAAAATGAGGCAGCTGAATAAAATATTTGATAAAAGTTTTAAGAAATTTGTGCTATGCCATCACCTGTCTCTAAGCCCTATGGTTTACACCAACAGCAATCGAACACCTGCCTGCAGATCAACGAGGTAAAGATACAATTTTAAATACCTTTTAAATTTAAATCTAGTTATATATACTCTCCAAGTATATTACTAGAATTATCATGATATTAGTTGTGCTCACACCAAAAGCCTTTGATAAGGATCATCAACTATGAAATTAATTTCAGTATCAAACTATGTGCATTTTGCATTTGATTGCTCTCAAGATCCAAGAAGCTAGACATTTATTCTCAGTATTCCATTTTCCCCAGAAACAACTAGGTTGTATCATCAGACTTTATTTTACCACCAGAAAGCCAAAGTATTTCCAGCAGGTTTATCAACAGAAGAAACAGATGGCCTTGTCCATGGAAAAGAATAATAGGATGCCAAGTCAGCACTCATGAAGGACACTTTCGATAGTCACTGGACACAGCAATACTTCAGCACAAAAAGAAAACTATTTTCTTTCATGCTAGAATGCTTCAACAGTGGAACATTAAAGAAATGGTAGTCCTGGTCCCAGCAGAGAAACTGATCCTCAGAAATAGAAACACATGCTTTTCTGGACTACTGCACAGCAGAACTAAAACAATTCCCAAAGCTCTCTCACTTAATGTGAGAGCACATCAGGTGTTCTAAGCTGGACTGCAGTAAAGTGTGTCCATGTCTTTGAGAAGTACTGCCGCAAAAAGCTTGGTGAACAGTTTGCTCAAGGAACCAAATTTCAGAAGCCGAGGACCTGAGAGGTCACAGATTGCATTCCTCATGCTCCCCACACAAGGTCTTTTCCTCTCAAAGCTCTGTCAGACTTCTTTCTGTTCAAACTGCTGTGAAGGGAGCGCAGCATAAGAAGAAACAACACTCAGAATGAAAATATGTTTTGAGGAAAAAACTCAGCTATTGAGAGGAGGAATAAGCTCTTCCTTCATTATTCCCAGAATGATGAAAATTACTGCAGCTGAATGGACAGTTAACTAAAAGCACTGTCAGAAAAACCTAGCCAGATCTAAGCAATCCTGTGAGTTTCCCAAATAGACAACACAGGAATAAGTGAATAAAATTACGTTAAAACTGCTGTTGTTTTTATTACTTAAATCCCAGATCTGACCTCCTGCAGCACTGTTTTATGATTTGCATCTCTCAGACTCTACAGAACGGAATTGTGGATTCTGAAGAATTTTTTTAAAAAAAATCAAGGTTTTAATTTTTTCACAGCTGCTTCCAAATCCGTAATAAATTGATACATGCATGTAAACACAGCAACAGTGTTGGAGGTTGGGATTTTCCCTTTTGTTTTTTTTCTCTTAGGGAATTTTGTCCCATCTGTTGCAAAAATACCCTAACTATCAACAATTAAGGGAGACAAAAGATGTGGTCAGGGTGTGGTGAGGGCAGGAGAGCACCTATCCGTGGGTAGCTTCACTTGCTCATAGGGGCATCAGAAGGGGAACAGTGGAGCTGCTGTCTTCCTTTTGCTGCGACTGCAGGTGCCCCAGCTCTGCATTGCCTTCTCTGCCTTGCTGGGTGAGCCTCTGTGTGGGAAAGATGGGATTCTCACCCTCTTCCCGCCCTCCTGGAATGCACATCTCCCCGGCTGCACACACGGCTGCTGCGGAGAAGCGCCGCAGTCACTACCCTGTGCCCCCCGCACTGCGGCTTCTGCCACAACTGTGGAGTTTCTATCACCTCTTGCCTGCAGCCCCGGGTGTGCTGGATCTGCTGTTCCAGCCTGATGCTCTGAGGTTCCCTGCTGCACTCTGTCCCGCCAGCCAACCCATCCGCCATTACTACCTGAGGGAAGCTCGCCCGACCTTGCGCCACAGCGCCACCTGCAGCTGCTCGGGAGTCATCGCACCTGCCCTGCCCGGCTGGGAGCTCAACAGCGCCCCTGCTGGCTGTGACTGTAACTGCACCAAAGGGAAGGGTGTCTGGCAGCCCAGAGCAAGCTGCCACTGGGTTTCTGAGTTTTGTTTGTTGTTGCTACTGTTGTTTGTTGCTTGTTTGCCTCGTTATAGATACTAGTAAAAAACTGTTATTCCTTTTCCAATATCTTTGCCTAAAAGCCCTTGATTCCAAAGTTGTAATAATTTAGAGGGAAGGCGGGGGTCACATTCTCTATTCTAAGGGAGGTTCCCACCTTCCTTAACAGACACCTGTCTTTCAAACCAAGACAGTTAATAAAAAAAAAATGGCATTTTACTTATATGTGCAAATAGACCAAAGAAATAAAAAAACTGTCTCTAGAATTTCAGTACATTTATTCAAAGTGCTGTGGTTTAAACAATGTTATCTGCTGTGCACCACATGTATTTTATGTGGTGTTAAAATAAACAAGTTGGTCACTCAAGTTTTCTAGACTTAAGCCGTTTTATTCATTCTTTAATGGTATTAAGTTAATATATTAACTTAAAAATTGGACATAGTTTATGTTCTACAGAATTATTAAGATTTTGTTTCCTTTCCCCTATTTATTCCTGACACAGTTATTCTAATCACCAAGTGTAGATTCTTTTGATGACGGCAAACTGCTCCACATTTCAAGAAAATAAATGTTATGGCCAACAGAAAATAGTTCATTATATTCAGTAGGACAAATTATATTTCCAGTCACAATTTGGTGAATCTGGCTTCATACATCGAATTGCAGAGTTGCACCACATTTATACTTGTAATGCAAAAATAATTTTTAGATCATATTTTTTCTTAAAGTTTTAATCACTCTTTAGGAAACATTGAATTGATGACTTTTTTGAGTCTAACTGTCTATATTTTCAGCACTTAATTGTGGTCCCAGTCATTTATGGTCCCGGTTTGCCACAGCACTTTTAGTCTGTAATTGCATGTAGTCATTATTGCCTATTTCTTTTCACTATACCTGGACAGTTCATTAAGCTGGGGTTGTTAATTGCTCTGCTGATGCTATGTAGCACAGAGATTTGCCCATTATATTTTATAAAAGACCTTCAATAACTTGTCACTCATTTCAAGTGATTCAAGTGACTAAGCTTTTCTTACAGTTCATGGAAGCCATATGGATTCCTACTCAGAATAAGAGACAAACACAGTGTGCAAAAAATCTGCTTAGCTGGCTGACCAGCTCTTTCAACTTTGCACCATTAAGAAGAAAAAAGCTTAAATATAGGTCAGATACTTATAACAGTTGCTAGTTTGATATCTCATAAAATGATAATCCATGCTATTACAAAAAAAGTAATTTGAGGCAAAATTAACACTTATTATCTAAGGACAACATCATATTAGTAGCCTAGCTCAATTTTTTTGAATTAATCTTGGTGTACGGAGATCTAGTATAACATTGAAACAAATTCACTTTGTTACATTTAATCATTTTTCACTGGTATAGTGATAAAACTCATCAAAGATTTGTCAGGAAAAACAATGAACATATTAACATCATCATTAATATAATGCTAATGGGGTACCAATTCCCTGCTATATACAACTGCAATAAAATATTAATACATACACACATTTTGACTTAATATTGCCACCAGCCACTCCCTAATGAAACTTTGTCAGCAAATGATTCCTGCATACCTGCTGAGATGTTGAGGCAATGTTAATGTAGATATTAGGCCATTTTTTTACCTTACATGGTACAGAGCTGCCATGGTCTCCATTATTTTTTACCAGTCTTACTTCCTCAGTCACTATCTGAGCAGGATCAGCTCTGTAAAAACTTCACCTCTGTACATAGCATAAATATATATTTAATTTAACCAAGGAGAAGTTCTGTAAGTATTCTAATATATATTTCGGTTAATAAATGCTAAGATGAAAAACAGATTGTGACTGTCCAAACACACACGTGCTCTCAGTACACACTTACTCATGGTCACCCATCTTACTAGTGAATGCAAATGTCTCCAGCAAGAAGAGAACCACAGAAATCCTTAACAAGGAGCAGTTAAGCTGTAGGTCCCATCACCCGTCACTTACCTCAGCAGTATTCATTTTCCATCTTCTCACTACTTGTGACTTACCAGAGATGAAGACGAGTTTTTAGCAGAGTCCATTGAACTAAACTGGTTTTCACGATGGTGGTATGAAGACCTGTAGTGATAAAATGAGGAAGAGCTAATGACTTTAAACTGAAAGGAGGTAGGCTTAGATTGGGAAGAAATCAATTACTGTGAGGGTGGTGAGGAGTTGGCACAGGTTGCCCAGAGGAACTGTGGATGCCACATCCCTGGAAGTGCTCAAGGCCAGGCTGGATAGGTCTTTGAGAGCCTTGATCAGGTGGAAGGTGTTCTGCCCATGGCAGAGGGTCTGGAATGAGATGATCTTTAAAGTCTTTTCCAACCCAAACCATTCTGTGATTCTTTACCTGATTAAATTTGGTCAGTCTACCCCATTAGACAGCTATCCAATCTTAGTTTCAGATACACTTGGAGAACAGGATTCTCTCTGAAGCACTGCATGTACAGAGTCAAACTGCAAACAAGTTGAAAGGGTGATCTAGGAGTATTAAAGAGGACCAGTTACTAAATGTCTCAAGTCAAGCAGCAGCAATGAGGGAAAAAGCTACTTCCTTTTGGGAGCAGTGAGCAACACTCTTACATCAACAGAGAAAAGAAAGGAGAGAAGTTAATAAATTAGTCAGGGCTAGCCATTAGGAAAGTTAAATAACGCCCATATTTTTCAGGAAATTTAATGCTGAATTACAACATGTTGGACCCCAGTGTCATGGAACAAGGAGGGCCAGCTGCCTTGCAAGGGATGGAGAGCCAGGAGCCAGTCATGGCATTAACATAGAGAGGGACAGTGGCTTGGCCCTGCCTGCAGCTACCCCCCAGTTACTCCCACCTGGGAATCTCTCTCCAAGGCCACTAGTGGGAAGGGGCACCCTTCAGCTGCACTGTCAATACCTGCTATATGACCCTCAGCCCCAAGAGTTAAACCTCCAAGAGAGAGGATGTGCTCAAGGCCATGACAATTTCTATGAAACTCACAGTACAACAGTTCCAACCAGTCTGATGTCAACTGCATTAATATGGTGCCATATACAAACAAGGGATCAGAAGTGCTGCAGGCTAAGAATTCATTTCTACATATCCTACTTACCAGCTGATCTTTTTTTATTAATTAGCTACCTTCTGCCTCCTACAGATGAGTTGTGGATACTCACCTGTAACCTGTCTTAAGAAAAAGACAAAAAAAAGTCTTCAAAAGTCTTGAAAATCTTATTTGTGGAAGTGCAGAACAACTGTTTAGGCTTCATCCTACATGGACTAAATGAAAAGTCTTGTCTGGACTACTCTGAATCATTCAACACATTAATTTAACATGGAAAGGCAAATAGTACTTGAGTTTTAGAATACAAATTTCTACCTGTTCACTTCCAGATGTCATCATGCTCTGTGACAATAAGGTTGTTCAGGGCAATATGTGTTCAAAATGTGAATTTTATATACAAAACACACAGAAGCAGAGTTTAAAATATTTTTATGTTCAAATTTTACCTAGCAATTTCTTTCCTTTTTCCATAAGTCTGATCCTTATAAAGGAATCACATCTTGATTCACTCCTTGTTATTACAGAACAAGTATCCTGTGTGGTTAAAATGTGCAAACATATGCACAATGTATAGCATTTTTACCTTTTAAATTGTCTTTTGCAACCCTGGAACCTTAAGAAGCAGTTGTGCTTAATTTACAGCCATAGTGGTGGGTTGTATCACAAATTTTGCCTTCAATGTGGCCTTTGAGTAGCCTCTCTCCTCATAGCTCATGAACGACGGTTGGAAGTCTAAATGAAGAGTAGCTGATGCAGTGAAAAATATGTGAATTTTCAGACCTAAGTTAAAGTCAGAGTTTAACAGAAACAGGGGTAAATGGCACTATTCCAACTGCTTTAGAGTATGATACATGTAGGAAGGCACAACATTTCTTAAGAGTTATGCTCATGTCTCAATACAGTTCTTGAAGTGCAGCTGATCCTTTCCTAAAAATGCAAGACTGAAATCTGGGGAATCAGACCGCGATTACAGAGTCTTTGAAGAGCCTGTCTGAACTGAGCAATGAGCTGTATTGATCCTGGCTGTAAGGCTGCTGTAGAGGGAAATTACTGAGCACACAACAGTGTGGAGGAGGCACAGACAGGTGCTGCACTGTGCACTGTGCTGCATGAGCAACTTCTCATTCACACCTGTATTGTGCTGGCGTAGCAACGTGGAGTTTCAGGATTCCATGTGCTCCTTTGTTCCTCTGCTTTGTATACCATTGGTTCATTTTGAAATACGCTGTGCTGTACCTCAAAACCTATTGGTGTGTACCCTCCTGCCCATCTTCCCTTCGTCCTCCTGGGACTGGCTCAGAGAGAGCCAGCCCCTGCCCCCTCTCCTTCCCCTTAAAAGGCAGAGCCTGGACCAGCTCAACATCTTTGCATCTCTGGGCTGCTAGTATCACCTACCTTTCTTGTCTCCCTTCCCCCTTCTCCTTCCCTGTGACCCTTTCCCCCGTTACCCCAAATAAACCTCTAGCAGAACAGAGATGCAGTCCAGTTCCTTCCTTCGTATCGCTATATTCCTGCTTGAATTGACGTGATTAGAAGACTGCCGCCATGCTGCAGAACCTCGGGGGCCGCCCGCCCCAGAGCCGGTGGGATTTACAAGAACCAGAGACCCGGTTCGGGGGGGAGCCGGCCTGTGCCGCCCTCCCGGACCGTGATACAACATGCTGGGAATACCCCTTGGTCATAGGATGATATTAGCTAGTCAGAGTGGAGGAAATTGGAGGCAGTTCCCACTTTGGCATCACCTGCACCTCATTAGCTTTATCTTAGAGTGAAGCTCCATGAGCTCATAAAAACATTCTTTTTCCTAGTAAAAGAAAAGGTGTATTGGATAATCTCTTCTAATAAAATTGCAAGAGCTCTAAAGACCATAATGCTAAAGAACGCCTTAATGAAAAGCATCTATACACTATGTCATTCCCTGAAAGGAAGTCTGTGTGACGCTGCAAAACTCAGTTTCCAGCATCTGAAAGAACCTAAGATTATTCTATTTCTCCTTCTAATGTTAGCTTCATTACATGGTATTTTAAAACAACTCATTGTAGACAGAGTACATTTTTTACTTTAATCAGAACACCACTGTACATATGGAAGCATGGTACTAGGATCCATAATTCTAGCCCAACTCATTATGAATAGGGTATAGGGCCCCCGCTTGAACCTAAAAGCTGGATGGCTTTCCCGGAGATGTAACTTGTTAGGTTAGATGTAATGGGTCCAGATCTGCATGACCTTGGTTATATATTTTTGCAAAAGCCATTTAAATGTAACTGCATGCCATTCAAAAGTTGTTTTTCCAAGAGGGATTTTCAGAGAGCAACTTCAAATATCTTTGTAAAAGCTCTGCAGATTTACTCTACTTTCTCAAATGCACCAGATGGTACAAAACCTAAGCAAAATCAAGTATTGAAAATCTATTAGAAGATACAAATAGCAATCAACAATATAGAAGCTATAAAGTTATATTCGGCATCTAGAAGGGTTTGTGTTTCTTTCCAGCTGATATTGTCTGATCTCCATTTATCTTGGACCAATACTTACCTTCTTATCTTTAACTCCGAAATTAAATTATTAACATATTTTCAACTGTAAAAGAAAACAAGAAAACACTCTTGGTGCAATGATTTTTGCTGTGAAGCTGTTGTTCCCTGAAGTGCAATTTACTGCTATTTACAGCCATCACTTCCTAATATAATTCTATGATGCCGTGCATAATGTAAAGTGCATGCCTTCCGATTTCCACATTCAATTCACTAGCAAGTCACCACTCACAACCAAATGATAGATTATTCATATGGGACACATAAGCCACAAATGTAACATATTAAGTTTTCAGCATGTTTTTGTTAGCAACTTCATCAAATGTAGAATATTTATACCAATTTGATGAACTTGAGCTGTTTCGGATACAGCAAAACATGATTTGGTGTAGAATAAATTAATGTGTTCGTTACAGTAACTCCAACTTTGTATCCTATATTTCTGTATCTTCTCTTGCTGTTAATCCTAAATAAGGGCGGGAAATGGAAAACCTTTTGAGCTAAATACACAGGTTTTAACAAATTCCTATTAAGGCTGGATAATTTGGTGGTTAATGTATTGGTCTGTGTAACAGAGAGCTCGGCTAAGTCAGTTGTCAAAAAATTATATTCAGAATAGTTACTGCATTAAGACTACTATGCTAATCACAGACCACACAAAAATTTATTAAAGTGGAATCTTTCCCCATAATCTCATTTTGATTTAAATGACACAAACTTGTCCCTTAATTAATTTAATTTTGGGTGGGGGTTTTCCCTCCAGTGCCAAATATTTTGTATTTATCATTATTTAATTCCATTTAATAGGTTTTAGAAAAGTTCTCCACTGCAGCAAAATAGTTTTGAATTCTAATTTTTTTTGTCAAATCACTTGCAAACCTTGTTATCTGGCTGCTATCCACCAAGAATTTACAAGTGTATTCCCTATCCATTTCTTAAAATCATTACCAAATGTATTAGTATGAAACACCACCCTGAAACTCTCTTGTCATTCCAAATAGGCATGACCACCAAGCAAGGCACAAAGACCTAAGTGGCAAAAAAATGGGTATATTTTTTGAACTAGCTGTGCACTCTCACAACAGTAATTTCAGCTCTATGTTTGTTTTTTAACGTGCATTGGAGAATGTAAAGAGTAGATAAAGCTTACTGAATCTTATTATTGCTTCTCCACTGCTGATAGATCCCAACATACCATCAAAGAAAACCTTGAATTCAACTTATTAAAACAACCAACAGGTACTTCTCACCTTCTCATTTATAAACATGCAGTTTAATAGCTTGTATCTTTCTGCAGATAATTTCAGGTTCACTTTATTATTATTACACAGACCTTCATTTCATTTTTTAAATATATATTATATGCTTCCTCTCCTCTGGCTTTTCCTCCTCATTCACCTCCTCATGAATTCTTAAAAACACACGGCTCCAGAAAATTTCCATCCATCCTAGTTAATTTAACATGCTTAGCTAGCCTAAAGTTTGTTGATGTGCTGCTCTGCTCTGGCCAAAAACTTCAATTCCTTTGTGATTTAAATTAACTGTGTTAAGAGTTCAGGAAACATGAAACTTCATTTTTTAACTCCATCCTAAAAATCTTCTTATTTTATAATTTTTAATTTACCTATAAGATTTTTTAGGTCTTAAGCCATTTTCTCTTTTGTATATTTATTTCTAACATTAATAAAACATTTTGGGTTTAGTCTGATCCTTTGCTAATTACATATTTCATTTTTCTGATCTCTCTGCCCATACCTGAGCTCTCCTTTTGTATTCATTCCTGGTACAAAGTACTGATATCTTGACATCCTTGTTTTTCTCCTTTTCTCTGAGTTATAGATCTGTTTACACAATCTGACAGGTCTTTGTTATATATACACACTTAATGATTTATTGCTGAATTAGGGTTATTTTCTCTTGAGCCTTTATCATACACTCTTACAAGGATCTGGCAAATAAACTTCAGTAGGTTTAGCTTGTAAGCTTAAGATTTTACTGGCTCTAAGATGTTCTGCAACATTTGTGAGAATGAAATAAATTGGTGTGAACTTCAATAGTCACCATTTATCATCTCCTTTCATACTACTAGTAAAGCTGGTTGAAGCTGACACCGAAACATGTCCCACTTCTGTCACCTATGGTTTGTGGTCTTTAGAGAAAAATAAGTGTTGACAACTGAGAATGTCAAACTTCTTTGAGTTTACCTCTCAGAGCTTAAAAAATCTGAGTTTCTCTTTAGCTTCTCTTCCCATTGGAATTTCTTCCCAGCATCTCAATGCCTCGTTTAGCTGATGTATTATTTGGAGATTTTATTTAGTTTCTCCCTTCACCTTCTGGCACATCTTCATTTTATATAAATCCATTGGATCCTTCTGATGCCTGTGACATTCCACCCAAAAACCTAAGTAAACTGCATAGCTCTATGGACTTTACATTCTGACCCAAGTTTGCTCTTAACATATTCCAAAATGTCTGCCTTTTCTCCTGTCCTTTCCAAAATATTTATTTTAGCTTAAATTCCACTTTATCAAATCATGCCTTCTATTTCCTAAAAAAGGCAAAACAAATCAAACCATAACCTGTCCAACTCCTTTCAAGCAGATTAAATTCTCATTTCAGCTTCTTTCTTGTTTGTGTTTGTTGGTTTTGTTGGGTGGTTTTTCTCCTTTTGCTAGACACCTTTAAAAGCCTTGATTTCTATCTGAGATAGGTTCTCAGGCAAATCTGCCAATGTATAACATAGAAGTTCCTTGCCTATTCCTTACTCTTTAGATCCATTCTGAAAATAATGTGTGCAGCAGGTAAGTTAAACCACACAAAATGAGGGCCTTGTTACCCCTGTGAAATCCTTGCTCACTCCTGTTACTTCGGCTAACTAGAAAAGCACTCGGGGAATGACTCAGTTAAAGTAGAGACAAAAAACAAGTTACATAACCTTAGAAAACAAATTATATAACCAGCATATGTTCACATCATAGTTTATGGTGGTTGGTTGAAATATGTTTGTTGTACTTCATAAGAATGTAACTCATAAAGGCCTGATTGCTTAAAAAGGCCTGGGTTTTGCAATAAATAGATTTCTCTTTGTGACTGCCAAAGGGAGGTCTGTGTCTCATTCATTACAAAAATGCACTGCTATTTCTATGTGAAATGCTCATCATGAGTACTGTTATAGAAGAACAAGAATGGACAAAAATGAAAAGCATTGTTTTAATCTTTATCTGTCTTGGAAATAATTACTGGTCCGTGCAGCCCAAAGGTGGTTTGCACATCTGAAGCTATGTATTTTCATTGCATTACAGCATGTACATACAAGTTACCCAATCTAAAAATGGAGTTAGACCCACAGACACAACATATATCCGTTTATCTTATGCTACAGTTAAATCAAAACAGTTTATTTTCATTATGTATCTTATAGCAAATCTATAAATATATCATACATAGATACCTGACTGAGGCTTGAGAAAACTGAGTTTTTACTATGTTATTAGCACTCTTTCATTTTGAATTTTCTTCACTTTGCACTAATTTAGGATCCATTTCTTTAGTCATTTTTTCATGTTAAGTAATACTTCAGCACAGAAATACACCCATTGCTACGCTGCTCAATGCCAGGGAAAAAAATTAGACTCATACAGATTTACATGAACTAACAAACATTTCAATTCTTCAAGTGGAATTGCAAATTTTCAGTCTCATAAAGGTTCTACCTTGTCAAGAAAAGTCTGTTGTTTGTGAACATCAGCAAATAAATGTATTTGAACAAAAATGTGATGACTGGATGTGCATCTATTCACTGTGAGAATAGAATTCATTCTTAGATTTGTTTGTTCAGCTTCGTGTGTACTAAGAAGCAGGGAAGCATTCGCAGTGGAAATGTGTTCAGTAATATTACTAATCTGAATAAATATTTTTTTTCCACTGCAAGAGACAGACATGTCTTGTCATATCAGGAAAATAGTAAATAAAATGTAGGTATGCATAAGATGGATAAGGAGGACAGAAACATCTCTTCCAATTAGGTTGTTTTAGCCCTTTTTAGTTTAAACTCTGCCACTCATTACATGGAATTTGATTAAGATTCTAATGACAATCTCATTTTATTGCTTTATTTCTAATCTAGCATTCAAAGCTGAATATCATCCATATGTTCAGTTTTGCTGAAAAAGTAGCAGGAGTTCTTTTAGATGCAATGTAAGTAGCACCAAATACAATACCATTTTGCTGATTCTGAGGTATTTACTTATGTATACCATTTCAGCTACTAAAGAATTTTCCAATTTTTTACTTAAAAGAATGAATCCATAACTCTTCTCTTTCTACATTACAATATTTTTGCACATCAGGACTTTGCAGTTATTCTCCATTTGTCTTAAAATGCAATGCAGAGTCTCAAAAAACTTCATCCCAAGATTCTGACATTTGCTCTGAATTTTGATGAGATTTCAAGAATCCCAAAAGAGGATAAAAAAAGGCTTAAAACATGGCTTTGTCACTTGAAAGGTTTATTTTTATACAGAACCACTAAAATTAGGAAACCTGAATGCCATATTGTCAGCTACAGATCTACTACGAACTAAAATGCGGAAGAGGAAACTCCTCACAACATGGGACACATGCCATTCAGTGAGTTGGGATTGTGTTTTAGCGCTCTCTCTTTTTGCTTTATTAATAATTTGATTTCTTTCATGTGGATATCTCTCTTCTTGGGAACTCAGAACAGTCTGTTCTGGTTTCTCTCTCTCAATGGCTCATTTCTTTGTCCGCATTGATGAGGACAGAGGTTAGAGAAAGTACTTAAAACATGAGATCAAAAGAGGGCAATACAATCAAAGAATATTTATGAGTTATCCCCATCTCATTAGATTATTTTGTTAGAAATGTTTCACCTTGGAAACAACAGAAAGTAGTTTCAGGCAAAATCAATGAAAGGCATCAGTATCTACATGACTTGTATTTAATTACTGCCGTTCTAGAAAGTGGTACTGCATGTGGCAGTCTCCACTAAAAGCTCTCTCACTTCCATGAAAACTAGTCATCAATCTCATTAGAAGTTCATCACTAGTTTTCACAATTATCATTTGCTTAATAAAATTAAGCCAGCTAAAATATTCTGTCGGGCTGTGGACAGGAAAAAGTTTGGAGCTACAAACTCAAACTAAGGCTACAAATAACTGAAGCACATTTTAGGCATAAAAGAACTATTTAAAGTATTATCTTTTCTTAGAAAGAGCATAAGTAAATAATAATTGTTCATTTTTCACAGAGAATGAGTGATGGAAGTGTCAATCTTGAAAATAAATTCCCAGTCAACTCTAAAGATAAAGTAAAAATTTTGCAATAATGAAGCTCATTATAATCAGTTATGCTTTTCAACAGCATAACTCTTTAACACCATGGAAATGTACATTTTTTTTCCCAGTGTAGGGGTGGCAAATACACCATTATAAGCAAATAAAGAAAATGCTTTTCTTTCATGTCAACTATCATATTAACAATTACCTAACTGTAGAGCTAGCTCTCACTGATAGTTCTAAAGTATTGAAAAATAATTGTATAAATATATAATGATGTAATAAATAGAATTATAAACACAAATTACACATAAAGTATATAATATGTATATAATAATAAAGTAAAACCAGTAACAAAACTGTTGTCTGAAGTTATACAACCCTGTGTTTTCATGTTCACAGCACAAAGAAGAGTCAAGGGAACTTAACAAAGAAATTCTATAAATATTTAAGAGGTATATTCATGTATATATTGTTGGTAATTATTTTTAAAATTAAAAGATAGCTTACTTCCTAGAAGAGCTGTACTGATTCATGGAAGTTGATGCAAAATGCCACAAAAGGTATTAATTGCAATGAGTGTACTTGTTGTTCAGTGGCCTCACAGAACAGATGAAGGCATTTATCTTCCTTTGTAGGTATGAAAATAATAATGAAAATGTTAAATGCAATTAGAACAGAATGGTAATGGTACATTTGTGCCAGATTTAATACACTTTTAATGTTACCACTGAGTCAGTACAGCTATCATAAATAGCATCAGTTCCAAGAGTGGCTTTTTGATGATATCTTCTGGAAGGTTAAAAAGGTAGCTGCAGTTCATTAGATGAAGATGCAACTTACAAGGCATAGAATGATTTGGGGGTTTTCTACAAGTTATCGTTTCAGAAGTTGTGTTTTCAGTAAACAGCAATCATTGACTTATTTTGCAGTTCTTGTTGTTTGGGGTTATAGCATAGAATGGAGCCTTTCCTTTGTTTCATTTCACTGCTCCTATACCTACTGCAGTAAGTCCTAACATGTTCTGTGGTTCCCAGAGGTGAAATCAGAGGCACTGAGAGCAAAATGGCTTGGAAAGTGATGGAACAGAATATTCTTAATCTTCTCTCACAAGATGAGCAATAGCAAAACATATTATGTTTTCTAGTAACTTTATTGTTGTCTGATGTTCACTGCAGCAGAGTGAATAATTATGTAATGTCTTGATTAATGATGGCAATACATTGTAGGAGCTTGAACTGCTTTCCAGGTAAATGTTTTGTAGCTACACATATACCAAAAATAAAAATAATATTAAAAAAATGAAAAGAGACATAATACACTTAACTGTTTTTAAAAAAAACCAGAAAAGTACTGTCCATCACCACCATTAATTGCATCACATAAATGGCATTTGTAAAAGGCACATGTTAAGGATGCATCATCTAATAATTAAAATTTATACCTCTGTTGCGGCCCAAGCAGCTGAGATAGAGCTCAGTGCCCTTGAGAATGTGGAGGATTGGGATGAAATGGGAGAAGTGCCAGAAGAAAGTGAAGAAGAAATGGATTATCCCAACAACCTCCCAGAAAAGTATTACAGATAGTATGAGCCGTTATCTCTCCCCAACCACTCGACGCCTGCATATCTCAGTGTTAGACATTGGTAAATTTAGACTGTAAATTAATTGTATTCACTTTTCTATTTGTTCTGAAAACTTGTAAACCCACCCAGTTATGTACCCTTATAACCTGTTGCAGAGCCTTTGTTCTGGGCTCTTCAGATGTCTCTCCAAACTCTCCTATCCCCTATGTAACCCCCAATAAAGCTGAAGAGACCTCATCTCGTCCCCTCACCTGAGCCGACTTCCAGAAGCCCAAATTCATCTCCTGTGTTGCTCAAAACAGCCCTTCTCCCCACTGAAAGAAACTTTCCTGTGGCATTTAAAGCACTTCTGGTCATGACTTCAGAAGTAGCCGCCACAGATGGTGCCCCGTGTGAGGAAAGCCACACATTCCATCGTGTGAGGAAAACCACAGATCATCGTGTGAGGAACATCGTGGGAGAAGACGCTGAAACCGCGTGAAAAGAAGAAACCGGGAGAAACAGCAAAAAACCGGATTTTAAACCCCTCCGAAAAGCCGCAGCCGCGCCCGCCGCCGAGCGGAGGAGGGGAAGCCAAAACACCCGCAGCCACATTCCAGCCACGCGTGAAATTTCCACCTGAGAGCAACACCAAAACTTTCCAGCTTTTGTGGGAGCCTACGCCCGATTGAAGCGAGCGTGGACGCCTGGAACGCGACCTCGCAACAACCGACTTTAATTTGCCCCTGACCTCCTCACGGAACAGGACCCACGAGTGGTGTAAGTCCCCCGTGACATTGTGGGAGTGGGGAGAGGGAATCTCCACCCAGTGCCCCTGCAGGGCAGAGAACGAGTCTCGCTGTGGGGGGAGGGTCAGAGGAACTGTTTTGTTTTTGTTTTTTGTTTTTCAGCTTAGAAAAAGACCACCCCCCCCGCTTGGACAGCATGGGCTGCTCTTTTTCTAAAGTCGCGAATCTGAGAGGCGAGATTGAGTCCAAATTAACCACACTTTTAGTTCAGAACGAAGTTTTCTTTAAGAAAAGCCATTTAACATCTTTAATACGTTTTATTTTAAAATATTGTCCCCCCGAAAACCCACAAGACATCCTTTCAGGGGATTTCTGGGACGAACTGTCTGAGAAAATCTCTTTTCAATGCCGTTTACATGAAAAATTAGCCCTCCGATTGTACCCCCTGGTCTCCAAAATTCACAGTTTAGTAACTGCTGCTGAAAAGCTTTCTTTCCCCAGTTCCCCTTTTTTATCCCAACACCCTTCTCCTTACCCCTCTATCCTGAAAGGAGCGAGAAATCCCCAGGTAAAACGTAAAAATACGCCCAGAGGCTGCCTGCGCTGGGACCCGCGGGTTTCTCTTTCTCTCCGAACCCCAGACAGAGACTGCAGCTCTGTTTCAACTCCTCCCTCAACCCCTCTTACCCCTAGTCCGCGCTTTCCCCGATCTCGGAAAAATAAAACCAAGTCCGCGCCAAAAAACGCTGAAAAATACACCCCAGACCGCGCAGAATCCAGACAAAGCAATCATGGCCACGATCATGCCGGTGTCCGTGGGCGTGCCCGACGTTCCCCTTCCCAGCATTCGTCGCAAGCATCTTCTTCCCAGCATTCCCCTTCCTCCTCTCCTTCCGCCCAATCGCGTCATGACTTCCTCCTATCTACTCCTCCATGTTTACCCGCAAAAACCTCCCGCGGCTTTCGCCGCGGGAACAGAATCCACTCCTACCATGATCTCACTCCCTCCTCCCTCTCCCTAGATCCACCCCCTTCACTCCCTCTCCCAGCCCTGTCCACCGCCTCCTCCATAACGCCAGAGGGGCGGTCCGAACCCCGACAAAACACCTCCGGAGAAATCCTACATGGGCGCCGCCATCTTGACAGGAACTCCAGCATGTCAACATCCGGGGATCAGACCCTCATAGCTGCGCCCGCCCGGAGGCGGAAAAAGCATCCACCTCCTTCACCCCAACACCCCTCTCAATCACAACTCTCTCCTAATTCTAACCACAGTTCCCCCAGTCCCTCACCACCCCCGATGAGCATCCACAGAGGCAACACACAAGCTGTCACTTGGTTCCCAATTCCACATTCTGTGAGAGAAAAAGTTTTAAAAGCTGCAAAAAATTTTGGCCAAAATTCAACCTATTTTAACTCATATTTAGATTCAATACTCCAATCAGAAACCCGTTGTCCAGTGGACATTCGAAGCATTATATCAGTGCTATTAACACCAGCACAAATGACACTCTGGGAATCACATTTTAAACGGAGGGTCCAATCTCTTTTAACAAATTATAAAACAAACCCCAACTTGCAACACCTGACAATGTCAATTCTCATTGGATCAGAAGAAGGATTTAATAATCCGATTGAACAAGTGAAAATCATTACAAAATCAATTCAATTAGATTTAATAACAGCAGCACTTCATGCCTTAAAGGCTGTTCCTTCAAAACCAGAAACCTTAGTACCTTTCATGTATATTAAACAAAGCCAAACTGAATTATTTACTGATTTCATTGACAGACTCACAGCAGCCATTGAAAAACAATTTAAAAATCCTGAACAGCAAGAAGAAGTCATAATTCAAACAGCCTCTGTGAATGCAAATCCCAGATGCAGACAAATCATCTCGTCTTTACCCCCAAGCACAGAAATTACCTTATCATTACTGATCGAAGCCTGTTCCCGTCCATCTCTTGAACCCCCTGTCCGAGTACCACAATTCCCTAAAGCCTATACTTCCCGACCCCAATCCCATTCCAATCCACAACCACATTATACTTGCCACAAATGTGGCCAACCTGGCCATTTGGCAAGAAACTGTCCCAATATTTCCCTCTCACGTTCTTCTCCTTTTCCTCCGAGAACACCTACGGAATCCCACCCTGGAACCCCAAACACCTCACGCCCTGCGTCACAACAATCTACACCTCAAATCGCCAGAAAACCCTCCATTCGTTTTAATCCAACCGCAAATGAGTCAGCAAAAAACTAAATTATGAACGCGAACACTCACCGCGTGCAGAAAAAAATAGTGAGACCAGAGAACTGAACTGGACATCGGATTCAGACACCGATGATGACACGTTCCAGCATTTGCTGCCAACAGACCCTGACCAAGGACATGCAACATCTGTATTCTGGTCTGAAAACCTGGCAAAATCTCGTCCTTTGCTGACAGCATCCTTAACACTAAATGAAAAGACAATTACTCTTATTGGACTGGTGGACTCTGGAGCAGACATCACCATCATTGCACGCCGAGATTGGCCTTCCCAATGGCCTCTCACTGATTCCACCACACCCATTATGGGAGTGGGAGGGAATGCACAGGCACGTCGAAGTGCCCAAACAGTTGTTTGTGTAAATGTAGAAGGAGCAAAAGGCACTGTCCGTCCCTTTGTGGCGGACCTCTCATACAGTCTGTGGGGGAGAGATTTGCTCTGCCAATGGGGAGCAAAAATTATCATCCCATCTCCTAAAGAGCAAGTTTTTTCCACCGGGGCTGTGGTGGAGGGCGCTATCCCACGTCTTAATTGGCTGAAAGAAGAACCTGTGTGGATTGATCCATGGCCCCTGCCCCTTGAAAAATTGAAAGCCCTCAAAACCCTAGTGGCAGAGCAACTTGCAAAAGGACGAATTGTTCCTTCAACAAGCCCGTGGAACTCTCCAATCTTTGTTATCAGAAAACCTGGTAAAGACGAATGGAGACTTCTCCATGACCTTCGAGAAATTAACAAGGCCATGGAGGACATGGGATCTCTCCAACCCGGATTACCATCTCCGGCCCTTTTACCCTCAGACTGGAAATTGGCTGTCCTTGATCTGAAAGATGCTTTCTTTAGCATTCCACTCCACCCTGCAGATCAAGCCAAATTTGCATTTTCAGTGCCTTCTCTGAACAACTCAGAACCACTCCAAAGGTTTCAGTGGACTGTTCTCCCTCAGGGGATGAAAAACTCACCTGCAATTTGTCAGCAATATATTGCACGAGTTCTCGCCCCTGTGAGACGACAGTTTCCTGAAGTCCGCATTCTGCATTACATGGATGACATTCTGGTGTGTGCTCCAACAAGCCCAGAAGTTGAAAAAGTGCTCACAATCGTTTCACATGTTTTCACAAAAGCAGGTTTTGATATAAGACCAGACAAAATCCAAAAAACAACACCAGTGAAATACCTGGGTTGTACCATTCATGATCGTACTATCCGTCCTCAATGTTTGAAAATTGGAAACCTTCCACGCACATTGCGTGATTTACATCAACTGTGTGGCTCCGTGAATTGGGTAAGGCCTCTCCTGGGTATCACAACCGAGGAAATGGCCCCCCTTTTCAACTGTTTAATCGGAGCGGGGGAGCTAGACTCCCCAAGAGAATTAACACCAGAAGCTGTGGATGCACTGAGAAAAGTAGAAAAGGCCATATCGGAAAGGCAAGCCCACCGATATGACCCAAACCTACCTTTTGAGCTTGTGGTCCTGGGGGAAGGCCGGTACATCCACGGGTTAATTTACCAGTGGAGTGTAGACCGACCTGATCCACTGCTTATCATCGAGTGGATCTTCCTCCCCCACCAGTTGGCGAAGACGTTAACTACCCGAGATGAATTTGTATCCAAAGTGATCAAAAAGGGTAGGTTAAGGCTCCGTGCCTTAGCAGGTCAAGACTTTGTTTTCATACGTGTGCCTTACAAAGCTGAACAATTGGATTTTGAAATGCAATTCAATGAACCTCTACAAATGGCTCTCGAAGGGTTCTCTGGCCAAATAACATCAAGCCATCAAAAACACAAACTTCTAAGTACAGCATTTAATTGGTTTGAAAAACCAAAACTGTCACAAAAACCAATTCCCAACGCCTTGACTGTATTTACAGATGGCTCAGGCACTTCCAAAAAGTCTGTTATGACTTGGAGGAACCCCGCCACAGGACAGTGGGAGTCCGATGTGCAAATAATCGAGGGGTCCCCACAAGTTGCCGAGCTTGCTGCAGTGGTGAGATTGTTTGAAAAATTTAAAGAACCTGTCAATGTTGTCACAGACTCTGCCTATGTGGCAGGAGTGACATTGAGAGCAGAAAATTCGGTCCTGAAACAAATTGATAATCCGAAAATCTTTTCTTTACTCCTGAGGCTTGTGACAGCCTTGTCCCACCGGGAGCATCCCTATTTTGTGATGCATGTAAGGTCACACTCCGACCTGCCAGGACCCATCGCCGATGGAAACAGTAGGGCTGATCAATTGGCAGCTTCTGCCCTGAAACCGAATACGCCAGACCACTTCAGCCAAGCGAAGTTGAGCCATCAATTTTTCCATCAAAATGCTCACGCCTTGGCCAGGCTATTCGGAATCTCTCGAGAACAAGCAAGAGCAATAACTAGGGCATGCCCTAACTGTTCCACCGACGATCTGCCCACTTACCCTATGGGTGTTAACCCTCGAGGAACTGAGAGTTGTCAAGTGTGGCAAACCGACATCACACATGTTTCCGAATTTGGACGATTAAAATACGTCCATGTGTCAATGGACACCTTTTCAGGAGCAATGTTTGCATCAGCCCACTCTGGGGAGAAAACAACAGACTGTATCAGGCATCTCACCCAAGCATTCGCCACACTGGGCATCCCGGGGCAAATCAAAACTGACAATGGCCCTGCATACTCATCCAAACGATTCAATCAATTCCTCGAAGAATGGGGGATCAGCCATGTCACCGGCATCCCTCACTCGCCGACAGGCCAAGCAATTGTCGAGAGGGCCCATCAGACCCTCAAAACAACACTTTACAGACAGCTGGGGACCACAACAGAAGTCACCACACCTCACCTCCGGTTGGCCAAGGCGCTCTATGTCATCAACTTTTTAAATGCCTCAGCCGAGGAGCCCATGCCGCCTATATTTAGGCACTTCATGAACGACAAGAGAGGAAAATTAAAAATACAACCACCTGTGTTAGTTCGAAATTTAAAAACTTTAAACATTGAAAGACCATTTCCCCTGGTAACCTGGGGACGTGGTTACGCGTGCGTATCCACGCCTACCGGGCCCAGGTGGGTTCCAGCAAAATGTGTCAAGCCGTACACAGCTGAAGATTTCAAACTTCATCCCCCTCGAGTGAATTTCGCGAAACCAAAACAAAAATTCAAACCCAGTTGGGAACGACTTTCAATCCTCAACTGGAAACAACAGAAACAAATCAGACTCAAAGATCCCCCTTTAGTTAAAATACCTCTTGAATCATACATATATTCCCTAGCAAATTTTGACTTCCCGAAACCAAAAATTCTTCAGTATTAGGAAGACCCTTTGAAGTTTATAAATGTTATTTTTGTTTAATCATGTTTGTTTTGTAGGTTTCACGATGAAAGAGCTCCTGCAGATCATCATCATCCTGGATTCTATGGTTGCAACTGAAACATTCATAGTACCCCAACCAAAAGCTAACGTTTGGCGATCTCTCGCCGAGTCTCTGGGACAAAAAGGTTTGTGTCTAGGCATGGACAGAGCAGAAGATCCTATCCAGTCCTGTTTGTTGGGAATCCCACTGAAACTGAGAGAATTTCCTTTTATAGACAAATTAGTAAATAACCACTGAGATTCGGCAGCTGCCTAGGACAATTTTGTCACAGAGTTGCCACCTCTGAAAGCAGAACCACAAGAACTTAAACTGCATGGGTCAGCCCGTGCAGATCAATGTGTCTCATTCATTGCTCCAGAAAAAATAAAATATTCACTCATCCCTGTAGACAAAAAATATTCCCCGGGAGATTGGTGTGTGACCACAGCAATTCATGGATCAGTGGGACCCGAACAACACAAACAATTGCCAAAAAGCCTCTTTTTGATTTGCGGCAACCATGCCTGGGCAGGAATCCCTGCTCATCCACGAGGAGGCCCATGTACACTCGGTAGATTGGCGACATTTACACCAGACAAACGACAGTTAATAGATTGGCTTTCTTCCTCCAAAAATTCAGTCCTTCCCAGTCAAAAACCAACATCTTTGACTGGGAAATCTGCCCAATTCGAACGTCAAAAAAGAGATCAAGGAGCAGCACAATTAGACTTGGAAAAATGTAATAGTAAAATCACAACCTGACCCAGAAGCAAAAAATTAGCTGCAACTATTTTTCTACCGTGGACAGCCATTTACCACAACCTTGGAGAAATTGATCGTATAGAATGTTGGATAGGGAAAAATGCAAAAGCAACCTCTGAAGCCCTAAGCGAACTCCTTGCAGATGAAGAAACTTTAAAACATGCCACCCTCCAAAACAGAGCTGCGATAGATTATCTTCTGCTCCTCCATAGCCACGGCTGTGAAGAATTTGCAGGAATGTGCTGTTTTAACTTTTCCCTACATGGGGAAAGCATTTCTGGAAAGATTCACACCATCCAATCACAAATCAAAAATCTGAAACAGGAAACAGAGACTTGGTGGGGGAAGCTGTTCCAAGGATGGGGCCTGTCCGGATGGCTTGCCTCCCTCGTGAAAACCTTGGTGTCAGTTGTTCTCATTGTCACGTTTGTTCTTTGCTGTTTGTGTATATGCAAATCTATCATTGTAAAAGCAGTTTTATCCTTTTTATTTGAAAACAAACGGGGAGATGTTGCGGCCCAAGCAGCTGAGATAGAACTCAGTGCCCTTGAGAATGTGGAGGATTGGGATGAAATGGGAGAAGTGCCAGAAGAAAGTGAAGAAGAAATGGATTATCCCAACAACCTCCCAGAAAAGTATTACAGATAATATGAGCCGTTATCTCTCCCCAACCACTCGACGCCTGCATATCTCAGTGTTAGACATTGGTAAATTTAGACTGTAAATTACTTGTATTCACTTTTCTATTTGTTCTGAAAACTTGTAAACCCACCCAGTTATGTACCCTTATAACCTGTTGCAGAGCCTTTGTTCTGAGCTCTTCAGATGTCTCTCCAAACTCTCCTATCCCCTATGTAACCCCCAATAAAGCTGAAGAGACCTCATCTCGTCCCCTCGCCTGAGCCGACTTCCAGAAGCCCAAATTCATCTCCTGTGTTGCTCAAAACAGCCCTTCTCCCCACTGAAAAAACTTTCCTGTGGCATTTAAAGCACTTCTGGTCATGACTTCAGAAGTAGCCGCCACATACCTCCCTCTGCAGTTCTACAAAAGAGCTGAACTTGCAGTTCAGTAGAGCAGAGAAACCATCACTTTTTGTAATGCTATCTTAGGAGACTAAGGTAATAGAGAGAGGCAGGCCATATTTAAAGGCAGATGCATAACAGCAGTCTCATTCTTCTGCAGACAACTTTTAAAGGCCATGTTTGATAGAAATCAGCTATTTATTCTGCTTCAATATAATCAAATTTCAGTTGGACTCAGTGGTACATTAACATGCATTAAACAGGTAATTAAATATTAAACTGTCTGCTTCTTATATGCCATTACCCCTTCTATGTATAAAAGGGTCATTTTTACAAATTTATTGTGAAGTTCATCAGCATTAGGCAAACATTATTGGTCTGATAATCAGACTGCCAACAAATAAAAGAAAAATCCCTTATTTTAATGACTCTTCCTATTCAATTTAAATCAGCATTTGATGTCGCTGTTGAGCAGCTAGCAGAGTAAAGAAGGCACCAGTTTTCAGTGGCAAGAAGGAATGACCTTTATTGTTTTGATTTCATCATATATATAGAGTTTTCAAAAGTCACCCAGATTGGTCGGTCAGAAGCCTTCTCCTAGGCCTGACTGGCCAGGCCTGCACTGTCCAAGTTCTGGGACACTGTTCCAATAACATCCAAACTTTATCTTTATTTATAAAATACAAGAAGAATTCTCATGGGAAAAGCCTGTGCTAGCCACAATTTTTCCTCCCAGGCTGGTCCACACTGTATTTTTTGTTTGTAACTTCTCTGGCAGGAGATACCTTGTCTCCCCACCCTACTTCACACATCCCCTGTTTTGATCATAGGGTTAATTGATAGGCCAGGAAGTGCAATGTACAGATGCTTGTGGCAGATGGTGCACCAGACATGGAGAAAGCATAATTTCTGTAAGTTATCAGTATTGAAAATTTCTCAGTATCCTTCATGACAATACTTTGTGCAGATATTCCAAAGTGATGCTTGAGAGGCAGTGATCTACTGCCTTGAAAATAAAATGGAGTACATATGGACATGTTTGGGCTTGGGAAGCAAGGTGGGGAACTGAGGGAAGTCCCAACCCTGGGAACCAGGCAGCTCCCTGAGGACAAGCCAGGACATGGGTTGTCTGGGTGCACCCATGACCAGATGGCAGAGATGAAAAATGGCTCCAGATCTGTTCAGAAAAATCTATGGATTTCTATAACGCTTTGAAAAATAGCACATCATGCTAGGGATTCATCACTGTAATAAGTAAGGTTACGGGAAGAAGATTGTTTTCTTTGCAATATTTTACTCCAGTCAGCTGTTCTACCTGACAAAAATCACCCCATTGTTTTGATTGAGAAGTGGTGCCAAGGCAACACTTCTCAATAAAAATTTGACCAAAAATCTCAAATAGAGTTTTGGTGGTTTCTAGGTAAGTCATTGAAGAAGGATGATAATTTGCTATTAACTATAACAGAACCTTTTCTGTGTAACTGCCAATATTCCATAATAGTTTTTTCCATTAATTAAGATCTGCAAATTGACTATGCTGACCTGAAAATAAGGTCTTTATAGTAGAGACATTTCAATACACATATATACATATTCTATATTCCATCAAAAATCATTGAACAGTTGAATCACAGTTTTGTTTAAAAAAATATTACAATTTAAAACCAGCTTTCATCATGCATGATCAATGACATTCATTTTGTAGGTAAATAGTGTTGATTTTCAATTGACATATACACTGGAAATTATTGTATGTCAGTTTTTAGCAGAGTCCCAAATTTTGGCTCAGTAAGAGGTGGGACACTCTCTCCTATCTTTGAGCTGAAGAAACATGCCCTACTAATTTTGAGCATACATTCAAAGCCACATTTGAGCATACATTTAAAACATAAAAACATTTAGCTCCTATCTTTGAGCTAAAGAAACTTGACATAGTAATTTTGAGCATACATTCAAAACCATACAATTAAAAAAAATCAGGATGGAAAGGTGAACATGGCATCTACAAATTGTTATTACATGCCGCTAAATCAATACAAATGTGTTACATTTTCAGTTAAACTCTGGTGTTAAGTGTTAGGTAATTAGTAATATGGGAATTAGTTGATGGTCATCAGACTTCTGATTTAAGAGACAGAATAATAAATCCAGTTATTTCATTTAGCCTATCAACTAAGAAGCACTTAGTAAATTAACATAGTTAATATAACACAGCTCTGTCTTAAAATCTGTTATTACACATACTCTTTGTTATTACATTTCATGGTCCAATTTCAGGTGTTTTGACAGGTAGAGGTTTTGGTAGACAGTATTTCTGCCCTGAGTAAGGTCTGCAGATCTCAGGATTTGAAATAACGTTTGAACAATAGATTCAAATTATATAATCTGCATTTTAATTGAAAATGTTTAGAACAATTCCCTTTACCAGCACTGGTGCTGTCCAGACATGATCAACAACTTCCTTTCTCAGACTCTTTGCTGGAGTGAGACTATTGTGCAGTTTCATCTTGCCATGTTACACTGATATTTATTGCATTAGATGATTCTCCTTTTCTCATGCAATCACTGTGTTACTGCTCCTTCCAGCATAAATAAATTTTCCATTGCTGCTGTCTTTATATTCTTGCTCAGTGTTTCAGATATAAGACCAGAATGCTTTTTTTAGGCCCTTTCTTTTTTTGAAAATAGAAATTTTTCCAGGGCAAATCCTAACCATTTTTTCACAGACGCAGAGTAAGAGGACAAAAACACAGATAAAGGACGCAGCGTGCTCCCTCTCTACATGCTGTAAAACAGTCTTTCTAGTACTGACAGAGGGAAGAGCATGAATTTATCGAAGCTAGAAAATAATAGAAAAGAATGGAAATAAACATGAGAAGTAGTCATAGCACCAAGCCTGACAGAGTTCAAGAAGCATTTGGGCAATGCCCTCAAGCACATGGTGTGACACTTAAGGATGGTGCTGTGCAGAGCCAGGAGTTGAATTTAATGATCCTCATGGGCCCCTTCCAACTCAGCATATTTTGTGATTCTGTGAAATCACATTTAGGGGAGGAGGACAGGACTGTGAAGGCACCCTTCTACAGTTTTTAGACTAAGGAAAAGGATCCATAATATGTATTCCCTTACTAAGGTTTAAGAATGAATCTGGTTTAGACTCTTGTGTTCTTACTTTTTAATTGCAGTAAAACTACTAATGGCCTAAGCAGCCTGAAAATACATTTTTTAACATTCTACTTCCTTTGTTTATAACTTACGTTTTCTTAATACCTCAATAGAGCAACTGTCATTTTACTGCTTTAAAAGGTAAAATTATGATTCTAAGTGTCAAAAAAGACATGGAAGTGAATTAATGTCTAATAAAATAGATAGCAACATCAAAGAACAAAGTTCCCAAACCTACAACACATCCCCCTTCAATCCTTAATCTTCCCCACTCAGATATTGCTCTTTAGACATTTCATTCCTTTCAGTATAAAATGTAACTGGACAGCATACAAAAGTCCTGTATTAGATAATTATAAGTCTGTATGTTATATTTGCATCATGCTAAAATCTTACATGGCAGATGTGGGTTTATGAAAATCTATTTCTATGCACATTTCTATATGTAAAAGGAAAAGTCGCCTGTGTATTAGTGCCCCCATGGAGTCCTTTTAGCTATTAGGTAAAATGTCACACTACAGTTAAAGGTTAAGGGCTAACTTGCTTTTGTATAATTTCACTTCATGGAAAGCAAGCAGATTTCATAATGGAAAAAGAGGTTTGGAAAACGAGTGGCCCAGGGTAAGGGCTGACATTAGCACAGACAGTTTCAAGTTCCAGTATAGAAATACTAGAAAGTGCTGCTTTTCTTTGGGCTGACAGAAGGGGTTCAATGTGTCAGAGGCTGAGCAAGCTGTAACATTTGTCTTTTTCTTCTTCTAGATTTTCTACACTGTTGGTAGAGTTAAAACGCACCAAGTGCCTGTCTGGAGATATCGTTCATGCTGGCTGTCCCTGACTGCTGTCACTGCTCCCTGCTGTCCCCTGTCCCCAGCATGGCGAGGCTGCAGCCTGTCCTCCTGCCTGCTCTGCTGCCACACCCAGCACCCACTCCCCAGCCCCAACACAGCAGCACCTGCCTGGTTCTGTGCAGTACCTACCCCTGACAACATTTCTGCTGCTGATGGTATCAACCTAACAGCCCAAATTCCCCTAGAACTGGTGAAAAGCCTGACTTTACAGGTGCCAAAATTCAGTGATTGTCACAAATTACTAAGGACAGCTGTTCCAAGCAAATACATTGAACATTAATCTAAAGGCCTTATGCATTGCTTAATGCACTTAAATCCACCTGAGTTCCAGGTTTGACAATTTCAGTTGAAAATTAGAGGTGTTTGTTGTCTCAGGTTAGTTGAAGCTGCCTGGCTTCTCTGCAGGGGAAAGAGATGTGCTTTACCTGCAATTTTTTCCCTGCTGTGGTTATCACTGATGTAGATCCTCCAGTTCCATCTCTTCTAGAAATAGAATTCTCATGTGTTACTGTGCTTTGCTGTCAGGACCAAAATCAAAATATAATTCTATTAACCTGGATGGGCAAAGTCCATGTAGATATTTCCCCATGACTTGGGTTGTTCACTCAGCAATCAACAACACTGGAAATAACTGATTGCTGAATTCTCATTTACCTGCTCTTCCCTGCTTATTTCCTTTAGAGATCCTTTTGGCTAATTTCATGTAATCAACCAATACAGTGGAAAAATTGAAACTCATGCAAAGGAATTAGAAATTTCCTGATTGTCTCCATTCAAACTCTTACCAGAAACTTTTATAAGAGTAGTAGAAGACTAATACAATACCCAGTCTTTTGGCATAAAATCATACCTGTTTGATATGTTGCTATTTGCCCCTCAAGTCTACAGCAGTTATTAGTATCCAGGTGCACCATGGTTCATTATCTATTTTTGCCACATAACCCAATGTGAAATTTCCATTCTTGTTAAGAGAAAATTAAATCAAAATGCCAATTCACTATCTTTTAATAATTTTACAAAATCTTTTCTGTACTTCTCAAAAGGTTTATACTGCTAGCAGAAGAAAAGAAATGTGACCTCTCTGTGCAAGGTTTTGTAAAAAGTAAATAGACAAACAAAAAGGCCACAAATATATTGAGTACCTATACTGACATTTATTACATACCCCTCTGCAATCCTACCTTCCTCCTCTTTCCCCTTCAGAGCCTAAAAAAAGATTCACAATGTAGTTAATAGAATCTTCAGGACCCATGGAGACAAACAAAATCTGTAGAAGAAAGCTTCTCATTCAAACAAATAAATCCATTCCTGCAAACTCCTTAAAATTTTATTTCAGTCTGCATGAAAGACACAGAAACCTACAGGCAAATAAAAAAGTGTAAGACAAATTTTTTTAGGGCGTGGTAAAATGGAGAAGAAAGGATGACACAGAAGGAAAGAAGAGGAATTATCATCTAGGTATATGCCTTGTTACAAAAATTGGTCAGATACAACTTTCCACAAAATTCCTCCTGTGAATACATTTGCTTCTGCAATAACCTAAAACAAGAGGTCATGTCTTTTACAATAAAGTTTGTTCAGTCCTGTGGATCTCAATATTTATTGGGAGAATCAGAATATTTTGAAGTCAGAACTGTACTTAAGAAACTGCACTGGAAATAATTCAGCCAGAATTTTACTTTTCTTTTCTAAATCCCATCCACATGAAAGATAAATATATCTTTTATGTAGTGAAAATTTGCTCATATGCGGACCATTTTTAATGCTTAATGCATTTATTCATGCACTATGTACTTTATTCCTTATCTCTTTCCTTTCCTGTCTTCTTATCATCCCTCAGTTACCTAAAATAGAAATGGTGGAAACAATTCAGTTCTTAATCTAAGTGACATTTAAACAAGATAGAGATATAATTTGTATGTTCCTGAATCTATGAATTTGCTGCTCCTCATATCTGCCTTATTTTGTAATTTGTACACTATTTTGCTGTGGATTTAAGACTAAATTTTATTTAATCTTTCTGCTGAATAATATATATAATTCATATGTATTCAGTATAATAATATTGTGCAGGCTGTGCCAATATATAAGTAGCTGTGTTAACTGTGAAGTGCAAGACAAAAGACAGCTGTGTTCAGTGAATGAACATGTGTCAATAAAATTAAAATTATGCTTTTGACTGAGTCATTTTAGCAGATATTAATGTCAAAGAAAACTAGAGTCCCCAACAAGCAAATGTCAGAGGACACCTTTAAAACCCCAGACCACACACCATAGATAAACCCTTCCAAATTCTTTTTCCTAGATGCATTGGTTTCAGGGTCAGAGAAAATAAATCAACTCTGACCCTCTGTCAGAGGGTCCTAAAGTTCATGTGTTCCTGCCTCTGCTGAGACAGCCACTCTTCACAAGGTATGTCTATCAGTTTGCCATCAAGTACAACTATGTCTTCCTCTAGCCCATAATATTGCTCTGAACTACTTTTCCTTTGTGCCTACAGTGTCCTTCAGCATCAGACTGATTTGCAGAGAACCACCAGCTGAGTATAGTCAGTACTTAACAAAAACAACAGTTGCAGTCTCCTCAGAAGAGTTCGTAGAAATCTTAAGAGAGCTATAGACTTGTTTTTCCAGCTTTTGGTTTTCTATTCTTTTTCTCAGTGAATGCAAATTTTGGAAGATTTTTTAATAGCAAGAAAGTAAATTGCTTTTACACTCCGTCCTCTCAGACACCTCTTTCAGCTATTTTGTCCATGACATTCAGCATAATTATTTACAACTTCTTATCAGTTCAAGAATTTAGGTTATAAATACCATGCAAAGATAAGTACCACGCAGTACTGTTTCATAATTTCATCAGTGACACAGATGATGGGATCAAGTACAGCCTAGACAAACTTGTAGTAGACTGGCGCCCAACGTGCGGCAGAAGCCACCCTGGAAAGCGTCCCCCTGCAGCCGCAACTGCGGCAGGGGAGTAGTCGCATTTGGGAAGCCATTTCCCCGATGAGAAGCTTGCATTCAGTGAGAAGACCGAAGGGGCGGCCGGTAGCCTCTGGAAAAAAGTCGCGCTTTTCAAGGAGGTCGGCCGAACGGCGGTGGACCATCCCGAGTGCTTTTTTTTGATTCTCCGTGCTTGGTAAGCCCTCTGGAAAGCCCCTTGGGAGGGGAGCCGGTGAAGGCCTGGTCGGCTTGGTACGGGGGTCCCTTTTTTCTTTTTAGTTTGTTCTTTTTGCCTTGGGGTGGGTGGAGGGTTAGAGGTGGTGTCTTGTCGAGGTGAAGGGAGTCGCGCTCCATGCGAAATCTCGACAAGAAGAAACCCACTTCTAACAAGGGGAGACCTAAGTTTTGTGCCCCCATTTTGGGAGAAGTTTTTCTTATAAAATTAGACATATTTTATAAGGAATGGGGAATCAGCTGTTGTGTGAGAAGTTTTTGCGCGCGAGAGATAAAGTAAACTAATCTGTGTTTTGTTTTATTTAGTTATCTGGCAGTGAAAAACCCTTGTTCTCTCCCTAATAAGCACCTTCCCCTGCATTTATCCCCCAACATGGTGCCGGCCATGTGTTGGTGGCACCTCCTCCTCCACCAGCTCGTGCTCCCCCTCTGTCTCTCAGGAGACAGCTGATCGTATGTTTTTCAGCCTCTCCTGTCCCTTTCCCGGGTTAGAACTGATCACTCTAACTCGAGATCCCTGCTAACCTCCTTTCCTGTGCCCCAAACCTCAGCCGAGCTGACTCCACGTGTTTTCCAATATGGCGCCGGCCGCATGGTCAGGCACGCCATGTTGTCTTCTTCCCCTTGAAATTTTCCCGGGCTTGCCGAAGCCCCGCCCCCTGCATCCCTCGTGTTCCGTTGTAGCCCCTCCCCCCGCGTCAGTGGGCACTCCCTTCGGTTACAGATCCTTCCCCATCTGAGTGTTTCTCTTCGGTGAGGGCCCCTCCTCCCATCCTCTCAGGCGTTCCCTCTCAGCCAGAAGCAGCTATGGCCTGGCCGAGAGCGGAGACGCACCTCCAGTTGCCCGCGGCAAGCTCGGAGGAGCCGGTGGGGCTGCACCTCTAGCTCCCCGTGGCAGACACTGTCCCCAGAGCCTAGTGGAGCTGCACCAAAGCAGTCCCTGAAGCTGTGCTGCCATCTGGCCGTGCTGAGGCCTAGTGAAACTGTTCCAGACCCGGCAGAGCCACAGCAGGGAAGAGCTGTGTGTCACCCAGTGGAGCTGCGCTGCGTCCAAAGTCTTCTCCCTCTCCTAAGCTGAGAAAGACTTCGGTGATAACCCTGTTGCTGCTGCAAACCCTGCCTTCATCTTAGCAGCCCCAGCAAAAGAAAAACAGACTACAAACATAACTGCAGTCTGAAAATTCAGCCTATACTGAACTCCAACATCAAAATCAGCCAGCTGCATCATCGTTTTCCCCATACTCACAGCAAAACTAATTTTGTCATTGCTTTACATTATGTTGTTTTACCATTTTCCTGTTGTTTAAAAATTTGCTATGAAAGCTTTTAGGAAAAGCCTTTCCTTCTTTAATTTAGTAAAAAATGGGGAAATATTGTGATAATAGCTGCAAGTTCCCCACACCCCTTTCTTAACGACTGTACTTGTCACCTATTGTCCTGCCTTCCCCACCCCACATAGTCCTAGCCACGCCCCCAGTTTTCCCTATTGGTTCCTGTACCCTAACCCCACGTGGCCCTGGCCACTCCCTCGGGTTTCCCCTATTGGTTCCTGTACTCCTAACTCCGCCCCTGTACCTCCCCTGTACCCAGAGGTCACTGGGCCTGTGTGCTGTCCCTGCCCCTCTCTGTTGCCCTATAAAACCCCTTACCCTCCGCCATCTTGCTGTCTATGCTCCACGTGTGTCTATGCTCCACGTGTGCTGAGCATGTGAGGCCTTCGCCCTCGAGGCATCTCTGCCTCGGGGAGGTCGTTGGCCTCTGCTGCACCATGCGAATAAACATCTTCCATGGACACAACGCATAGACCCTCCTCGCCTCCTTTATCACCGCCGGTTGTGGAAGCAGACGAACCAGAGCTAGCCATATGGCTCCCCGGCCGGTGAGAGCGCAGTGTCCAGCCCTGGGACAGAGGGTTTGGAGCACTGAGGTGCTGAACCGGGCTGGGTAGAGAAGCTCTAGGGTAAAGTCTGCTGTAACATTCTCCAAAACCGCAACAGTAGACAGCAAGATGAGTGGTAAGGTTGCTGCACCTGAGGGACAGGGTGCCATCCAGAGGGACATCAAGAAGTGGAGTTGAGGGAGGTGATTTTGCGCCTCTGTTACACTCTTTGAGATTCTGTCTGGATTATAGTGTCCAGCTGTGGGGTCTTCAGCTCAAGAAGGACCTGGGCTGGTTGAAGCAAGTTTGAGGTGGGCCACAGTGAGTATCACAGGGCTGGAGCCCTGTGAAGAAAACAGAGAGAGTTGGGGTTGGTCAGCCTGGAGAAGAGATGGCTTCGGGAAGACCTCGCTGTGGCATTTCTGTACTTAGAGGAAGCTTGTAAGAATGATGGGGACACATATTTTAGGCTGAACAGGGATAAGGGGATAATGATTTTAAGCTAAAAGAGGGTAGATTGAAGCTAGATATAAGAAAGGCATTTTTTACAATGAGGGTGGCAAAACACTTGGAACTGGTTTTCCAGAGATGTGACATCCTGGAAATATTCAAGGCCAAGTCAGACAGGGCTCAGAACAACCTGATCTAGTGGATGATGTCCCTGCTCACTGCAGGTGGATTGGACCAGATGAATTTCAAAGGTCCATTTCCCAACCTGTTCTATGATTCTGTTAGTATCCTATGAGTCAGCCTATTTCTAGCACAGGTAGCCACATAGCAATGTTAATGCTATGTTTCATGAATACTGCTTTTGAATACAATAAATTAGATGTGCTGATTTAACAATTTAAAGGAAAATTAACCCTACTTAAGCTGGCCCTGCTCCCTTATGACCCTTCAACAGAGGAAATAATAGGAGACACTGCAAGTGGGAATCACAATTTTACTGAAAAAGAATCCTTGCAATAAACAAAATAATATTCACAAAAGAGGACATTGAGAGTGTTCTACCCACAACAAGGACATTCCCCGCTGAACAAACAAACAAAAACTGATCCTGAAGACAGTGCCCAGAGTGGTTTTCCCACTGGGCTCAACTGCTCTTTGTGCCTCCACTCCTAAAGGCCTTGCCACACTGTGGGGAAAACAGTCCCACGGGAATGCCAGAGCCACACCACTGGGCCCTGCTGGGCTCAGCCACACCTGAGGGTGGTCTCTTTGGCACCATTCCTAGAGGAACAGGACAGGGGACTGGCAGGGCACAGGGGACAGTGTCTGCCGGTCTGATACTGACAGTCCCTCTGCTGGAGTGAGCAAGACAAAGTGGCCAACTTCCAGGTTCCAGTGCTCGGCTCTTCCTGCCAAAAATGTGATGTGGATGGTTTGAAACAATGCTAAAACCCTGGTTCCCCTCTCTGTATCCAGAACATAAGGCTAAATAGAGCATAACATGGGCATTGACAATGGTCCAGAGGCAGTTTCCATATTTCAATGTGCCACTAAGTTATGCTGTGTAGACATATGCTAGTGTGCAAGACAAAACTTATTTCTTTACACAGGATGTCCTTTCTCAATAGGCAGAGTGTTATTCCTATAAAATAAATTCCATGAGGATAAGGGAAATATTTCACAGAAATACAAGGGTGTATTGTCCAACCCAAATAATTGTGCTACAAAGGCACATGAGCTTTTATGCCTTAGCACTTCCAAGCCCTTTTCATCAGTGTTCATAAAATATACATCTGTATGATAATACAAACACGAACTGCACAGGAAGAAATTATTCCCAACACACCTTTCAGCATAATTGTGGCAAAGTAAAACAGAATGACACACTTAGAAAAGACATTAAGTGGGAAGCTGGGCTACTTCTAGTGGATTTTTTTAGACAGAAGGAAACTTGAAGCTCTTTGTAAGCTTTCTGCTAAAACACAAACCATCATATCTGACCAAAATTTCAGGTTTGATTTAGGCAAAGGATTGTAATCAAGGCTACCACTTCTACAAACATGCTGTTACTCAAGTACCACTCACCAGAAATAAATGTGTGTGGTAACAGCCTCTACTGGTATCTTTCATTAAAAACTATTAACATTAGTTAATGTTAATGTACTTTATAATTAACTAAATAATTAATAATCAAAATGTTAACTGAAGACAAAATCCAGATGTGATACTTCAGTAAACTAGGAAAGAGAAATGTCATAGATAGATAGATAGATAGATAGATAGATAGATAGATGATAGATAGATAGATAGATAAGATACAATATGAAGAGGGCAGGGTCCCAAATAATTCACCTGAAAGAAATGAAAATTAAATAATTGTCTTGACACAATGAATCTGAAATGAGAATGATAATAAAATAGAGACATCAAAATGGAGAATAGGAAGATGCTTGAGATACAGAAGAGATCTGAGGCATACACTAGACAGGACAGGATATGTGTAAAAGAAATGACTGACAGATGCTAGTCCTCACCCAAATTTATGGGAAAATTGAAAGAACTCTAAAAGACAAGTAACATTAAGTTGAAAACGTTATTGTCATAAAAGAAAGAAGAAGATGCAAATTTTTGATCAGGTAGCTGAAATTTCAAGTCCCCTTATTTGAAAGCCCTGATTAGGAATTGTAACAGCAAAACACTCTTCTTATGGGGGTAGTGTTGAGATCAGCTCAGTTGGTTAGAGAATGGTACTAAGACCAGTAAGGTTGTGGGTATGATCACTGTATGGGCCGTTCACTGAAGAGTTGGACTTGATCCTTCTGGATCCCTTCCAACTCAGACTATGCTGTGACCCTGTTCAGTGAGCTCTATTTTCTTCTGCTAGTTGTCAGTATCTGAAAGGAGTTTGCGTAGTTTGGAAAAAATACTGAAGTTGTGAGAAATACTCATTATTGCATTTTACTGTGTTATTAGTTACCTTCAAGCTCTGTGAACTATATAGCATTTACTTTCACTGGGCTTCAAGTCTTGAAATGTACTTCGACAAATTTATGCAGAAACAAAATTTTACATTTCCTATTAATGAGTACTTGCACTTTACTGTATTTTAGATGAGATACTGCATTGCTCATGAAAACACAGGAACAGCATTCTCAAAAAGTGCTACAGGTACTAGAGAGGTTTTACCATTTATAAATGGAATTATGCATAGTGTTTTGGTCTTTGAGCTGAAATTTTGTTGATGCAAAATTTGGAATAGGTTTCTTTGTGCCATAAGGTCAATCAGGATATGCTCTACATCAAGCAGGAACAGGTTCCCTTAGAAAATATTTTGTCTAGGCATTTTTTTCAGTGCAGAATAGAATTATAGCTTGGTTTGATTTGGAAGAAACCTTAAAAGTCATGTAATGCCAACCCCCTGCTGCTATGCACAGGGATGTCACTCACTAGATCAGGTTAATCAGTGCTTCATCCAGCATGGCCTTGAACACTTCCAGGGGTGGAATACCCACAGCTTCTCTGGGCAACCTGTTCCAGTGCCTCAAAGTAAACAATTTCTTCCTAAAACTGCTCTCTTTAAGTTTAAATCAAGATCTCTTTTTCTGTACCTGTCTGTGTGTATCTGTGTGTCCATTTCTCCTTTATATAAACCCCCTTAAGGTGTGGGAAGGCTGCAATGAGGTCACCCCAGAGCCTTCTCTTCTCCTGGCTGAACAGTCCCAACTTTCTTGGCCTGTTTTCACAAGAGAGGTACTTCAGCTCTCTAATCATCTTCATGGCCTCCTCTAGACACACTCCAACAAGTCCAGGTCTTTCTCATATTGAGAACACTAGAACTGGATGCAGTACTCCAGGTGGGATCTCTCAAGGGGAAAATGGAGGGGAAAAATCACCTCCCTTGAGCTGCCAGCCTCTCCTTCATTTTAAAGAAACATTGGGAAAATGCTGCTACAAGGGACAAATATTTCATACCATCTTTTCTCCAGTGTTTACCATGTAACCTTGATTTCTCTTTCCCTCTCTGTCACTTTCATAAAATTAAGCAATACATGATTGGTACAGATTATTTTTTCCACAACTGTGTCATAATGACAGTGCCTATAAATGTTATCTTTTCATTGATTCAGTAACAACTGGTGGTAAATACCTTGATTTTAGGTACTCCTTTATATCTTACTAATGATTATTTTCTACTCTTTAATAAATCTCTTCCTCAAGAAACAGCCAATTAATTAATCTTCATTCTCCTAACCACTTCAGGCAACAAAGTGACTTGAATTACTGGCATCAAGTCACTAAGTGACATGTGACTAATATGTGTGCAATTTGCTCCACAATGGTTAAAATCATGGGGGAAGAGAATTTATTGGCATGTAAAAAAATGCTAAAGTTCATGTCAAACCATTTTAGATTGTCAGAACTTTTACATAAATGTTAAGACCTACTTTTTAGCTTATCTCTAGGCCTCTGATAGTGGAACTTTACCCACATACACACAAAAATTTCTACAAGGGCTCTTCTGGGATTATAACTTCTTTGGTATACAGCAAGAAATGTGTGGTTAGTGTCTCAAGATCACCACAGCTAAAAGCAGAACACAGGCCATTTCCAGTGCTGAATCCTAAGGCTACTGGAAGGTTGAAATTGTTGTTCTGTGTTCCCCTGAGTTACTTCATAATAATCTCAAGCAGTGGCAGTGAGAAAAACAAAATACTTCTGCTGCTCTGAAGTAGGAGGTCTATGGATTCCTTAAACACTGAACATCAGGAACATTTGAAGCCAGAGAATAAGCCAGTGTCACAGTTTCTAAGACTAACAAAGGCTAGGTGTTTACCAATTGCATTAGTAAATAGCAGTGTCAAACTTGAAATATCACCTGAAGTGTTCAGCTCCTCATGACAGGAACAAGGACTCCACCTGTCCCAAAATGATGGCAATACCTTCTTCTGCAGGTCATAATGAGGGCAGAAAAATACTATGTGTGCATAGAGATTAGAAATACACATTGTACTCACCAAAGTTGAACCCTACCATGAAATAATTTCACTAAATGTGAGCTTTCCAACATCTGCACATAATGGAGATCTAACCTGCTTACATAAATAATACAGTATGAAGGTTGAATGATGTCAAATTCTCCCCATGTGCATCACAGCATGGTTTTTATCTCTCCCTCTCTCTTCCCATGGCTGGCACTTAAGTGAAAAATGCCTGCAACAGAAAGTGTAAACAAAATAGGAAAAGACTATTAAAAGAATAATTGTAAAAATTAGCGGTTTTCCTCTGTGAATAGGAGACAGATTTGTTAATTACTTTTTTCTCCTTTTTTTTCTCCTCTCTAAGCTCAATACTTTACGTTTGCAAGCCAACATGCAGCAGAATGTCAGCAACAATATTCTGCTTTTCAATTTTTCTGATGTTCTATTTCAGTAACTGTTTGCTAATTCAAAACAGGGGAAATTTAAACAACATATCTGTTGTTTAAGTCACACAATCCTGACTACATTCTCAAGTATGCACAGAGACAGACCAAAATTTTAGCCCTTGCTACTATAGTAAAATTCCATTCACTGGCTCCTCTTTCTAATACATGATTTAGCATTTGTTATGTCACATAAGTCAGACTAGATAGGTGTGCACCAAATAGTACTCAGGCTTCTTATTTATTTTGTCAAAAGTAGTTTAATTCATATCACCAGTATCACATGAATGTTTCTGCTCAGTACAAGTGAAGCAAACTATTCACTCAGTTCAGTAAGGTTACAGTTAGTACATTACTCAAGCAAAAGATTGCATTTTCCTACAGCATGTCACTAGATCAGTATTTCAGATATTTTTTCTTTTCTAAATGATTGAGGTTTTTCTCTAGCTATACACAGAACTCACAAAAACCATGATGGAACAGAGGGAAGCACAACTTTTTACATATTTCTTTGATTTAGAAGGAGTAGGTTCTTTATTCCTGTGGTGGGTTGACCCCATACAAACACCAGATGCCAAACAAGTTGCTCTATTATTCTGGTCCTCAACTGGATAGGGGGAAAACATGTAATGAAAGGCTTATGGGTCAGGATAAGGACAGGGACACACCTGTCATGGACAAAACAGGCACAACTTTGGGAAATTTGTTTAATTTGTTACAAATTGGATCAGAGTAGGATAGTGAGAAAATAAAACCAAATCTTAAAAGCATGTTCCTCCCACCCCTACTTTCTTCCCAGGCTTAAATTTATTCCCAGTTTTCTCTAACCCCTCCTGTGCAGGGGCATGAAAATAGTACTGCAGTCAGTCAGTGCATCTCATGTTTTCTCTGCCACTCTTGTTTCTTCATACCCTTCCCCTACTCCAGCATGGGGTCCTTCCCACAGACTAAATTCTTCATAAATTGTGCCAGCATGGATTCCCCATGGAAACACAGGTCTTGCCAGGACCCTATTCCAGCATAGGCTGACCACAAACTCTCAGTCCTTCTCAGACATCCTCCACAGGCCCTACTATGAGCTGCTCCACTGACAGCTCATCCATAGGCTGCAGGGTCACTGCTGACTCACCACGGTCCTCACCACACTCTGTAGTGGAATCTCAGCTCCTTCACCTGGAGGACCTTCTCCCCCTCCTTCTCCACTGACCTTTGTGTCTGCATGTCTGTTTCCCTCTCATATTCTCACTCTTCTCTTATGTCTGCTGTTTCACAGCAATATTTTCTCCTTCTTATATTGCTTGTTTTGCTGCCAGTGTCATTGATGGGCTCAGCCTTGGCCAGAGTCAGGTCCTTCTTAGAGCCAGCTGGCACTGGCTCCAAAAGACACAGGAGATGTTTCTGGTATCTTTTCACAGAAGACACCCATTGTGGCAGGATGTCCCCCCCTCTCCCTCTATCACATGGCTGGTGCATAAAGATAAACTCAGGTAAGGTCAAAAGCCCATCAAGGGGTTATCTCTTGGTGCCCAAGAGTCTGGAGCCTCCAATCAAGAAACAACATCTTGGTAGGGAAAGCAGATGTGGAAAGAGACGAAAAGAGTAAGTATGTGACTGAAAGCCACACTTTTACACTGTAAAAGACACACAAAATATCACAGAGGCAGAAGTCTCCTACACACACTCTGGAAATGTGCAAGGGCTTCTCCCCAGAGTCTGGACACAGGCTCTGCTGGTTACTTTCCTGGGGATTGAGTGAAAGGATTCCGAGGTATACTTCAGCACCAGATTGGCATTGGTAACGTACATTGGCTCCTAAGTTATATTATTTCTTGCTAGTTGTAATAATAGGTACCTTTTCACACGCTGAATTCTCTCTACTAGTTCTCTCTACTAATGGCTCTACTAATTCTCTCTACTTCTTTTCTTTTATTTTATGTTATTCCACTGTAGTATGTAGTTTTGTCCTAAGTCTTATATCTGTTATTTTCATTGTCTAATAAATGATAATTTATGTCCTATTAGACCTAATTGGCCATTATTAAAGAACTTGCAAACAAGACTGGGTCTTGGGGTGCTGGCCACCCCAATAAAAGCCACTGCCTGCTGTCACAGGTCTAGGCAAAAGGCAGAGATTCATCTAAGCTCCTGTCTCCATTCGTAACACCCATGTACTCCCTTCACTACCAAAACCTTGCCTCTCATGCCTTTCCCCTTCGTACAACACAACTCTGCCCAGCCAATGCAGTTTTCACTCCAAAATTAACTGATTCAGTCTCCTAGCCCAGCTATTACTGTGGCCTTATGTAAAATGTCATCTGGTTCTCTCCAGCTGAATGTATTAGTTAAAGCAGCTTGATGCCGCATCTGTTTGGAAAGGAAAACAAACACACAGGCAAATGATTAATTGAAATTGCACCCCATTGCAAGGAAACAGAAATGTTTTGCATAGAAAACATGACATTATAAATATGGACCTTGAAGAACTACAGTCATGAGAAGTAAAAATAGGTTTCTGAACACATTTTTATGTTTCTAAAATTTCTTTAATTTGCCTTCAAACAACATCCTGTGTCCTTTGAACACAGGAAGTATATAATTGATTAAAATTGTTCACTTATCTGTACAATTCAAGTACTATAATAATTAAGTTATAATAATTTGGCTTTAGATTAGATTATTCTCCTTTCCAAACCATGCACTTTTGTAATGCCAACACCAAAACTTTGCTACAGTTTAGACACAATTTTTCTGTCTGAATTCTCGGTTTTCAACTGGGAATAGAGATAAAAAAAATCAAGCCACAAAACCACCTTTGCCTGTCCCCAGGTTTGACATATATGATGTTAAAGATCAGGTTATGAGTCAAGTGCAACAAGAGCAAATATACCTTCATTTCTGTCCTAAAAATACATATATCAATGTATTCTGTGAAGTTAAAATACTTTTCAGACCAATAGGCTATTAAATTTTTAATATTTGATGCAGAAAGGTGTCGCTGTTGAGCCACTAGCAGAGTAAGAAGACGCGGGTTTGAAAGGTGGCATCCCGAAGAAGATTTTATTATTTAATTCCATCTTATGTAGACTTTTCAAAGGTCACCCAGATTGGTCAGTTCGAAGCCTCCCCCTAGGCCTGACTGGCCAGGCCTGAACTGTTCACATCTGAGAAACTGTTTTTAATAACATCCAAACTTTATCTTCGTTTATAAAATACAGGAAGAAGAGACAAAAAGTTCCCATGGGAAAGGTCTGTGCTAGCCACAGCAAGGAAATTTGATGTTTTAAAATTTTGATAAAGAATTATCAGTTCTAAATTGCATTTTTCTTAAATTTTGTAGAGCCAAGATTTCCATTATTCTTGTTCATCTGATCCTGTGCATGTTTGTGCAGATAATATGAGCAGGCAGTAAAGATTCTTCATCCTAGAAACTTGGGAAAATAAAAAGAAAACAAAATCCAAACCCTAGTTAATTCATAAGGAAACAACAGTTACTTTCAAGAATCTAAGCCAAAAGAAAATTTTCAGAGTAACAGAAGAACTGGTCAGAAAATTAAAAGGCTGGACAGTTACGGTCTCCTGTATTATGGAGCCACAAAGACATACCATGTCAAAATTCCATTAGAATTTACATAAATATATTTATTTACATAAATAAAAATATGAGAAATGGTCCAGTGAGAATCTCACAAAATCATAGGAAGGGAAGGGACCTATGGGATATTTAGGTTTTCTCACAGTGTTTCCTAATGTTCAGATGGAATCTGCTGTGTCCCAGGTTGTATCTGCCATGGATTAACACCACCTGGCAATTAAGTACCAAGCAGCTGCTCATTCACTTCTACACCCCTGCACCCAATGGGGTGGGGAGGAGAATGAAAAAAAAAAAAAAAAGGAACACTTATGGGTTGAGAATAGAGAGAGGAATAAACCCCCAAAAAAGTGAGGCACAATACAGCTGCCCACCATCCTCTGACTGATGCCCAGCCAAACTCTGAGAAGTGCTCAGCCCCTCCCAGGCAGCTGTACCCTTTAATATACTGGGTTTGATGTTTTGTGGTGTGGAATATCCTTTTGGTCTGCTCAGGTCAGCTGTCCTGGACATGTTTCCTCCTGGCTTTTTGTGCAGAACCTCACTGGCAGCATGGAAAACTGAAAAGTCCTTGGTTTAGGGTAAGCATTACATAGCAGGAAATAAAACATCAGTGTGTTATTAACATGATTCTCATATTAAATTCAAAACACAGCACTGTACTAGCTAATAGGAAGAACATTTGATCTAGCTGAAACCAGGGCAGTACCCACTCTCTGTAGTCCTATCAGTAGGCACCACTGGAAAGAGTCTAGCTCCCTCTTCTTCACACCCTCCCTTCAGGTATTTATATACATTAATATGATCCTCTTGAGCCTTCTCTTTTCCAGACTATTTCCATCTTTCAGCCTTTCATATATGTGACATGCTCCAGTAATCTAATCATCCTTGTGGCCCTCTGTTGTACTCTCTCCAGAATGTTCACATCTCTTGTATTCTGGGGAGAACAGAACTGGAATCACAGAACTTCAGGTGTGGCATCAGCATTTCTGAGTAGAGAGGAAGGATCTTCTATCCAATGTTCATTGTAGTCTGCCCCCTGATATTGAGTTCTGTATTTCCTCACCCCTTTTCTTCCTTACATGTCCTCCCTTCCCACATGGTCCTGACCGCTCCCTCTGGTTTTCCCTATCGGTTCCCGTACCCCAGCTCCACCCATGAACTGCCCCTGTGCCCAGAGATCACTGGGCCAATGTGCTGTCCCTGCCCCCCTCTCTCTATAGAAAACCCCTGACCCTCCTCCATGATATGTCTTTGCACATGGATGTCTTTGCATGAGGCCTTCTGCCTCTGCAACCAGCTGGTGACCATGTGAATAAACAACTCCTGTGGTCATCATGCAAAGACCCTTCTCGTCTCCTTTACTGCCTTTGGTTGTGAAGAGCAGACGAAACCAGAGCTAGCCTTCAGCTCCCTGGCCGGTGAGGGCGAAGTGACCAGCCCTCAGAGGGAGGGTTTGGTGCACTGAGGTGCTGACCTGGGCTGGGCAGAGATGCTCTCCAAGGTCTGCTATGCCACCACAAAAGAAACTAACAACCGCAGCAAATGTTGTTTTATCTTATTATTCTGTAATATTGGCAGAAGGCATGTGCAACAAATGAAAATTAAAAATGTCTCAAGTAATGCTGTAGTAACAAAGCAAACAATACATAAATATTCATTGTTCTTTTTGCTTTATATTAAAGGGTGTGACATCCCAATGCATACAGTTCAACAACTTCAAGAGCTTGAAATTCTGAGATGACATTTATAAAACCGTTAGCTTTAAAAATATATAGCTGAAAGTTTCTATAACCCCCATGTAAAAGACAGGGCCCATATTTTAATCCTGCTTACCTTCAAGACACTTTGCCAGCTTGACACAGTGAATTTTTATGAAAATGTTAACTTTTATGTACAGGCAATTCATTGCACTTCAAAAGACATTTAAGAGAAAATTCCATGGCAATTTCTTTTTTCAAAATTTTATTGCGATATTCAAAATAATAAGCCTACTGCCTGGAATATCTGACTTCATGATGCTGTGAGAGGTGGTGGGGGTTTTTACTTCCCAGAAAATTATAATCATCAGAACTTTTTTGCTTCATTGCAATTAGTACTTGGAACACTACTGGTAGCACATATGTTTTTCAAATTATCACTGATAATTTTTCAAATTATCACTGACAAGTGTAGTAATTTTTATTGAAGGTCTTTTATGTCACTTACTGTGACACAGTATAGCTCTTACTGAATAGCAGTAAGCTGTGCTGGAAAGCTCATATTTTCCTGTGTGCAAAGCAAAATGATTTTTACCTTTAATATTAAAATTCAAACTGCTGTCAGATAGAGAAGAACAAGTTCTTACAAAAATTCATTCAGAAAATGTACAGATTGTATTGCAGTGATATGAAAAATGGATTAGCAATAGAAATATGACTTCTAAGTATTAAGAGCAGAAAATAACAGGAAACTTTTCTTATATGGAATGCATTAATAGATGTAGAAATACTTAGAAATATTGATTGCTGAATTCACAAGACTTCATTCAAATACTCCTGACATTAGTAAGTGTGGTCTATAGACCATAAACAGAACAGCATTGATGTTTTCAAGAGCTCAATAAATAGGTATAAAGTGGGTGGGGACTGATATAGCAGATCTCCAATAAAAAGACAAACTCCAAACAGCTTATTAGAGGAAGTGAAACATGGTACAAGAATGGTGCACAAAGAGAGGACTGTTTTGAAAAAGTTAAACCAGATTCACACTCAACAGGGAAAAAAGATCCTTTGGTTATATCTAATACTTTTTTTTTTTTTTGCACATAGCTGCAGTGAAAATGAAATATGAAACTATTATATTGAAAATGAAGCATAAATGTTAGAATTTTAATGGTTTTTTCAACTTCCAAATTACAAGGAAGGTAGGAATGTGGCCATAAAAATATCTCTGAGAGTATGTGCAACTGCTTCTGCTTCCTCTCTAAATTTTGTCAGATACTGGAGGGTTCACAGAAGTGTCCTTCACATGAATCTTCTGTGTTGCAAATATAACACAATGAAAGGGTTAATTACATTTCAGTTCGTTGCCTGCCAGAGAGGAGATAAAGATGGAAACTTCTAAATGTAATTCTTATGCTCTCTCTACTGAAACTACGTAGTGTATATTGAGGACATCCAGAGACAGATATGATTGCTTCACTGAAGTGGAGTTTTCTAGCTATAACCCTCAACCAAAAAAAATTTCATTAAAGAGTTTCCAACTTACTGTGCATGATGTTCCTGTCAATGCACTTCCATAGAGGAAAGATGACAGTCATTCTAGATTATATTGAGGCCAATGATTTCCTAAACTGGTGATGAGATACTTTGAAGCTAAGGCAGGGAATGCAACAGAATTTTGTTGAACAGCTCTTCCTGCACAGAAATGTCACACCAGGCATTACAGTGCAAGAAAACCCTTTCTATCAGGCAAGTTTTCTGGGCAATGTCTTTCCTCTTTTAAATAGCCAAAATGCCTCAAAAAATAGACATGGCCATCCTAAATATGTTTGCATAAACTCTAAGAAGGTAAATAACATTTTCATAAGCATGCAACAGGAAAAATAGAGGTTATAACGCTAGTCAGGTCACTCTTAACCTACAGCTATAACATAGAGCAGAATTTCAGATATTACCATTAAAGCCTAATAGTATTGAAGTTTTTGGCTATGTCTATGGTGTAACGTCTTTGGGTGGAATGCATTTGTATTGATGAATTCATATCTGAGGATACTGTGAACTTTGACAGCAAATGTGGATCACCAGACAATTCTTCCTGGAGCCCATTCATTTTATCTTCCTATTGATTTACTTGAGTCTAGTGTAATTCCCTGCTTATGCAAACAGGGATGGCACCTTCCTTTCGTAGTACAAGGAAAACTGAAAAGCTTTAGTAACAGATCACATTGAGTGTGGGAAAACACTAAGTGCTGATTTTCACAAATCCCCAGATGTAGTGTTTGGGTGCAAGGAGTTTATTAATGAGTTTAAGCACTCATGTGCCACATACGTAGTGTTCTCTGTGGTAACACTGCAGTCTTTACCCAACAGCCTTCGACAAAATACTTATTGACATTTTCCTGTGCAACAAAAATAGAAAATAATATCACTTGCAGGATATGTGGGGAAAAAAAGATGATACACCAAGAAGGCAAATACAAAAATAAGATTGTTTTACAATTTCCTGAGGGTTTTTTTAATGCTAAGGCATTTTCAGGGACTTGTCAGAAAGTAAGAAGTCCTATGGACATAGCTCATAAAAACTCATCTATATAGCTCTAGGAAAACACCGTGAGTGTAATGTGCATCATAACATGTCTTTCAAATACTCAGATTTTTTTAAAAGAAATTTTGGTATTTTAATGTAAAATCTTGTTTCACATCTGAGACACAAGAGATTTACAGCAGAAAACATAATTCAGTAACCTTTCTTATTTCAATGACACTACAATGTCACTCAAGTGCCTGGAATAGTATGAGAAATATTGGGCCATAAGGTTGATTTAACTTGCGAGCTAATGAAAGGGAATGTGTCCTTCTCATAGAGGAGCACAATATCTCTTCTCTCTTAAGGACCACAAATGGATTTTTCTTGTCTATTAAGACCATCAAAGCAGAAGTCCATTATTAAAGATTTTTTCCCAAATAAGAAGCTACAGTTTATCTCATTTCATGAGAGAAATAAACATCTGTTACCAAAACAGTCATCAATACATACTTTTATTGATGAAGACTCACTCTAAATAACACTGGCAAAGAACTTAATACTTACTCTGAAAAATTAGCAATACAACTAGCTAGTGTTTACCAGAGAAGAATTTGATGTTTTTAAGTTTGAAAAAAACATAGCAATTCCAAACAATTTATTGTATTGATGAACTGGCATTATGCTTTGTGCTGCCTGCTGTCTCTGGGATGGCTCTTATTATTTCTCAGGGAGAATTACTTGGTTTTGACATCACTATTGTTCTTTAATCCCAGTTATAATCTACAGCCACTGACCTAGCAGTCATTTCTGGGATTATAATTTTCTTCTTGATTCATTAAATACGAAAATGCTGTGGAAACTTAGTACAAATGTAATCAGAAGGTACACATCCAGAAACAATCCATTCCAAGATTCCACCTACTATTAAGAATTTATTGTGAGTTTTAAAATCTCAGAATTTCTTTTAAAGCTTCACTTTCATGCTTAACATCATCAGTAATTGCTCTAGTCTATGAGAGAAAGAAAAGCTGGATTGCTGTAGAACAAGGCTATCACCCCTGCAATACTAGAGTGAATCCTTCTTCAATATAGGCAAGTGAGCAAATGAATTTCAGTACTGCATTACAGGTTTATCATGTCACACAGAAACTGATGTGAATGCCTTTAGCAGGAATAAAGAAGAAACACCTTTTGATGACAGTTTGCAATCTTATTCAGCTCGTAGCTAAACATTTGCATTTTCAGCTGGAGATTGCAGAGGGTGTTTTGCACTGAAATATCCAATAGATTTTTGTGCTCAAATACCCAACATGACCAGTTTATTTCTACTGTTAGCTCCTACAGCTTGTGGATTTTGTAGAGGATATGAGCTGTGTGTGCTCATGAGAGTTCCTGTTAAAAGTCAACTGCCAAAAAAAGAGCTGGGATTCATCAATTCCCAGTGGACATTGGTCCTCTCCATGTACACTCTGGAAATCATTCTTTCCAGAGATGACTTACATTGAGGCTCACCAAAAACCCAAAAACCCCCTATCTTTTCAAGCAGCTAGTCTTCTGCTGCACACCAAAAGACAAGATTGCATCAGCCATGAATTTTATTTTATAACCCAAAAATATATTTGGGTACAGCTACTTTCTTTTTGTTGTACTGCAAATATAATGGCAAGCTAGGATTATAAATTCTGTCTTTTGTCAAATGAAGAAAAGCGCTGTTCCCCTTTACAGTACTGACACCTATCAGCCTTTAAAAGTTCCTCTTCAGAAAATGTCTGAAGTCCAATTGTGACCCATGCTAAGTTCACCTGAGATTATCAGAATTCAATGCATGCATTTGGAGTTTCATTTAACTAAATCAAAGGTAAATATAGAGCACGTGAGGAAAAGACAGGGTACTTGAAGAAGTCAGGGTGGGAGGATATCAACTTCCGTGTCATCTAAAATCTCAGAAAAAAATTGTGATGTTTTATGTGGGAAAATATTCACAATTTTTCTAGGCAATAATATTTTGCTTGTGAAAATTCATATAGATACTGAAAAGAAGGTTTCCATTAACTAGGAAGAAAATATGCTTTTCCAGATACTAGGGCATAAAATCATTTTATTCATAGTTTTTTATCTCATATCTCATCTCTGCAGAGAACATGGCCTTTAGCAGTCAGCTTTTTGCCTTTATTTTTTTTCCTTATAATCTAATTTTAGCTTATCTGGTCTGGAAATTGAATGATGCCTTCCCAGTTTCATGAAGAATAAGAAATTAATTTATAAACTGAACTTATTGAATGGAATATCTGTCCTCTTTTTCAGGAATGCCTCATTTCAACTTCATATGTCCATAAAGAAATAGAACTATACAGTGTGAAATACAAATAATAGAACCAAATATATACTCTGTAATCAAGACAAACTGAGGTATGTCAGTTCATCTTTTTGATACTCTTTAGAAGATATTTGGAAATACCACAAGAGATCACACAATTGTGTTTCATGATCCATAAGTGTTTTGCTCCAAGGCACAGTACTATTGACTTATCCTAAAATAACCACTGCTACTAAAACAAAGGACTGGTGTTTTATTCCAGCTCTCATAGAATCTCATTACTCCGACTCCAAACAATTTTGAAAGGTACTGTGTAGCAGTGTGTGTCTGCCAGTTTTAAGCATGCACCGCAGCCAAAGTCCAGAGGTTTCTCCTTTGTTCTCCTTCTCTGCATATTATTGGTTCTTTTGAATTATGCATCCTTCCCTATCAGAAGTCTATTGGTGTGTACCCCTGTCCTTCTCCCCTTGGACCCTCCCAGGTTGGCTCCCTGGAGCTAACTCCTCCCCTTTTCCCTTCCCTTATAAACCCCTGCCACAGTGTGCTCTCAGTCACAATTTCTGGGCTTTCATTTCCTCCGCCCGTCCCTGGTTTCCTGTGCCCCTTCACCTCCCCTGGACCATCACCTGAAGATCCTAATAAATTCCCTGGAAGACTGCAGACTGCGTCCATACATCTCTTCGTCCCACCTCGTTTCCCGCTGGGCTTCTGTCCCCCAAGCCCCGCGCAGCTCCTGTGTGCTCCCTGGCTCCAGCATTGTCCGGCCCGCCACGCGTCCGGCACAGCCGTTTGCCTTTCCGTGTGGCATTGGGGCTCGCGGCTGCTTTTCGGGGACACAACGCCACAGTACTGAGTTGCTTTGTTAGCACTTCTGTTCTCAAAAACTGCTAACACTTCTGTTCATTTTAATAAGCTATTAATATTTTACGACTTGGAGAAATCAGACAGCTAAAGCCAAATAATCAGTGAAATAAAGACTGTCAGGGTGTACCTGAAGAAATTAAACTGAAAATCAGTGAATGGCTTTTATATTTTATTCAGTATGGTGACCATGGATATTCGTCAGCATCATGAAAATGCTGAATGCAGAAGAACCATTTAAGTTTTTCCCAACAATTTTATGACTTACAATTTTAAGAGTATTGTTCTGGTGAAATGTCTTCAGTATTTGGGTATTTTCCAAAAAAGCAGTCTACTTCCATGAACCCATGCAGGTCTCTGCATGAAGCTAAACTTCATAAGTTGCAACGTACCAATGAGTTCCGGATAAGAATATTGCCAATGATTCTTCAATTTCTCACACCAAATGGGAGAAATTATTTTAATATCAACAAATCATGTTCATTTGTGACTATATATTTTCCATAAATAGAGTAAGCAGCTAGAAATGTATTTCAACCATCCCTTCAGATGGCTGGACAAGTCATAAATTATATGTTCTTTTAAAAGGCACAATTTTTGATTCATTTAAAAGAGAATGTGGGACAATTTATAACCTTTAATTGAAATTATGCAATTGTTTAACTGCTAACCACAGTAGCTAAAAATTAATGGCAGTTTTCACTTTTACCAGACAGAAAAAAAAGGCACAAGATCAAATTACATATTCTCACCATGCAGATCCATATAAACAGATTCTGCAGTTAGTCAGTTTCAGCTGAAATGAAAACTCATCATTTTTAGAATTGCCAAGTTCAACCACACAAGAAGAGCAAATACATACATATAATCTTAAGAACATACACACATATAGTATTCTGCATTTTTGGAATTTGGTGTTTTTCTGCACTCTGGGTTGCTCCCTAAATAGCAGAACTGAATTAATCAACTGACAGAACAATCCAGTTACTTTTGTCCCTTTTTTACTGCTGAAAGGCCTGTGATAAACATCTGTGCTTCCAAGAGGGAATTTTAGAAAAGACTTTGAGACATGCAGTTGTGTGTTATTTTACTGTGGTGTTTTCTTGTCAGAAATCTGTTTAGTAAAGGACACTATCTGATTTTTGGTTATTTCTGTGTCTGTGGACAGACCACACCTTCTACATCACCTCCACTCTGAAGGTGGACAAACACCAACACTATTCTACCTTTGAATGCATATACTGATGACCCAATCATGACAGAAATCCTTCAGAAATCCCACTCCCTAACTTGATACAAATTTATGTGGTTAGGCATTTTAGTTGTTAGGGGACAGAAAAGAAAGGCATTGGTGTAGACTGGTGAACAAGTAATTTTTTCCTGTAAGCATGGTCTACATCTGACTTCCATCTTAAGTAAACAGAACACAAGAGAACACCAGACAGAAGCAACAACCACAAACAAGTTCGAACACCATAGAAAAGTGTGAAAAGAATTGAAGCAATACTAACATTTTAAAAACATATATCATTTAAACATATAATCATATAACATTTGAAGTATCTTTAAAATTAGTGTTAGAAATTAGTGAAAATCAGAAAGGAAGAAAGGGGACTGTTTTTTCCAAGAATATCAGGAATATACTCAGATTTAAATTAAGTTGATCAGGACTACTGTTATCTAGAGGTCCATTGGAACTGTATTGGAACTATATTAAAACCCCACAAAATATTCTATCTGAAAAAACCTCAGATCTTCAAAACGTAGCAGACTGGTGCAAGGACCATGAGAATAATCAGAAATTCTTGTCCTGCTTTTATGCTCTGAGGCAACAACTTCAGTACTCTCTAGACACCTGACTAAGTCTTTTACCTATTAGAATAATTTTCCTATATAAGCAACAGAAGCATCTATAACTGCAAAGTGTTATGCCAGTGCTTTCCACAGCAGGCATAGAATATGAACACAATCAGTAATTGCAGTGTCATTGCTGATGGAAATGAGGAAGAACACCTTCGTCCAATGTCATTAAGTAGATCCAGACTTTAATTGTTATAATTATTAAATGACAGATTGGTGTAGTTCATTATGCAAGTTTTCTAATAGTGTTATTCCCCACTTTTTCTACTAGTTAAGGCAATGAGAACTCTGAGGCAATGAAGGGAGCCTCCAGGGCCCTGGTATGGCTGGTTAAGGGATCAGGATCATAGGTAGATTTCTCCTCTACACTTCCAGTCACAGGGAATGGGGAGACAGAAAACAGAAAGAGCCTGGCTCTGAGCCTGGTGCCACTGGGAGAACTTTTGTGTTTTCAATTGTGGGTCCATCTACATAACACCAGACTTGCTGAAGACAGATGGGGTACATCTGTCTCAAAGGAGTAAAGTATCTTTGCACAGGAATTATCAGGGCACACTGAAAGAGCTTTAAACTGGACTGGAAGGGAGAAAGGTATAAAATGAGGCTCGCTACAGATAAACCATGAGGCAGCATGCCAGTAACTGAGGGAGTGTGTTAGTGAGGTCCTTTGGGCTGACCTCTCAGTGGACATATGGAATGGAGCTTCATGCGGCAGCAAAGAAAAAGTGTTATTGATATATTAAAAACTATGGAAGTGCCTGAGTGGCATCCCATCCAAAAGAGGTGGCTGGATCTATAGCCCAACTGAAGCATATTAACACCAGTGAACACAGCATGGGCTGTAAAGAGGAGGAGCCATTGCACAGAAAGAAAACTATTACACAGTTGCCATCATGGAAATGTAATGGCATGACTTGAACAACTGGAGTGCAGCAATAGATGCCTATAAACTCTTTCGAAGGGAGAGACAAGGGCCATGCTTGGAGAGTATAGGTGATTGAACTTACATTCAGCTGGCAGCCAGTCACAAGTGCTGGTCCTCAGCACTCAGTATTAGGAACAGGTCTGTTTAATATCTTTATTGATGATCTCAGTGAGGGTATTGAGTGACTCCCTCAGTCAGTTTCCAGATGACACCAAGTTGGGTGGGAGTATTTATCTGATGGAGGGCAGAAATGCTCTGCAGAGGGATCTGGACGGCTTGATTGATGGCCTGAGGCCAGTTGGATGGAGTTCAACAAGGCCAAGTGCCAAATCCTGCAGCTGAATCACAACAATCCCCTACAGCACTACAGGATGTGGGCAGAATGGCTGGAAAATTGCCTGGGGAAAGGACCTGGGGGTGCTGGACAACAGCAGCTGAACATGAGCTGGTTGTGCCCTGGGGCACCCTTCAGTCAGCAATAGTGTGCCCAGGAAAACCAGGGCAGTGACTGTGGTCTCAGCACTGTGAGGTCACACCTCAAATCCTGTATTCAGTTTTGGGACCCTCACATCCAGAAAGACATTGAGGTGCTGGAGTGGGTCCGGAGGATGGAAACAGAGGTGGGGAATGGTTTGGACCACAGGTCTGATGAGGATCAGCTGAGGCAGCTGGGATATTTAGCTTTGAGGAAAGGAGGCTCAGGGGAAACCTTGTCCCTCTACTAAAACTCCCTGAAAGGAGGTTGTAGGTAGGAGGGGGTCAGTCTCCCCTCAATAGTAACAAGACACAGAACATGGTTGCAAGTTGTACTAGGGAGGTTTAGATTGTATAATAGGAAAATTTCTTCATTGAAAGGGTTGTCAAGCCCTGGAGGCTTCCCAGGGAAGTGGCAGAACCACTATCCCTGGAAGTGTTCAAAGGATTTGTAGATCATTGAATCATAGAATCATTTGGGTTGGAAGGACCTTTAGGATCACTGAGTCCAATTGTAAACCTAACACTGCCAAATTCACCACTACATCATGACCCTAAGTTTCACATCCTTAAAAGACTTGTAGGTGTGCTGTTTAGGACGTAATTTGCTGGTGGATTTGGCAGTGTTAGGTTTACAATTGGACTCAGTGATTCTACAGGTCCTTCCAACCTAAATAATTCTATGATTCTATATAATTCTGGACCTTTTTTTTTTTTTAATGAAACATTGGGTGTAACATGTCCCTAAAAGACAAAGTTGCTATCTGTAATAATTTAAGAACATGTTGCTGAATATTTAGAAGACAGAGCCGTGTTTAAAACCCGTCTGTGGTATTTTTGCAACAAGAAAGTTTCTCCCTCTTCTGTCATATTTTGTTTTGAATACTATTGACACAAGTAGAACAGCTTGTCTTAACAATTATGTTAGAGTAACACAAAAATCTAGTCTGCTAACAAAAGAGAGATGAGTAAGGCTGCAAGGTAACCTAAGCATTTGAAACTGCAGATACATTCCTACTGGCATACTGTTTTCTTCTCAGCGTCGTTTCCCAAGGTTCTTGGATCAGACTAAATTTATAGAGTATGGCACTATGTCACTAAAAATATATGTATCTATAAGTGCCATGGTTATATCCTTCATATTCAAGTAAGTTCAAATGAGTTGTTCCACTCTCACTTGATTAAGTTCAGAAATATGCCTCAAGTTAATTTCTATTTTCCAACTGCTTCAAATTGTTTGCACAAAAAGTATTCAAACAAAATTTAAAGCATAACTAAAAAAAAATCTGTATAGGGAACAACATTGCACAAAGTAGATAAAGGCAATTACTTTATTGTTGCAGTGTGCTAGCAGGATTTAGAGTATGCATATCATTGGTCCTGCACTCTCCCCTGCCCCCATTCTGTATATGGTTTATGTTCTAGAAATCTCTCCCTCGCTCAGTGTATTATTGGTTTCCTGAGTTTGTACCCTCCTCTGCTGTAAACCTATTGGTTGTAACCCCTTTTCCCCTCCTTATCTCCTCCCCTCTGGCTTTCCCTGGTTGGCTCTTTGGAGCTAACCACTCCCCTCTTCCCTCTCCTTTTAATCCCCTGCACCCCTTTGTTCTGGGTTCGCAGTCTCTGGGCTCTTTGCACCTTACCCATCTCTTGCTTTCTGCCCCTCTTCCTCTCCCTTAGCCCTGTGCCCGTGGACCCTAATAAGCTCCCCTGAAACCCCAGACTGCGATCCTGCACTTCCTTCTTCACCGCGGCTCCACGACAACTCACGTCCCTCAAGCTCCACTGCCTGCTGCAGTGCCCTGCCACCGCACGTGTGCCCCGGCGAGTCTCGGCTCCGGACAGCACCCGCTCTGTGTGGCGTGGGGTGGCTGTCCATGATACACGAGGCTGCGACACCGGACTTTATCTAAAGCAGCATCATAAAAACAAAACAAAAATGGGAGTGCCAGCTGGAGTCAAACTAATCCTGTAGTGCACAGATGCATTTTTAATTTATCGATAATTTAGAAACACAAAGAAAAAATAAGGAAAAAATTCCTTATGGTAAGCAATAAGGGCAAAAAAATCTTACATTGTGACAGTGACAATAGTGATCACTTGACGATTCAGGTTCTAAAATGCTACTGAGTTGTATCCTCGGCTTTTGTATTAGACACTAACTTAAATTTTCTGTAAGAGGGAAAGGGGGAAAAAACACATTATTTTATATTGAGGGCTATCACCACTCAGCAGCCACTTCTATCAAAAAATCTGTTTCAACATCATAAAAGAGATTTTTTTCTAAGCTATGAAATCACAGAATTGCTCTAAAATTCCATTAAGTTTTCTTTTGAAAATTCAAAGCTAAGTGAATGTCAAAATTTTATTTATCTTTCCTAGAGGACAAAATAAAGTGATCACACATATAAAGAACACTTGGTAAATGATTTAATTAAAAATTTTAAATTATTAATGTAGAAATTTATTATAAAATGGAAAATTATAATACACTGTTGAGAAAATGTCACTCAAATGAATAGGTTTAGAGAGAAACATTATCTAAACCAGCTATAAAATCAAGCAGTTCTCTTAAGTCTTTCAAACTCTGTCATAGCTTCAATTATACTATTTATAAGTATCTCTTTCTACAACCCCAAAATTATGAGCAGTCTGTAAAATTATAAAGACTACAATATCAGTTCTTGTCTTGGATAAGATGACAAAGTACAGATAATGAATGTTATTTTCAGCTCCTACTATTGAGTATCCAATGAATTTGTATTTACAAAGGTACAATATTAAACAGCTTGATATCTATGGACAAGAATACCTAGATCTGACTGGGATTTAAACACATCAAAGGGACAAGTACAGTCCCAGTAAGCTGTTCATAATGTTTGATGATTCTTCAAATGGGCTCTTTAAGCAAAGGAATGAAAAGCCATCTACAACCCAGAAGTTGGCCAGTGATTAAGTAATTAATCCTGTATTAGAGGTGGAAAAGCCAACACACTCAGCAGGAAACTTATTTGTGTCCCAAATTACACGGTAAGACAGTGATAAAACCGATAGCAAATAACAGATGGGAAGTATCATGGTGATTTTTGAGGCTGTCCTTGATTTGTCTGGCCCTGCTATTTTTTGCATTAGTTTTTATCTGAACTAAAGTACTTTCAAGGGGAAATAACCCAATGACAATCTTAATTATTTCAGACTGCAATAACTAAGAGGTATAAATACAATGGATCAGAAAACTACTCTTCAGACAGAGTCCAACTTGGCTATCATAGTGCCTAGCCTAGCAGCATTTTCCTTCATTTAAACATGCTGTGATGATAAGCCTCCAGATCCTTCCTATGCACAAAAATAAAAATCTTCAGAGATTTCACATTTCATATCCTCAAAACAAAAAATATACTGCAAACTTAATTTAAAACACCCACAGGAAAAAAAAAAACCCAAAACTGAACTTCAAGCACTATAACTTTACTTTAGGAGTGGAAAACTACTTTGGTCTGTTCCCACTGGTGGAAGGAGTTTTGTAGCTGAAAATACAGGAACTAAACTCATAGTGAAATATTTGAAACATGGGAGACTGCTGATATGAATAACATTAACCACAGAAAGACTTTTTTATGGGACTTAGGCCTTTTGGAGTTGAATCGGGCAAGCAGCCAGACAGTTCTGAACTGCTGAGAGTGACAAACACTTTAGAGCAGGATCTAGATGTGACACTGCTGGACATTCCACTTTTTCAGAGGACTGTGTAAGATGGGTGCTGCTTCTTACTGAAATGGGCAAATATGTGGCTGACTAGAAAAAAAGTTTCAGACTTAGAATCTACAAATCAAGCGAACAAATATTATATCTTTCCCTGCTATTAGTTTTGCCATATGACTTGAAAAATCATTACCCTATCATTCCCTAAACTTCCCTACATAAGAAATGGAGGCAATAATACTTCTTTGCCTTTCAGATATATCAGATGCAATTATATTAATAGAACTAGAGCAATCATTCCTGCTGACAGCTACCAGTGGTGATTTGGAATTTGACCTATTACGAGAATTCATATTTAACCAGAACTATTTTCTTAATATTCCATGTCATAAGTCATTCCCCAACTCTGAGAACTGGTGGATCACAATTCATACCCAGAACCAAAGCCTTCAGTGTGCATTTCACTTGCAGAAATATTAAATCAGTAAATCAGTAAACTTGCAGTAATATGTTTTACATTCATTTGAAGGCACATTTTCACTGCTCTCTGATCCCCACATCTTTATTACTACTGACATAAGTAATATACATAAGTCAAATCTTGAAGTTAATAACCCCTTTCAAAGATTAGCACCTACCCAATACTGTCCCATCCAAAAAAACACACACTAAGGTTACAATACAGAGTGCAGCTAGCTGTAGTTACAACATTGACACAAGATAGAATGAGACTAGCTAAAAGGGATATTCACTCTATGTTTTGGCAACCAGAAGCATTAAATAATTTTGTATTGGAAATGTAAATTCCCTATGTCACCTCTACTCCACACCCAAAAAACTACAAGTTTGAAAAAAAATCTATTTCAGATTTTGTTTATCTGACTTTACTAATGAATAACGGAATATGTCATTTGGGCTCTCCCAAGTTCATACTTAAAAGTCGGCTTTTGAAAGACATGAAAAAAGAGCAATTTTGTGTTTCCAGATTTGAGAAAGACATGTATTGCTGAGGCATTTTTGTGGGGGGTTTTTTGTTTGTTTTGGTTTTATTTTTGTTTGTTTATTTTGGTTTTTTTTCTTTTTTTATTTAATAGGAAAGAAATATCAAGGTCATATTTGAACATTTGCCCAAATCATTACTAAGGTTCTTTTTTCAGAAAAACAAACAAAAATATCAAGGCTCTTTAGAGAATGTTTTTGCTAAGGTTTCTTTTTAGTAAAATCTTGTATTTTCTGAACTGCTATATCCTTTTCTCTTTAGTTTAATTATAGAAAACTCAGTAGTTCTTAATTCTTTTAAACTTGAAAATATTTATGTTTCAAAAGATTTAGCAACATAACAAAGCTAGACTAGCAGTAAATGTACAAAAACCCCACAAAAATGTAAGGAAAAGAAAAAAAGTCAAGATATTCTAAACCCATTTCTTGTTTATTTTTATTTGCATCACAAAAAGGACTTAGTTCTTGTGGTGGTTTTGATTGGCCCAAAACATCAGTAAAGTATTTTTTAACATCTAGGAGAAATTTGGACCCCTCAGAAGCTGTTGTGGTAGGCCTGGAAAGGTGTCTGAGGGGTGGAGTGTGGCACAAAGATGGCTCCTGTGTGTCCTGAGTGCAAGTTCTGGAAGTTTTTACATCAGGTCCAGCAGAGCCAATCTCTGATGGCTCTGAAGGTGATGGACATGCTGCCGGCGAAGTCTGGGCCAATTGGAGGTGCTGGTTACGCCTCTGTGAAAACATATTTAAGAAGAAATCAAAACAAGGTAGGCACGCACTTCTTTGTAATTGGAGGAGGAGGAGGTAAAAATATGTGAAGGGGGAACAGCATGGAAACACCAAGGTCAGTGGAGAAAGTGAGGGAGGAGGTGCTCCACGCGCTGGAGCTGAAAACCCTCTGCTAGCCGTGCTGAAGACCGTGGGGGGAGCAGGAGGTCCCCCTGCAGCCCATGGAGTCCACAGAGGTGCAGAAATTCACCCACAGCCCACGCCAGAGGAGCAGGTGGATGCCTGGAGGAAGCTGTGATTCAGCTGGAGTCTCATCGAAGAGTTAAAGCTATAAAGGCCTTGACTGGAGAGAAAGGCCTTGCTCCTGGCATGGAAGCAGCCTGGCCTCAGCTTGGGAGAGTCTGCACAGCACCCTATGGACAAAGAGACTCATGTTGCAGCAGAATTCGGGTGGGATGTTGCTCGTGAGATTGGACCCATGCCGAAGAAGTTCCCAGAGAACTGTCTCTCATGGGAAGGACCCCATGGCTAAGTAGAGAGCCCCCTCTCCCTGATGGACTGACCAGAAAAACCTCTACCCTGCCCCCTGTCTGTGTTGCTGGTTTGGAAAGAGGGAAGGGGGGTGAGCAGAGAAACTGCTTCTTAAGAGAGAGGGGGTGAGAACAGGAAAACTGTCTGGAGAGAGAGAGAGAGAAATAAGTAGAGATAGAGTATTTGTAGTAGAAGAATTGTGGTGATTAATAGATATATGGACCTGCTCTGTGGACTGAGAAAATACCCCACACCCTGCCCCGCTACTCAAACTGTTGGTTAAAAAGAGGAAAGGGGGTGAATAAAAATGGTTTCGTAAGAGGGAGGGGGATGAGTGAACAAAATAGTGTATGAAAAGTTTATTTTTCCTTGCATTTATCCTCCAACTCTGTTAAATAATTAAATCACTTTAGAACATTAAATTTGGAGCCTTTCTGCCTTTTTATTCCCTGTGTCCTCCTACCAGTGTCCTATCTCATTTAACTCATGAGATTGGTGTGTGTTTTTACAGGGTTTTTTTTTGCAGCGAGAGAGAGTCGAGGTGCCTGATGTTTAGTCAGGGTCAAACCCCGACAATTCTTCAACATTAAAGTTCATAACGATTCTAAGTAATGAGTCTAAATAGTTTTGCTTGGATTGGCTTGTCTATTTGAATTCATGATGACCCTGAAATAACACTTTATGTGGGTTTTTTTCTGTAGGAGATGCTGCAAACCAGACATATGTTCATTATCATGGAAAGAGTATGTCACTGAACTTGCCAAATAATGCAATTGTTTCAGAAAAAGAGTAACCAGTGATTCATTGTGGACATTTTATAGTGCTCCTTCTGACTGAGTGTAAAACAAACCTGCATCCCAAAGAAGAATGTGTCTCTGCAGAAATGCAAATGAAAGATAAAAGTCCACCTTCAAAACCTCCCTTTTTACCTGTGTATTTCCATCTCAACTAACACATAGCTTAGAAAATGCAGTGTGCCTTAATTCCCCTAGCTTATTTCTCTGAAACTCACACCATAGAAAATATCTGCAGTCATAAAACTGATATGTGCTTAAATTCCCTTTCGGCTTAATGTTCCACATTGTGAAAGACAAGTATGACCCCTACTTGACAGAGGACTCTAATTTGGTTACATTGTACCCCAAGCAAGTTAACTGTCAAGGTACGGCAACAAAGCCAAAACCTGTCTGATATAATGCAGACCTAACTCATCATTTCATTTACCCTTTCAAGACACAGTGTTGATGACAAAAGCTCTTCATCCTCTGTGCTCTTGGAAAATGTAATTTGATCCAGGAGCTAGAATCAATGTATGCTACAACAGGCTCTTCAAGTCTAGTATTAGTAAGTAGATAACCAAGGGGCTCACCAGGGAGAACAAAAGGAGAATTTTCTAACATACAAGAACATGAGAAGAGTGGAGAGTTTAAACATACAGATTTCTACAGCTATATAAGCTAAAAAACTCAAGTACATCAAAGAAAGCTAGATATAGTTTACTTATTTCTGTGAAAGCAAGTCACAGGGTTAATCCGGTTGAAATAAGTACTGCAATTTATTAGTGAAACAAGTAGGGTTTTTTTCTGCTTTCATTGTTTACAAATTCACTGTCAATATTCTGTGAAATTGTGAAAATGGACCTTTACATAATGCTGTTCAAAAAAATTGTGTCCTGTAAAGTCGATCAAGTTTTACTGGTGGCTATATTTCTTTTCTTGAGCATGTGAAAGGACAGGGGGTTTCTTCCATTCTCAGTGCACACAAATCTGTAGCAGTAAAAGCTTAAGTTATAGTGATGTTATAGCTTAAGTTACAGTTCCCAGCTGATTAACAATTCTTGCTGTCAGTTAAAAGCCACTATGATCACTTGTTTTTCTTTGCCTCAAAAAGAGGTTTGCCTGAGTAAAATTCAGAAAATGGAATAAACTATTAAATAAAATATCAAGATGTTTACTTTGTACCTGAACATGTTAAAGAGTAAAGAAAAATTATTCAATGGAAGAACCACTGTTTCAGCTAAATATTCCACAAAATATTTTAAAATATTTGCTCCAATATTGAAAAAAACCAAAAAACCTTTTTCAATAACATACTGCTTGCTTAAACTTGCTCAGTTACATAATACTTGTTTAAAAGTTAAAGTATATGGTTACCATTTTAAAATGCTCCAAAGTATATGTAACTAGAATTTTTAGGTATTTTATGTCTGATTTCCCAGGTAATACACAGACTTTTGAACCCAGTTCTTCTGGGCAAAGGCTACAATCTTTGTAAATGTTCATTAAATAATAAAAAAGGATGTAGTAAAAAGTACACAATACCTAAACACACACGCAACTTCAGAACTTGGCAATTAAAAGTTGAATGTTTTCTAAAAAAGCACAAATATTGGAGTTTAATTCCTATAAGTTGTTTTGCACAAATGTGCAGTGTAGACATCACAGTCACTTTTCTCATGAAACTGAATCCTAAATGAAACCATTCAACTACCTGTTGCATATTTCAGTTTTCTTGATATATGGACTAAGACCATAGACTCTGAGTTTTAGCTCCAGATCCAGTTTAAAAACAGTGCTAAGACACTTGAATGCATCCAAAGAAGAGCAGCCTAACTGGTGGAAGTTCTGGAAAGCATGACCTGTGAGGAGTGGCTGAAGAACCTGCATCGGTCAAGTTTGGAGTTAAGGAGGCTAAGAGGGTACCTTGTTACTCTCTCCAGCTTCCTGAAGAGAAAAAGTGGAGAAGGAGGTGCTGAGCTCTTTTGCTTGGTATTACACTGGATCTATGTGTCGTGATAACTTTCTACTCTTTCTCTTTCTTTTGCTTCCTTTCTTTTCCTTATATATTTTCTTAAGTGACATTTTTATGATTTTGCATTGCTATATTGCTATAGATAATAATAACCAAAATGGCTATATACCTGCTTGCCATTGCAACGAAATTGTTCTAAATAAACCCATAAACCTATATATATATTCCTATACTTTTTACTCCCTGTATCTTAACCCTGCATTCTATCACCCTAGTACCCCTTGCCCTACTCAGAATCCTTTAAAAAAACAAAACAAACCCTCAATCTCAAAAGCATAACGCACAACCTTAAAGAGAGCCCCCACCACTAAGACATGTTTTTTGTAAACTAAGTAACAATCTTTTAGAAAGAGAACAATTTTAATAAGAGAGCAGTTACTTCATGTGTTAGACTTCTTATTGAAAACTTTTAAATAAGTATTCTAATCTAAGCTGTCCATAAATTGTATACAGGAGCTTTAAGCGAAAAGCTTTTTAACTGACCTTTAAAGCTAACTTGTTCATCGGTACACATCTGAGATCCTATAAAACCAAAGTAAAACCCCTATCCCATACTGTGTGTCTGCGTCTAAATTTTTCCTAGCAATTTAAGGCATCAATTCTGGCGAGCCAGGCAGGAGCCATGACACTAAATGATCATATATAGATCATTTAGTGTCATTTCAGTCTAATTGGCCCCAAGGGGCCTATTAACAAGAACCTGGGTTACCCTTGCCTTTTTAATCAAGCTGTAACAGGTGGTCAAGATTATTATTTTAATATTTCACACATAAGATAAATTGACAATCAATGTTCACTCAAAGACCTCACTCAAAGGGATGGTCAGTGCTGGCTGCAGTACACTACCTGAAAAGTTCTGCTCTGAACAGCCTGTCATGGGGCCAAAACCTATTAAAAATGAAGTCATAGTTATAGTAAAGTGTTGTTGCTAACATTCTCCAGAAATGGACATGCAAGTCACCTTGTTATTTGTCATAATAATGGTTACTTAAGGCTCTCAGTCAAATCTATTCTGCTTTTTTTTTTAATTTCTTTTTAATTCAACTAATAAAATATGTCGTACAAAATCAACCAAAGGCATACATCAATTCCGCAAAAACAAGGGTTGTGCAACTCTTCCACTGCTTACCTGTACGGTGCATGTCTCTAGGGGTTACATTATGAGAATCCTGTATTCCCTATCATCTGCTTTTTATACCCAGAAATGTGTTCCTGTTGCTTTAAGCCAGGTTCTGCATTCAGGAGAAGCTCTGAGTTGTTTTGAAAACTCTCCCCCGGGTTGCTCAGCCTTGAAGCATGGCGGGGAGAAGACATACTCCTGGGTCTGGCTTCCAGTGGCAGCAGCAAAAAAGCTGTTCTGTGGGACTGCTCCTTCTTTGTTCTTGTTCTTGGACTTTTTTTCTCTGCCGTGTTTTCTCATCCAAGAAAACCTACCCTGGTGGACGGTAGGCGAGAAATCCACCAGAGACCCACCAGAGCAACTTCACCCAGCCTCCCGGGACCTCCTGGCAGCGGGAAGTTATGCCCGAGGAAAAAGGACGCTACCATCCCTCAGCTGTTTACTCACGTTTTAAAAGTCCTTTTCCCCTTTCCCCTTGCCTCTTTGCAGTGCACTTTGTTGGCTTTTTTAAATAAACAAGTTTTGGTTTTTTTCCACTTTCATCCGAGAAATTCTGTTGTGGTGGGGAGAGGGGGTGCCAGAGGCTGGTTTCTTTTGGGGGGAGCTGTTCAGTCACAGCACTTTCCTCCTAGACTTGTCTCTAACCCGAGACAGTATGTTTGTTCTAGATTGTGTTGGTACAAGAACAAAATAGGCTTTGAAGACTCTTTGAAGTCAAGTTCACAGAGGTTCAAAGGGGCATGGCTCTGTTTTATGGATGAAACAAAAAAAAAAAAAAAGTGATGTATAGTTAAAAATGCTGATGTATTTCATTAAGCAGTAAATTGTACGGCTATCCCCACAAAATTATCCAACTTAAGAGGGAATTTCTTCCCCATGCTATAGCTGGAGTTTTTACTTACTTTATGACATTTTGGAGAATAGTTTCAATTCAGTGTTTTCCACAGGAACCTGATGGCTTCTGTTTTTCATTCTTATATTACTGTGATACGATTTTGTGGTTGTTTGGTGTTTATTTGTCTTTTCTTTAATTCAGTAGCTGTAAAAACCTGGAATGTTTTATGTCAGAGTAGTCACCATGAAAAGTGCCAGTCACAAGCATTAAAATTGTTTTCAATATATCTATGATGCTTTTTTCCTCTCTGCTCTTCAATCAACAAAACACCAGTTATTAAACACCACCATAAATATGCCTGTTTCCTAAATATCAAGTGGCAGATGTCTATAAATTGTTATTAAATGAAAGTGGTTTTCAGACTTTCTTTAGCAGAGACTATTATATCAGTGTCATGCTATGTTGATGGTGTCTGTAGTTAAAAATACTACAAGATGTATATATCCATCAAGATTAAAAATGTTCTAGTGCTTTTTACCTAATGATATATTGCACCTTTAGGGGCATTTTCACAGCCATATGGTGTTTCAAGGAATTATTACAAGATTTATTGTGAAAATTTTAAACTGATACAGTGATGCTGCACATAAAATTATCCACTTGAGATAATAAATCTTGAAGAATTTCCACCTAGAATGAAATGAATAATATTAGTATTCAGAAATGGCAGGAAAGCCTCCATGTTGTCAAAAAACATATCATTGCAACATGCATGCTCTTGAAAACCATGTCTGTATAATATTCTTTTTCTTGTACATCAAGAGATGCTGTCTCTGGAAAGTCTAACAAGAAGCTGTTCAAATATGTACATCCATGGATGCCGTTACGCATCAAACCTGGTGAAACAATGTTTAAAGGCAAGAGGTACTAGGAGAATCCAGTAAACCCATGAGAGTTTTGTTCTTTAACTAGCAGAGCACAGAGGCTATGCCTTCCTTTATCCAAAACAGCAGGAACATGGCATGAACACAGCAAATAAGAACAATGACGTTACAATAAAAGTATTATATGCTTAAGCATATTTAGTGAGCTTATGTGATTAATAGTCAGATAAATCATGCCTGCATTATCGGACTCTATTTTTCATCTTCTGTGTTGGAATGCAGCCCCTCTTTTGATTCTATTTCCATGCTCCAACTAAAACTAAGTAAAAAATTAGACAGTTTTGTGTTAGATAGTTTTGTCTGAAAATGCACCATAGTTTTCTTAATTTTTACACAATTATGGCTTCAGGCTGTTTATGGCAGATAAGTTGACATAGCACTTACCTGTGGCTTCGCTCTGGGTGTTCCACTCGGGTCAGGCAGCAAGCCCCGAAGCCACAACGAAGCGGGCAAGCCGCCGCGACAACCGCGCCCCAGCTGGGTGCAGCAGTGAAGCTCACAGGTGAAGGCGAGAGATACTCCAGGGACGGAGGCCAGCAGGAGACAAGGCGAGAATAAAGAAATGTAGTCTCTCAGGATCGGAATCCAGGGGTTTATTGGGAGGAGCAGCAGGGCGGTGAAGGCAGGTGGGATCAGGGAGGGACGTGGGGGATGGACACAGGCAGGATTCGGAGCTGGAGAGCCCAGAATGTGACCACACAAGGGGTTAAGAAGGGCTGCAGCATGGGAAAGGTTTACACAGGAGGACCAACAGGAGCACGAGAGGTACAGGATTGACAGAGACACCAGGCAATGGGGACACAAGGAGGGAAGGTAGAAAAATTTGAAACCCAATGGGGAAACTCAGCTAGAGGGAACAAAGAAGAACTTTCTAGAACAGTAACTAAACATGGGATAAGGGAGGGGAGATGTGCAGGGCCAATGCATTCGTTGTCTGATGCATATTGAGGATGCAAGGTGTCCCGGGTGTGCACTGCTTTGTCACTCTACTCAAAAGGTCTCTTCACAGCCAGGACCCTTCCTCGGTGACATTTGCTCCATGCAGCTGGTCGCCCAAGCTCATCTGAGCGAGGACCACTGCTACACTTACCTTTCACTTTCTAAGCTACCAAAATTGGTTTTTGTGGAACTAAAAGAATTCTTAGAAGCTATGCAAGATGTTTGGTGAGAGAATACAATCCTACACATTGTTCTTACAGGAAAATTAATGTAAATATAACAGAAACAGCTCTCCACCCAGAACACGATTCTGTATGAAATAATTAACCTTGTGTCATGTTGCAACTTTAGATCTTGAAGCCAAAAACCAAGTTGCTGTCAATTCAAATCTACGCAGGAATTCTGAGCCTTCCTGTAACACCTTTGCATTTGCCATAGTCCTTAGAAGTGATGTAGATGTGATGGTTAGTCAAGTCATCCCTTTTTCCAACAGGTCCACAGCTCATGTTTTCTTGAATAAACTTGATTTTCTTCTAAATATAGGATAAAAACATTACGACATGGTATGAAATAGATTTTCTAGGATGAGTGCCCTGCTTGCCATGACGCTGGTTGGCACATTTTTCTAGCTTTGGCTCTTTGGTTGCCGAAAATTATTGAAAAATAAAAAAAAAATACATTGTCAATAGCTATTTAATCTGAAACACCATAAGGGAATACAAGAAAGCTTTGGAAAAATGAGCATAAAGCTAATATCTCTGAAAGCTGAGCACAAAGCTACTACCTGCTTGACTATTTCTTGTGGCAATGAAATTAAACAACTATGACACAAGAGTTGTTTCAATGAAAGTAACGCATAAGATTGGTAGAAGTTCTTTTGATAACTGTCTTACAGTCAAGTTAGAGTGTAATATAAGCATTGAAGTTGTTCAGGAAATTTACATTCTGTCTCCTCAAAGGTAAGGCATTAATACAGTTATCTCTTGAAAAAGACTATTCATGCAGCATGCATTAGGGGAATTCCAGTGTTAGGCTTCCCACAGAATAGTGACATTCTGGTTTTTAGAAGTTTCCCTCTATATCAAATGGCATTTAACGTAACTCTTAAAGGTATGAATGTTATAAACACTATTTTCTTCCTTGTTACTGTTCTGTGGATAGAGAATTTTGGTTGGGAACTAGAAAGGTTTTGGTTTTTTCTGCCTTCCTTGGATGCCCTCAAATTAAATGAAAAACTAACTTGAATTTAAACAATGCAATCACATCTCTAGTATCATGCCACTGGCTAAATTCTCTCAACAAGTACAAAATTATTTAAAAGTTCTAATTATAAAAGCAATGTTACATGGAAAAATATTACTTTAAAGGATGTTCAACTCTTTTCAAAAAATAATTACTGAAATCCAAATTATCAAACTTGGAATACCCATATTTATTACAGCATTCATAATTAAAAAGAGCAGATACACTTTTGGCTATAGAATTAATTACTTAGTGACCTTAGACCCAAGAAATGTATCGAATAAAGAAGTAAGAATGCTTATAATGAAGCTAAAGCATCCATGTTTTACATATGATGAAGTCAGTAGTATATTATTTCCTGGTTTGAAGGTGTAAAGTTTGGGAGAAAAGGAAGAACAAATGACAAAAATAATTTATGAATATATGAAATGTTGAAACTACTTTATACTTTGAAAAATACCAATCAGACATAATACAGGTACATTTTTAACCACAGCTTTCAGCTGAAGAACACTAAGACTTACAAAAAGAAAAAGAGCATACAGATTTTTACAGAGATCAAGGAAAAAGAAGCTGAATTTTGAATCATATGCATAGGTTTTCCTCTTAGTGGTTTTTTTTTCCTATTGTCACTTCAACTTTATACCATTAACCCAAAATTATTGTCTCTTTGATTTTTACAACTACCCATGAAACAACTGTAGTTTGAAAAGTGTTTCAGGTAAAAAATGAAAGAAAAGAAACATTTTTGCTATCTTAGGTACATCAGCTATCACCCATTCTAGCAAAAAAAAAAAAAAGTCAAGTCCACTTGGGCTGTTTGAGGTAGCTTTAGGCTTTTAATTCCAGAACCATGAATTGACAGAAAATTAGAAAATGTATTCCTAGGATAGTGTCTTATGCAAGGACCTTCAGAACATGTTCATAAAGACTCAATAGCATGTTCAGGTTTTTAGGTGTAAACCATGAACAAAGGGATATGTAGAGGAATGACTGTGGCTATATAAAATGCAGTGCTTAAAACCAGTTCAGTTATAGCAGTGCCAATGGAGTCACCCTTGACAGGTGCTGAGATAACAGGCAGAATTTACCATTTCGGACTTCAGGCTGTCCAATGAAAATAAGTACTAAATCATTTGGAAACCAGCTGCCCACAGCAATAAGACTAAATTATGAAATGAGTTTTTATCACAACTTTGCACTATTCAGTAATAACTGAACTAAGTCAAGCTTCATTATTAAAGGCTTCATTTAAAATTCTAACAGGAATTACTGCGTTTCATGTTTCCTGCAGCGGATGATATTTCAGCAGCTAAGCTTCAGAGGATTGCCATTAAGATGTCAAGTGTAGAGAATGTTCAGTTGCTAGTTTCATATACCTGTCAAAGACATGCTTAAGGAGCCCATTACAAAGAGTATGGTATTTTCTCAAGCTCTGTGAACCATTCTGGACAAACACATGTGTTTGTTTAACAAACACTGAGCACCAATGTATCTTGGTAAAAATCCAAATAAAACATTTGAAAGAGCAATTTTGTCCTATGGCTAGTGGTTCAATGTTTGCTTTTTTCTCTCCTCAAAGTAAATGGAAAATAATAATACGGGAGCTAAATTTGAACCTTGCTTTTGTCAGATAAAATATCAAAACAGCACCTTGGTTTTCCATCAGGTACTGTGGAATATGTTTTATTTATTTTATGTGGAATACAGGTGCCTGTAGTTTATGCACATTTGACCTTCTCCCTGTATACAAATGTTTCTGTGAACATGCTGGTTGCACATATAAAAAAACGTTCAGGTAGGGCAGAGAAATGCTTCCTGGTACATGGTGCTATTCTTCTGCTTAAAATTAAGCTTATGTGTGTTTGTCATCTCTAGTTGTAAATGAATAAACAGTGTAAACATACTGCTTCCAGGTCATTTCGTTAGGCTATATAATGATTTTAATTCCACAAAACAACATAAAGTCCATAGTGGCAAAATGTCCTGGTTTAATCTAGGACAGAGTTCATTTCTTCTCAGTAGATGTTACAGTTCTGTGTTTTGGATTTAGAATGGGAATGGTGCTAACACAGAGATATTTTAATATTTTGGTTTTTGCAAAGTTGTGGTTATCCTAAGTCAAGGACCTTTTCTTTTTTTTTTTTTTTGGTTCTGCCAGTGAGGAGGTACACAAAAGAAACCAGGAGGGAGTATGGCTGGGACAGGTGACCCAAACTGAACAAAGGGGTATTCCAACCCCATAGAACATTCATGCTCAATGTATAAAGTGGAGGGAGCTTCCTGGAAGGGCAGCCAATCTGGGTTTGGGAAGAGGGGTCAACAGAGGGTGAGCAATTATATTGCACATCACTTGTTTTTCCCTTTTTATTGTCATTATTATTATTATTATTATTGAGCATTATTATTGTATTTTACTTGTCTTTGATTATTAAACTGTTCCTATTCCAACCTACAAATTTTACTTTGATTTTTCCCCATTCCACTGGAGCAGAAGGTAGAGAGAGAAGAGTTGAGCAAGCAGCTGCATGGTGTTTAATTTCCAGTGGGCTTAATCCATGACACAAAGTCATCATAGATATTTCTCTTTGTGAAGCTAACAGTAAGGTTATTGCCACAATATTAAGTGAAGTTTCTTTACTTTTTATTTCATTCAAATACTGCATTTTTTTCTGAAATACTTGGTGAAGGTTTTTAATAGAGTGGAAGGTATAATCACTGACTACATTTATTACAGTCAAAATTTCACCTGAAGGTAGTAAAGGACAAAGTTTTAAAGGCAAAGTTCAGAACCTGTAAAGCAGATTGACTGGGAGGGATGCAAAGTATCACAGTGTAAAGGCTGATTTTCTTTCTATCACCGAAAAGAAATATTGAATGCAGAAATATGAACCAAACTGTAGCCCTGTAAACATTTAAAGCATTTTACGTTTATGCATGGTAGGATCTGTGCTATTTGTATGTGAATTACTTCAGAGCTGTGTTCATTTACTGTGGAAAACAGAAAATGTAATAACAAGAAGAGAAGCTTAAATCTATCAAAAATGCACAAGTAATACAGCTAAGGGCATCAAAACATGAGTGACGTTAAATGTGTATTTAGCATTCAAGCACTGGCATCATCCAGGGAAACACTCCAGAAACACAATGTCTGAAAAAGGCTATTGATCCAAAAGAAGAAATTGAAAGAGGAGGTTTCCTGATGAAACAAATTCATATGAAAATTATAAAATACAGCAAAGCAACAAGTAGCATTTTGATAGGGTGGGATAGAACTGAGGTGGGCTCAGATAGCTAGATAGGGTGGGCTGAACAAAGTAAATCACCAAAACACTATTTATTTACAAGATGAGTACAAGTACAAAATCAGTATCTCTAGCTGTGTATTGATCTGATAAAAGTAATTAACCTATGAGCTGTTTTTTCATTACCAAGTGTTTCCTAAGATCTGATGATTGAGCAGTGCCCCTACACGTGGTGCAAACAAGACCAAATGCCAAAGTCAATAGTAGTGATTTTAGGTACCAGCAAAATATGAGGTAGAGGGCTAGAAAGAAATAGAAAAGAGAGGGGAGAAAGGCACAGAGACAGAGGGAGAGAGACAGCTTCAGCAGAAGATAGTCACCACTTGTGGATCCAGCAGCATCGTATTGGATCCTCTTCTTAGTGGATCTCTGGACAAAATGAGATAATGAAAGGTGGAAAACCTCTAAAAAGGAGCCACCGTATGACAATTAAGAGTGCCTCTTTGATACATTGTTGATAGAAGTCAGTAAATCACAAACAAGTAGTAAAAGCCCTGAACGCTGTTCAGGGTTTGCTTTGCTGAGGCAATATCAGTCAGCAAAGGAGTTAATGCTTTTGCAGTGGCAGGATAAGTTATCACTAGACTACAAAACAACAAATATTATCCAAGTTATTGAACAAAATTAATAAATTAAAATGTACTGTATGCTAATAAACAATTTTCCAAGATGTTGATATCCCAGCTTTCAGGTCTGCTGAGTTTTCTGCCAAACTGACTGATAATAGTGATAAAATGTAGCAGTGGCCCTCACTCAGACGAGCTTGGGCGACCAGCTGCATGGAGCAAATGTCACCGAGGAAGGGTCCTGGCTGTGAAGAGACCTTTTGAGTAGAGTGACAAAGCAGTGCACACCCGGGACACCTTGCGTCCTCAATATGCATCAGACAACGAATGCATTGGCCCTGCACATCTCCCCTCCCTTATCCCATGTTTAGTTACTGTTCTAGAAAGTTCTTCTTTGTTCCCTCTAGCTGAGTTTCCCCATTGGGTTTCAAATTTTTCTACCTTCCCTCCTCGTGTCCCCATTGCCTGGTGTCTCTGTCAATCCTGTACCTCTCGTGCTCCTGTTGGTCCTCCTGTGTAAGCCCCTCCCATGCTGCAGCCCTTCTTAACCCCTTGTGTGGTCACATTCTGGGCTCTCCAGCTCCGAATCCTGCTTGTGTCCATCCCCCACGTCCCTCCCTGATCCCACCTGCCTTCACCGCCCTGCTGCTCCTCCCAATAAACCCCTGGATTCCGATCCTGAGAGACTACATTTCTTTATTCTTGCCTTGTCTCCTGCTGGCCTCCGTCCCTGGAGTATCTCTCGCCTTCACCTGTGAGCTTCACTGCTGCACCCAGCTGGGGCGCGGTTGTCGCGGCGGCTTGCCCGCTTCGTTGTGGCTTCGGGGCTTGCTGCCTGACCCGAGTGGAACACCCAGAGCGAAGCCACAATAAAACTTTCAGATAATGTCAAAATAAGTTCTATTCAATAATTCTCCAATCATGAAGCAGAGAGTAAAACACATGTATACTGGAAGAAGATTTTGCAAAACCACTCAAAAAAGATAAATTTGTTTTCTGATGTTTAACAGCAAAAAAATTTTAGCAATTAATAACTACATTATTATTCTAATTTCTTTGAAGTTATGGAGGAATATATTCTCTATATATGTATCTTTTAGGTACTGTAGCAAAAAGAATTGGACCTTTTTATAATAATTTCTGCCTTCACCTCTTATATCAAGGTAAAGGTGGTGACAGGTGTGGGATGGGGCAGACACCCTAACAATTAAACATAAATCTCTAGCCAAAATGAGCATTTCTGCAAAGACCAAATTCAGTTATTTCAGCCAATTTGCCAGTTAAAAATACCAGAGTTGGGTAATTTCCCAGGATAAAATAAAAAAAAATTCAGGAGTTAAATGCCTACTTCAAACAGTATGCAGGGTTTTAGAAGTGAGGATAAGCAGTCACTGTTCTAGGGCAAAATATTAAAGAAAAAAAAAAGAAAAAAATCTTGGTGGTTTCAGGGAGCTGTACAATACATCTCATCTGTGAGATGTTCAGACCCTGTGGTTACACACAGAAACATTAATTCCCCTCCTAACACTTTTCTTTTTAAATTTATGAATAAAAAAATTATTATTTGACAGCACAGAATGGTTCAGTGGTCCAAATAGCCCTATCTGAGCCTGCATTTTTATTGGTTTTGGAATCTTTTCAGAATTCAAGAGATAAGGTATTTATTTAGAAGATTTATGAGTCAATGTCAAATAAACTTATATGTCATTGACTCCAAATCATTCAGTCCACATCCCTGACTTAATGCAACTCACAGTGATAGTTCATGCAATCATCTCAACAGTATTTATGTCCAGATTTTCTCCTCTTTGGAGGATGTCATAACTTGGAAAGATAAGTCTGATGAGATGAGGTGGGTTTTAATATGTCGATGACACTGATACTGAACTACACTTTTTTCAAGGAAAGAATCACTAAGGGGTTGAGGTGGGAAGGGACTTCTTGGAGACCATCTTGTTTTATTCACCTACTTAAGTAGAGCCACATAATGTTAGTAGTCCAGGACCATGTTTGGTTATTCTTTTAATATCTGTAAAGATGGAGACTCCATGATCTCCCTGAGCATCCCGTCCCACTGCTCAGTCATTCTGATAGTAAAGAAGTGTTTCCTTGTGTTTAGATGGAAGCATCTGTGTTTCAAATCATGCTTATTGATTCTGGTATTTTCAGAATCCACTGAAAAGAGCCTGGATCCATCCTCTGCACCTTCTCTGTAGGTATTTACACATACTGATAATACAATCCTGAGCCTTTTCTCAGTTCCAGCTCTCAGGCTTTCCTCGTTTGTGAGTACTACAGTCCCTTAATTATCCTTGTGTTTCTTGCACTTGTGAGAAGTCCATCACTGGACCCAGCACCCCATGTGTGATCTCACCTATCCTGAGCAGAGGGAAAGTATCAACTTCCTGCTCATGCTGGCAATGCTCTGCCTGATGCAGCCCAGGATATTTTTTGTTGCCTATGCTCTGAAGGCCACATTGCTGGCTCATGTTCAATGTGGTGTCCACCAGGCACCCAGGTTCTTTTCTGTCAAGTTTCTTTCTAGCTGGATTCCCCCAATATATATTGTTCCACAGATTCTCCGATGGTTACTGATTCAATGCATAAAAGAAAATGCCTTTTTTCTCTTTCAGGTGCATTATTTTCTGTATTTTTATGTCTGTAACATAAAAAAAACAGACATCAGGCTGAAACTCCATTACCACAGTACAAATGCTGGCAAATTAGAAAGGTTTTCAGTAGAAAAGAGTGTCTTAATGTCAATTTACTTGTCCAGTTGACAGTGCTCTTCCTGAATATTTTATATACTTGGAATTTTTATTACAACAGGACAAGTAAGTCATGCACAATTTGTGAACAAATAAAGGCAAAGGGTAACTACATCTTAAATCTGGAGAAACAACTGAATAAATTTTGCTGTGATGCCTTTAATCTCAAAGATTACTAGTCCATTTACAGACTTGTATCAAATACATATGATAATTTAATTGTTCACAATTGAAATATAATATTCTGCAAACGGAAACAAAGGGATTCTTTAACATACAGCTTTATTCCCATGTCCTCAAACAGCAAAGACCTACTCAGGGCAATTGTTATATAAAAGCTGGAGTAACCACCTGAAAATTCATTTAATCCTGCCAGTGATAAAGAAGTCCATTCTCTCATGAATAATATTGTAACATTTGCCTCAGTGAAGCAGTATATAACAAAATTAAACTTGGGAAAACTGACTGGACTGAAAATTATGTCTGAACTCAGCTTTATCCAAGGTTATCAATGGATCCAAAGGAGAGCAAGATTTGATCTAGCACATGAGTGAAATGTCTTCATCACTACTAAACATAAATGCACACCTAGCTCAAAGACAGTGGCCTGAGTGGGAAACTCATCAGAGTACTTAAAAATTATCTGTGTAGGTTTTCCTGCATTGATCCTGCATGTGTAGCATGCACATTATTAAACACAAGAACACCGGGCAATCTGGAATCTACTTAGCACACTCATAACTATACCAGAATTTCTGTTACCTTCAGGCTGCATCTTTAAATCTATCATAGAATGGTTTGAGTTGGAAGGGACCATAGAAGTCATCTTGTTCCAACCCAATGACATGGGCAGGGACACCTTTGACTAGGCCAGGTAGCTCAGGGCACCATCCAATTTGGCCTTGAACACTGTCAGGGATGGGGCATTCCCAGCTTCTCTGGGCAACCTGTGCTAGGACCTAGCCACCCTCACAGGGAAGAATTTCTTCCCAGTATCTAATCTAAAGCTACTAAAGCTTTCAGTTTGAAGCCATTTCTCCTTGTGCTGTCACTACATGCTTCTATAAATAGCCTCTCTTCATCTTTCTTGTGGGCTCCCTTCAAATACTGGAATTATGGCTGCAATTAAGTCATCAAGAAGCCTTCTCTTCTCCAGGCTAAACCAACCCAATAATCTCAGCCCTTCCTCACAGCAGAAGTGCTCCATCCCTCTGATCACCTTGGTGCCTCCTCTGGGCTCTCTCCAAGTCCTTCCTGTGCTGGGACCCCAGAGCTAAGGCAGCTCTGCAGGTTGGGTCTCACCAGAGCAGGGCAGAGGGGCAGAATCACCTCCCTGTCCTGCTGCCCACAGGGCTTTGGATGCAGCCCAGGGCTTTGGATGGCTTTCTGGGCTGGCAGTGCCCATGGCTGGCTCATGTCCAGCTCTCACCCACAGCACCCCCAAGCCCTTCTGGGCAGAGCTGCTCTCCATCTGTTCATCCCCAGCCTGGGCTGGCACTGGGGTTGCCCTGATCCACATGCAGTACCAGCACTCAGCCTTGTTAAACCTTATGAGATTCCCATAGACCTCTTCTCGAGCTTGTCCAGGTCCCTCTGGATGGCATCCCATCCATCAGGAGTGTCAACTCAGCTTGGCATCATCTTAGAACTTGATCCCTTCATCTGTGTCATTAATGAAGATATTAAATAATGCTTGTCCCAGTACCAACCCTTGAAGGACACCAGTTGTCACTGATGTTCACTGGGACTCTGAGCCATTGGCCATTACCCTCTGGATGGGATCATTCAGCCACTTTCTCATCTGACTCCACTAATCAAATACATCTCTCTCCAATTTACAGAAAAGGATCTTGTGGAGGACCCTGTCAAAGGCTTTCTAGAACTTCAGATAAATGATATCTGCAACCTTCCCCTTGGCCACTGATTAGTCACCCCATCATAAAATGCCACCAGGTCTTTTTTTGTCAGCACAGGATATGGTTTGTCTTCTGGGCTGTGAGCATACAGTGCCCACTCATGTCCAGCTTGAGGCACCTCATCATAGAAGATGAGTCAGGCAAGTCCTACCTTTGGGGCAGCTGTTCTCCATGAGAATTCGCAGAGCTTCTAGGAGGATCTGTTCCATGCTCTGCCCAGGCACAGAGGTGAGGCTGACAACACAAGGTTTCCAGGGTCTTCCTTTCTCCCTTTTTAGGAATGGGTACAGTATTTCCCTTTTTGCAGTCCCCAGGGATTTCACCTGACTGCCAAGACTTCAAATCTTAGGGAGAATGGCTTGGCATCTACATCAGCCAAGTCTTCAGGACTCCATGATGCACCTTGTCAGGTCCCACAGACTTATGTACATTCAGGTTCCTCAAGCAGTCATGAACCTGATCTTTACTTACAGTGGGAGGGACTTTGCTCCTCCAGTCCCCATTCTGCTGTCCAGCCAGTCAAGATGTAATAGAAGAGAGTTTCTCATCGAAGAACAAGGCAAAAAAGTTGATGAGTACCTCAGCCTTCTCCTAATCTGTGGTTACCAGTTTTCCAGCATTGCTTATCAGTTGGGGTACACCTTCTTCAATCTTCCTTTTCTGGTGAATGTACCTGCAGAAGTCCTGTTATTATTTGTGTCCCTTGCCAAGTTCAGTTCCAGCTTTGCCCTGGACTTCCTCACTCTTATTCTTGTTTTTTATCCTCATCCGTCTTGAGGTGGCTGGATGTTTGTGGGCATTTCCTGCCTGCAAAGTGGGAAAGAGCCCTTACCTGTTCCCTGTTAAGTCAGAGCTCTAGCTCTGCAGTGCTTACTCTACCAACCACCTCCTCCTAGGCAATACAGATGCGCAAGAGATACAGTCCTGCTTCCTTTCACAAAGTGAAACAAGACTATTTGCTTCTGAATATATACAGCAGGCAAGATTTCCAATTCATCAGAATATATTAACTTGTATGTTTAATTGATAAATCTCAGCAGAATAGGTTTCTGAAGTCTTTTAATGCAGCTTTGTCTGTATAGCCACTTACTGGAGACTTCAGCCTAATATGGAAAGGCATTCCTTTAGCATTTATGTTGCATGTAAAATCTAATATTGTGTACCTGTGCAGCACAAATATTACACTACAATCCAATAAAGGCAGTTTGTCCTTAGTCACCTAGCAAAAATATTTTTCATAAAATCTTGTCGTAAAATTTTTATTCTCATTTCATGTAACATTCATTGAGCAAGGATTTTCTCATTCTTTAAAGAACAGTATGTTTCATACTCCTATTAGTGTCAAGGTGCCTGAAAAACCTTAGATGTTTAGGTCAGGTGTACAAAAGATGTGCATTAATATTTTTCAGCTCTTCAAAAATTCCATGTGTACAATAAAATATAAACCACAAAAATGCCTAGAACTTCTAACAAAGAAAAGATGGTATTAAAACTTATATATGAAAAGGCATAGACTTGCAACTAGAGTGAGACCAAGTGGTTCATCCAGCGTCACCAATTTGCATTAGTACAAGGACTATGGTCTAATGAAGTCTCAGACATGAGCCTTGCCAAACAACATCTCTGGTTACTCAACCATTGTGTCTCAGTTTAGAGAAAAAGCCCTGACTCTGAATCCAGTTGGACTGAAGCTGGTTCAGGACTCACACAGTGTGGGTGATCAGAGTAGGAGCACAGACCACAATCAGAAGCTCTGTACAGTCCAAGCTATAAACATAGCCATGGTTTTTGTTCCCCTTATGATGTCATTTTCCATATTCCCAACATTCCTGATTGATTTTCTCTTTTCCTCCTCTCTTGAGAGTCCTTCCTTATACAAATTAGAACACTGAATGTTTAAAATAAAAGTAAAATTTCTGTGTCAAATTCTTTGACTGCCTTAGGCACCCTTGACTTATGATACAACCAGAGGCTGTTATTTGTCCAAAGAAAGGCAGTGAGCACATGTATTAAGATGACTAGTTTACATTAGAATTGCTACTGAGCAGTATTTGGAGATCATGAAGTGTTTAAAGATAATTAGAATATAAACTCAGAAGAAACAACTGTGATTTCAACAACACTAATACAAGCCACAAGAAAACATAGCAGGTGCACACAGTTGATATTTTGTATTTGAAACATTTTGTGCCATGATTTGAATAGGTTTATAGGGACTATTCCAGATGTTCTATAACTGCAAAATGTGGGTACAATGCCATACTGGCAAATATTCCACTTTGGAAAACACTCTCACTCATGTTCATTAATCTAATATGCTTTTTAATACATAATCTACAATCCTCCTTTGACGCACTGTGTGATCAGAGTCCTGACATCCTTATTTGAGCAAATATTTCAGCAACTAATCAGAGTCTAAGAAAACTAAAAATTATTTTACAGTCAGGACCAGACTTTTCAGCTTTCAGTGCTTCCATATGGAGCTCTAATCTGGCTTTCCCTTTATTAAAAATATAATATATATACAATATAATAAATATATTATAACAAACATAATACATATTATATATAATATAATAAATACACTATATTAAATATAGTACATATTTTATATAGCATATAATGAATATAATATAGTAAATATTATTAATACTCGATCTATAATGTAATAAATGTTCTATCTATAATGTAATAATATAGATAATGCAATAAAAATAATATATGCAACATTATCATCTCTGACTATGGTGCTTGCTTCCACTAAAACGTGCAGACACACTGCTACAGTCATTCATTCGAAAATAATGCCAAAAGCATGGAATATTCTCTTTCTACAGGGAAGTAATATTTTTCTATTCAAATCACCGTATAATTTTTTGCAATGCTACAACCTACTTAAACTTTAAATATGAGTTATCATCACTATATTCACAGTCATCACAAAAACTCTAAGCACCAGTCCAAAAAAGCCCAAAAATTACCCTTTCTGACAATGCTAGGAGTGCTTTGAAGACATTTTTTCATGATGTGAGTTGAAAATTTGTGCATTTCACTCCTCTTACAAATTTAGTAATTCTACAGAAAAACTGAAATTTCACTTCCAGAATGCCTCCTGCATTCAGTAGCTCAAGCTGAGCTAAATCACACTGAGCCTTGTTCCTCTGCCATCAAAAATCAGCAGCAAAACAAGCCTGAGTATCATACTGAAAATATTAAAATACTCTACTTTTTGTACTCTCATCTTTTCTTTTTTTCTCTTTTTTCTTTTTAAAAAGTACAAGGATGTCAAACTCAAGCTTGTTTAAGAAGGTATTCTGCTTGTGTCTATAACCTGGAATAAAATGAAGAAAAAACATTTAACTCCTTGTTTTTAAATGTGATTAACCGTGTTACTTTTTAACTTTTAATATTTCCCTATTACACCAGAGACCAATAAAGCCTTTTATTGCCAATTATGCTTTGTATCACAAAATTTTACCATAACGTATTACAGCTCAAGAGTAAATTAGCAGACTAGCTAGATAATCTCAGAACATGTCTGATTTCATTGGTTATATTGATGAATTATTTTAATCACTATTTCTGTGTTCTGCCTTTCCAATAATAATTTGATTTTTATGAAGCAAGAGAGCCAAGCGAGAGTGAAGTCATTTCATACAGTTACCTCCAAACAGTTAATAACTTATTTTAGTGACACTGGTGGTTCATTTAAATAATTTAAGAAGTTAAATATTTCATCTTCATTGAATTAATTTTTAGAAGCCTAATTGTATGTTCCCAAGGCAGTTAAAATTGGTGTTCTTGTCCAATAAAAATACTGTCACACTTTCATCACTTACAACCTATGTGTATTTGAACTATCTGACTTTTTGTCTCAGTCTTTCTTTGGTTTCCAGGGTTGATGTTTGGAGGTTTCAGGAACACAAAACACTGTTGATAGTGTAATGATTCAAGAAAGAGTTAAGATAGCCATCATTATCCCAAGAATTCAGACTGACATACAGTGTGGACTTAAATTTAATTCATAAGGTACACACCCTGTACATATAATTCCTTTTCATGTACAGTACTCTGCACTAAGGCTAAGATTTAGAGAATACAGTATCCATTTTCATTTCAGTATAAGCTTTCTTATGAACCATATTCACTCTCAAGAGTAAAAAGCAAGTGAGGTTATAAAGGCTGGTTGATACACGTGAACTGAGAAATGCAAAGTCCTACTGTTGGAAATTATATCAGATTAAAAATTTTGTATAACTTTAGTCAAAAGTTTTGTTTGTCTTTACCGTGAGAAAAGGAATTTTAGGTTTTTTTCAGGGCATTGTTTTACCAGATGAGGTCTGATGGACTCAGCACATCAACAGATTGGGAGTGACCCCGAAGATAACCAGAAAGATAAAGGCCATTAACAGAACATCCGTGGGACATCAGCAGGACATGGTGGCTATCACAAATGGCTACTGCAGGGCCTGTGAAAACTCAGGTAAAAACATTTCCTGACATGGCCAAGTCTTGGCAGGAACTCACCTAGTCAATAAACTATTATTTTTTAATAATTTGGGAATTACCCACCACCACCTAGTCTATTCATCATGAAAAAGATCCCACCCAAAGGCTGAAGGTTTAGAGGCAGCACCTCTTCCCCCTGGAAGAATACCTTTTCACGCTTCCTGAGCTACAAAGAAATAGGTTTCTTTTAAGGGAAGACTCCAGAGAAAACTTGCTGGTTATGACTAATTCATGTTTAGCTGAGGGCTGGATGCAATTTGCCTCATCATGATGAAGATGCCATTTAGGTTGGTGGGAAGAAGACTGAAAGTACAGGGTTCTTTGCAATTTCTCCTTCAGGTCCAGGGCAGCTGTAACACTGTTGCAGTTCTGTAGCATATGTGGGATAAAAAGATTAAACAGCATTAAATAGCAGTGGAGATTATCAAGATATGATAGTAATTAGGTGTTACATCTCATTACTCCTTTAATTAGGAGTATGCATCATTGTGTGCATTCTTTTGTAATACTTAGCCCCATAAGATTTAACTGAAGACTAAATTTTTAACTACTGGAGAATATGGAGAAGGAAATAGTTTCCATGTCCTATTCATTTTGAAACTGTTCACTGAAAAGCAAAAGCTTTAATAATTTAAAGATCAATTTAGAAATTGACTACATTAATTTATTCTTTTATGTCCAGAGTAAAGTTCAGAATTCATAGATGAAAATTATTATTTCAGATTTCCCAGGGACCATACAGAATGCATAGAAGAACATTTTATGGAGTGAAGTGACATTAATTCCATCACCTGGTTACTACCTCCTAAATTCAGTACAGATTTTTGTAAAAATTTTGTATCACAGAGTAGTATACAAAACTCTTTGGATCTTTCTGAAAGAAGTATTTATGATAGTTACCTGTGCATTGTAAACAAGCTCTGTACATTAATCCCTGTACATTAATGTTTTACATTAATAAAAACCAGGGTGTTTTTCTATTTTCTGTTGCTTCTATTCCACAGTAATCTCTGTCTCCATAATGAACAAGATTTCATAAAGCAGACTTCCAATTTAGTCCATATCAGAGATTAGAAGAGATTAAAAAAAAAAAATCACTTTTTCAGCCACCTTTAAAATGCATTTATAAAATTTGTGCAGACGTATCTTTAAACCATGCTCAATTTTTCATAAAGCTACTTGTAACAAAACACTTTTTTTCAGTACAGAGTCATCACACCCTGTGGAGCCTAAAGTCATTATTAAGTCTGCTAAGAGCTGCTTCTGTAGTTTTGCTTCAACAATCCTATCCCAAACAACACCATTGATGCAACTCAAGAGGATTTAGTTAAAAGCTTTCCACTGCCCTAGTCCTAATCTCTGTTATTTGTAGGCTTTGGAATAAACCACCACAAAAAAATGTGGCTGATACTCAAGATGACACATCACTCTTCCAGGCTTAGCCCAGGCTCTCTCTCACTTTCCAACTCTGTACCTCATGACCAAGCACCACACAGAGAACATTATTTTTCAGCACTAAATTCTCCTGAAACCCAAACTCTTCCTCAGAAAGACTAACTTCCTAAAGAGATGTTGCCATCTGTCTCCTCCTGCCCTGCCCTGATCCTTCCCAAAAGATACTCAGCTGTTTTTCTTGAATTTCATGGACATTTAGTAACCTCTTCCTCTCTTGTTTGGAAGAGAAACTTGGCTGATTCACAATGGAACACAGATTGGGAAACATATTACAGAGAAGTATATAATCCTGTAGTTGCAATTATTTTTATATTTTGACTAATACACAGTGCTGCCAGAAGGCACACTAAAATGAAATGTAAGTCAGTGTCATTAATCATCTAACTAGGAAGGAGTATAATGAAGGTGTGAATAGTACTGAGTAAAAATGGTTTTTGACTTGGCTATAATTCATATGTTTACGGTCACAGATGACTACATTAGTCAGTTGTTCCATTCAGTTATAAACATATTTTTCTATGAATAATTAACTTTAGATACCCTTTATCTGTACATTAATTTTCCTATGTGCTTTTGGAGTAATCATGTCATTTGAAAAACAAAAAAACTTGTATGAAATGGATCAACACAGTAAAAGAGAGTTTTATTGCTTGCAAGCAAACTTGTTCACATCTGTTTGGGGCATTATTTCTGTTGACTTACTTGATAGTAGTACCCATGATTCCATGATCTGAAGCAGTGGTCATATTGTTTAGTAAAAACATGGGACATGCAGGTCAAAGCATGAAAATCTTGATTTAAAATTGTTTTATGTTAAAAAAGTTCTAAGCAAGCAAGAAGCAACAGTGTGAAAGCTCTGTTCCCGTGTGGGGTACACATCAGCTTTTGTGCTTCTCTGCATCTACCACTGCTCTCAGGTATTCAGGTCATTCTTCACTTGTTTTGTCCAATTATTTGGACAGGTTGCTTCCATGACCCCAAATGCTGGCCAGTACCCCTAGTGACAGGTGCATCCTTTCATGCACCAATAACTCCAATAGTTTGGTTTAAGTGGGGGAGTCCCAATGCAGGGGTTGTCATGAAGGATATTTAAGGGCTTTCCATGCCCTCTGACTTTCAGAAGTCCATACCGAGAATTTTCAGTGGAGAACCATACAAGGGTTTCGCCAGTACCCAGTAATTGCAATCCATAACTGACACCATCCAGCCATACCTGAGATAACTTGTAGTCCTTGGTTCTGGAGTCTGGCAAACAGCCTCTTTTCAGTTGCTTCCCAAGCTTCTTTTTTCCTATGAGATCTCAAAATTAAATATATTACTGCTTCTTTGCTTATTTGTGCCATTTTCTTGGACACCCGGTTTCCAGATGGTCCCAAGAAATGTAACAGACTTACATTAGCATTGAAGCACTTATTTTGAGTCTTGATTGCTGGTAGAATACTTCCCTTTTTTTTTCTTTTGGCACAATCCATTTTAGCTGCACCTTCCACCTAGCGTTTGGGTTTCCCCACTAAAAAGCAAACAATCTCTAACTATCAAGAGGTAGTACAGAAAAAGGCATCCTTAAGATTGAGCAAGGTAAACTATTTGTATTCCCCTTTCAGTGCTGTCAAGACTGTGTACAGATTAGCTACTACTGGGTGAATACCAGGCACTTTTTATTAATCACCCTTAAATCTTGTACTGATCTATAACTGGTTTTGGGAGAACAAGCACTGGGGTAGCTCACCAGGTGTAGAAAATTTATCATCTGGTAACAATTTCTGTAATTTCATTCAAAAATTCTGGTCTTGTGCTGTATTTCACAGTATGCAAACATTTTCATTTTATTTTGGAAGGTGTAAAATTTTTTTGTTGTACTATCAGACTTTTTGCCTTACTATTCTATCATCTGCCATTTAGAACTTTTATTTAAAGGTTTTTCAGGAAAGACATTTGTAGAAAACTTTCCCTTTTATTATTTTGCATATAATGTGTTCTAAGAAAATAATAATTTATAACAAATATATCATTAGCAAACATACTTAAGTAGTCACTCTTCCTTCATATTAGCATAACCAATACCATCATGAAGCTTAATCTATTCCATGGGGAATTAACATTCCAGTTTTAATTTTTTTTATTGCTCATAGAACAGTCCTTTGAAATGGCTAACCCTGACTTTCCACAGCTTCATGTAAGATACTGCAGTCCATAGATGGGATCAAACTTCAGTGCAGCCAACAGGACATTTATTATTTGCTTCAGTTTTGAATCACCTTTAAAATGTGAGAGAAGCACACAACACAAGCAATTTTCCCCTTTCCTACCTATGGTTACCTTTCTTTTTGCTGTATAGTTAGAGCTGGGCAGCATCTTAGATGACCTGCATAGCTGTCATCTTAGATGACCTGCATAGCATCTTTCTTCCAAAAATGCAGGTTAAAACTCTCTCAGAAAGCAGCAAACTCACTCTGATCCTCCCCAGCTGAAAACTCAGAGATCTATAATTTTCTTGGGCAACAGCATACATTCAGCACTACACATAATAGGAGTGTTTTATAGAGGCATTAAGATTTATTCATCTTGGGTTTGCCAATAAAGGGGTAAAAATATTACTTGAGTATGTCCAAATTGTGATTTTTTTAAAAAAAAAGATACATTCTGTGTTACTGCGGGTCATTGTACTTGCATTTATTTAATAGTTAAAAATAGTCTAAATTTCATGTAATTGACTCAGTAAAGAGTCAGTAAAACTAAACAAATTTCTCTGGCTTAAAAAACAGGAAATTCTGATGTTTTAGGGTTTTTTTTTAAATGAGATATTTGGCTCCAAGCCAGTTAGATTCCCCTCACTGGTGTGCTGTTTGCAAAGTGTAGGTAAGGCACTGGAGTTTGAGCCATTTGCTATTACCATATGGGAACATCACTTCTCTAGTGCTGAGCAACATGACAGCTGGGATCAAATGCTTGAATTGAAACTCTGTCTTGACAAAATGGAAAACATCTCATATGATAGCCAGATATGAAAGAGATACCATAAAAAACGGGTTGAACACAAGTTCCCCCTCAAACTCAGTTCAGACCCTGAATAAAGGTTCTTTGACCTTGCACAAAAACTCTAACCACAATCTATTAAAAAACAGAATTGCCTTGAACAAAACTGAAAAATGAGCTGAAAACATAAAGATATATCTCTTCAAAGTATCTGATTGTACTCATCATGACCAGATAAAACGTAGTTTTTCCAAGAGCGAAGAAAGGGTTTGGAATAGACAGCTGACACAAGTGAAGGAAGAAAACATTGCCAATCTGCCCCCTTTGTACTGAATAACAGCTGATCTAGACTGTGAAATTTACAGACGATCCAGGAAACATTTGAAAGCATCACTGTTATATTTGATTATCAGGCATAATGTTAAAAAAGAGGCATACTTTTAACATTAAACACAAATGTGCAATATTTGCATTCACAATGTGTAAAGAACCCCCTCAGAGAATTTTGGGAAAAAACAATAAATCAAATATATGCAGTAAAATTTACAACACAAGAAAAGAGAAGTAAATTACCAAGTACTGTAAGAGTGTAAAACCAGACTGAATATTCTGTAACTTCAACATACAATCACAGGTAATCTTATCATGAATGACATCCTATTACAAATTCAAGTCTGACTTACCTACACTTTCCATGGTTCCCTTTAATTATCATTCAAAACAATCAATAAACACAACCAGCAGTACACCATTGTATATATTCAAGAGAACTAGCTGTTCCAGTAATCTCTACAGCCAATATATGGGAATATAATGGTGCAAGAAAAGAAATTTAGACTAGCTCTTAGCAAGTATAGTAACTTATAAGCAAGACAAGGTGATTTGAGACATTAAAGTAATATGATATAATTGAAAGGGCAAAAAGTTCTGTTGCCTGCTTCCTATCAGAGAAAGAAATTACTGTAGTCTAAGACAGTTTCTTATACTGTCAGGGTTTATTATTCCATGTGAGACGGCAATGACATAACACCAATGTGATGCAGAAAGTCGTTCCACTTTATTCTGCAGCAGTGCTTCTTGTAAAGCTTTTTACCTTCCATGCATGCAACACAGAACTCTACATATGGTTTGTACACGCACCATGCAATTATATAATTGGTTACAGGTGATAAACACAAGCTAAGCATGCACCATATGATTGGTACATGCAGATCACTAATTTTGGGCAATATTTCCTGTATTCCTTGGCCAGCAAGGAATTTCCTACTTTTGGGCAAGATCCAGTTTTCTCTGGCCAGCTGCTTCCTTTCTTGCAGCATCAGCAAAATACTTCCTCTTATCTATCTTCAAAGACTTTCATAGGTCTGTTAAGACAGACCAGCTGTTAAGACAGGCCAGACCCCAACATTATACACCTTATTTTAGAGACCCATGCACTTAAACCAGGCACATATGTGACTCAAAAGTGATTGAAAATAACATGAAATGAGTGTAAGCTTCTTGGCATTTTTTAAGAGAGCTGTCTAAAACCTTGGTCTAAAGTGAGCTTGTAAATGTCCCCCAAAATTAATGAGTGCCAGCTACTGGCAGCATTGATGTAAGTGGACTGGGTACAAGATGCTGGAGTGGGGATTTCTGAGCTCCTGGCCTATGCTGAGGTGAGTGGATGTTTCTTAGTGCTGGTGACTAGAGTTAATATTGGGATGGAAACAATAAATGCCCCAAAAAAGGCTACCAGGGGCACCAATAACGGAGGGGTATCACTGCTGGCAGCTACTGGGGTGGAGTATCCTCTCCAAACCTCGTGTAGGTGAGATGCATGTTACCATCACCAGCAAACTTCAATCTGGACCAGCCAGGCAAGGGGCTCTGAGATGAAGGCAGGAGCACCAGGAGGGCAGAGGGGGATCTGAGATGAGGGCAGGAGCACCAGGAGGGCAGAGGGGGATCCATGAATGTGAACCATGAGTGTGCTCATGAACGTTAAGAGTGTCCCCAGAGTGTTGCACCAGCAACCTTCTGCCTGCCAGCCCAGGAAGAGGAGCAGGCTAGGCTGGGAGCCCTCCGTGATGTGCTGCTAGAGGCAGAGCCTCCTTGCTACCAGCATGAGTGACCAGCATTTTCAGTGTCCTCTGTGTGTGTCTGTGTGTGTCCCCAGAGGACACTGGGGGTGGCTCCATCAGCTCCATCAGCTCGGCCAGGGGAACCCCCAGGCCAGAGCTGCTGGAGGAGGTGATTGCTCATAACATACCTGGACAGACAGGACTGAAATGAAGAGTCAAGGAGACTATATTTTCTTGCAATCTTAGTTTTAACAGCAAAGCTCACTCAAAAAATTTCCTCCCAATTTACCAGGACTTCACTTCACCAGTCACTGAGTTGGACTGTGAAATTATATAGTCAACTGTGTCATTGAAATCATCTGAGTAAAAAAATGTTTGTTATACACAAAGAAAAGCAATTACTTTTAATACAAATCATGCCACTGAAACCTCACAAATGGTTGCATCTGCACAATAGCTGAAGTGATTACAGGAGAGAGGAAGTTCTTATGCTTTGAATCACTTGAATTTAACCACAACTAAAGTAAAGATCTCCCAGCAGAATTTCTTCTTCTTACTGACAGCTATTGCCAGTGCCATTTCAAGCATTTCTAAAGACAAAAAAAAGTTATGAATCAATAAAACTCAAAAAAGACCAAGCAGATAATGTTGGGGGTTTTTTTGTTGTTTGTTTAATAATTTTAATCATTTTCTGGTATGCATCTTCTGAGATATATTGCTGTTATTAAAAGTGAAAAAAATAAAGCTGAAGTGTAGATCAGGAAGTAATGAAATCTCCACTGTGGTGCATAATGGGGGAGATACTTTTTCTTTGCTCTTCATCCTGTGATCCCTCACAACACAGAGGGATTCTCTTAATACTTTTCTGGGGTTGTTTAAACTACTGCCAGCTGAGTATGGATCTCTGGGTCTGAAACATCACCTGTCAGCCAACTCGTCAAATGATTTTAACCACTTAGTAAGGACTCTCTTGGGATCAATAGAAATTACTTATTTTGGTTACACTGTATCTTCAGTGAAATATGAACATGAACACAACCTGCTTTTCTTTTACATTGTATGACAAGCCAAGTTTTTGCAACAGCCAGAGGGGTGCTCTTACTCTTTTGGAAACGTTGCAAAACTCTCTACATATATACACAGTAAGGGTGTGGTATGGGTCTTTTTGCCTCACTTTTCACACTGAAGTGTGAAACAAGGAAATGGAAATTGAGTTTAACTGTTCAGGCTCCTTGTTTAGGTTGTTGCAACTTTTGAGATGTGCTGTATTGCAGAAATTCAACAAAATCTGATAGCTCACTTAGAAATCAGTTAAAGGGACAAAAAATAAAGCATCCAGCTTTAGTGTGTCCAGCTAAATAATATAGGTTTTGCATTAATGAAGGTGATAGACTTTCTTAAACTTCTGCAAGAAGGGAATACAAGAAAATAAACTCCTTATTTCAAATTACCTTCGAATAGACACACAGGTCAGACAGAACTATAAATTAATCACTTGTGAGACTTCACAGTCTTTTGGCTGTATCCTACGCTTATTCTGTTTAATAATTCTGTGCCTTGGAAGGAAAGCTGTGGTCTGGTCCTACTTGATGCCAGCACAGTCAAAGTCTCCCAGCTTCTGATAGTGACCAAACTGTCTAAAGGGAGCAGGAAATCAAATGGCCTACCTTGAGATCAGCACTCTGTCTCCAGCAGATATTCTACAGCTAACACTGTGCCATATCCTACAAGCATCTTGGTGATACAAATTAGTCAATTGTCCACTGGCTGGGAGGGCATATCATCTCAATTGTCATATTTACCCACAGTATCTAAACTACTGTTGGGGTGCATATAAACTGATTCTGGGAAACAGATCTATAAAGTTTTGTGCAGCTTAACAAGAGGGCCAGCAAGACTTCAAAGATCCAGACTACTCATGGGTTTTTTATATTTCAGCTGTAAAATCATGGTCATTACCTCTATTAGAAAACAAAATAAATCTTTTTTATTCTTAATTGAAAATGTTCTTAACGCCATTAAAAAGAAATAAAAATCATAGTGACTGCTCTTCAACCAGCAGGCTGATATTCCACAAACCACACATAAATCAAAATGTGTGAGCCAGTCTCTGACAAACTAAGATAAAGTGCAAGGTTAAGGATCCTATTGCCATGGGCATCAGTTTAAGGGAAGAATCCTTCTTCTACTGCAAAATCTTTAGAGGACCAAATAAGTCTCTGAATCAGTCAGTTAGGAAAAGGGGAGAAAGCTTGGAACTGAAAGAGTGATCAGGTTTTGGAAATCACCTATGTAATCAGAGTTAATTAATTCACCAGCTCCAAAAAGCATTGACCCTCTGCAGTGAACAAGTAAAAGGTAAGGAACGTTTCTCCATTGCCTCTTTGAAGACAAAGGTTTGAAAATTAAAATTTTAAGTTGTGTCTAACAAAACCTTAGAAACAGCTTTATTTTAGAAAATGAGGCACCCTGTTGGAAGTTGTTGATAGAGCTTGTAGTTGATACATTAAGGGGGCTTGTGCCTGATACACCGAGCCAGTGAGCTGCAGACTGGATACACCAAGTGAGCAAGAAGTAAACTTTTCCATATATCAGGTGAGCCAGCCAATGAACTTTGGGAAGTGGACATGATGATTGCCACTCTCAAAACCTTCTATAAGCGAGTGCCTAACCTGTCACAGGGGGCTGCGCTGCCAAAACCTACACAGTGCCACACTCTTTGCCATCTGTGCTGTCCTTCGCTGTCCTGGCTGCTCCCACCAGGCTGCCTGTGACCCCCAAGCCTGCTAGTCTCACTGTCATGGCTCAGCTCCCTTGTGCTGGCTCACTGGCCAGCTCTTGGAGGGACTTCACCAGGAAAGACCCATCGCACCCTACAGTGCTGGACCCACGGTGGTGGCACCCCTTTTCCTGTGCTTCTTATAATTATTCTGCCATTTTCCAACTTTTCTGGTTTTCTCTCTTTTTTTCTCTTTTAGAAAAAATAAAGTTCCATTATATGTTTGGATCCCAACATTTAACCTTGTTTTTGTTTTAATGTTACTTTCAGGTATGTTTAGAACTGACATACTTTCCACAGTTGTGGATTGGGGCAAACTTGCCTCTAATCCCTTTAAGACAATAGGAGCACCCTCTAAAAGCTCAACTACAAATATAAACTGGAATTTCATGTCTCATAATTCTACAAGTATATAATATGCAGTAGTGTACCTTCAATGGAGCAGGAGCTTTTACATGAAGTGCTTGTGGTATTCTTGAGAAAGGTACAGAGGAGTGTGTATCAAACATAGTATTTCCGTACACAAATACTGTGTTTCCCATACAATAGTACTCCAGTAGTGCCTGCCAAAGTTCTTAATACAACCTTTAAGAATTGAAGGCACTGTTCAGTTTGCAACTTCACACATTTCCTGAAATTGCAATGACTGCCCTAGGGACCATCTACTCTAAAGAGAAAGCAACTGCCATGAGAATCCCAATACCATATTTTATGCCTGCATCAAGGTATTTGTCCTTAGATGAGAGTACTAATATGCAAAGGGGAGAGGAGGAGAAATAGAAGCACTGTTCCTCAATTTTTCCAGCTTCTTCATGCATGGGCATGTGTCTTCCCATGTATCTGAAAGCACAGGAAATAGCTAACCAGGATCTTTAGCACATCTTTTTGCATAATTTTCAAAGTGGTTTATGACACTGAAAGCTCTGTAGAGGAGTTACTACATCAGTCTTATCATCAGTTTCTACAAAGTCCTATTGCCTTCTGCATGGGGCTCCCTGGCAGGGAACTGCAGGGTAGTCTACCTGGGATGTGGCTAGGAAATGTCCAGTCCCAATCACAGATGTTTCCAGAGGTCTGTGAGACCACTGTCAAAACCACATTGCCCATGGGGGAAAAAAAAATTTAATAAAAAAAATTTAAAAAAAGCACATTCAGGCAAAGGAGACCCTGCTCACACATACTTAAGAAAAAGTTGCAGCCACAAGGGGGAAAAGTAAGGGAGGAGGCACATGAAAGGAAATGTCATTGTGGTCAGAGCTGGAGATATATTTGAAAGGATATACTCCAGAACAGGAGCATTACTCAGGGATATTACTGAAACTTTGAGCCCAGGGCAGCTCATTCCAGAACATGAACACCAACAGAGGAGCTGTTGCCTGTGGAAGACCCTATCTGGAGAAGAGGAAAATTAATAATTTGGGAAGCAACAGGTGTCATACACACCACTGGACATGTGACCCCCAGCTCCCAAGGCTGTTTATTGCTCAGCCAAAGAGATTGGGATGGGTGAATGTAACACACAATGAAAAAACAGTGGAAGGTGATACTAAGAAGAAAAGAGAGGAGCTGTAATTGAAGATGAGCCTGGGAAAGAGAGAGGAAAACTGTCTCCCTAAGTGTCTTTTTAATGTTTTTGATTGTTTTTTGCTTTCTTTTTCTCAAATCAGAGATTTTCTAGTCAGTGATCAGGAGTTTATGTTGACAATACACTGCATTGACTTAAAATCTCAGTTGAGACTGGTTTGCTTCCCAGGGACTCATCTTCATGAAATTCCATAGGAGTTTTATATAACAGATTGAATCTGATGTCACAGTGTCAGAAGTGGGACAGAGTTTTTATTTATATACTCTCACAGGAGTCTAGTTAAATTCTAAACCTAACAGCATGCAGCTTGCTAGTCCCTGCTGGGAATCTAAATGGAAGGATATACAGCCTGCACCCAGATAACATGGGGCCACTGCCCTCCTGCAAAAGTGAATGCTAAAACTGGAGGGTAACACAGCTTGTATTAGACTGCACAAGAAAACAGAGCCAGATAAGTTCACATGTTGGCTTTCAGCTCCTGGTGAATATGAAACTAAGAGGTAAACTTGGGGTACTGAATCTTCAAAAAGTACATTAAGCAGCCTTGCCTTCTCAATGAGATTTTATGCAAATCTCTATTGGTTACCAGGACACATTCTTAAGAACTACTGTCTGCACCCTAAGTAATTTTCTCACCATGAGAACCCCCTCACCCCAAGGAAAGGTACGATCATTTTGTCACTTGAAACTTGTCCAATTAGATGTGAGAAAGCAGGAAAAAAATTCAGGAATACCTTAGGGAGTATTGGCAGGAGGCAATTAAATTACTTTTCTCTTTCTCATTTCTGAGATTTTATGAAACTGGAAGCTTTCCTAACATAGATTAGATTTCCAAGCCTCTGATGAATTGAACCAGTGTTTTATACCTACTGTCTGAATGAATATTTTCTTTTCTGAGCTCACTATTTAAGACTAGCTTTGACTTCTAGTCACCTTCTCACAACATTTTTAGGCAATTTCTAAGAAATTTCAAGATTTATGAAATCTAGTCCTACTCATATACATCTTCCTCTATCAAGAAGACATTTTTTCCCCAAAAGGGGTCCCAAATAAACCCCTTGCTTTTAATTTATTACTGAAAACTACCTCTCTTGCTATATTATGAATAGTTAGTGCTCAATTTTTCATACCTTTTTATCTCCCCATGTTATGCTTATATGACTGCATTGTTTCATTATTTATTAGAGTTAGAGGGAGTAATTATCTCCTTATATTTTCTCCTTGCCTGCTAAGAAAAAAAGTACAAGAATTCTCAAAAGGGATTAGTTTTACACCCGAACTTGCCAGAAAGTGTTCCAAGAGTTGATCTTCAGGCACACATGACAGACAGATAAATTTGGGCCACAAAGAGTTACAGTTATTTGAGCAAAAGGCAAGCAAGTTTTGAGGGAAATGCTGTTTAACAATAAAGGACAAAATCAAAGTCCCAAAAAAACATGACAAAAGTAGAGGTTCCTACACTGATATCTGCAGAAGATTATGTCTTCTGAGGTAAGCAGGCTGAAGAGTACTGGTGGGGGACAAGAGTATCAGCAAGTGGCAGAATGGATTTGTCCAAAAAGGAATTGCAGGGAAACCCATCCTATAGATGTGATAGGAGGTCTGATTGAGGCAGATCTGTGGGACTACAGGGTCCAAAGCTAAAATACAATCACTACTAGTGTCAGAAACCGTAATGAACATATAATAACCAGATTTCTTCACTACTGTTGAAAAATCATAGAATCATACAGTCATAGATTTATTTAAGTTGAAAAAGATCTCCAAGAAAACTCCAGTTGTTAACCCAGCAGTGCCAAGTCCAACACTAAACCATGTCCCTAAATGCCACATCTATGTCTTTTAAATCTCTCCAGGGATATTGACTCCACCACTTCCCTGGGCAGCTTTATCCAGGGCTTTTCAAGCCATTCAGAGAAGAAAAAATTCCCAACATCTAATTTAAACCTACCTGGCACAGCTTGAGACCATTTCCTCTTGTCCTATTTTTTTTCACCTGGGATCAGAGACCAACCTCCCCCTTGCTACAACCTTCTTTCAGGTAGCTGTAGAGAGCTAAAAGCTCTCCCCTAAGGCTCCTTTTCTCCAAACTAAACAAACCCAGCTCCCTCAGTTGCTCCTCATAATGGCCCAATAATAAGATATTATTATATTATTATTTAAATATTCTACTATGTCTCCATCTCTGGCATCAGCACTTTTTTGAGTAGGCGAACACTGAATAGTATTCTGTGGTTTTGAAGTAGAAGGGATAAATATTTCTAGAATTATAGGCAAGTTACGCAGGAAGATGGGATATAATCAGTATATTATCTAAAATAAGCATAATAGTGCAGATCACATTCTTATAGAGTTATCTGTGCATTAATGCAACTGATTCAGTTGATGTCTTCTAACAGTGACATAAGAGACAAGAAGCAAAGGTGTGCAGCATGACTGGATTATTAATTCAGGTCATTTCCAGGAAGAAGTGACCTTTTACAGCTACAGCACTGTGAGAACACATAAGTGGAGCAGTTGCTGCTTAAAGAGATTAGGTGTTAGGATTTCTAGAAGAGGTTTAAAAGGGGTTAAAAAAGAAAACAGCAAGGATTGTGATGAAATTCAAGGCATTCTAGACTGGTCAGGCTATGACAGCACTGCTGCAAGGGGAAAAAGGTAGGGGAGAAGGCACTTATATTCATGTGTAAGCATGTCTTTTTCATGAAAATCTAAAGATCTGGTATAGCATACTTTAGGAAAGAAAATTGTTTTTCTGATTACTTTGGATGCTATTAGAGACTTACACTCTCATACTAAAATGATCACAGTGAAACTCAGAACATGCTGATATCAATGCCACCTTCTCAAAATGTGAATTCCACTTGGTGAACAAAAAAGTAGCTCACCAATACCTAATAGTGATCTCAAAGGGGCAATCTACTTGTCCAAAGCACATCAAATCCTGCACCACAGTGGCAAACTTGTTTATAGCAGTAACTTAGTCATCCAGACCTAGTAGCTATGTACTCTTCACAGAATAAAATCTGTGAAAGTTTGGAAGACATCCACTCTATCCTCAATATAATCCTGAGCTTTATTTAATTAGCGACCATAGTATCTTTATAAAACACTTCTAACCCCAGTAGTGGAAGAGAAGTTACTATAAAGCCCACTCATCCTGCCATTTTTCAAGTGGTGGAGCTGTATCAAATATCACATACACAGGCAAAAAAGTTATTCATAAAAGCACAAGAAAGAAATGGAAGGTTGTTTAGAACTTAAAAGCTTTTTTCGATCTTCATGTCCAGCTGTACCATGCATCAGCCTACTATTAAAAATACTTAGGCACAGTGGGACTTCTAGCCTACAAAGGGATTTAATAATCCCAAAAGGCCTCACATTCTTTCAAGACTCTATGCTGTGAGTATTTAAAAGTAATTCTTCCCACTCTGTAATTTTCCCTGCAGATTCTACAGTTAGGATCATTTCCAATGGACCCCTGAGTATTAAGGACCAATTATCAACAGAAAAACAAACAGGATTTCTGGGCTATCATTCATCCCTCTAATGTTAGGTATTATCATTCATCACGGGAACAGGAAAAAGTTATAGAAGTTCACACTGTCCTGCACAGTTAAGCTTTGAAGCTTTATATATTGCTTTTCATCCCAGAGCCTCTTCTGGAATTAAAAGTTCATTTTAAAACTCAGCACAATGTGATATATATCTCTAGTTTCAAAAGGGACAAGAATAAAAATTCATTAAATTGTCCAAAAGCAGTAATCTGAAATTCAGAAAATTATTTCATAGAGCTGATCTTATTTAAATACAAAATGCCTTGCAATAGACAGCAGGGTTTGGGAAAGAAAACAAAATGTACACCTCACAATTAATTACTTCAGAAAAGACATATGAACTGACTTTTATACATGTTTCATTTTTTCTAAAAAGATTAAAAATTAACAGTTTAACACTAATAACATGGCATTTTCATTGTTTATATCATTATTACTATTTCCCAGTACCCGAAAGGTCCAGTCAGGCAAAGATTAAACTAATGAGAGGTGATATAGAAACAGACCTACAAAAATTTTGTTAGCCTTGGCTTCAAGCAGAAGGTAAATTAACATTAATTAAAAGCATTCTACATTCTCCAGTGTTTTCCTAAGGTATTTTAAGAGGACAAACAGGAAACAGATCTCTGGTTCTCTGCAGCACTGTGCAGAGACAAAGCTGTAATCTTTCTTACTTGCCATTTGCTTCTATAGTGACAAAAAGTCTAGGCATGTTAGCTCACGTACCTCCTCAGAAGAACAGAAAAAGAGACTTCAGATGTGTATGGGCCATGAGCTCAGGGTTGTGAAACCTGGACACAGTTGCTTCTAGAATGAAAGCTCAACCCACCACTATCACTGTGCTTGAAAATGGGAATTTTCTTGTGCACAATAGTAAACATGGAAGCTGCAATTATGATCAATACATAGAAAGATCAATACATATGGAGTCAAGCTTACCTCCCACAGTGTCTCACTGCCTGCTTCAATTTAACACTAATTAGATGCCTGACACTTGATTGAGCTGTTTTTTATTATACCCAGAATTGTGTTACTCATATGCAGCACATAAGAAATTTCAAACTTCTGCTGATATCATCAGACTTCAGAGTGCTGGTATGAGATAGAACATTTTCATGTTTTTGCATGAGCTATCTGACTGAAATATGGGAAAGAGAACACCAAGGAGTAACGCTGGTGTCAAGACAACATCCACAATGTCTATATTGCTAGTATATTACTGGCTAAGCAATAATCATATTTTTTCAACATATGGTTCCAGAACACAATACACATCATAGCCTTTTGAATTCACATTTCATATTTATTCAAACATTGAAAATCCTGAGGCTAACTGTACCTCCAGCCATCTCCTAGAAAGAATCTTTGCCAGACACAAATATGTGCCCTAATTTCCATAAGACTTGAGTGTTTGTGAGTAAGTACATTCATTGTTTCTGCTGCAGAAAGAGACTGAGTCCTTCCAGTAGGGATTGCACTCTACAGGCATACCTTTTTCACGTCCAGGGCATAATTCCAGGCAGTCTACATGCAAAAAAATACCTTTATTATGTGATTTAGGTTATGTACACCTACATAATGTACATCTCCCTGGGCATGCTGTCTAGCACCTCATTCAAGCTATACAAGAAATATAGTGGGCATAATGTTTCCTGGTTTTTACCTTAGTCCAAGAACATCTTGAATTTTGAGTTCATAGGGGAGGACTCAAAGAGAAAAGAGGACTCACAACTGATTAAATTAGGCACACTACTAAATAAAGTAGTCAACCAGTTTGCAGATCGGAAAGACAACTTTCTGGGACCACATTAATTCAAGGGGAAAGCTCAAAATCCAGGCATAATGTACTCATTACAGTGAACTCAACAGGTTCCTCACAAAGACAAGAATACCCCTGCATTTCTGTCAGACCTCCCTAATCCTTCACAGAGAAGACCCACACAGCTCCAGAATGGGATGCTACCCATGGAATACAGTCCTTCACTAACTTCTCCCTATGGGCTCTTCCCATGAGCTGCAGTTATCCAAGATCTGCTCCAACGTGGATCATCTTCCTGGAGTACATCAAAACAGGCTACTCCAGTGCCTGACAGGCCACAGTTACCACCATAAATTCTTTTCCTGTGTGGGCCTGTCTACACAGGTGATGGCTCCTGCCAGGATCCTGCTCCATCATGGACTCTCCAAGGGCTGAAGTTTCCTTTAGGGCCTTAGTCTCCCACCCCAGCAAGGGGATACATGCATTTAACCAGGTTTTTTTTCACTTCTCTCCATGAGGAGCAATTATCTTTGACATGCATGCCAAATTAAAACAAAATTTTAAAAATTGCCTGATAAAGAAAATATGTTTATCATGTCAAAAACAATAATGTTATTCTTAGAAATGTACTAACATTTTGATACAATTTTAATGGGGACAAAGTTGTTGAAGCAAAAGCAAACTGTTTATTAGTTAGAGTTCAGCTGAGCCAAGTGTCTGTCACCCTCCCTGAGAGCTGAGCACAAACACACACCCTTCAACAGAATGGCTACATTTTATACCCTGTCCCAGCCAGGGGACAGGGCGGTCCCTGTCCCCCTTCCCATGGCTGGGTAGTCAGGAAGTTACATTCTCTCCCCACCGCCTACTTTTTGCCACTCTCCTTCCTTCATCCCACCACCTTCTCAGTCAAGTCTTCAACCCCACCCCTCTCCCAACTCACAGCTGCAGCCAATAAACCCACCAGAACAAATCTAAACCAACACCAACAACACACAAAACCAATAATTTCCATTATTTAACTTAGTAACCTTTTAGCTTCAGCAATATCACCCATCTCTCACATTATTTACAGGAATACAAGCAGCACCGTCAAGAACCTAATGAAACACAAAGTGGGATTCACCACAAGTGAGGTAAAAATCCAAAGGCCAAAATGCTCACTTTCAATAGTGGTGTAAGATGTCACAATTCCTGCTCTGAATTAAGCAGAATAAAGGTTTCTACATAACATTTAACTGCACTATTGTTTCTTTTGTAGCATCCATTGCTCTTTAGTTTTACAAGTTTTTCAAAATGGTACGGTATTGGTTTTGCTTAGCCCAGAACATCAGCAAGGTATCTGTAGCATCTAAGAGAAATTTAAACCCTTTAAAAGCTGCTGTGGTAGGCCTGAAGAAGTGTCTGATGGGTTGGGAGAAAATGCACCCCTGTGTTCATGTGTTGGTTTTGCTTAGCCCAGTTTTTGCTAGTGAGTGGGGAGTGGCACAAAGATGGCTCCTGTGTGTCCTGTGTGAAGGTTCTGGAAGTTTTTCACCATGGCCAGCAGAGCCAATCTCTGATGGCTCTGAAAGATGATGCACATGGTGCTGGCCAACTCTGGGCCAATTAGAGATGTTAGTTACACCTCTGTGAAAACATATTTAAAAAGAAATCAAAACAATGTGAGCATGCACTTCTCAGCCAGAACAGGTGAGAATATTTGAAGGGAAAACAACATGAAGACACCAAGGTCAGTGGAGAAGGTGGGGGAGGAGGTGCTCCAGGCACCAGAGCTGAAAACCCTCTGCTAGCCATGCTGAAGACCATGGGGGGAGCAGGTTGTCCCCCTGCAGCCCATGGAGTCCACAGGGGTGCAGAGATCCACCCACAGCCCATGGGGAGCTGCCCACGCCAGAGGAGCAGGTGGATGCCTGGAGGAAGCTGTGATCCAGTGGGAGTCCTGGTAGAGAAAAAGGCCTTGTTCCTGAAATAGAAACAGCCTGGCCTCATCTCGGAAGTCTGCACCCTGTGGACAAGGACTCATGTTGCAGCAGAAGTTTGGGTGGGATGCTGCCTGTGAGATTGGACCCCTGCCAAAGAAGTTTGCAGAGGACTGTCTCTGGTGGGAGAGACCTCATGGCTAAGTAGAGGACTCCCTCATCTCCCTGAGCAGTGAAGGAAATTTTGGACTGACCACAAAAAAACTCCCTTACCCTGCCAGCCTCCTCTGTTAGTTGGAAGGAGGGAGGGGGATGAGTGGAGAAATGGTCTTATGAGCTTTTTTTTACTTCTCGTTTGTCTCCTTTGACTCTGTTTAGGGTTAGGTTTGCAACTTTAAGTTTTAAGCGTGTTTTTCCCTTTTTCAGTGTGTTCTCCCACTGGTTCTTTGTCTCAACTCATGAACCCTGGGGGGGGGGGAGGGGGGGGGTCCCTATCCGCTGCAGAGGTGTGTCAGGAGAGAACACAGAGAGCAGATGTCATAGGTGCCTGGCATTTGGCCAGGATCAAACCACGACAGGTACATATACAAAAAGAAATTTGTGTTTCAATGGATTGAAATTTTCCGAGATAACAATCCTTTGATCACAAAAATATTTGACTGCTGCCACTACTACTGGCAACCGAAGTCAATTTCTGTGCTGCAGCTAGCTTTTCGGTTAATCAGTTTCAGAAATATCTTGAAACTGTGCTGTTTAAATGCTCATTTAAATCTCTGACTCTCCCTAAAAGATGGCATATTTTTTCCCATCCCTTCTGAAAGGCAATTCAATGATTTGGTACTAATGGTTGCACGGCAGTGCACAATCTCTTGATTTGTCCAAGTACTGTAGAAGATATCATAATGGCTTTTCCACATTAGCATTTGTGATGCAAGATCCATGATTACCACTCATTTGCCCAACAGTGACAGTTGCTGTCATGGTGCTATGAATAAGCCACCAAAGCTTTTACTCTGCTGTGCATCTCCAACAGAGGAAGGATTTGGGAAGAGCACAAATCGGGCATTTATATAGTACAAAGCTACAGATATATTTGTAGCACACTAAAGTGTCAGTGTATCTGTATTACACCATCTGAAGAGGATTTCTAGGTAGTTGTAATGACTTCCAAGCTAATCTTTGTAGAAGACAGAAATACAAGCTTATCACTTTGAGAAGATGTCTTAACCAAAGGTCACTCCCAGTCAAGTTGACACGCTTCAAAAAATTTCGCTATATTTTTCTGAGTTTTTAACATCCTTATCATGTCTTTTTTCTTTAAAAAACATTTCTGTCTGGATATCTTTAGAAATATCTTCACAGGAAAAAAAAGTTAGTTGTACTGTTCATAACCAAGAAAAAAGAAATAAAAGAATAAAATTTTTCAGCAGTCAGAAGAACCCCAAAAAAGTGGGGAAAAAAAAAAGTCCAGTAGCTTTAAGAGAGTAAGAACTGACAAAAATACAATGATTAATTATAGTTTCTAAGGAAAACTAACCACAGCATCCTTTTGCCTGTAGTAACAAACACAGAAGCTGTAACTGAAATATTCACCTTTGAACGAGTACTGAAACTGAAATTGACAGAGCATCTCCACTGGCTTGACAAGCTTCCTTGTGGGAGAAAAGTCTTCCCTATGATTCTCTGAGGTCCTATTTAATGATACAAAAGGATGAAGAACTTGCTCATACCCCTATTACAGTTTCTTAAGATTATAAATAAAAAATCCAACTGTTTCACTGATGTGTGAGTCCCAAGTTCATGCCAGTTAAGTCATAAATCAATTATGGAACCACAGATCAGTGAAAAATGAATGGAAGATAAAAGACTAAATCCTTCTAACCAAATGGGGTGTTTTCACAGATTCCTTAAGCTATCAAATAACATACGACTCAGTGAGGGAAAAGATATGTCTTTATCAATTACGCTCTTCCATGCCCAAATATTTATTCATACTTGTCTTGAAGGAGACATCTTGTAGAAATCTGCATAATATTCTACTTTACAATTGGTTATATAACAATTTATAATTTATAAAGTAATTATGTATCATATTAAATGGCTTTATCAAAGATTGCTTCAACTCCATTAGATACAAATGAAAAAAGGTTTCATTGCTTATCTCACTCTATTGTAGCTTTCTGTGCTCACTTAACCAAATTCTGATTTCAGTTATATGATTTTAATATCTCATACAAAATTGCATGGTGGGGCTAAAGTCTCTATCACAAGTTCTTAAGGACTAAAATTCTTGAGGACAACTCTTTTTCAGTGAAGTGATAATACACAGACAGGAATTAAAGACTTGTGTGAAGTAGGAGGGCCATGGAATGACAAAGATCCATGAGAAAAAATCAGAAGACTGAGGGCAGGAATTAGAATATTAACCACATATTAGCTTTCACATGGTAAGGCTTTTATTTAGTGTCAACCTAAATTTGATAAGGATAAAAGACTGAGACAGGACAGGAAGAATCTTTGAGTATGCTGAGTTAACTAGTGAAATTTCCTGTTTTCTTCTACAAAGGGTCAGCTTTGATTTCTGTTTTTCAAAAGGTATAGCTCTATAATTTGGGAGGGGCTTGGCTGAGTTTGGCCTCTGAAATCACTCAGAGAGCTCTGCCTATTTGTTCAGTGTTCCTGTCACAGAATCATTTTATTGCAACTACACATCCTGTAGAGTATGTTTTATATAAATGTATTAAGACTGCATCCTGAGAGTCTAAAAGTTGTACTGGGACAGAAATATGCCCCTTGTTTACAGACAGAACTATTAACACAAGCAGAGTTTACAGAGAAGGAAGATTTAAATTAACATAAGCAAGAGAAAGGAATTGTTACAAACATGGCTGAACCAGCTGCATTTTCAGTAATTCACCTGTAGTTTTGAAGGGTGTAGAGAATCCGGTTTTTTTTTTTTTTTTTTAATTACAGTCTAGACTCAGAAAAGGCAAATATTAATCTGATTGTCAGATATGTCAGCTCAATCAGCCAGGCAGCTTCTCATTATTAGAGGAAAGGCTGGAAAAAGCTAGAAAAACTCTAAAGATGTAACTGCTGTGAAGGCACAAACTCTGAGCTCTGTTTTTGATACCCTCTCTGTAATGTACCTTCATGTTCTTAAGTCTGAGACTACTTAATGTGCAAAGCTGTTCTAAACCTGCTGTGAAGTACCTAAATCTGTAGCTGTGATCCTGAGCACTGTGGCTCAAACTGTCTGATGGCATTACTTCACAATTCTACCTTTCAGAAGAGCATTCCTTCTTCTCCCTCTGGCATCACCTATGTTTTTTGTCTCTGTGGGACATGGCTGTTAGGTCTACCCAAATGCCTCCTACGAGAGGCAGGGATTGGTCTGCGAGATGCATGGACACTGTATTTTGATTGGATGGGAAGGCACATGACTGACAGCTGCACAGACAATCTGCACCTAGCCTGCCAATTGGAGGGTATAAAAAAGCTTGTTTCTTTGTTAATAAAGGGATTTTCTGAACCCAGCCTGAGGAGGTCGTTGCCTTGCTCCCTGATACTACATGTTTACATGAACAGAAAACCTCTCACACTGATATTTTCTCTTTTCTCTTTTCTATTTTTTCTCTTTTCTCTTTTCTCTTTTCTCTTTTCTCTCTTCTCTCTTCTCTCTTCTCTCTCCTCTCTCCTCTCTCCTCTCTTCTCTCTTCTCTCTTCTCTCTTCTCTCTTCTCTCTTCTCTCTCCTCCCTTCTCTCTTCTCTCTCCTCTCTCCTCTCTCCTCTCTCCTCTCTTCTCTCTTCTCTCTTCTCTCTTCTCTCTTCTCTTTCCTCTCTTCTCTCTCCTCTCTTCTCTCTCCTCTCTTCTCTCTCCTCTCTTCTCTCTTACTTTACCATGAGGCCCAAGAAAAACCCAGAAACATAGGCAGCTACTGAGATGGTTATCCTACACAGGCTTGGACTCCCTGAATTCCATAAGCCTGCAGATATTTGCAAACATTCATCCTCTGCTTTCTACTCACTCATTTGTAGGCATTCACAGTCTGGGAGGGTGAGTGAGGCATAAATTGCACTTTTCATACAATATCCAACATTCTTTGCACCTGAATGAGAAAAAAGATGAAAGTAAAACTGTGTAGATGAGTCTTGGGTAATCACCTGTGGAGAATAGTCGAGATTACTGCACTCCTATCTTTGCATGTATATAAACTACACAGCTAAAAAGAAAATTAAGGTCACTAAAGATCTCATTTTGAACACAGAGCTTAGGTAGAAACCTGACCGCTCCAAAATCAGCAGCTAATAATTTTTTTTCATTTAATAAGTCTACTGTTTCACTATCAGGTTTGAAAGCCTTATAACCTAGGTATGGATGCACACCTGACTTGTGTTTGTCCTGAGGAGCAATATTTGATTTGTACAGAGCTCACATGCATTGCAAATTACAGTCTGTAATATTAAAGTTATTATAATATTCTGTAACAATCCAGATCTGTGCTTCATAAGTAAATCCAGTGCATGAGCAGAGTAGCTCACATTTTGATGTGTAACACTACACACTTCAGTAGATCAGTCATATGTTTCCTTAAAAGCAGGGCTGGCCCAAAGGTACACAATTCAAATAATGTTTAAGGGAAAGAAAGCAGCTCTTCGCATGAAGTTAAACATGACTTTTGGTCTTGGTAATAAGACTAATCACCCTCTTGTGATTTTAATGTCCGAATAATAAAATTAACATAGACACTGATAATGGATGTGTCATTAGTCATCAACTCATCCACAAATCCTGTTTTTAGACATTGATACTAAAAGCATAACATAGGTGAAGAAAAAGGCTACATTGTTGTTGGTCAATGAAAAATAAGCCCTTATTTTAGCTGCAGTGCATAAAAAATTAGTTCATCAAAATTAAGATGAGGAAGAACATTTTTACTGTGTGCTAGAACAGATTTCCTAGAGAGGTTGTGAAGTATGGTTCTGAGTGGTTCTAAGATTTCAAATGTCTTCATTCTTTGCCATTTTCTAATTTTTCCTGGTGAAGTCTGACACCTGTTTGCTCCGTTTCTTAGCTCTTTCCATTGCCCTCTCAGAGTTAATCAGAACTGGTACTGTGTGCTTCTTTCAGACACTGTCCTTTGGCTTTGTGTGAAGAAATATTACTTAGATATTAATTCTGCCATTTTCCATCAAATGTCAACAACTACCAAAGTCAGCTATTGCTCTTGTATTGAAATGCTAAATGCCTATCTAGCAAGACCAAATTTTAAGACAGTGTGTAGACCCAGAAGCATAAGCTAACAGGTTGATGACATCAGGCCATCAACATAGCTGCTAAGTGATTGGCAATAGGTTCTAAATGTTTAGGTTCCCCTGGGAAATTTTAAATCTGGTAGCACCTCATTTGCCTACCCACAGGGCTTTTGACTGATGACATGCTTAGTTGTCTCTTCTCCTTTCCTCTAATCCTCTTCCTTCCTTCAAACCTGGTGCTCTTGTGATAGGGGAGCTTGGCTGCCTGCCCAGACTTCTAGTTGCTCATCTGTCTATCTTGAAAAATATAATAACTGCAGTCTGAAAGCTGAATTTCAACTATTCTATGGGAGAATACAAAGTAGGAGAAAGGAGAATGATGGAAGGAGGGAAGGGTGAAGGAAAACTCACTCATCATGCAGTAAGAATGTTCAAGGAGAAGGTACAAATCTTGTGAGGCAGCTCTCATCACACAAATTTCTGAGGTAAGGATGACAGGGAGTCATATCTTGTGTAACTTGCAAGTATGGGTAAAGCACGGACATAAAGGACAGGGACAAGAGCAGTCTGCATAAAGTCAGGAGCAATAACAGGTTCAGATGACTCCCTGCAAAGTTCTCTATTCCTAAATATTACTTTGACTCCATAGGTCTTTGGATATATTCCAACCCTAAATCCAGACTCAGACACACAGTATAAATGGTGCTTCACATGCTTGAAAGCAGTGTATAATCTGTTCTGATGGAGTCATCTTTTCTAGCCCCAGAAAACTTCCTAATTTCAATGTCCAATTTCAACTGTGTTTGCTCAAAGGCTGCCTTCCATCATATACCTGCTCAGCCTTCCAACAGCAGGAGCTTCCAAGAGCTGTAAACAAAAACTAGCTTATGATGAGATGGGTGTCTGGAGGAGATTCTTAATTGCATTAGAACCAGTTTCAGGTTATAAATCAGGTACCGGCAAGTAAGAAAATAGATACTTTAGCTGTAACTAAAGTTTCTAGACATGACAGCCTTTTTTCCCAGTCCAAGAATACTTAAACAGCATGCATGAAACCTTTAATGTCTTTTCTTCTGAACATTATTTATTGGTTGAGTTGACAGTCTTTAGGAACACTCCAAGTAAAGCTTCAGATAAACTCTGCTTTTCCAATATCAGAGTCTCCTGTTTCTCAGCCAAACTCCCAACAGATTATGGAGGATGTCAGCAAATAATCTGGTATCAAAATAGAAAACATTTGGCATGTATATACATCTATGCCTGAATTTATAATTTGGAATAAATTTATCCACTTGCTACCTTAATATTTCTTTTTAGAAAGCTAAACTGTGGTTTACAATGCTTGTTCAGGAAATATCTTGTTAAAAAAGAACAAGTACACCTTGAAAATTTATGAGAAAAATATCTATGTATTAGAGGGAATGCAAGAAAACGATGACAAAATACTTCTGTAACAGAAAGTTCCAGATTTGTCTGTTTATGAGAAACAGTATGCTAAGTATTTAATGTGTGGTGCTTTATGAATGACAGCTTGGCAGCATGCATTTGAGAGAAGTAGCCCTCTCATGGCTTTGCCTTGTTTCTAAACCCAAGGCAGGAGTTTTTGAATCCTCCCTGCAGGACTATATAAATGCTGTAAAAAAATTAAAAACAAAGAAAAGAAAGAAAAAAAATAAAGAGAAAAAGAAAAAAATAGTAAAAATGTGAATACAAATGCAAATTTTTGTCTTTTTTTTTTTTTTTTTGATCTTCACTACTCAAGGGGCATCCATTACAGCAATAAACATGGGCAAGCATCAATATTTCCCAAATAGTATTGATGCCTTAAATGCTGATAAAAATTTGAGATACAGACACGCAGTATAGGAAAAGGGTATTACTTTGGTTTAATAGGATTTTAGGTGCACTATGACGACTCAAGCTCTGACGATATTTTCTGTATATAATTTATGGACTCTCTGGATTAGCATACTTATCTAAAAGTTTCTAATGAGAAGTCTAACAAATGAAGTAATTGCCCCCTTATTAAAATTACTTCTCTCCAAAAAGGTTAGTTAGTTTACAAAAACAGGTTTCAGTGATGGGGCTCTGTTCGAGGTTGGTGTCTCATGTTCTTGAGATTGTGGGTATGTTTCGTCTTCCCCAAAGGATTCTGAGCAGGGCAAGGGTACTGGGGTTATAAACATGTAGGGTTGAGATACAGGGAGTAAAAAGTACAGGAATGGGGAAGGGTAAAAGGATATATAAAAAGAGTGTAAAAGTATAATGAAAAAGGACAAAAAACCCATCAGGCATCAGTATACAAAAAACTTCTGAAGTTTCACAGAGTACTTTTTGAAAAGAATGGATGCCATCTTTTCTTTTTGTTTAGCACACGGCTTGACAAGTCAAAATTGGTGCAGGAGAGGACTTGAAGTAGCAGAGGTATGCTTAACAGTCAGAACTGTAAAATGCAGTCTGAAAAAGAAGGGAAAGATTCATTTTCTCATGGGGCAGAGGGACTCGGGGCACTTGTTCTTCTGATGAAAAATTATGCAGACATCAATCCCCAGTGGTTTGAATGCTTCCTGAAAGACACGAGGCTTCTATCACCACAGCTCATTTCCATCAAAACTGAAACTATTTCAAGTGGTTCCTTCCAATATTTTTTCATAATATCTCTTAAGGCATGGAGAAACAATGCAGAAACTAATCTTCAGTAATTTACTGTTACTCATTCTCTTAAGTATGCTGTTGATTGTCTGCTGCCTACTGTCCTTGAAAGGAAAGTATTCCCCTGTACATATGTGCTTAGATTTTTGGGGATTAACTGAGGATGTGCTCCTCCTACAGAGTGGGTTGGGGTTTTTTTCTACATTTCATACAAATAACCTCTTATATACCACATTAAAATCTATTAAATTGAACAGCTAATGAGGTACTTGAATGTCTTAGAGCTGGGTTCACACCAGGACTTAGTACCTCATAGCCATTTTTCAGTCTAAAACTGTGATCCTGCCTCTACCTGTTAATCACCTGTCTGATCACTTATCTCCCACTACCTGCCTGCAGGTCTGCCTTTGGTCACACCAGAATCATCGAGATCCTAGGCTATCAAACAGGAATTTGTGCGGCATGGCAGAGGACCTCAGGAGCCCAATCAAAGCTGGAACTTCTAAAAAGACTCCTGAAGTATGTGCAAAAGAAGTTGAAATGCATGGAGCTCAAGAATCACCTCAAGGTTGCTCTGGGCCAGCCTACCTGCTCAGTGATGTTAACCTTCACGCATTGTTCTCCAGCAGCAAAGATCTGTTTTGTTCATGGAAATAAACTGCAAATACAGGTTTCTCAGGAACTTTCTTACTATAGATTTTTAATCTGTCATTTTGTTCAATCACTATGCCACGATGCTTGTACTTCAGTAACAATTCTTTTCAATAAAAATAAAAACCAAAATCATTTGTGTTTAGTCACATCTCCAGTCATCTGAAAATACAGAGTTCTGTATTTTACATATTTGCCAATTTTACATATTCTGCAGCACACATTGCAGTTTCCATTTCAACACCTTGATTTTTCTCCTGCAGTGAGTATTTGGATAGTCATGTTCTGCAGAAATAATATATTTCTTATGTTAGAGAGAAAGAAAGAAATAACAGGTAGTATTTATTCTCCTCATTCTAACAATTTAAAAGTATAAACGCCATAAAATATGGTTATAAAATTTTTCAGTTGAAGTTCACTAGAAAGGTATCAATGGAAAAGAAAAATTTTTATAGATGCATAATAGATGTAATTAATTCTTAGGGTTTTCATATTGTACAGAACAGGATGGACTGTTTTATCAGAACTATAGCTGCAATGTACTCCATAAGATAATCTTTAACAATTGGTGGTGCTACCACCATACCTTTTAACATTTTTTTGTGGTTATTGTTACTATAGCTCACTAAACTAGAAGGAAGTGAAAGACTCGATACAGTACCTAGATTTGCTAATATAAAAGCTATATTAGCCTATATACTACATTTGGTTACAGGCACTTATTTTCTTCCTCATCTTGGAATTGACCAGTAGTAAAATTCAAAATTACATAATTACCAAAAGAAATATTGAAAATATAGTTTATAGGAACTAATACACAGTGTTCAGAACCTGTCATTGAAATCCACCGCATCATGGAGATCACTGTCATGAAATCATGCTCAATGTACCTATACCAAACAGAGTGCATCTTGCAGAATTGTTTATGCTATGGCTAAAGTCATTTAGTTTGTGTAGTTTATGTATTAATTTCCTTTCAGCCTTCACGGCACAATTTTGTCTTCACTTTACAGTCTTGTTTTTTCTAGTTTATAATCTCCATTTTTGGAAGAACAGGATAAAATACATGAGAGCAAAATTCTGCATCAGTCAGTGTGGGGATAGAGGTTCATCCAGAAGTTCAGCAAGTAAAGATGAAAGAGATTCCCAACACTTATCACATGGAAATTACTCTATGGGAACTGACTGATTGCTACTCAAAAATATATGTGGGAAGTTTTTTCCTCAATTTTGATGCTCTTGCCTGGGTTTGCACTCATCCTTATTTTCATCCGAATTTGCAGTATTCTCATATTGAAAGCAAACAAATTAATACATACATACATACATAATCCGCCCAAAGCTTTGCATAATTTTAAGTCCAAATGATGTATTTCCCCACTCATCTTGTACTATGACCACCATACTTTTAAAAGACTTGAAGGTGGCAGATTCCTAAATGCAAATATGTTAAGAAATTACAAAATTTTTGCCTAGGTTTGTCTCAGCATTTTTTAACACCTCCTTTCCATCTAGACACTTACCTCATTACACAAGGGTACATATGTACTATATATTGCTTCCTCAGACAGCTATTATCACAATATTTTAACTTTAGATTTTAGTCTAGTTGGAGATAGACTCCTTTTCTCATACCAGAAATTGCAGTCATGAAGTTGATAAAGATTCTGTATACAGTTCTTGAAAGTAAACATAGTCCCTAAGAAAGATGACAGTTGTGCTGTGACCTGGCATAAGACACAGCCTTTAGATATTAAACTAGTCATCAGAGCAGCTGGAGGGATTTTATGTTCTCAAAAGAAGTCACTTTTCCAGAAAATGCACCTTTAACAAGGGTCAGTTTGAATTTTGGGTTCAGCCCCAGGCAGTATAACATCCTCTTCAGCACAGAAAACAATTTGGCCTGCAGATCTCAGAGAGCCGCCGACCAAAAAACACGTGTCTAATTAACAGAATTAGGAGGGAGGTCTTAGAAGTGCCCTACAGAGGAGAATGCTGCTCCTACTGCTGCTTACAATGTCAGAATGGGAGTTTTTCTCAAGCATCACGTCATCTGGAACCAGCGGTCACAGAGCCCAGAGAGGGAGAAAGAGCAAAGTGCTGTTGATGGAGAGTAGCAAAGAAAAGGAGTCAAGTGTGTGTTTTCAAAAGAAAGAAACTGTGAGATTACCAGGACAAGTCCTCTGTCATCTCAAATGGAAACTGCAACAGTGCTGCAGGAGAGTGCTGGGGGTGCTGCTGCTACACCTCTGACCTTCTTCTGTTAGCCCTGAACACCCACACAGAAAAGAAGGCAGATATGACCATTACCTGATGACTTATGCATGACTCTGGCAGTGTGCAATGCACAGGTCCTACACAGCTTTTTTTATTATTAATATGAGCCAATGTGGTTCAGTTCTTCTGTTGCTCCTTTTTCTGCATGCCAATATTTCTTATCTGGACAAAACTATTTTCATAATATAATGAATACTTTTACTCACTCCTCTTGTCAGCCCTACCCCAGTTCCCATCAGAAATGCTTGCCTGATGCCAGGTCCCATCTCATTGGGGTTTTTTTATTAGTAGGCTTTACAGGGATGTTTGCTTTGCCTGCCCTTAGCAAGAAGCCCACAGACCGAATTAGCTGATTAATTAGAAATATGAATATAACTAACATGTGTGGGTAAAACATGTAAAACTGCCCAAAATTGTACTTGTCAAAAACTATCTTTAAGAAGAGGATGGCCATCAGGATTATACAGTAACTGAAGAGTCTCAGAGGGAATTTTGAAAAATATAAAAGAATGAAAATCTGTAATAATTAAGCATTGCAGCTTATTTGTTATGTATCTGATACAGATGCTAAATTGCAGTTCACTGTCAATCTTTCATAAAAAATAAATCATACTGCTACTGATTTAAGTTTTTCCCTTCAATGGGTTTGAGTAAGGAAGTAGCATTAGAGAAAAGATTTATCTCAGAGTTGTGGATCAGCTGACCCACTCCTACCCCTGTCTCACTGTCTTTGACTTGGGTAAGAAATCTTGTGAGAGAAAACAAAGGGCAATTGCACCACCAAACAGCAGATATGCACTCTAAAAAAATCACAGTTCTAAGAATCAATTCCAGAAAGAGCAGGAGGCAACAGATCAGAGGTTGATAAGAAATCTAATATCCCTGGTACTGCAGCTTCCAACAAGAGAGTCAGTATGATTCATGTGATGCATGACAAGTATTTTATATTAAACCCTGCTATGACAGTACAATAAACATGTCCCAGTCATGCACAGATAAAGGAATTATCTCTCTTTCTCTTCTCTCTTTCTCTTTTCTCTTTCTCTTTTCTCTTTCTCTTTCTCTTTCTCTTTCTCTTTCTCTTTCTCTTTCTCTTTCTCTTTCTCTCTTTCTCTTTCTCTTTCTCTTTCTCTTTCTCTTTCTCTTTCTCTTTCTCTTTCTCTTTCTCTTTCTCTTTCTCTTTCTCTTCTTTCTCTTTCTCTTTCTTCTCTTTCTCTTTTTCTCTTTCTTTCTCTTTCTCTCTTCCCTTCGCCTTGACCTTTTCCCTTCCCTCTCCCTTCCTTTTCTCTCTTTCTCATCACTAAAATGGACCTCTTGACACAGTCACAGGATACAATGCAATCATGACAACGGACCAGTGGATGTAGCACGTCAGAGTTAGCCCAGCTCCTCTAGTGAGCATGAGTGCAGAAAGCCACTAAAATGACTGAGCCAACTTAGCTGGTGTCAATTATGTTTGCGGCATGCTCACAGTAATGGAGAACATTTGCAGCTCAGAGCATATAAAAGCTGATCTGAAATCCAAACTTTCTCAAGCACCAGCATAACCTTCTTGAGTGTCGGAAAATTGCTCGTAAGAAGGATGGGGAGGACAGCAAGAGATCTGTTGATATTACTGAGGAAAAGGAGCCATAGCAAATACTGAAAGCCCTACAATTCTTATTTACTCTACTGACAAAGAACTCCTGCAGACACATGCTCAGTTATTCCTATATTGAAGAAAATTTCAGGCACCAAACCATTCTTTCCTTTGACTACTCCAGACAGAAGGGGGAAAAAAACAGCACAGCTTGGCTTCTGTGGTGAGCAGCTTCCTGGGTTGATGGCATCTGGCATTGGGAATGAACTCTGCCTGGCAAGGACCTGTCCTGCCCTTTCCTCTGGCAGGGGGAAACCCTACCCTAACTTCCAGAGACCCACCAGCCTTTGTTGTGCCCTGACAATAGAGTACAACTGTTCCAAAGATGACACAGCTGGTTTTACTGATAGGAAATTGCGGTAACTAGTATTTCATTTTACATATATGTTCAAGAGCTGATGTAATATGTCAAACAAAACTCAAACAAAACCATATATAAAAACAACATGTGCAAAAAGCAGACTATCCCAAACTAAGTCAAAAGAGACAACATTCTCGGAGACTTTATGCTCCATCAATACTGAAGTTCTTTTTCACAGAAACAAATTAAGACAATTTTTTCTTGTTTGCTGGAAGGCTAAATGGTTACCAGATAAATTAATGCTAATAAGGTATTGAAGAGTTAATCCTAATACTCAATCGTACTATTGACAAAGATTACCAAAGTTCAGGAAAGATCAGCTTCATTATGACTTTATTATGCCTATAAAACTTGCATGTTCATAACTCAAGAATAATTAAAATGTACAAAGAGATATGGAACCATAAAAAAATTGTTCCAATAGTAGAAAGTACAAGAAGAACACATATCATGAGGAAAACCTTTCCTTTTTTTTTTTTTTAGAAAGTAAGAGATGCATTCTTGTTCTATTTCTTTGATATCAGGAACTCTCTCTTGCACTTTCTCACTCCAATTTAAAATGTCTTCAGATTAATTTTGCTGCAGAAGTAGGGCATAATTTCCATCTCTCTGAAGCTTAGAGAAATACATTAGAAATAATATTAATATAAACTGAAGCAAATAGGCTACTTTGTTCTTTTTACTTGTTGGCAGAATAATAGGCTGTCATGAATGTTTGGTTTGGTTTCTCCTATTTTTCTTGTATATCTAAGTTCCCTTACTCTCACTGTGACACTCGGCATTATATGCCCTGGCCATATCTTCCCTGAAGTTGCTACTGAAGACTCAGAAACCTCATTTTCCAGAAGGATTCCTGAAAAAAGCTGAGCTGAAAACTACTAAAAAGACTTTGAAGAAATGTAGCAGTGTTGTTGCACCACAAAAACATTTTAGTTTTGTGAGATAAAACTATTTTAACTTTTGATGATCTCATGTACTGTGTTTATATTCTGTACCTACTGTATTGCAAACTTGTGAAAATGAATGTGTTTTAATCCAATCTACTTTGAATTTCATGAAAAAGTTTTTAAGCTATTTATTCAACTTACAAAATTAATCCAAATTAATATTTCAAGACATTTTTCAAATCATACTAAAGTGGACAGCCAAGGTGTTGTCATTGGCAGTCACAGGACATTCAGAAAATCCTGCAATTGTCACTGTTACCTAAAGAGAAACGACAAGAGGGAAACTCACGGCAGTCTCAATATGAGATATAAAGTAAGCTCCATTTTATTTCACCAAACGAGAGACTTATATACTGTTACAGAAGTTACTATTCATAGATCCACACACACACCTGCAGCTGTTCTCACACATTCAGGGATCCTCCTGCTAACTCCCTTATTCTTTTCTCATAACACTCCTGACTCCTAATCTTTCTCATGGCATTCTTCCCACAGAACATTCTCAGGCAAACAAACCACTGCAGCTTGTTGGAATTTTACTGAGGCCTGACCATGCTGAAGCCTTGCTCAGGCCTGCTCAGTTAGCATGAGTTTTGCTGGAAAACTGCGTTTTCCAACAGTTACCTATATGTGATTTACATAAAGCAAGTATAGGATAATTTTCTCTTGTGTTTAGCATTTTCCCAAGAACATTTCCTACTATCCCAATATTGAGATGCTTAACTCTAAATATATCAATAAGATCCATATTAGCATGTTCATATGTTAATAATAGCGTGTCAAATCATCAAGGCTTTAAAAAACCCTTTCTTTAATTTTCTCTCACATATTATATAAAACAATAAATTAGAAAATAAGCAATCACTTGATGTAATAATATGCTTTAAATGATAGCCCATAAAGTTCCAAGGTGCTAAACACATAAGTTTCCCTGAGACAGGTATTTTACAGAGAGCAAGAATCACATCCTCCAATTACTTGGATTGGTGAAAATTATGAAACTACAATTTGCATTTGCTTTCTATGCAGAACTCCTCTACTAACATGCTGGAAACCCTCACTGCTACTCCAAAGCTGAGGACTGTTTAGCCACCAGAACTTAAGTGGAAAACACACCTCTATTTGGCAAGAAAAAACCTGGCCTTTGGTACAGAGAATATCCTGAAAGATAATTACTTACAGGCAGGTTCTTGTCTGATGTGAGCCTCTCAGTAGCAGCACTTTAGTATGACAGATTAGGCAGGGAAGCTGCTCTGATGAATATCCGGTACAGAAATTCTCCTTGCTAGTGTTACACCGAAGAGCAGAGCTGAGAGGAATACAGAGGCACCTATCTCTACTCAGTACCATTATGAGACTGTGAACAGATCTTCTGTAGCTCCTCAGCTGGGCACTGCTAGGGAAGATACTGTGTCAGAGCAAGGAAAGTTGACTGTTACTTGAGGAGGAACTTGTAAAGGGCTGGAAACTGGATGCTGCTAGCACCCATACCCATGGCATAGTCACCAACTTGCAAAATGTCCTGTAATTTTACATCCATTCTATCCATTCTGGCCATCCAGACTGAAGTATACTGATGCTGTAGTCAAAACAATTGTCATACACTTCTATGGAAGGGAAGAAAAATTAGTACTTTAGCAGAACACAGTTAATAAAATACATAGGTTAAAATTATAGGTTAAAAGTAACTGCCCTCGGTTAAAAGTAACTGCCCTCATGATGGTGTTATAGCAGTGTGAAAGACATGAACCGCAATAGTCTCTCATAATAACTTTCAAGAGCTCAGTTTTTATGACTGAGGTCACAGGCCTCTCATTCCCCATTCCTATTGTTATGGTAAGAGGAAATACATATTCGGCGTCACAACTGAGATGGCATGAAGTTCTGACAACTTTCTATTGCTCCATGTAATTTTACATCAAAGAATCATTTAGGTTGGAAAAGACCTGTAGGATCATCAAGTCCAACCATTAACCCTGCACTGTCAAGTCCACTAGTTGACCCTGTCCTTGAGTGTCACACCTACACATCTGTTCAACAGCTCCATGGATTGTGATTCTACCACTTCTGTCAGAAGCCTGTACCCGGGCTTTACAATTCTTTCAGTGAAGAAATTTTTCTTAATATCCTATCTAGAACTGCCCTGATGCAACTTGAGGCTGTTTCCTATTGTCTTGTTGCTTGTGACCTGGGAGAAGAGATCAATCCCCACCTGGCCACAACCTCCTCTCAAGGGAATTGTAGAGAGAAATAAGATTCTCCCTGAGCCCCCTTTTCGCCAGGCTGAGCCCCCACAGCTGCTTCTCATCAGACTTGTTCTGAAAGCAGACCCTTTCCCAGCTCCATTGCCCTCTCTGGACATGCTCCAGCACCTTAGTGTCTTTCTTGTTATGACGGGCCCAAAAACTGAACACAGGATTCATGGTGTGGCCTCCCCAGTGCTGAGCACAGGGTGTCAGAATAGAAGATAACCCATTAGATCTATTAGGGAAGCAGATTCACCATTCTTCTAAACATTTCTTATCTGTAATAAGCTCCTATTGTTTTTAAAAGGAAAACAAAGTTTAATTTAAAGCTTTTAAAACTTTATAAGAACCAAAGTAAACATCTAAAATTTAAATCTAAAATTCCTATTTGAAATAATTAATTTTAAATTGTTATAAATTTGAATGTAAAGTAATAAAGGTAAAAATGAACATAATCTTCAAATGAAAAAATTATATGTTATTTTAAACAGTTAAATACACAATTCTTAATATTTGGTTTTCATTTTCTTTCCTATTTGAAAAAATGTTAAATGGATCTCTTTCTTCCAAGAGCCTTGAAATTGAGAAAGTTGCATTTCATTAGGAAATCCTGGACAGTTGTATATTTCTGTTTTATACTTAAAACATTCACTGAAGAATATAAATCTAATATGACCAGAACAGCATCAATGACCTCTTCACAACTCATGCTTTTCTCAGCTTCTTATTCAGTATTTTATTGCTCCTACAAATTTTTTTTTCAATGGTCCTAAGAATAATTACTTGCCATTTTCTTGATACGAGCACAAAGAAACTCATATGAGAATTGCTGGGATGTTTTGCTTTACTGTGTGGAAGTGACTTAATACATATAGTCAAAATATGTGGCATTTGCACACTACAGAGATTATATTTCTGACACTTTCTTAAATTCATAGTAAGATATTTAGCCAAACTGTTAATCAAGTTTGCTGCAATATACTTCATAAGAAAGGTGGATATTGTTGGTATCAATAATGCAATTTTCAAAAAAATCAGTGTGAGGCTTGATACGGTGTTGAGCTGTACTTTATGGATGGGCAAGACAATTATATTTTCCGTGATGACAGTGCACTGACAACCTCCACAGATGTGTACTACCTTAACCAATATACATCTGAAAAAAGGAAGGAAGCATCTTGAAAACAATTTATCATAGAAAATAACATTATGTTTTACAGTACTACTCAGTTGGCAATGATACTACTTTCTAGTAATAACAAAGCAGTATCAACATTTTTTTACATTTTACCCATACCCAGTGCAGCCTTAGAAAAGATATTGGTTGAGACATAACGTCTTCCTATATCAAAATGCAAGAACCTGTGGTCTCAAAATCATTGACTATTTCATTACAACAACTCCACATGGATGAAATATTTATTTTTCTCTGTATCAGAGACAAAGTATGGAATGCTGATACTTACTGAGCTAAGTTCATGCTATGAGAGACTGATAGGAGCCCAGCTATATGATAACTTCTCTTCCTCTAAATGCTAAATGAGTCCCATCATTTCAAAGATGACAAAGCTAAAAACCATACTCATTTTTTCACCTGTACCTTCAATAAAGACTGCAGAAGCTATTAAATAATTCCACTGGTATCACTCAGTGAGAAAATTTTCCAGTCAATGTGAACAGCAAACATCCAAACAGCCTCTATACCTGGATCACTGAGAGTTTGCACAGGACTGATTCAGAAAATTTTCAGAACTGGAAATAGCAAAATATCATTGGGTTTCCATGGCACAGGCCCTGTGGACCTTCATTTCTGCCCTGGCATGCACAGGATGTTATTCCTCTACAACAGCAATAGAGAAAGGTTCTTACTTCCCTCCCTACTTCCCTTGTCTCTATGTATCTTGAGGTACATAGCTTTATTAGGAGGGCATTAAAGCCTCTTAGGCAGCAGGGGAATGACCTAGCTGACTAACAGGATTATTTCAGCAGGTGCCCTCGGGGCTGTAATAACCTTGGCAGCCTTTTCCTGTGTATTCCTGCAGCCCTGGGGGTTGGGAAAACAGCTTCTTGTTTAAAGGAGTATCTCTAAGGTAAGACATATTCCTCAAGTACAGAAAAGTGTAACCCCTTAGAACTGAGATCTTGAACTGAAAATAAATGGTGAGAGGGCATATAGGGCACATAGTAAAGTTCTAGTTATCAAAGAACTGACACTACAAATAAAGAAGTACTTTACTGAGCAATCACATAATTAATTCTCCAGCATGCAGTTCCTTTCCTCAAATATGATGACATCTGCCCATGCAACAAGTCATTCACAATATTTATAAACCATGCAAAATGCACACAAATAAGAGGTAAGTGATACATAGATCTTATACTTGCATGGCAATGTGGGAAACGGAGCTTCATCCCATGCTATTCCCACATTGCACACAATAAAAAGTAGAATGTTCTTTCATATAAAGTGTGTGTGTTGGTAAGAACAAGTTTGAGTTACAGTGTTAGTGGTTCCTGGAACAAGGGAAAAGAGTTTCTACTTTGAGTACCTGTCTTAATTGTACATAGCAAAAAAAATCTGGGCAGAAAAGAATACCAAAAATATCCCTTAATTCATAAAGTCTTCCTATAGAATCACAATAGTACTTTCATTGAGCAGACATGGAACAGGAGTGAATAGCTCTTTTCTCTGAAGTTTCTGGCTATCAAATTGCTTTTCTGTCCGGAATTTCACTAATCTCTAGTTCTAGATCATGGCAAAATCTTTGCAGCAATACTGAAGTAGGCAATAAAAGGAGCATCTCATCTGCCAATCAAGAAAGGAAATTTCAAAGACTAATTATTAATAATAGACTGGTTATTAAACTGTCAGAAATCAGAAGACTGCCTTCTTGGTAAAATTAGACCTTCCAGTCGAAGGTGTAAGGAATACTAAGCAGCAGTGAGCTATTTGGCTTGACAAGCCGATCCGAAAGGATGTGTGACTCCACGGCTCATTTTTTCCACTCCAATCACATAGAAATTACTTAAATATATGCTTTGACAACATAAACTGTCAAATATATTTTAAATTCCCTGTGTTAAAAACATCCAGCCAGTTCCTTATCCACCAAGTAGTCCACCCATGAAATCCGTATCTCTCCATTTTAGAGAGAAGGACGTTGTAAGGGACCATGTCAAATGCCTTTAGGAAGTCCCAGTAGATGCCATCCATAGCTCTTCCCTTGTCCACTGGTGTGGTCACTCCATCACAGAAGGCCAGTAGTTTGGTCAGACAGGATGTACCCTTGGTGAAGTATCTTTTATTAAATTACTACAGGATGCACACAAGCAATACATAATGTAAACCCATAATATATGCATAGCACATAGTGCTGTTGTGATAAAAGCTGCGGTTTCTCCCCCACCCCTACTTTAATGTGTTTACCCTTTCTCTATTGTCCCACTGTCCCCACCCATTTCTTCCTTAATGTGTAGCCTTCTGGCATTGTTCTGCCTTTCCCCACCCCACATGGTCCTGGCCACTCCCTCGGATTTTTCCTATTGGTTCCTGTACCCTAACTCTGCCCATGTACTGCCCCTGTGCCCAGAGACCATTGGCTATGTACTTTCCCTGCCCCCTTTGTTTCCCTAGAAAACTGCTGATTCTCCGCCATGTTATTGTCTATGTACATGTAGTCTATGCATGTGGATGTCTATGCACATGGTCTATGCACAACATGTGTCTGTGCATGTGAGGTCTTTGCCCATGAAGCATCTCTGCCTCTGGGAGGTCTTTGGCCTCTGGTGCAGCCATGTGAATAAAATTGTCCATGGACACTCTGCATAGACCCTCCTGGCCTCCTTTATCATCGCTGGTTGCAAAGAGCAGACAAAACCAGAGCTAGCCTTATGGCTCCCCAGCCGGTGAGAGCACAGTGTCCAGCCCTGGGACGGAGGGTTTGGTGCACTGTGGCACTGAACCGGACTGGGCAGAGACACTCTTGAGTTAGGTCTGCCATAACATCCTTTAAACCGTAACATAGTGCCAGTCAGAACTATGAATTGACCAACACACAATTTTGAGCATGATTAAAGATACAGCTGCAATGCTTGTGAAAGGCTTTACTCTCCACCAAGACTTAAAACCTAGTTATGATTCTATTTTCAAAATGACTTTGTGAAATTTACACATGTGCATATATTTATTTCTGAATGTTGACAAACCTCTTTAAGAGCTGGATTTAAAACATGAAGAGACACAATAAAACATGTTTTTTGTGGCCATTAATTAGATAATCTGGATACCATTCAGCTTGAAATAGCAAAGCATTCTTTCTATGCAACAAAGCTGAACTCTTCATGGATTGTTTTTATGAGTTCCTTCTCATATGCTATATTAACAAACACGTTTGCTCAAAACTGCAAAAGCTCTACAGAAACAGGTATTTTTCTTTTCTTTCAGGAATATTTTTAATCATCTGCCGGTCCCTACAGCTGATCTGCTGTTTACTATCCCCTCCTAAACAAAAATGGAGCAAAGCACAAACAAAAAAAAAAAAAATTAAACAAAAATCAGTGGCTACATGGCCTGGTAAAAGAGCAGAGAAACAAAACTTTTATTTAAGAAAAGTATAAACACAAACCCTGAGCAGGAGGTAAAAATGCAGAAAGCCTCACAGAGCACAAGCTTAAAAGGTCAAGTCAAAGTCCTATATTGCACCTTATTTCTTTCCCTCAAACACTCATAGAAGCTGAAGTCTTGAAGGAAAACTAAAATTTACAGGCTAAGAATATTCTCCTATGTCATCTTCAAACGTGACAATGAAACATTAATAAACATGTGCACACACTGTATCACAAAATTTCAGTCAATATCTAACCATACTTTTTCTTTTGAAATGAGACTGGAAGAGCATTGAGACTAAAACTCATAAGTTGAAAGTGGTATTTATTGCTAAATATATCTTCACTCTCTACTGAAAGATAAGAAATCACTGAAAAAAAGACATGCAGTGCCTAGACCCACATTACCAGCTATAATTATTCAACCATTCTCCTTAAGTAAGAAGAACCCAAACTCATTTTCTTGCTCCCTTTTAAAATTAATTTTCATGAATACTAAAGGAAAAAAGTCAAGAAGCTTTCATAGACTTAGTTAATGGCCATCAGATCAGATCAGATGAAATTGCAACAGAATGCCACATCCAAATGCAGCTGTTAAATTTGATACACCATTCTTGAAGTCGAAATATTTGTTGCCTGTTTCTTTGTTTGCCAATTGTTAAGGTTCACTATTGTGAGCCCGTTTTCTAAGTACTAGGTAATAATAATAGCAATCTTGCGAAATCGGCTCCATATGAACCAATTCAAATAGCACTGCCCTGTTCTTGCTTTGGAACAAGATACCCATCAGTTTAAAGGAAGGTAACCTCCTTTTCCCAACAACAAAATAAAGGCTTGCAAAAAGCCAAGAAAACTTCCAATAGATTTCAGGGGCAAACAATTCACTGAAAAATCAAAAGCAGGTCTTGCCTGTTCTCTAGAGAAGCCAGAACACCAAGTTCCAGTTTAAAGAAAAACAACAAAGAAAGAGGGCAAAAAACCCAACTTATTTTTACAGTTTTTGCAGCCTGAACAACTTAAACAATGACTTCAAATGTGTCTTGGTTTGAAAGACAGGTGTCTGCTAAAAGAGGTTGAACCCTCCCTTAGGACAGAGAATGTGATTTCCCCTCCCTCTGAATTATTTTAATTTTTGAAATCAAGGGCTTTCAGGCAAAGGTATGGGAAAACGAATAACAGTTATTTACTAGTATCTATAAACAAGCAATAACAATAATAGCAACCACAAATAAAACTAGAAACCAATAGCCGATGTCTTTTTGAGCTGCTGAGCACTTTCCCGCATGGTGTAATTACGGTTGCAAGCAGCAGGGGCGCTGTTGAGCTCCCGGCAGGGCAGGGCAGGTGCGATGACTGCCGAGCAGCTGCAGGTGGCGCTGTGGCGCAGGGTCAGGTCAGCCTCAGGCAGCCAGCCAGGAGAAGAAGACAGGGCACAGTTGGATCTCCTGTAGTCTCAGCCAGAAGCAAAGAGCAGTCTCCCTCCCGGTGTCCGACAATGAGAGTGCCAGTTCCAATGGCCGGCTCCTGCCTTACCCTGCCCCGCCCGAGCACACCCTTTTGTCTCTTACAAAAGAGCTGATGGCTCTAATCACCCAGCTATTTGTTGCTCAGTAACAGGGATGGAGAAAAAAATTCCAATGCCCCCAACCTCCGACAAAATGTTTTATGAATCTTGATTCAGGAGGAGAGCAAATTCCAAAGAAAACAAAGGATTTATTTATATTTCCACTCATCAATATAAAAACCAACCCAGACTTTTTTCTATCAGTGTTGCTATTGAAAGAACACTAGCTGCTATAAGGAATGCATTTTGGAATATATTTTCTAGAAACTGATAATAGAATATTTTTTCTAAATAGCTATTTAGCTATTGTTACATTATTATAAACAGCTGTGCAACATGCAAGAATGTGCTATTCAACTATATGGTTTATTAAAAATTGAATAATCTGCTCTAACTTTACCCATAGGAAAGGTTTATTCCAAAACTCTGTTGAGCACTACTGAGGCTAAGCACATTTCTACGAACTCAAAAACAACCTCAGTTTCACTTCTGCAACTCCCAAAAGGACATTACCTCTGAAAAAGCTGCCTCCTTTAAATAAAAAACCACTGAGGAGGACATGCATCAGTAAGACATTTATAGAGTTTTCTTCTCTGTGTTCTGTATTTTGATGATAGAAACCAATAGCAAGGTTCCCATTCACTTCAGATGATGCTCAGAGCTGCAGTTAATACAGGGTGACCTGTGACAAGAGGAAGCCTTGCAAATCTCAGTACGAAGGAGATGCTTCCTTGGGATCTTCAGGTGGTGTATAAAGCCAGAAAGTGAGATTTCCAGAAACTACTCTAGCTTTTCAGAATAAGTGGCATTCACACCAGCAGAATTCTGAATTACTTCATCATCTCAAGCATGTGTCAACATACTACCCTGATTCAAAATTCTGAACAGCACTAGAGTGTGCTGTCATTCAGCATTAGTCTCACTAACAAATCCATTACCTAGAGGTCATGAATTTACAGAATTTAGTATGGTATGTCAGTAAAGATTTACAGTAACTCTTACAAACTTTAAGCCAGTGTTTTATTAGCACAATTTTTGTAGGAAGTGCTTGTGAAAAGCTCAAAATACATATCAGTACTCTTTCTAAGATAAAAATATCTGCATGTGGGTAAGGCATAAAAAATATTTAAACAATACAAATTTAAATGCAATCATGGCCACATATCTGAGCAACAGTAATGTATAATGAAAAAGTGGATTAAAATTTATTTTATTTTCTAATTTCCTTTTTCTAAATGCTGATTGTTTCTTTAAATTACTGCCTCCAGCATCAAGCCTCAGTGCCATGGTTTAGTTGATAAAGTGGTGTTAGGTCATAGTTTGAACCTGATAATCTCAAAGGTCTTTTCCTACCAAGTTAATTCTGTGATTCTTTGATTCTGTGATTCTGTGAAATGAAACCATTTTTATTGCTTCCATAATTATGCTGCAAAATGTGGGAGAACCCCAACATTTTGAGGGAGATATTCTTGTCCATATGAATGAAAATTAAATGTCCACCAAACTGGCTGTTGATAGCCAGTATAAATTACAGGGGGGTTGTGCTCTCTAAATTGACATGTACTGCTTAACTCCCTTTAATTTTTTGTCTATATATTTTTTTAATAGCTCAGCATGTCAAGGTAGACAGACAACACTACTCAAACATAACTCTTGTCAATCACTGCATCCCTATCTCTCTGAACCAAAACAGTATTCTGCCAAGTATTTTGAAGAGCTTCCTGGATTGGTACTGCAATCCAAAAAACCACAATCAAGAATTATGCTCAGTCTAAAGACGATTAATTTTAAAAATGCCTTGTGGGAAGGTAGGGATGTCTGTTAGGACTATTCATTAAGTAAAATGATGACCACTCTGAGACTCCCTTTAAATTCTGAATGCCACTTGCACAAGTGTCAATATTCCATCTCTCATGGGTTTATACTAAGCTTCAGTGATGTTTGAAAACTGTACTCCCTTTGACTTGTCTGGGAATGATCTAGGGTATCATGCAGAGTAGGTTTATGAATCTCAAACTGCTATTGTCAGAAAAACTGCCACAAGCTCATTCAGACTTGATGTACTTCATGTGTTTTTTTGAAAACAGAAGGATATGCTTGAAAAATAAAAGTTTTAATATTCCCATTCAAAAACTTAGGTTTTTTTATCTAAACCAGATATGAACTGGCATAGATGGATTATGACTACAAATAGGCTGAAAAACACTGTTTTAAGGTGTAAGGTGCCTGGCTTCCCTTCAGCATGAAACGTGCAAAACCTGAGGCTTTAACAATTTCACTCCTGATTTGTTAGGAAGTGGTGAGGAAATTGAAGTGTTTATGTGTCAGCAGGGCAACTGAATGACTGTAAAGAAAAATGAGAAGAATCTCACTGAAAAAGAAGGAGCTGGGAAATAGGAAAATTTAAAAAGATAAAGAGGAATTTGAGAGTAGACATAAAGGCAGCCCAACCCTTTTGGTCTGCTTGCCAACTTTTTGGATTTAGTTTCTCAGGGCAATAAAAATAATCCACCCACAAGCACCCAAAGACACTAATAAGTAAATGACCATTAAAGAAAATATGTAAATACAGGAGCAACTGCAGTGAAACTCTAAGGAGAATATTTAGGTGTTCAATAAAGCTCAAATCAGTCAATAGATATGAAGGCTGCAAAAATTTGCTTGTGGTATTTCTTCACATTTAGAAAGCTTTTTACACTTTCTGCTTGGTGACAAGCTCATCAGAGCACCTTAAAAGTACTTAGACTGTCAAGTTCCACTACCCTTATTGGATTTTTTTCCAGAACTTCCCACTATTTCTGATAGTTGAACATTTCTCCTGGTTTTATAAACTTTATTGTACTTTTTTATTTGATATTTTATCAGTATTGTTATATAGCTAAACTAGTTCTTTTCCTTTTTTAGAGGTCATGTTTTCACTTTGCTATGCCAAACAAATCATAGCTTATTTCATTTTTGCTGACAACAGGTTACACATTGAACCTTGCCTGTATCATTTTTCCTAAACACTGTACTAGACACACTCATACTGAAAAGAAATACATCATGCTAGCAAGGAATCCTGGGATCTCATCACCCCTTTCTTTGGAAAAATCTTTTTCATTACTCTTGACTTGTACTTTTTCTGTTATCAACTTTAACCCTTAATTCCTCTAATCTTTTGTCATTTCCAACTAAACAGTTTTCAGTTAATAATCAATTTTCTTATTACTACTCTCTAAGGACAGGACCAAGCAACTGTACTATTAAATTTCATTTCACACCTTGCAGACTATTCCACAAGGTGACCCAGTTTTTCATCCCTCTTTTTGACAATACTGAACAACTTTGCTTTATCAGCAGGCCTCATTAGCTCTTTTCTGCCAAAGACTTTAATGAAAATATTAAATTATAATGGTCCAAAGACTGATCTCTGAATCTCCATAACTTTCCTCCAACCTGCTAATTTTCTTTTCAGGTCAGGTCAATGCAATTTCCTCTTTAACTGCTTTAAAACCTTCACAAAATATATGCTCAAATAAATGTTTCAAATTATTTTCTGATGTGTTATCTTTGCTTAATCCATGAGGTGTGGGTTGTGTTTTTTTTTTAATTCTACCATTTACAATGAAACTTGCTACACAGGTAGTGAAGGAACATGGGGCACTTCTTTCATTATTCAAGGGAAAAGGTTAGGTAATCTGGGTTGAAAACATTTGACTTTCACTTCCACCTTAGTGGAAGCAGTTTTCATATTCTAGCCTTTCCTCCAGCACTGTTTAGTTTACCTCCAATTATCAGTTCTATTGCCCTAGATGAAAATTGAAAATCCAGTTTAAGGGCTGTGCCTAGACTTCTCCAAATCTCTAGTTTCACAGGATACTGTCTTTGTTTCTTCACCTTATTTTTTTTATTGGTGAAGCTGAAGAACATTGAGGTTTTGGAGCTACTTGTTCTACAAAGTTAGACCAAATGTTCAGCATTTCTTACTGTTAATTCTTCCACCTCTTGAAGAGTTAAAAACTAAGCCCAGAACACTGAGAAAATCTTTTTGCATTTCTAAAGATTTTAGCTAGTCCCTGGCTTTACTACAGCAAGTATTACATCCTTTCTCCTTTGTTTAATACACAAGTTGTAGCTATTTTGCATATTTGATCTAAATACTTTCCAATGTATTTCACTTCATTCATTTGACTTTATGACGTTGACCTCTAATGTCTGAGTTGTTCTTATTTTGCAGCTGACATACTGAACTCCATCTGTTTACTCTTTATTTACAGTGAACCAGTCTTTAATGACTCATTATTTATCAAAGATAAATCTAAAGCTATCAACATCTTTTGTCTTTTATGTGAATTTGGAGAAATGTTAGCTATCCCATCTGCAGTTGAATCTGGCAGTACACTTATTTTCTGATCTTCATATGATGAATTTAATTCTGACATTATTCCTTTATACCCCTAGCTATCAAGCCCACACAAATAATTGCAGAATGACAGAAATTTGATCAATATCCAAACCTGGCACAAGCCCAGTATTTTTTAATTAATCTTACCATGCACTTCTTGAAGTAATTTTGGCAGGAAAACCTTCTTTCTGTACTATCCTTGTATCTTTGAAATCCACTGCACCATAAGCACTATACCCCTGCCTTCAATTGGAAAGCTCTGGTCTTCCCAAGACTACTATCGTACCATGCACTTCTGCTATTTCTTTTATGACTAGAATCAAGAGATTGCATACAACCCTTTCATTAACTCCACGAGCCATCTACTGCAGTCAGTGACAGATCTTTCTTTGTCTTTCCTCTCCATCTTCAGATGAGCCTTCACCCCATTTAAAGCCTCTATTTTGTGTACATTTCCTTCCCTCCAAGAGCTGAAAACTATGAACTGTAATGATAACAATAAATGCACCTGAAGAGTTACCAAACCACCCCAGTCACATTTATCCTTCCACAAAAGCTCCATTTCTTTTTATTAATTCCTAAATGCTCGTTTTGTGCAATGTTTACTGTTCACGATCTCCAGAATCATAGTCCACTTTCCTGCAAATCTATTTTACGGAGCAGCTGCTTCAGAAAATATTCATTTTCTCACAGAAGTTATGAGGTTCAAAATATTTAGGAAAAAGCCCAGATGCAAAATACCAGCTTCATTGTCTGACACAGAATTTGAAAAATCTCCTCAGAAACAACTGGTTTTCTCCTGGGCAGCAGGAGGAAATAGTACACAACACACCAGTGGGAGAGAGTAGCTTAATAAAAACTCACACTACAGAGAGTACATGTATGGCCTTGTTGTTTATGACTTCCACAAGCAGCAAATTGAGATACATATATTTGTGTTTGCAAAGAACATGTAGGGTGGTAAGTGAAATGTGCTTCCCCAGAGAATGAATAGGAGATTATCAGGGTTGTGGAAGAGAATCTGTGGAGTCCAGATCCAGAGGGGAAAGAGGAGAAGTAGCAAGGACAGCAGCTGGCAAGGTGGAGAAGGCTGGAAGCCTGTTCCTGTTTCACTTCCACAACTTCAAATTTATCTTTCATTTTTCATCAAAGACACAACAGAGGCTGAAAAATGTACAGATTAAATAACTGTTATAAAGATGTTGAAATCATAATATACTTCCATTTTCTTCCCATTTGTGATTGAACTGCCAAATGGAAACGCCTGCTATTTGATTATCTTTCATGTTGCTGCATGTGACATTTAAAATACTGCATTTTATCTGAACATTTTAAAATAAGGAAACAAATTCTTCAAAGTGTCCAAGGTCAACAGCTGGAATTTACAGTTGGTTTATCATTGAAGTTTTCAGTTCCAGTTTCACATTGTCCAAACTATTGAGTATTGTCATCAGTGTGTTACTTCCTACTATTGGGCTCGGTAGTGATCCATGTATAAGTAATAATATTTATTTTAATTGAAGGAATGCATAGTTAGTGTCCACTGCTTAGCTCATATTTACAAAACCCAAACACACAAAAACTTTTGTTCACTAAACATATTACCAGTTGTCACTAATATTTGAAGCTATGTGATAAACTTCTGCCATGAGAGCATAAAATATTTATCCTCCTGGTTCCAGTGTAGAGAACAAAAATATACGTAGATTTTGAATGTAAACTACTCAACTAGTATTGACAAATCTGTTGCTTTCCTTTAATCTTTGTACTGAGCTTGATGAAAATTTTGGGTCAGACAGATTGTGTATTATTTTTAAACTATCAGAAGCCAGCAAACGTAATTAAAACAGTTTAATTTAGCAGTAAAATGGCAACAGAAGCCATGCTGACCACAGAAATAAGCTAGAGGAGATGGCCCTGCTTGCAGCCATAAAGGGTCTTGCAGGACAGAACTGCCACAGAAACATTATATGACATACTGAATGATTTTCAGTGGCAATGGTGGTCAGTGCTCAGCTAGCACGGTACTGTTCATTGGTATTAAGCAATACTATTCCCCCACCAAAACAATGCATCGTGAGCATCATGAATATGCACATCCCTCCCCTGCTTAAAGTGGCCTCCAATAGCAAAGGAGAGAGGAGAGCCAGCACCACCGTACAAAGTCTCAGTGGAAAGAAACTATAGACACTCGTATGCATGAACAAATAGGACAAGGATTTAAATACAGATAAAGCAGAACCATTGACATAAGACATACAACAGCTCAGAGCTTGTGCCCCATGTACACTCTCTTAAAGCACTGAACTTTACTTACTGGACTGGAGATTTCAGACAGTGTTAAATTACAAAAGCCTAAGCCTTTTATCTCTTCTAAAATACAATTTATTGGATTTTAATATCATTATGGATTTGTAATTCTCTAGGCATAGCGACAGAGCTCAACAAGGCTGAAGCCAATTCTCCTGATGAAGATGTTCTCTTTATAACAAAAACCTCAGAAATTTGTTTATTCCAAGAATAGCTGATGCTAGCTTCATAAAGTCTTCACTCCTAATCCTGAAATACCAAAAGGTAAATTCCCTAATCTCTTATATAACATTTTACTGAGCTTTTGTATTGCTTTGTCATTTCCAGAAGCTGTTCACAGTGATCCAGCTCCAGAATCTGCACCCTCTTTCTGGGAATATCTATGTTTACCTTTTCTTTGCTATAATCACTGTCTGTACCCTCGATGTGTTCTTTCTGCCTTTAGACATCTTTCCTCATCAGCCTCCTCCCAAGGACTTCTGCCTTTCTTGGACTTTCACATCTGTGTTCCTTGGCCTTAACCTACCTCCTAATGGTATGTTTTTTCCACTGTGTATGGAGCTGTTGAGAAAAAACACTTTGTGAGACTGAAATAAGTAAATTAAAAGTCTTTCTTATTGTAAGTGGGTACTTCAGGAACTAAATTATTTTTCTCAGCCATGTAGAAGCAACCTCGCTCAGAGTCACACTTTTCATGTACTGTACTTATGCTGGTCTCTATGGACAAAGTAGCAGAGAGAAAAAGTCAGTTTTCTGCCTGCTTCTAAAGCAAGGAATGAAACAGTATAGAACAACATGTGTGTGAGAGAGGAAGAAGATAATCAATTTAACGAAAGAATCCTGCAAATCCTCCTCTCTTGTGATAATAGCTGCAGGTTCCCCACCCATCCCTTCCTTAATGTGTTTACCCATGGCCTATTGTCCTGCTTTCCCCACCCCACATGGTCCTAGCCCTGCCCTCCAGTTTTCCCTATTGGTTCCTGTACCCTACCCCTGCCCCTGGTCCTGGCCACTCCCTCGGGTTTTCCCTATTGTTTCCTGTACCCTAACTCTGCCCATGCACTGGCCCTGTGCCCAGAGATCACTAGGCCAATGTGCTGTCCCTGCCCCCCTGTCTCCCTGGAAAACTCCTCACCCTCCACCATATTGTTGTCTATACACGTGTGTCTGTGGATGTGGATCTCTGTGCACGTGGATCTCTGTGCACATGTGTCTGTGCACGTGAGGTCATCGCCCATGAGGCGTCTCTGCCTCTGGAAGGTCTTTGGCCTCTGGGGCACCATGAGAATAAACAGCTTCCATGAACACACTGCGTAGACCCTCCTCAACTCCCGTACTGCCACCGGTTGCAGAACAGCAGACGAAACCAGAGCTAGCCTTATGGCTCCCTGGCTGGGTAATGCGCAGTGACCAGCCCTCAGAGGGACAGTTTGGTGCGCTGAGGCGCTTACCCAGGCTGGGCAGAGACGCTCTCCGGTAAGGTCTGCCAAAACATGCTTTAAACTCTAGCACTCCTCCTAACAGATCATTATTGAAACTGACTCCTTGAAAATATGTCGTAGTAGACCTTGTTAAAATCAAATAGGAACATATTCAGAGCTTCTAAAGTGATATTGACCTCAAAACCAAACATTTTCAGATCAGAGTAGGGTAGCATATCACAAAGGGAAAAAAGAAACTAACATTGCACAACTGAGTTCCCAAGCAAGGTGGGTACCAAAATTGGTACAGACCTCGACTGTGGGCAGCACATCTTCCTTCTTCCAGGGATCAGCTTATACTGAATTTGCTTGTGGGAAGTCATCCTGAACTTTCAGGATGTGACATCATATGGCAGCAGGTCCCTGAACTTTCAGGATGTGACATCATATGGCAGCAGGTCCCATACCAAGTGACCAATAGGAAAGATTTTTCCAGTTTGTCAGTTTTGCAAGTTAAATTAAGAAGTACAATATAACTGAAGTAAAATGGCTAGGGAAGCAGTAGGACGCTCCAACCACCTGCAAGTAGTAATAAAATTTAATTTAATAAAATTTTTAAATTGCACTTTTTAAAATTTAAAGCATCATGGAGTATAGACCATCTCCACCATAACCATGAAAATGCAAAAGGATTTTGATTATTACTAGATTTTGATGACACAGGGGCTCACAACCTAGTACTAAGAAGGATTTAAATTATTATTGGGGGTTTTTAACAAATTAGGCCAGAGAAGTCTTAGAATGTAGACTTTTCTAAAGCACAGAAAGTATGACAACTTGCCAGATCATTAAAAAATTTACATCGTAAGTCCTTTATAAACCCCTGGAAATCCTGCAACTGTATAACCCTTGAGTATACACAGATTTATCTGTCACCAGTTTACCTTCTCATATCCGTATGATCATAGAGTAAAATCATTGCCACCTGTTATCTGTCTTTGAATAACTGAAAAATGTCAGTTATCATTCAAACGTTCCTGGGCAGAGCAACTTCAAAATCCCACAAGAATGTAGCGCAGTGAGGACCTGAGACCATGTGTGACAATAGAGGCTAAACTGAAAACAGAGGGAAAAAAATAACCTCTTTTTTAGCTGATTTTAGCTTTTAGTAAGAATAATTTGACAATCATGACCCTGAGGCTGGAAAACCATGCAAGTTCTGGGACTAAGAGTTCTCTGAGTAGAACATTAATTTCAATGAAGCATCAGACAGATCTCAGAAGGAAACACTTTTTAAAAAAATTTTTCCAGCATCTAGAACTTGTGGGATGTGTTGCATTTTACAACTGTTGCATCCCTTTACCTATCCATCCACCTTTCCATGGCATTTTGTGCTTCCAGCCATCAGGGACACATTCTATTCAGAGGTAAGAGAGAAATTTATTACTCTGGCAGTGTGCAAGCACTGAATATGGGGCCAAAGGAAATTACGCTATCCCCTTTCTAGAAATGCTTAAAAATGAAAGTGACATAATCCCATGTGACCTAGAGCAGCTTTGACAGCTGTAGTCCAAGTTAGTGGTCAGACCAGAGAGCCCCCATAAGTCCCATCCCATCTAATTTACTCTACAAGTCTGCAATGCTTGTCTATGTTCAAAGTTAACGTCCCCCTTCAGAAGTAAAGTAAGTTTGATTTTTTTTCCTTGTCTTTAAGGTTTACATAATTTGTGGGAATACCCAGCAACTAAAAAAATTACTGTACTGTGTACTCTCAGGGTCAATTCCTCCCTCCATTTAAAACATCTTATGTGAATAGAATCAAGGTCTTTAGTGCATCTTTATTTAATTCCCACATTTGTAAACAAGGATAGTAGCAGTACCCTGATCTACAATATAACACAAGTGCATTATAAAAATTTTACAGAATATATTGTGCTAATTTAAACTTAATATTATCCTTACAAGACATATCCACAAATTCCTACATAGAAGTATATGACTTCATAAAAAGAAGAGAAAAATCTTAAACATGTAAGTGGAGAAAAAGCTATTTTGCTGAAATCTACAAACATCTTAAGAACTTGCAAACTGCTAATATTATAATTATATGAGAAATTTATGTCATTGATCTGAAAAGTCATGATTAAATTGCAGTGTTGATCTTCTCTGTTAATTTACTCCTAGCAAGAAAAAAAGATCATAGATTAAATTCTTATTACTCAGAAAAAAAAGGCGCATGAGGACAAATTGCACTAAACACAGTCTAAACCACATTCATTTTTAGAAACACATTGTATATATTTTACAGATATTTATGGTGTATGCAGTTGATTCGATTTCTCAAATACAAAGGATGTTAAAGCAATACATTCCTCCTGGTCTGTAGTATGTCTTTTTTGCACAGAGCATTTCTGTATAAACAGACTTCTGCGCCTGAAAGGAGTCTTGGAAAAGTCCGTGTGTTTCTGAGAAGATGCAGAGCCTTCCAGTGCATAAGATCCCAAAGATAACAACATGTGCATGTTATAGTACCAGAGCCACATTTTCAACCCAGTATGAAACCACGTTTGGCTTTGACAACAGTACGAAACATATCAGCCTTTCAAGGATCACAGGCCAAGTGCTGTGCTTTTTGGTGGTATAAGGCTATCAGTCAGCAGCGAATATGTGAAGAGTTCTGAGTCTAATTGTAATGCTGTTTTACAGTTTCAGGATTTTCATAGTTTCTTATTTTTTTAATCAAAACTGTCTTTGTTTTAACAACAGCAACAGGACAAGATACACTTTTATTCCCTCAACAAAGAAAGGTGCATTCAATTTCATTTAAGTGGAAATTTGTTCCTTAATGGAAAAATATATAATATTTTAGACAATAATGATCCAGAGCAATTGTATCTAATTATACACATTAGACCCTGCAGAGTATCTGTGGAAACTACATCTTCTCCTTTACAGATAGCAGTCGCAGTATTTCCAGCTGACCCTTTTCCATGTTGCAAGAAACAAAAAGCAGCTCTTTAAATCACCTCAACATTGTTCAAGGTATACCTGCGAAAAAAAAATTCCCTTAAATTTAGTGAGGTGGTCAATTTGGATGCCTTTGCATCTTTTGAACCTTAAATTTACCAAAGCTAGATTCAAACTTGAGAGTATTACTTTAAAGTTTTGGATACAGCAGTTTAACTCATTTTGACTCCATCATTACAAGAAAACTACTGAAGATTTATCATACAACAATTAAACATAAATGAACAATATGCAAGGAAGCAACTGAATTGTAAATGAGACAGCAGCAACAGAGAACTCCAGAGGGTTAAATTTTTGCAGAATTAACTGGGTACCTCAGAAAAGTGTGGTAAATACATTGTAATTCATTCGATGTTTTGACATCAGGCTTTAAAGTTAATTGCTGTAGCTTTACATCTTGTCCAGTTAATATCCACTCAACTGAATGTGTCAGGGCTACCTGAATCCATGCTGAGCAAGACTACGACACCAAACTTGTCTATAAGCCAAGATATTATGCACATAAGGAAAAATTATGCTTTGAGGAGAGAGCCTGAAAAATTAACTTTGATGATTCCTTATGGGATCACAGAAAATAGGTGTATTCCAGGGACTAATATAAAGTGCCTGCAATTATGTTTGTACTATTTGCCTCATACCGAGTAGCTCAGGCATGTCCAGGTCACAGCTGTAGTCCCAGGCATTTTCCAAACATTCTGTTGGGTGGGCGCCAAAGCAGCTCTGTGAGCTACTAGGTTAACACAGAAAAATAAAATTTACTCTGTGGGAAAAGATATTTTTTTACCCCATGATTTTAGCATTGATCCCTCAGTTTTACCAGAGCTGGGTGACATTACAGCTTCAATTGGCATATCGCAATAAAACTGAGCAAAATATAGAATTACTTGTTCAGATTAAATACTTAAGGTATATCTATTAAACTTGCCGATTGAAGAATTGACTTCTCAGCACTCATGCAGTCCTTATTTGGAAGAGCAGATGCAAGTAGTCTGCAGGCAGAGGAAAGGTCTTAAATTTTGGGAAGGTCTTAAAAAGAGAGAAAAAAATAGTGGGTTTTCCCTTCAGAGATCTGGATTAAAAGGTATTGTCCTAGTAAAATCTAGCAGAAATAGAAAACCTGTGGAATGTCTTAAGAGAAATAAAGATGGGGGGGAAGAGAGAAAAACTCAGGTTTCTCCACAATAAGGCTACAAATAACGCAGATTGTCATGTTTCATATACCAATTCTGTAGAGTCGAGATAAAACGTATTGGGAAAAGTTAAAGTGACTTGAACAATTTACATCTGGCTAAGACTCCATGAACATCAGAGGTATGCTTAATGAAAAGCTTCTAAAAGGACTTGAGCAAGGTATCCGGCACCCGACCCAAGTTCTCATTAGTCAAGGTGTTATCAGCCGGCAGGCCATTTATCTTGTTGAAAGGCTTTCTCATTGCGAAAAGCTGGAAACAAGTTCAAAATACAACTCAGTTGCACTAATTAAAAAGTGACTTTGAAAATACATTCACGAATCGACCTGTGGAGCCTTGACAGGGCCCCCCAGGAGCGCAGCCAGAGCCCACCTACTCCCCTGTCACTGGGGCGGAGAGGGGGAGGTGCCACAGGGGAAAGAGAGAAGGAAAAAAGCCGCAGAGCTGGCCCTGCTCCTCTATTTGGCCCTACGCCGAGCAGGGAGGCCCAAAGCCTCCAGGGGGAAGGGCACCGTGAACGACCCAGCAAGACCTGCCTGGGACTCGCTGCCGTCCCGTCCTCCGGCAGCTTCCGGGAGCAAGGATATTAACATCAAGGCTTCTCTCACTCAGAAAACAATCAGAGTTATGCAAGGAATAACAAAGGTGGTCCAATGTGGAGAACATTTTGCATCATGTTTCAAATTGCTTCGGGACCCCTCCAAAGGGAAGAATGCTTCTTGCAAGCGGGGGAAAGACGAGCCAAAGGTAAAGCAGCTGCAGCGAGGGAATCGGCTATTGGGGTGATCTTTTTCGGCTTTAATTGCAGCAAGGAATCCCGTACCAAGCCCCACGTCGTTAGTAACTTGGCTACATCCTTAATAATTTCGCAGCTATGTTGTTTCTTTATTGTGGCTGCCTCCCACGATTTGACAAAAGCGGCACTCTGCACATCCACTGTCTCCCCGCCTCTCTTCTACCGCCTTTGGAGCATCCAGCACCACCCTCTAAATAGTCACCCACGATTTAGCACTTTCATCGCCCCGGGAAGCAGATAAGCTGTCCCGCTTGCTCCCAGGTTGTTGTTCTCTAAAGGCATTCTTAGCATAACTGTCCACATATTTACAATTGCCTTTTCATCATGGGAAATCTGGTTCCCCATTGTCCCCCAGCGGCTCACCTGAGTACCAGTTTGATTTCGGTCTGGACCTTTTCGCTGCTCTGCTCACCAGTTTTGCTCTGCTGGGCCCCATCTCGCTCCGCTCTCTTTGCGGACCCGGCGGCTCTCCGGCTGCCTCCTGAAGCTGTTCGTATCAAGTCGGGAAGTCACCAGATGTCGCTGTTCGAGACAGGTACAACGCTGTTGGTCAGTTATTAGTAGCACACATCTTTGGCAGAAAACAGCCTCCCTCTCACAGGTGCAGATTCCTTGTGGTTATCCACACTAAGATTCTCACGGGTACGAGCTGTTTGTAACACGTTTGGTGTCTCTCACATACAACTGAGGCAGGCTAGTTGTCAATTCCCACAAAGTGCTGATGCTGCACCTGGGTCAGAGCAACCCGTGGTACCATCACAGGCTGGGGATGAACAGATGGAGAGCAGCCCTGCCCAGAAGGGCTTGGGGGTGCTGTGGGTGAGAGCTGGACATGGGTCAGCCATGGGCACTGCCAGCCCAGAAAGCCAAGTGTGTCCTGGGCTGCATCCAAAGCCCTGTGGGCAGCAGGGCAGGGAAGTGATTCTGCCCCTCTGCCCCACTCTGGTGAGACCCCACCTGCAGAGCTGCCTCCATCTATAGGGTCTCAGCGCAGGAAGGACATGAGCTGCTGGAGAGAGCCCAGAGGAGGGACACCAAGATGATCAGAAGGATGGAGCACCTCTGCTCAGAGGAAAGGCTGAGAGAATGGGGATTGCTCAGCCTGAAGAAGAGAAGGCTTCTGAATGACCTAAATAACGCCTTCCTGGACCCTGAAGGGAGCCCCCAAAATGGAAAGGAACTTTTTACAAGAATATGTAGTTGCAGAACAAGGAGGAATGTCTTGTGCTTTGAAGCCAATGTCTTGGCTTCAAACTGAAAGGCAGTAGGTTTAGATTAGATACTGGGAAGATGGTTTTTTACTATGAGAGTGATTAGGCACAGGTTGCCCAGAGAAGCTGTGGCTTTTCCACCCCTGGAAGTGTCCGAGGTCATGTTGGATGGGGCTATGGGCAACCTGGTCTTGTGGAAGGTGTCCCTTCCCCTGGCAGTGGGTTGTGAAGGGATGACCTGTAAGGTCCATTCTGAAAGGAGTGGACAAAAGGGTTTTTAAAGATTTTTAAAAACCCTTTCCTGTTTTGTTCTTTCCATCCCCCTTGTCCCTTTTTCTTTTTTCTTTCTTTCTTTCTTTCTTTCTTTCTTTCTTTCTTTCTTTCTTTCTTTCTTTCTTTCTTTCTTTCTTTCTTTCTTTCTTTCTTTCTTTCTTTCTCTCTCTCTCTTTCTTTCTTTCTCTCTCTTTCTTTCTTTCTTTCTTTCTCTCTCTCTTTCTCTCTTTCTCTCTCTTTCTCTCTTTCTCTTTCTCTTTCTCTTTCTCTTTCTCTTTCTCTTTCTCTTTCTCTTTCTCTTTCTCTTTCTCTTTCTCTTTCTCTTTCTCCCTTTCCCTTTCCCTTTCCCTTTCCCTTTCCCTTTCCCTTTCCCTTTCCCTTTCCCTTTCCCTTTCTCTTTCTCTTTCTCTTTCTTTCTCTTTCTCTTTCTCTCTTTCTTTCTCTCCTTCTTCTCTTTCTGCCTTGCCTTTTGCCTTATCTCCTTGCTTTTCACCTTGCCATGCCTTTCACCTTTTTCCTTGCCTTCTCTGTCACCTTTCCTTTTGCCTTCTATTTTGCCTTGCCTTTTCCCTTGCTGCGCCTTGTTTTGCCTCACCTGGCCTTGCCCTTGCCTTTTGCCTTTGCCTTTGTCCTTTTGCCTTTTGCCTTTCCCTTCCCTGAACTTCCCCTCCCCTTTCCCATTCCCCTTCCCAGAACCATGTTATCCTGAAGTTCCCTTCCCATCCCTGAACCTCCCTACCCTGAAGTTCCTTTCCCTTCCCTTCCCCGAAATTTCCTTCCCTTCCCTGAACTTCCCTGAAATTTCCCTTCTCTTCCGTTCCTTTCCCATCCCATCCCATCCCATCCCATCCCATCCCATCCCATCCCATCCCCTTCCCATCCTTCCTTCCTTCCTTCCTCCCTTTTTTCTCCCCTCTCCCATCTTTCCATTTGTTCCTTTCTTTCTCTCTCTCCATTTCTCCCTCTCTATTTCTCTTTCTTCTCACTTCCTTTCTGTCTTCCTCTTTCTCTCTCTTTTCCTTTCTGCCTTGCCTTGCATTGCCTTGCCTTTTCCCATGCCTTTTGTGTTGCCCTGATTTTTCCTTGCCTTTTGCTTTATTTTGCCTTTCACCTTTTTCCTTGCCTTTTCTGTTGCCTTTCCTTTTGCCTTACTGCACCTTGCCTTGCCTCACCTTACCTTGCCTTGCCCTTGACTTTTGCCTTTCCCTTTGCCTAGCAATGCCTTGCCTGTTGCCTTTCCTTAGCCTTGCCTGGCCTTGGCCTTGCTCCGCCTTGCTTTTCCTTGCCTTGCCTTCTTTTTTTTCTCTTTCTCTCCCTTTCTCTTTCTATACATTTCTTATATTTTCTTTCTTTTTCTTTTCATTCTTTCTGTCTCTTTCTCTTTCATGCCTTCCCTCTCTCTCTCTCTTTCTTTCCTTCCCTCTCTTTCTCTCATTATCTCTTCAATAAAACCCATACTATTGAATTTGGCACGTGGTCTCATTTGCACCTCACTTCAGGCAGAGGCATTTCAGGGATCAAAGAACATTTTATTACAGACCAAAAGGATTAGAGAGTAAAACCAGGGAAATTGTTAATTCTGGTTTTCAATTGTTTGTTTAATCTGTGGTTGTGATGGGGTTTGTTCAATCTGTTTATGGCACCTGTTCAGTGATGTTGGGAACCCTTAGATTAGCAGGGCTGAATGCAGCACAGAGAAAGGAAGGAGGAGGAGAGGGGAGAGGAGAGGGGAGGGGAAAGAGAAGGAGGCAGTGGGGAGACACTGTGAGTTCCTGAGTGCCTTGCAATGGCAACAGGGACAGGGGCCGCCCCCGACAGCGAAAGGGGACAAATTGTTGCCATTTGGACCGAGGGGGTGTGTGCTCGCCTCTGGGCGAGAGAAACACACTGGCTCAGTTGGCCTGTTGATACAAATCAACCCTTTTTGCTTCCAAGACTGTGTTCACTCTCAATTCTGTCGAAAAGTGAGCTGTTTCTCACAGGTATTTGGGACAATTTGCACAACTGGGTCAGAACAAGGGGCTGGAAGCCCACGAGTCCCGGGGCTGCTCCACGCCACCTGCAGTGGCTGCGGCTGTTGCAGGATGGCCGCAGGAGGCCCTTGGTGACACGGGCGCCTTGTGTCAGGACCCTGGCTCTGTGAGGCGGGACATGACGGTGCCCAAAGGCCCTTGTGACATCAGAGAGCCCCGGCCTGGCTGAGGGTATCCAAGGGGCACTGCAGGGCCCTGCCGTGGCCAGTCCCAGGAGAGCCGCCGTGGCAGCAGCAAGCAGCTCCCGGGACTTGTCTGTGCCAAAGGCGAGAAAGATGGAGCAGGAGAAGGCAGCAGTGAGCAGCAGTGAGCAGCAGGAGCAGGCAGAGAGGGGCTCGGCTGTGGCACAGCAAGAGAGCCAGGAGGGAGCCTTGGCTGGGCAGCTGGAGCTTTCCCAGCGCGACCATGGGGAAGAGCCAGAGCTCTGCCCTGGAGGAACGAAACAGGAGCAGGAAGTGACCCCAGGCGAGGACGGTACTGAGTCAGAGCCGTCCTCAGGAGACACGGGCAGCTCCCAGGAGCTCTTCTACTGGGAAGAGGACTTCGAGCAAGAGCGCTCCCAAAGAGACAGGGAGAGCTCTCAAGAGTCCAGCGAGGGCTGGAAAGAGTTTCTGGAGCGCTGGGTGGCTGCGAGAGAACTGGAGGAAGGCAGCGAGGGAGCGCTGTCCCTGGGAGAAGCCCTTAGCTTCCGAGGAGATTCTGACGAGCAGCAAGGCACGGAGCAAGGGCTTTTCCAAGGCGAATGTGGCAGCTCCCCAAAAGCGTCAGACTGGGAAGAATGCAGCCAGCAAGAGCTGTCCCCCCAGGAAGTGGGCAACTACCAAGAACACTCAGACTGGGAGGAGCACACTGGCCAAGAAGTTTCCGCAGAGCAAGGCTGCGTTGGCCAGGAAGTGTCCGAAGGCACCGAAGAGAAGAGAGCCTCGGTGCACTCCAGCTGGGAGGACACTGATGAGCAGGAGCTGGCGCAGGACGGCCAGGAAGACGCGACCGTGCAGGGCGTGGGGCCCACGGCCTCGCTGCAGGATGACGATGAGGAGTGGGATGACGTGAGCCTGCTGGAGCTCTGCGAACAAACATACAGAGCGCGAAGAGTGGCAGGCTGGGCAGGAGGTGAGCGGCCCGGGCTTTTCCCTCGGGAGGCTTGGGTTGAGCCCAGGACACCGCCGCCGCACCCCGAAGGGTCACCGTGTGCCACGCCTGCCCCTCTGCAATCCCAGTCCCCCGTGGCACAGGCGGCTTTCCCCGGCCTGGCCCGGCAGGTGCCTGAGGCAGGGCCCCAGAGCCCGGGGCCCCACGAGAAGCGTCCCTCGCGCTTCAGGCGGGCGCTGCGGGCGCTCAGGAGGCTGTTTCGCTGCCCCTGCCTGTCGGCACGGCTGGAGGATTAGCACAGACACCCTCCTGAGCCGCAGCATTAGGTCGCAGATGGCTCGGGGCCTGCAGATGGCCGCTGGGCCAGACTGCCCATGAGGCAGCGTGAGGGAGCCGCACGGGCAGCCTTGGCCTGGCAGCACCCGTGCTAGGGGGACGCTTGGTGCCGGGGGCTCAGCGCTGCATGCCAGCCCATCATCCGGCTGCCAACAGACCTGCAGAGCCAGCCAGTGCCACTGTCAGCCTGGCAGCAGCATCGTCACCCCCATGGCTCCCCAAGGGCCACGGGCACTCCGCTCTCGCTCACTGCCACACGCAGTGGCTCCAGCACCTCCTGCCCTGCTGCACCTTCTGCCATGGCCTGACTGCTCTGGCAGAGAAGGATTGCTGCTCAGATCCTGTCTGCAGCTCCCCTGCTGCAATGGCAGGCAATTCCTTCTCCTCTGGAAAGAATTCCATGGAGATCCTTTGGGATTGAATCCACCGGCAATAGGCACAGACAGCAAGTGTGTCTCCCTGGATATGACTGCACACTGCATGACCAGGAGACACAAAATTCATACCAAACAAAATGAAGTTTGTTTTCAGCAGTAGTAGTAGTAGAAAAAAAACCAAAAACCCCACACCAAAAAAAGCAGAAAACCCTGCAAAAGCATGAAACCAAAAAAAATTAGAATAGGAATAATAATAATGGTAATTATAGTAATAGTTATATTGTGGAAGATGAAGAAGTAGTAGTACTAAAAAAGAATGAGAATAAGAAAGACTAAGAATACGAATACGAATATGAATAAGAACAAGAGTAAGAACAAGGATTAAGAATAGGAAGAAGAAGACTAAGACTAAGCTGAAGACTGAGAAGAATAGGGTAATATAGAAGAATGAATTGTAGCACTAGTAAACAATAATGATTAGAAGAAATAGCTGAAAAAGAAGACTAAGAAGATAACAAAGAAGAAGGAATAATGTAGTAAAGAAAAAAACCCAGAAAACCCAAAACAAAAAAAGAAGAAAATGCCCAAAAATTGGACATAAAAAAAAGACAAAGAATAGAAATAATAATACCAGGAGGAAGAACAGAAAGAAGAAGTATGATTTAAAAAAATTATAATAAGATTAAGTCAAAAAAAGAATAAGAAAATGAAAAGGAAAAAGCATAAAAAAGTGCAAGAATAAGAATTAAAAAAGAATAAGAAAAGAAACAAGAAAAACAAGAAGAAAAAAGTAGAAGAAGAAGAATAAAAAGAGGAAGAAGAAGAAGAAGAAGAAGAAGAAGAAGAAGAAGAGGAAGAAGAAGTGGAAGTGGAAGAAGAAACCCTGATGAAGAGCATCAAAGAGATGCTGTCACCATGCATGAAGTGGTGAACTTTTTGACTTCATCTGTCTCTGTCACTCTCCTTCTCTCCTCCCACATCCTTTCTTCCTTTCTTCCTTTCTTCCTTTCTTCCTTTCTTCCTTTCTTCCTTTCTTTCTTCCTTCCTTCCTTCCTTCCTTCCTTCCTTCCTTCCTTCCTTCCTTCCTTCCTTCCTTCCTTCCTTCCTTCCTTCCTTCCTTCCTTCCTTCCTTCCTTCCTTCCTTCCTTCCTTCCTTCCTTCCCTCCCTCCCTCCCTCCCTCCCTCCCTCCCTCCCTCCCTTCTCTTTTTCTCTTTCTCTCTCCTTCCTTCCTTCCTTCCTTCCTTCCTTCCTTCCTTCCTTCCTTCCTTCCTTCCTTCCTTCCTTCCTTCCTTCCTTCCTTCCTTCCTTCCTTCCTTCCTTCCTTCCTTCCTTTCTTTCTTTCTTTCTTTCTTTCTTTCTTTCTTTCTTTCTTTCTTTCTTTCTTTCTTTCTTTCTTTCTTTCTTTCTTTCTTTCTTTCTTTCTTCCTTTCTTTCTTCCTTTCTTTCTTTCTTTCTTTCTTTCTTTCTTTCTTTCTTTCTTTCTTTCTTTCTTTCTTTCTTTCTTTCTTTCTCTTTCTTTCTTTCTTTCTTTCTTTCTTTCTTTCTTTCTTTCTTTCTCTCTGTTTTTTCTCTTTCTTTCTCTCTGTTTTTTCTCTTTCTCACTTCCTTTCTTCTCTTCCTTTCTCTTCCTCTTTCTCTCTCTTTTCCTTTCTGCCTTGCCTTGCATTGCCTTGCCTTTTCCCATGCCTTTTGTGTTGCCCTGATTTTTCCTTGCCTTTTGCTTTATTTTGCCTTTCACCTTTTTCCTTGCCTTTTCTGTTGCCTTTCCTTTTGCCTTACTGCACCTTGCCTTGCCTCACCTTACCTTGCCTTGCCCTTGACTTTTGCCTTTCCCTTTGCCTAGCAATGCCTTGCCTGTTGCCTTTCCTTAGCCTTGCCTGGCCTTGGCCTTGCTCTGCCTTGCATTGCCTTTGCCTTTCCTTGCTTGCCTTCTTTCTTCTTTTTCTCTCTCTTCCTTTCTCTTTCTTTCCCTTTCTTGTATTCTCTTTCTTTCCCTTTCCCTTTCCCTTTCCCTTTCCCTTTCCCTTTCCCTTTCCCTTTCCCTTTCCCTTTCCCTTTCCCTTTCCCTTTCCCTTTCCCTTTCCCTTTCTTTCCCTTTCCCTTTCCCTTTTCCCTTTCCCTTTCCCTTTCCCTTTCCCTTTCCCTTTCCCTTTCCCTTTCCCTTTCCCTTTCCCTTTCCCTTTCCCTTTCCCTTTCCCTTTCCCTTCCCCTTCCCCTTTCCCTTCCCCTTTCCCTTTCCCTTTCCCTTTCCTTTTATCTTTCTCTCTCTTTCTCTCTTTCTCTCTTTCTTTCTCTCTTTCTCTCTTTCTCTCTTTCTCTCTTTCTCTCTTTCTCTCTTTCTCTCTTTCTCTCTTTCTCTCTTTCTCTCTTTCTCTCTTTCTTTCTCTCTTTCTCTTCTCCTCTTTCTCTTTCTCGCCTTCCCTCTCTCTCTCTTTTTCTTTCTTTCCCTCTCTTTCTCTCATTATCTCTTCAATAAAACCCATACTATTGAATTTGGCACGTGGTCTCATTTGCACCTCACTTCAGGCAGAGGCATTTCAGGGATCAAAGAACATTTTATTACAGACCAAAAGGATTAGAGAGTAAAACCAGGGAAATTGTTAATTCTGGTTTTCAATTGTTTGTTTAATCTGTGGTTGTGATGGGGTTTGTTTAATCTGTTCATTGCACCTGTTCAGTGATGTTGGGAACCCTTAGATTAGCAGGGCTGAATGCAGCACAGAGAAAGGAAGAAGAAGGAGAGGGGAGAGGAGGGGAGGGGAAAGAGAAGGAGGCAGTGGGGAGACACTGTGAGTTCCTGAGTGCCTTGCAATGGCAACAGGGACAGGGGCCGCCCCCGACAGCGAAAGGGGACAAATTGTTGCCATTTGGACCGAGGGGGTGTGTGCTCGCCATATAGACTAATATGAAGAACAATGTACAAAATAATAGAATGTCAATGCATACAGAGATCCCTTAATGTCTCAATGATCTCCTGCAACTCTCACATGTAATAAAGTGATTACCAACTTTAAGTCTTTAGATCCTTCAGAGTCCTCCTCTTTACTTCAGAAGTACATGAAAATTTGAAAGACAGAAGATAGCAGCTATTTATTCACACTAAAAAAACAGAGATTCTGAAAGTGATAGTGATTTAAAATGGTCTAAGTGGCCTAAAAAAAAAATCATACTACAGTTATATGGTTTTTCCCATTTCTCTTTACAAAACTTACCAAATTGGTCTACTGCCTTAGAGCTGCAGATGCTCCTTTGGAGGATTTTCTGTCTGTTAGGAGTGTGGAATAGCATGGTTTATTTGAAGTCACCACACATCGTGTAATTTAAAGTCTCACCTTAAATTTATTGATGATTTTGTTGTGGAGTGAAGTCCATTACAGGGAACTGAACCTGCAATTCAAAACCCTGCCTGACACTCTCCTCATCTTCAAATAATGCCGCAGGTTACTCCTGAGCAAACTCCTTATCTTCCAGGATAGAGGGGGAATAATTAATTCATCCCTGTCTGTAAAGCCCAGGTTAAGTGTGAGAAAATGATAAAATGACACAGAAAAACCCCATAGTTTTCTATCATGTCACTTTAATAAATAATCCATAAAATAAACATGAGACCTTGTGAGGGTTGAGTGAGACATGAAGCACAGAACCATAAAATTATCAAGGCTGGAAAAGACCTCCAAAATCACTGAGTGCCACCATTAACCTCCCCGCTACTGTGTTCACCTCTAAGCCATGACAGCAAGGGCCACATCCACGTTTTGAGCACTTCTGGGGATGCTGATTTCCCCTTTCCCTGGACATTCTGTTCCATTGCCTGACCACCCTTTTAGGTGGTCTAAATTCTAAAAAATTAGAACTTTTTCCTAATATCAAATCTAAACCACTCCTGATGCAAACTGAGACCATTTCATCTTGTCCTGTGTGCTATGCTTGAGTTTGAAATGGAAAACCACAAAAACCTGTGAGGGGGGAAACAGGAAATTAAAGAGCAAAATAGGTATCAGTTACAGGATTGTTTTTTTGCTCTTCCTTTGCAGGAACATTGAATAAATTTCATCATATTCCCCAAAATGCACTGAGAGAAATCTTCCTTCCTTCTGTCTGTTCTTCAGAGTCTGTGTCACAGAATATGCTCTTTCCATTTTAATTCTTCTTCTCTGTAAATAATTTTGCATAATAATAGTAATAAAAAGAGGGAAATGTCAATTTGGGAAAAACAAATAATTGTTTTATATCTCAGAGCCTTTATTGCTGCAATCTTACTGCCCCAAAAATTAATTGAGGAGAAAAAAATTACACAGATGAAATTATGTGTCTGAAGAGATTAGGTAATTTTAATAATTTTTATTGCATTTTATTGTATGACATTTATTCTGGATGACTTAGGATGAATCATTAAATATCAGTGCTGAATTCTGCTCTTCTAATTTCCAAATTACACAGCAGGTGGTGGGGATGGGGAGGAACAAGGAGAACAATATTATGTAAAAAATGTACTGTAAAGTTTTTCATGCTTGTGAAATGAATTGATGCAATTTACAGCAAGAGTATAGCAGCAAATATATATAATATTTTTTTATTTTTCTTCATCATTTGGACCAAAAAAAGAAGAAAAAAATTGATCTGGGTGTAGATCCACATCTTGATTTTTCTACCTTTTGCAGTTTTACTTGTTTTCAAGACCTGTTTAGAACTATCTAAAAAGCAGCTGCCATCCAGTAGGAGACTAAGAAAAAAGGGAGCAGACAGGTGTGTTTGACAAACAACTCAGCTCTGAAAAAGACTCTGCTGCTGATCAGTTCCAGCCATTGGCTCCCTGACATTTGTATTGTGATTTCCTCTAGGGATGTCACCTGGAGCAGAAATCAGCCTTGTCCTGGCTCAGAAGTGAAGAAGCAGCAGAAAGAAACCTATAACTGCATCAAGCAGCACTTTTCCCAGGTTTCTGTGTGCATGACAGAAGTGGTTTGCCTTTGCTTTGCTGTTAACAGCAACATAAAAAACCTATTATCCCCTCAGTGCATTAAAAAACATTTAAAAATTATGTACATGAGTCTCTGGCTTGGTGGGCTCTCAGGAACCACTGGACAGTGCAATTATCATGTGTAGAAACATCATTTTTCTGCTCACTTTCACACAGCCTTTGAGTTTTTACCACCATTGTTTGCTTCCCAGAGAGCATCCCTTTCTCAGATTACATCATCCCTTTGTAAGTCCCCCAGATGCAACACTTTCCATTTCTATAATTAATAAGTGACAATTGCTAGACAAGCACACGCTCTGGATGGAATAATTGTTTCATTTGAAGATGTGCAGAAGCAATTAGGACTCACTTTCCCTGGGCAGTGGGATTGTAATAGCATAGCTCGCTGTGGTAAATTAACAGCTAATTATCTTTATCCTGAAACTTTTTGGGACAGTGCTCTGGATCCGTCAAAAGGCCCCCATGGTATTCCTGATTTACTGCTCCTGAGTAAAATCTAGGCTTATTTTAAGTCCTTTTCCTTATATTTATCAGTTCTCATTATCTTAAGCTGGGAGAGAAACACACAAGACCCAAATAACAAGGCACAAGCTGAAAAACACACAAAAATATGTGCTAATGAAAAAAATAATCTATTTCTGTAAAAATCTCTCCCTTTGAATGCTAATTGGCAATGAAAAAGGATATTGTATTTGAAAAAATAGACTGAGTTGGTGTTGCCCTGTTAATTTATCCAGCTGAGAATAGCCAAATGTGCATTCATGGGGTTAAGAGGAAGAGGTTGTACCTCAGTCAGTTAGAAACTTACATGCTAGGTTTAGTTTTTGTACATAAATGTCTGTCACCTAAACTTGAATTTATTTCTGAGGCTCCTTTCTTTGGCTAAACTGAGGAGAAAAGAAAAATCATTAGCCTGGTGGTAACATAATTGTACTAATTTACCACAAAAAACAAGTCTAATAAAATAGCAAACACAATGGAATTGCTGCACAGTGACTCACCTTCTCATTTCTCGATTATTGAACAGATTCAGTTTAGAGAAAACACAGTTTCTAACTGCTGCCAGTGCTGCTTAGCTGCTCTGTGAACATTGGAACCCTTTCATCCTTTATTTTCTCCCAATCCTTTTTTATTTTGGACAATTTAATTCATATTTTTAAAAAAATGAAATGAAAACCCACACATATGACTGAGGTAAACTCCCATTAGCCACCTTTACTGAATAAATACAATAAGGGATGTGTCCTTGTGGAAATTCTCAGATGTTGGATTTTGAAGGCTTCTGAAACAAAATTAATTGGTACTTAGCAGGGAATTTGCAACAGAACAAAGGCTTCTAAATCTTCTTCTATTTTACATCATCTGGTTAATGACGGTTAACCAATAATTTCTTATTTCTGAAAGTGTGGCCACTGCAGTTCAGAACAGATTCAGCAATGGAAAGCAGTGAGCTGCTTATGGCAATTTCTGTCCCATCTGTAACTGATACCACAAGTTAACAAAAATTCCCTCTCCACAGAGGATGGAAAGCAGAGTGTGTATTTATAGATTCCTATTGCAATTTAAATATCTGAAATTCAATACTCTTCTACCTTCTCTCTAGCTAATTTAGTAAGTGTAAAGAGACAATAGCAACCAACTTACATAACAGCACCTAACAGAATGAATTTCAACAGCTCACTGAATTAGTCACAGAAGTCCCCTTAAATGGGAAAAACAAAATTATATAGAGCTTAGGAATCCATGTTAATAGTGAATTAGTTGGGATTTACATTAATTTGGTTAAATCTCCAAACTACTTTAGAGTTTGCTTTTTTTGTTTGGGTTTTGGTTTTTTGGGGTTTTTTTTGGTGTCTGTTTTTAGCTGGATTTCCTTCTTATAATCAAAGAACAAGGAGCACCCAAAACATTTCAAGGAGTTTCTTCCAAATGTGCCTGTGTTTTTCTGGAAATTAAACCTGCCCTGGATTTCTGGAGCAGAGGATGCCCTTCTGGACATCTCCAGCTCCTCTGCTGCCCATCCCAGCCTGGCCATGGCACACCTGGACCATGTGGGAATGTTCTGTCAGAAACTCAGTGCACCTCTGATGCTCCTCAGCTCTGGATCAGCTCCAAAAAATCTGATATTTCCCTTGAAAGCTGAATTTCCTATAGTTTTCCAAAGAAACAGCCCAGCAATGCCCAAACCAGGCAAAAATGTGACTCTTGTTCATCCTAGTCTGTGAACCAGCTGGGCAAACACCTAAAATACCACTGATCCCTTGGGAATTCAGATGAGATATCTGACACCTTAACATAGGAATTATTTCCCAGGGCCCAGCTTGTTTTGAGCCACTTCAGAGAAATGCCAAGGCAGATGTTCAAGATGCTTACCATCTTTCATAAACAGGCTTAAATATTACATGTGAATATCACTAAAGATGTTTAAATGTCTGCATATGTGCACAAATTCACATGAAGGCTTCTGTAGTTTGTTCAGATGTTTAACTCAAAGCTGATTCTTCAGTAATTGCTTCACATCAAAGCTGAAGTGAATGAAGTCTAGATGGCACTAAAGTACAGTGAAAAACATTTTGAATGCCAGCTCTATAAAATATGTCTAATAATCAAATATACATTTCATTCATACATAGCCCTTTCCTATATATTGATGCACTTTAAACCCCATGAGAGTTGATGACAAAATACTCTTCCCCCTGCTCCCCAGCATCTTTATCCCAATTTTTGCCACAGTGGGAATTTTTTTCTGGATGCATGAACCAGGATGTGCTAATTCCTCCAGTTGCAAATTCCTCCCTTCTGTGCTCATCTCAAGTTCCCGTGGTGGTGGCTCAACTCATGGCAAGTTCCTTCTGCAGTTATAAGGTTAAAATTATTCTTTCTGAAGAACATCTTTCTCCCCACTTGTTAATGAAAGAACATCTGTTCTTTAAAAAAAATAAAGAAAAAAAAAAGAGTGAATATAATTGTGATAGATACCACTACATGCAGTTCAAAAATATTAACTATACCCTGGATTACTTCTGATGAGTTCCACTTACACACGAGTGAATTTGTATATGGAAAAGACTAGGCAATGACTAGACAAAGAAACATTGGCAGCTAATTCAAATATTTATATATATTTATACACCTGCATGCATATTTTTGTATTTCTAAATGCAATAAACCACGTGTCAGTTACCATCCTGGTTACAGCAAACCCCTTTCCTATTTTCACTGCCTTTGCCTTTATTGGCTGAAAGATTTATAAATATTTCCTTTGGATCTCTCCTCCCCAGACCCCAAAATATATATAAAAATATATATATGTATATCTGTAAAGTATATGTGTAAATGTGTATATATCTTTGTCTAATATATCTTTTATATGTGTGTGTTTCATATATATGGATAACACATAAATACACATGTATATCAAGGACAATATGTAGCATTTCAGCAGAAAAGTGGAAGCAATGCAACACTATTTACATACAGTAAAATTTAAATGCGAGCTGAACGTTATTTATAATGTAATTTAAAATGCTATTTAAAATTATACTCTGTGCAAAGGTGAGGACTTTATCTATTTAAAACCAATTAATAATTTAAGTCACATAACAAAGGTGCTTTTGATATTGGAAAAAAACCCCTGCCTCAGATACTGTAAAATCTAAGGCTCATCTAGAAGAAAAAGCAAAAATCCTTTGCACTTTTCCTAACTCAAAATTAATTTGAAGTTTTTTTTAAATGGCTGTGATAATGGTAGATGATTTAATTATTTGATTAAATTCTGGTCATTTCACAGAACATATAAAACATAAATGTCCTATCAAACATATCTGAAACACTAACCCATGTGGCATCCTTAAGATTCATGTCAGGGAAGAGCCACAAGCATCCAAGCATCTCCCCATGCTGCAATCAAAAGGTTTGACTTCCAGCTGCATGCACAAAATAAATTTCCTTGGTCACCTTTGATTATGATGAAACAGCCCAGAATGAGCAGAACAATTTGTTTAAGAGAAACAAGATTTTCAGGAGGTGGGATCAAATCTGGATAAAATAGTTGTTGTGAGGGGGGAAAAGTGGCAGCCAAGGAAATTATCATCCTGGGTGAGGAGAATCCCCCAAAGGGATTGGATTTGGGATCATCCCAAATGGAGAGGTGCTGCATCACCAGGTTGGGTCCAGGGTCTTTGTATCAACAACCTCAGGAAGCAAATGGAGCAAATGTGGGAAAACACTGCATTTTGTGAGTCAGTTTTGGTATTACAGCAAATTACCCTTAATCTCTTAATCAGAATTCAAACAGACAAACAGGACTCTTCCATATGTGCCTCATTGAGTCATAAAAATGAACCCCCCCAAAATAGGCTTTTGGGGATTAACTGGATTTCATATTTTATCCCAAACTATGACAATCAGTCAAAATGAAATGCTGTGTGTAATGCTTGCTTCAGAACAGTAAAAATGTATTGTATCAAGGAAATTCTTAGCACAGGAAATTTTTCTAGGTATTCATGTCATGTTAGCTTCAGTTTCTAATTTCTTTTTTATTCCTAGCCAGTTGACAACATATGTTCATACACAATAAATATATACTCATGTATAATGGGGGAATTTCATTTTCCCCACATTATAAGAATTATATTGCTGTACCACACATTTTAAAAATTTTCTTTCAAGATTTATGTTGCTGTCATGCTCTGAAACTTATATAGAAACACAATTTTATATGGGCTCCTATAATTTATTTGCTAGCACAATTTGATGTTCACAGCTCATAATTTGGTGATACTTGTAAAATATATGTAGAAATCTGTTATGTTCATTTATTTAAATGTAATATTATAGTATTATTTATAACTATTAATATTAATCTTTATTTTAAATAATATTGCATATAAGGTTGTAACTCTGTGTTAATAGTGCCAGAATGAGGATTAAAAATAATTCATGGGTATTAAAAATAATTTTAAAATTAGTCAGTTTGAAAGCTCAGCTTGCCTGCATTATTAGTTCTAAGATACATTTTTGAGCTACACATTCTCTTTACTTTGGAAAAGAACTCTCTTAGAACCTTTTGGCACTTTAGAAACAGAAGGACTTACATTGCTGCCTGGCTTTGTCCTTCTGTGTCGTTTTTTTCCCCTTTTGATGGGAACTGGAATGGACTCCCTAAATATTTATGACCCTCTGATCAGTCCTCCTGCTGGCACTCCATTTACCCTTTAGCACTTAATCAGGATGGACATATTTAAAACACCAAATCTGAATCTTGGCCTTCCCGTTGTCAAAAGACATTTTTCCATGGATTTAAATGAGTTCATGACTCCACCCTTTGGGAGAAGTTCTCCAGAAAATGTTTTTTTGTCTCTTCATAGCTGTTGGTTGCTGCCAAGCATTTTGGATACCAGAGGGTTACAAAGGACAGGGGAAAAAACTCTCCAAAGCAGGGCCAGGGTGACTTTTGTGTTGATTTCCAGGTAGTCTGTTGTTCCTCTTTACAACTTTTTGAGTCTGGGTTTATTTTATATCATTTTTCTCAACTTGCAAAAGTGTTGTTCACCATAGATTGAAAATAATCACTTCCATGTTGTTCGACAACACCCAATCATACTAAGACTGTCTCTCCCTTACCTCTTTAATTTTAATATTTTAATCCCAACTCCACAGAACCATGGGCTTTAACATAAATTAGGGAAATATGAGCAATTGGGAAATATTATTTTTGATAAATACATTGCAAGGTATAACTCTTATGGATATAGACAAATGTCTTCTGGTTTTATTAGCATTCTAAATTGTAGCCATGAAAAATTGTACCTAGGGGAAGAGAAGGAAAAAAAAGTTGGGATTTCCTTTATATAAATTTTTGAATTTCAATTTAGTTTAAATTTTACTTCAGATCTTTGATTTGGAAAGAGGTTTCTGAATCATGTACTAGATCCTAAACTAGAGAGATTCACTTTAATCCTTCTGTTCTGTGTGTATCAATGGGATTTGATAGATACAAGACTAAAAGCAACATCTGGAATTTAAATGAAATCACAAATTTATCAGCAACAAAGACAAATTCACGGTCCATTTCAGATTAGTTCTCTTACTTCTCTATAAATTGGGTGAGCACTTTTTCTCTACTTTTCCCCCTACCTAGAATTGCACATATAAGAATTATTTTCACATAGACTGCATAACCAACCAGTGTATTCATAATATATATTATCAACACTGCTATAAAAAGTTGGTGTCATCATTAAAGCTCTTAATGAAAAATTCAAGTCTCTAAATCAGCAGAGTCCTGGATTTTAGGACACTGATGTAGAGAAAATCACAATGTGGTCCATCAGAGGCGACATAGTGCATTAAAAAATGTGAGTGTAAAGCTAAAACCCCATAATTTGTATTTCATTTTCAAACAGAACAACACAGACCTGATGTCAAGCCCTGTTGATCAGTGTAATTAACAGAATTGTTGGCCAGCTTCATATAATCTGATTTTGGTTCTCACTGATCCTAACCTGATATAAGTTAAATTTTAACTTACCCTGTGCAGCTCTGTGTTTAAAACCAGCCTTTTTAGGTTGCACAGCCCATTGGCATCACTGGCACAGACTCTGTATGTTTAAAATAGGCTTTTATAAATACATCCAGATACAAAAATATATACAGATGGTTGTATATGTATTTACTACAAGTGAATAGTGACCGAGTTTTTAGTGCACAAAGATTTTATACAGCAGTATTTGACCTATTTTGGCCCAAAGGTGGAAAGTGTGAGGCAAAGATACGAAGGGTTATTAATGCTCTGTGTCAGAGGGAAGTCAGAAAATAAAAACTGTGCCAATCTTAGCCTGCCCAGCACAGAACATGAGCAGGATAAAGTATTTTCCACACAACAAATCTGCCTCTTGTAATTCAGGGCAATAATTCAGCCACGGGCATGGAAGAGGAATTTATGAGCTCAGGAAAAGCTTGCAGATGCAGTTTCCAATTAACAAAGACTAAAATCTGTGTTATAGGAGGTATTGCCCCAAATTCCCCATTACTGTAATTCTAAATATCTGTCTGTCAGTAACTGAAGAGGCTGAGTGCAATTAATTAATCAAAAGAGATGAAAGATTACAGACCTCTGCAGACCTTCATACTCTTTATTTGGGAACCAAAACCAAAAGCAGGTTGGTTTAAACAAGAAAGATGAGGTTGCCTATCATCTTTTCTGTAGAGAGGACCAAGAGGAATCTATTTTTACATTTGTGTTAAATTCTTCAAGGGTGGAAGTATCTTGAAGCCTCATTAAAGTAAGGCTTTAAAATAAGCATCGCCCTCAGATTTATTGTGGAATAAAATTTTACTATTATTTGCACAAGTACAATTTTTATTTACAATATTTATAGCGTTTGATATTCAGAACTTTCCCTGGAACTAATTTTAACATCTTCTGCCTAGAGCTTTTTCACAAATGTCTTTGGTATAGTACTTTTAAATTCTGACTATACAGCTCCTACAGAATGGGAGTAAGAGGGTTATGCATATTATTTCTCTGTATACAATATTTTAATCATAATTCAGTTATTTAATTCACGGGACTCAGCAAGGACCCTCTGTATGATTACTTTTCCTGGCCTCTAATTTTGGTCACTCTCTGCTTTCAAACACAGAGGATTACCCCTCCTAGGAGTTCTCAGGCCCTCAGCATGGATATTCACACAGAGTTTTTAATTGACTGCTGTCAGACAAGAAGGTTGTAGAGTACCTTCCTTGGAGATATTCAAAATCTGTCAGGACAGAGTCCTGCCCCTGGGTGTCCCTGGTTGAGCAGAGGGAGTGGAGCAGTGACCTCCAGAAGTCCCTTTCAACCTCAACTATGCTGTGATTCTGTGACATTCCTGGTGACATTGGGAAGAGCTTGGATCAAGGGCATACAGTGACATTTTTTGTGTCCTTAAAGAAAACCTTAACATTTTCCTTGAATATTTTAATATAGTCTTGACAGAACAGTTTTTTTTCTTCTGCAATGAGGTTCCTTATTGCAGTTCTGTTTCCATAATTTTATCTCTGCCTATGTATCCTCCATGACTGAATTACAAATGAGCATATTGAAGTATATTCGTAGTTATCAGTGTAACCAGAGCCTGAATAAACCAGATTACACGTGCTGAGTTTATGGAGGGAAAAAGCAAAAAAAAGTATCCTTCCTGTTTCATATTCTTCTTAAGACCTAATCAAAACCCACCTCACTGAATTCAAAGTTGCTCTTCCTGAAGGAAAACAGTAAAACTGTTTCTGAAAATAAACTGGAGAAAATGAATCTTGAATCTGACTACTAATATATATTCTGAAGAGACACATCACCATATTAGATCTTACCATTCCCTATACTACCCCTAATGCACTGCTTTCTCCATATTAATCTACTAGTGCCTTAGTAGGGTTTTTAAAGAATTAACAAATAAGAAGTAACCATCAACTTTTGCATAAGTTATCCATTATTACATTATTTCTTGTTGTATTTCCTCCTGTTTTCCCCTCTTTCTTTAGCTGGCATGAACTACTCCCAGTGACTTTACTCAGTTCTGAGGGACAGAATAATCATAGGATTTGAAATAAAACAAAAGATAACTCTGTGTTCGGAGACATAAGGAACTGTGAATCAAACTGAAAACCAGCAAAACAGAGACAGTCACTGCAAGGAGACAGAACACAGAAGAATACCTAATTTTATTTTTTCTTCTGTGTTTCTTTTCTCAGCTATAGCTCATGGTAATGATAATGCCAGCACAAGGGTGAAGGTTTCACAGTTCAACCTGAAAACTTCCTTCATTACTAGAGACGTCAGCTGTATGGAAACTTGGAAATCTGTGTCAAAATACACAGAACTTAGCTTAAACAAGCTAGTCAGCATAGTCAAGGAAGGGAAAAATACAGAAAAAATTCACATTTTAATTAAAAATATTAAATATTAGCTTTGAATGGAAAAAGCACTTTTTTGGTTGCTTCAGGTGATGGAGGAGGTGTGGAGTCCTGGTTGAGTTTTTAGTATTCTCTGAGTCACTGTGAAAAGTCTCTTCATCTCACCTTAATGTTAGACATCTATAACACAGACATTTAGATCTGAACTAGTTATCTGGATGTCTTTTACAATTGTCTGAGAGAAACAAGCACAGTTCATTTAACCTATTTTAGAACGGCTATTTTAGGCTAAAATTGCTCTCTTCAGGTGCTCTCCATTGGCTGCAGCAGATATATCTGTTTGTTATCAGACACATGTTAATATCAGTTATCAAAGCATGGACTCATAAATCCTCTCTTGCCACCTCTGTTTTCCTCAGGCTTTTCCCACAGTTATCCATCTAAGCGCTAAGATTTCTGTGGCAAATTAATTAATTAATTTCTAAATTAATGTGATGGTGAGGCGAAGGAACATACAGAAACTGTTTCTGTTCTTCCAGGGAGATTTATTAGGCTCTTCCGGAAGGGTTTCAGGGGAGGCGAAGGGGGGGAGGAGCGCAGGGGAAGGGAGAGGGGGCTGGGAGCCCAGAGACGGTGACCCCGAGCTCATGCTGGCAGGGGTTTATAAGGGAAGGGAAAAGGGGAAGGAGTTAGCTCTGAAGAGCCAACCCAGGAAAGTCTGAGGGAAGAAAGGCAGGGGTACACACCAATAGACTTCTGACAGGGCAGGGCGCATAATTCAAAATAACCAATAACTTACTAAGGAGAACAAAGGAGCAAACCACCTATGGAGAAGGGGGAGGGAAATGCAGAGACACACATTGCTACAGTTAATGAGAAATTTCAGAAGCTCAATATGCAATAAATTTATACTAGAGTTTACATTAATCATGCAGTTGATTTATTTACTAAGTTGGTATATTACCTACTTGTAAGAACATAGTGTCACCGAATCTGCAGGAAAAAGAAAAAAAAACCCTCTAACACTGTATTTGAAGTGATAGAGAATCAGGCATTACTTTATTTGCTGGCCAGGATGTGCCTGGGAAAGTATTCCAAGAACACATGCCTTCAGAGAATTTTCCCCAAATTTTATACAGTCAAAACCCCATAGAGATACATTGGTTTAAAGTTCATTGGACCGGTGTTGAGTAACCTCCAATATTCAGGTTCTCATTGGATCCGATTCTCCTCGCCTCTGATGCTAATTAGATTTTTCATTCTTCAGTTTTTCTTATAATTCTTTTTCCAGATCAGATGCCTTCATCCCTGCTGGAGGTGGCATGGTGGATGTTTGTGACAGCCACTGATGTCCTGCGGATGTTGCTGTTGATAGCCCCCATGCCCTGTGGATTACAGTTGGTGGCCACAGTATCCTGAGGATGTTCTGTTAATGGTCTTTATCTTTCTGGTTATCTTCGGGGTCACCCCCAATCTGTGGTATGTTAATCCCATCTCAGTAGGGTGATACTATATCTCCTAAAAAAAACTAAAGAAAACTCCTTTTCCACAGGTACAGTACTCAAACCTGTACTCAAACCTGAGTACTGTTCCTGAGATGCAAAACATCCTTTTCTTTACTATGCTTTGATCTTTTATTAAGGTAAGAGGTCTAGACAAAAGATGTGTTTGCTTTCAGAAAGTAAGTGGTAGCAAAATGGAGCTCTTTGATGCAGCAAATATTTACAAGCCTTCTCCAAGTCACAGACAATCTTCCCTCACAAAGTGGGTCAGACTGCTAAAGAACATACCTGAGATAATTAAAAGATGACAAGCCTGCTCATTAAGACCATTTGATTTGAATGGGCAACTTTCATCTCCAATGTGCTGTGACAGTTCACCCATTTTTGAAGACACTGTAGTATCTCAGTCCCAGTAAAAAGGTAGATGAAACTGAAAGCTGTCATAGTTTTAAACAACTGGTTCTACCATCAGTATGCCTTCTGTGGGGGAAAAAAATGCATATATGTATATTTTAATCCTAAAAGATCCCATTTTTTTAGCAAACTTCCCTGAATAATAGGACATTGTTTTAAGCTGTAGCATCAGAACAAGGAATGGGGAGGATACCAGTCAATACAGTTGAAAACAGCGTCTTCTCATCACAGATGTTTTACACGGCATGTTTTCATATACCTCAAATGGTCTTTTGTCAATATCAGGAAAAACTGAATCACGAGTCAGAGGTTCAGCTCTAGACTAGACAAGACTCCATGCCCAGCAAATACCAGTCCTGAAGGTCTGCGCATAAATTGAAACAATGGGATCTTACTTCTCCACAATGGCTGTATCAACACCAGCAACACTCCATGCTGGCAGACCAGAACTTCATATCTCAGGATTATCTTCTGCTAGCTGTTTCTGAGGTGTGCATACTATGAACCTTGAGCTCTTCAGTGCTCAGCCTCTAACGGTCCCCAGGAAGGATGCGAAAACATGTAGTTTTGAAGAGGACATGATATGGGGCAAGACTCAAGAGCTACCAAGTAGTCAGGGACTTATCAGAGTTTTCCCCTAGAAAGGACTATATATCACCCTTTCCAGCACTTATCAGAATATTGCTTGATATTTAAGATAAATTTATTTTACAAAAACCAAACAAATCCAAACAAAAAAACACCTACCATGCTGTAAAACATACCATTTACCATCTGTAAAACATACAAATTTCAGTGAGTCATCATGATTGCATGGAAAAATTCTGTATCCAGGTTCTCCCACAATTTGTCCTCAAATAAAGTGATAGATAGAATCTATCTAATAGCGATAGAATATGTGTGTGGCTGGCAGGCAGGATGGTCATGCTTTATTTCTCTATTTCATAACTTCTGGCAATGATCTGATGATTTCCCAATATATGCTGGTGCAGTAGCAAAACACAAAGCAGAAATATAAAACCTGCCAGTGGTGCTTGGTTACACATTGGAACTGACACAGAATTGTAGAATCAATTTTCTTATACATAAACAAGAACAGCAGTTGATCTGCTTACTTCAGATCTTGGCTCCTTAGTCATTACAAACACAGTGAAAAGACATCACCACTTCTTCCCAAAACCCTTCAGGAAATTTATGTTGAATGAGGCTGAGAACCTGGTGCATGAATTCAGCCATGCCTATACAAAGAAGTTACTGTGGTTCTGTTTTGTTTTACAAAAGAAACCTAGACTCACAGCTGTGACCTGCCAGCCATGACATCTGTAGCCTATAGACCTCCAATTTGAATGATGATATAATTGATTCTTGGATGGCAGTGGGGCCTTTAAAATCCATCAAATGCAATACCAATGCATGTTACAACCTAACTATTTATGTATTATTTGACATACGTTACAGCAAACCGGTCTTAAAATGAGCCAAGTACTTCGGTTGTAAAGTTTATAGTGGAATTCAGTTAAGTTGTTATTAGGAGCACAATAACAGCTGCATCTTGAGATGGCCCAAATGGACTGCTTGGAACCAAGCCAGCTGTGAGCTTACAGTGCTGTCTATTAAACTTAGCTTCATTATTGCATTTCCATTTTACTGCCTCTGTAGAGAACGCAAAATAACTCACAAGACCCACACCTTCATTCAATTACCTGTGCAATCCATGGGGCTGTCCAAAGAGACCCAGTTTGCATGAGGATGGCATATCTCTTCTGAGTGCTGCCAGGACGTGTGCATCAGACACAGGGGCTGTGCTGTGCCCTCGCTTGCTACGTAGAGAGCCCCATGGTGACCTTCTTAGGCAGCACATTGGCTGCGTTCATGGTGCTTGCAGAAGCAGCAGGAGGTTGCCTGTGGCTGTTGATGAGCAAATGATTTCCCCTAACAGCAATAACAGCAATAAAACAGGGTTTGAGCATGCAGAATGGGACTGCACACTGCCCCAGCCCATCCAGGTAAGGCAGCCTGGACAGGGGCTGCCCATCCCTGCACTGGCTGCTGGGCAGCCTGTGTCCCCACGCATGTCCCCCAGCCAAGGGTCATAGGGCTCTTCAGCCGTGCCTCAGCCTTCTGCTGCCAGCCCCTTGATGGCAGGAGGCAGGGAGGCCAGGCTGGGGAGGACCTCTGGCCCTGGCCACTGCTCTTGGAGCAGCCCAGCTCATCACAAATGTCTCTGCCCTCGTGCCTCTCCTGCAGGAGCTGCTGGATGTCCTGCACCAGCAAGGGCCCTCAACAGAAGGCATCTTCCGCAAAGCGGAGAGCACCAGGGCACGTCAGGAGCTGCGGCATGCCCTGGACCATGGCCTGCCTGTGGACATGGCAAGCCAGCCGGTGCTGCTGCTGGCCATGGTCCTCAAGGTGAGCCCTCCTGCCCTGCAGCTGCAAAGGCTCCTGCCTGGCTGCCATCTTCCAAGGCTTACCAGAAGCCCTTGGCATTGCAGGACTTCGTGAGAAGCATCCCCTCCAAGCTCCTTGTCACAGACCTCTACAAGGACTGAATGGCAGCCATACAGATGGCCAGCAGGGAGGACAAGATCTCTCAGCTCAAAGTGTAAGCGTGGGCAGCAGCTTCCAGCTCTGCAGCAGGCACTGCTATGAGCCTGGCATTTGCTTGGAAGCGGATGATTCGCCCCAATCGAGCCTGGAGACACTTCAGAGACCAAGTCAGAGAAATGACTATTTGCTTTATTTGGTGCACCAGATGTGTGGGGAATTCTCTCCGCCAAACACACACACACACACCAGGATCTCCAAAGGCACAGTGTTATAGGTAAAATTCATGAATCTTCATTACATTCTATAGGATAGGAGTGGTTATACAAATTACTTCTCATAAGTCATTAATATTATTAGCGATTTCTTGTGTTTAATGGCAAAAGGATTCCTGTAGCAATGTGGGGTTTTAGGATTCCATGTGCTCCTTTGTCCCTCTGCTTTGTATACCATTGGTTCATTTTGAAATATGCTCTGCTGTACCCCGAAATCTATTGGTGGGTTCCCTATGCCTGTCTTCCCTTCAGACTCCCCGGGACTGGCGCTGGGGGAGACAGTCCTTCCCTCTTCCTTTCCTTTTATAAGGCGATGTCCGGATCAGCTCGAGGTCTTTGCATCTCTGGGCTGGCAGCCCCTATCCCATTCCTGCTTCCCTCCCCTTCTCCTTTCCCTGTGACCCTCTCCACTGTACCCCAAATAAACCTCCCTGCCAGAACAGAGATGGAGTCAAGTTCTTTTCTTAGCCTCACTATATTCCTGCTTGAATTGACGTGGTCTGGAGACTAACGCCATGCCGTGGAGCCTCGGGGGCCGGGCGCACCACATCCGGTGGGATTACATGGACCAGGGATCTCGGACAGGGGGGGAGCCGGCTCGTGCAGCCCTCCCGGCCTGTGATACATCAGATTCCTTTTGCCCCCTTTTGTCTTGATAAGATTAAGGGAACTCACAAGGCCAGAACTGTTATCAGCCTTCTGCCCTGGATGGGTGCTGTGCTGGTGGAAGGGGTAAAATCTCAAAGAAACAAGGATGGTTGAAGTGCAAATAGATTTGGGTTTTCTATTTGACCACCCCTTTCTCAGGGACGGTCTCCTTCAAAGGCTGTGTGTTCGGGCAGCTCGCTCTTGCCACCTGGCAGTTCCACTGTGGGACAATGCACGGGGATTTCCCCTTGCATGGGCTCTGGGAAAATCAGCAGCTGGGAAGCAAGACCGCGCTTCCTTCCTGTGGCAGTGTGGGAGCCTCCAGCACTGGCTGAGAGCGCCTGCAAAGCTGCACAACACAGCCGCTGGCTGCAGCCCTGCCTGGGGAAATCTCTGGGTGGGCAACATGGCCTTGTTGATGAATGTTGCCTCTGTCTTCCCTCAGGGTGGCCAAGAAGTTGCCTGCGCAAACCTGCTCCTCCTCAAGCAGCTGCTCAAACTGCTGTGAGACATCCGTCAGCACGTGTCTACCAGCCAAATGAGCTGCAGAAGCCTGGCTATCTGCCTTGCGCCAAGCCTGCTGAGCCCAGCACAGGAGGAGCAGCTGGACTTGGAGACCCTGCTGGCTGAGAATAACAAGATTACACTGACCTCAGCAGCTGGCTGCAGCCTGGCTGGCCCACAGCAGCTTGGCTGCCCAGAGGTACCTGTGCCTGGCAACTGCCTCTCTGCAGCCAAGGCTGGTGTGGAAGCTGCCTGCAAGAGCTGCCCCTGCAAGAGCCACTGCTCTCTGTGCAGAGGCAAGGCTCAGCAGTGATGGCAGGTGCTGCTTGGCATGCTGTCAGGCCCCAGGGCTGAGAGCGAGGCTTTCCTGTGTGCAGGTGAAGGTGCTGGTGGAGTTTCTGATGGAGAATTTGGAGTCTTTGGGGAGGGGACTGTTGGCCCAGACAAGTCACCCAAACCCAAAGAGATATGCACAGGTAAGAGCAGGAAGGGAGGCTTATCCCAACCTGGGACTGGGGGTCCCAGAAATCTCCATGTCCAGCAGACAAGTGGCATAATGCTTGCTTATGGCTTTTGCTTTGTGTGCTCATGTCTTCCAAAATATTGCTTGGCTGGATTTTGGTGCTTTTGCTTTATAGAGCTGCACCAGTGTCTTGGATTGATGATATGATAATCCTTTATCCCCTATCGTTGGCTTATATGCCCAAGAAAGAAAAAAAATGTGTGGTCCTGTCTCTTTAACTGCACCCAGCCGCAGAGAGAAACGCGGGTTTTTTTGAAAACATTTTCCCCAAGCCTCGCTCCGGGGGAGGATTCGTCGCTCGGCAGAGACTGCGTGCTGGACGGGGGTCGGAGTGAGCTTTGTTCCCGTTTTTTCCATTCTTCTTCTTTTTTCCTCGTTTGGACCCCTTCTCTTCGATCTGCTTTGCCACCCGGAGACCCAGGAGGGCCAGAGGACAGCAGAGCTCTCCGGGGAGCTCCACCCGGCCCCGGGTGGGGGGCGAGGAGGAGAGGGACTGCGTCTGAGAAAAGGACTTTTTATTCAGGTTGAATAACTGCCTTTCACCTTGTTTTTCCCCTTCCCCTGTGCCTTGTAGGGCACTCTGCGTGGTTTTGTTAAATAAATAGTTTTTTTCTTCACTTTCATCTGAGAGGTTCTGTTGTGGGTGGGGGAGGGGGTGTCGGGGCCCTTCGCTCTCGGAGGAGAGAGTCTTATCATTAACCCGGGACAACCAGAAAGAGCAAAGTGGCCCTGCAAGCCAAGAGAATGAAGAGCCCCATGCAAAAAGTAGTCTCCATGCATCCCCCGTGCTGCCATATGCCTGCCAAGAAGATGGCATAGAGGCCACACTGCTGCAGGCTCAAAAGACAGAGGTATGTCAGCTACACAAACCTGGTCACAGTGCATCCCGGACAAGCAGGCAGTTTCTCATGAGGCCAAGGAGCTGTTGTCCATCCTGCTGACAAGCCATCTCTTGAGCCTTTCACATTCCTTGCTTGTTTGCTTCCTTCCTGCTCTCCCGCCTGCCCGCCAACCCCCGCACTGACAATTGGTAGTGCAAACTGGACAGGTCGCTTCTACAATGTTTTAGGGTTTAATTCTTCATCAGTGGGCAAAAGACAATATTAAAGCAGCAGAGGAAGTCAGGGTCAACCTGAGAAGCTTTGTGCTCAGACATCAGCTCATGCCAGCTCTCTCCAGTCTTTTGGGGGCAGCTGCACTGTGTGAGAGGCGGCTGATGCAAAGCATCTTCTCTGTGTAGCTAAGGGGGCTTTTTCGGCAATTGCTGCCTTACTCCTCCGGGCTGTCCCTTGCCACCTTTCACCTCCAGAATTTCTGCTTTAGGCACCTCCAGATTTGCCTCCAAGCACCCATGAGAGCTCCACAGAGTCCCTGGCAATGGTTGAAGCCCTGACGAACCCTTCTGATTCAAGCAGCTAAAAGCAGCTCACAGTGGCTCCAACAAGAAGGGACTCAGCTTGCGGCCCCTGGCCTTGCCTAGCTTATCCAACCATGCATGCAAAGGCTTGCAGGGTACCTGCAGGCAGGGGAAAAGATAAGAAAAAGAGCACTGAAAGGGTCTTGGGCAGGAGACGGGGACTACAAGCCAGCAAGGAAGAGCAGGAAGACACACAACACAAGTCTCCAATAAAATGTGGGAGGCTGTGACAGCTCAAGAAGGCCAGATATGAAAGTCCCAGGCTCTGCTGTGTGCCTTTCCCTCTGCGCTGTCCTAAGCCAGCCCTAGGTGCTGGCAAGGGCCGGCAAGGGCTGCTGCCAGGCAGGGCTTAGCAAGAGCTCCACGGCAGCTCTGCAGCCCTACACTTCCTTCATGTGCTTCTACCTCTGCAGGAGGAGTGCTGTGCACGGGGCGAAGCAGCCAAGGGAGAGGCTGTGAAGATGGGGCAGCCGGAATGCCTTTTCCTCCAGTTCTATTTCCAGCTGCTTATAGTTTAATTTTTGAGCTAATGTTTTCAATCTAGAGCCCCCTATTTCAAAAGTTCAAAGTATATGGACGATGAGGTAGGTCTCTTGCTATTTGGAGAGGAAGGTGCTGCTTTTTCCCCTCTTTTGGCACTCTGCTGCCCTGTCCCTTCTTGCCTTGCCTGCTGGGCCACCTCTGTGCCCTCTGGCCGTGCTGGGATCCGGGCTAGCAGCCGGGCTAGTGCCCAGCAGCACTTTCAGCCCCAGGTCCCGGCTGCCCGCAGCTGACGGGAGCGGCGGGAAGCGCCGGTGGCAGCAGGCACCGTCCCCCTCAGGGGCGTCATGGCTCAAGGCACCGGGGAGCCGCTGAGGGGCCGGTAAGGCTGAGGGCCCCGGGCCGCCCCAGGGGACAGCACCGCTGAAGGCAAATGTTGACAGCTTAATGATGATGATTCTTTATAGATGGTGAATCTCCTTTCTTTAAACTGTAATTGAAGAAACAGAAAATGTAAATTCCTTGTGATTTAAAGTTTGCGTGTGGAAACTGTGACTTGTATCGAAAGAGCTAAATGAATGATTCTTAATCATGGTTGAATTCTTGTTCTTTTGCCAGTTAATGACCAGTTGGGCAGAGTTAATGGTCCTCAGCTGCATCTGGGATCATTAGCCACTGAGGCAATTATTGCTTAGTACGTGCCTGCTGTTAAGAACTTTACTATTACAAGGTAAATGTATTTTAATGTCTTCTGAAATGCTTTTGGTCCTGTATTTTTCCCCAGAACTTGCTTTGTGTATGTGATGTCATTGTGTGGACTTAACTTTTCTCTTTGATGTCATGTAAATATCAACAAAGAAAACACCAAAAAGAGCATTATTTCCAGTTTAAAAATTGAAGTAGTCAATACACCAAAGTATTTTATGTTATTGGAACTGAATTACATTCTTTTTAATATATATGAGCAAGAATGAATTGTAGAAAACCTAGTCTATTTCTGTCCTTCACAGCATGCTGGGGCATAGCATGAGAATAAGGATGGTGATTACATCTAATCTCCATAATTTGCATACTCTTTGGGATATGCTCACTGAATGTAAATGTACTCAATGTATAATAGTTCTTTCTTTACATTCACCTTTTATTACTTATTTGCAACAGCTCTACAAATAAGTTTTAGATGAATGATCATTAAATGATCAAATGAATTGATTCACCTAATGTTAGAAAGGATTGGCGTGAGGGGAAAGACTTAAATGAGTTTATTAATGAGTTTATCCTGGAATATTTCCTTGAAGAACAACTATCTTAAATACTTTTACTATTTCTAGCTACTGAGTCTGGAAATTACAAATGCTCTAGAAATTCCCCATGTTTTTTATCCTCTTTTTTTATCCGTAATTACAATTTTAATATCCTAGGCCCTTGTCTCCTATTAGTACAAGAGGTAGTATTCCTGCCCCATAATATTTCAGTAAGTCTACTTGTCGCAGAATTCTTCATGAAAACAGCTTCCATATTTCAGATTTCTTATGTCAGTTTTGAAAATTATATGGTAAAATGTATGTTCTTCTCACCTAATCTTCCTTAGGTGACCCAATCAAATTATGGTTTCTGACAAACAAAATACAATGAACAACAGCTCTGTAGTCGGAGTTCTGTGCTGAGCTTGATATGTAAAGAGGAAAAGATGTTTTTGAGGACTTCTGCCCTGGCTTGGAAGGATGTATATTTAAAGCAATTGTTTTTCTTTTACAGTAATATCTAACAAGTTCTGATCAAGAGAGTTGCTTCAAATTAGAGAAGACCTCTTCGGTCTGGTCTGGTCTGCTTCTGCTTTACAGCAGATCTAACAGCACTTACGTACTGAAAAAGTATCTGTTATTTGGGGTTGAAGCTGAACACTGTACGTTCAAGTAGTATTTATTAGTGTTCAAGTGGCAAAGATAAATCTAGAAAGAAGGAGGTGGGAATTAGTTTCTTCTACTGAAATTTCAGAATTGGTTGGACTACTAAACAAAACATTGATGAAGAAAGACACATTCTTGCTGAAGGACAGCTTTAGAACAATAATGTGAGTCAAAGGACTTCTCTGCTGCCATAGATATAGAGACAGAAATTTAGACAGTCATCAGAGAGACTTCTGTGGGCTTTCATTAAATAGAAAACATTCAAATGAAAACAAGGCAGAAGGTCACAGAATGGGGCTGAAAACTTGGAGTAGGACATTTAGGGACTGACCAATATGTTGTACTTGGACCACAACTGATGATACTTCATCCCATTGTGTCACAACATATAATACTGTGCTATTTGAAGGAAAGTGTGACCAACTTAACAAAAATTTACAGTGGGTATTTCAATTCTTTTCAAATATATTTATTTCACTGCTATGATAAAGTAATATCATTAATTTCCTTATTCTATCTGCATCCAAAAGAACACTGAAATGTTTTTTAAACAGTCCTGCAAGGTCCAGCTCTGTTCCCTCTGCTTTCTTGCGTTATGGTTCAAGAGTGGAAATCTGGACAGGATCAACAGAAATGGAAAAAGACAGTACAGTAAACAGTAATATTTCCTATCAACTATTCCAGGCTCTGGCAATTTTCTGACTGAGGGATTTTTTGATGCCCATATTTATTGAAAAGACATGCAGATGTGGCATCTAGGGACATAATTTAGTGGTGGACTTGTTACTGAAGAGTTAATGGTTGGAGCCGACGAACCTAGAGGTCTTTTCCGATCTAAATAAATCTATGTTTCAATATCAGTACCTAGTTTATTTTGAATGTCACTAGGGTGGTCCTCTGTTTTGGCAATGAATTCTCTCCTTGCCACTTTTGAGTTTCAGAGAAACTTTGTTCTCACGTTATGACTGATCCAACAGAATGTTTCACCTCATCTGCTTTTGGGTTTCTTTAAAATTCATTATTTCATGTAGGTGTTTCTAAATACCCTTCTCTTCCCTCTAACTGTGTAATTTTATTTTGCTTAAAAAGAAATTATTTTTGTTTCTGTTTGTAACTTTTAGTGTGTGTCTTTAACAGTTCTATTGTTGTGGGGTTTTCTGATGGGAATAAACTGTATATTAGTGCATTATTGATTTATAAAAAACATTTCCAATATTAGGCTATATAGAGGGAGAGTCATAGAATATCCTACATTGGAAGGTCCCCATAAGAATCACAGAGTACAACTCCCTGCTCCTGAGAGGACTACCTAAAATTTCGCCATATGACTAACACCATCATCCAGACACTCTAACACTTACAGGTTTGATGCCATGGCTGCTTCAAAGGGAAACATATTCCAGTGGTCTATAACCATCTCAGTCAAGAACCATTTCCCAACATCCAGTCTAAACTTCGCCTAATGCAGCTTCATTCCCTTTCCTTGTGCGCTCCCAGAGAGAGAACAGCATCTCTGCTTCATTCTTTGAGGAACTTGTAGCCCATGGTGGGGTCACCCTCAGCCTTCTGTTCTCCACATGAACAAACCAAGTGATCTCATCCGTTTAAGCTCTGCCTCCAAGACCTTTCACCATGTTGATCTCCCTCCTCTGTTGTCGTGGTATGACCCTGGCTAATGCCAGGCACCTACAACTCCTGCTCGCTCTGCTCTCTCTCCTGCCACAGCTGTGCATAAAAGAGGGGGAAAAAAACCTAAGACACACACCAGACTCAGGAGCTGAGATAAGACACTGGTGGGAGGATGCACTGGAAAAGGGCAAAATAGGCTTAAAACTTAACATTCAAAGTGATTTATTAACCTAACAGAGTTGGAGGAAAGTGAGAAGTAAAAATAAGCTCTTAAGACACCATTTCTCCACTCACTCCCCTCCCTCTTAAGACACCATTTCTCCACTCAGCCCCCTCCCTCCTTCCAACCAACAGCTTGGGAGGGAAGGAGAGGGGGCAGGGTGTGAGGTTTTTTCTTAGTCAATCTCTCATCGCAATTTCTTCTGCTACAATCACCATTTTTCTGCTCACCCCTCTGCCGCCTAAGACACTGTTTCTCCACTCATCCCCATCCCTCCTTCCAACCAACAGCAGGGGGAGGGGGCAGGGTAAGGGGGTTTTCCTTTGGTCAGTCCATCAAGGAGAGGGGTCCTCTACTTAGCCATGAGGTCTCTCCCACCAGAGACAGTCCTCTGCAAACTTCTTTGGCGTGGGTCTAATCTCACGAGCAGCAGTGCCCAAATCTGCTGCAACACAAGTCCTTGTCCACAGGGTGCAGACTTCTGAGCCGCGGCCAGGCTGTTCCCCTCCAGAGCAAGGCAAAGCCTCTCTCTCTTTTGCAAGGCCTTTGCAACTTTAACTCTCTGCTGGGACTCCCACTGGATCACAGCTTCCTCCAGGCATCCACCTGCTCCTCTGGTGTGGACACCTCCCCACGGGCTGTGGGTGGATTTCTGCACCCCTGTGGACTCCGTGGGCTGCAAGGGGACAACCTGCTCCGCCCATGGTCTTCACCATGGCTAGCAGAGGGTTTTCAGCTCTGGTGCCTGGAGCACCTCCTCCCCCACCTTCTCCACTGACCTTGGTGTCTTCATGTTGTTTTCCACTCACATATTTTTACCTCCACCTCCTCCTCTAGCTAAAAAGAAGTGCATACTCACATTGTTTTGATTTTTTCTTAAATATGTTTTCACAGAGGTGTAACTAACATCTCTAATTGGCCCACAGTTGGCCAGCAGCATGTTCATCATCTTTCAGAGCCATCAGAGATTGGCTCTGCTGGACATGGTGAAAAACTTCCAGAACTTGCACTCAGGACACACAGGAGCCATCTTTGTGGCCCTCCCCACTCATTAGCAAAAACTGGGCTAAGCAAAACCAACACATGAATACAGGGGTGCATTTTCTCCCAACCCATCAGACACTTCTTCAGGCCTACCACAACAGCTTTCGAAGGGTTTAAATTTCTCTTAGATGCTACAGATACCTTGCTGATGTTCTGGGCAAAGAAAAACCGACACATCTGGGCACATTCTAATAGTTTAATGTACGTCTTACATTGTGGCACCCAAAACTGCCCCCAGGACTCAAGATGAGGCTGCCCCATTGCAGAGATGAGTGGGATAATTGCCACCCTTGACCATCTGATGATGCTGTGCCTGATGCCCCCCAGGACATGGGTGGCCCTCCTGGCTGCCAGGGCACTGCTGATTCATGTTCAACCAGGACTCAGAAGGGTGCATGTGTACATATACTTTGAAGTGTTTTCTTTTTTTTTGCATCCTGGACGCAACTGTGTCAAAGAATTTACTGAAGCCCAGGCAGACAACGTCCACAGTCTTTCCCTCATCCACCAAATGAGTCGTCTCCTCATAGGACCAGGCTGGTCAGGCAGGACGTGTCTTTCACAAATCCTGATCTTCTGGTTCCTCTCCAAGTGCCTTATGATAGCACTTGAGATTATCTGCTCCATAACCTTCCCTGGCATTGAGGTTAGGCAGACTGGCCTTTACATACTTTCAAGGGAGAAAATATTAATTATTGCCTGTCAGGTTATTTTACCTCAATTCTAGTGTTAGTGTTCCCTGTTCAGATTTACTTTTACCTATTCTTGGAGTTAATGATAATTAAACATAATGACCATATTATGTTTCAGATTTTACACATTTTATGAACTTTGCTTGTTCATGTTCATACTAAATATACAAGACTTGTGAAGATAAGACTCTACAGAAGTACCTCCAGTAGTGCCATTTTACCATTTACTTACTAAATTTTGTGCTATGCAACGAAATTAAGCATTAGTTCTATTGGATAAACTCCACCATTTTACAAGTGGATTTGGAGAATAAACAGTAATTTCTGGGTTTTATTGTGGTTTTAAAGATGTCATTTGTGTACACTGTATAAATTCAGATTATTGTACCCTGGGCTGTACTGAAATTTTTTTTTTTTGTAAAGTGACCACTAATTCATTTCAAATGTCCTTATGTGCTTGGAGCTTGGGTTCTTTACACTCCGTGCATTAAGTTAATGGATAGACCTCGTACAGGGCTTTACACGTCAACACTTACACATTAGCTTCCTCACAACATTCACTTTTTGCTATCAATAACATTTTAAAGAATAATTTCCAAGATGGAATATTATTTTGGAATAATTAGTGAAATACAAATACCTTTTTTTTTGTAAGAAAATTTAGATCAGTTCTCAGTTTTTTGGAGTAGACTATGACTGCAACAATGGAATGCATATCTATTCAAAGAGCCTGTCTTGCTGAGAAAAGAGTGCTTCAAGGAGAGCTGATATGTTCTATGAGAAAGTAATAAATACCATTTTTGGGATAAGTTTAATAATACAGACTGTACTATTTCATGCACAATTTCAGCAGGCTGATAACTTGTGCTTTCTAATTGTATGTATGTTTACATAGCTGTTAATATCTATAAATGTGTCTCACAAAGCAGCTCTTGCCAGTATAGCATATTACCATCTGAGCTGGAGGACATTCCCTGTGGATAGGACCAGCTATTGGGCAGAGTCTTCTAAGATACTAATACCATTTTTTACTTGAATCTCATGAGATTTAACAAGACCAAGTGCTGGTGCTGCACCTTGGACAGAGCAAGGCCCTGGTGCCAACGCAGGCTGGGGATAAACAGATGGAGAGCAGCCCTGCCCAGAAGGGCTTGGGGGTGCTGTGGGTGAGAGCTGGACATGAGCCAGCCATGGGCACCGCCAGCCCAGAAAGCCATCCAAAGCTCTGGACTGCATCCAAAGCCCTGTGGGCAGCAGGGCAGGGAGGTGATTCTGCCCCTCTGCCCCACTCTGGTGAGACCCCACCTTTGGGTCTGATAGCTGCCTCCATCTATAGGGTCCCAGCACAGGAAGGACATGGAGCTGCTGGAGAGAGCCCAGAGGAGGGACACCTAGATGATTAGAGGGATCAAACACCTCTGCTATTGATTCAGGGTGAGCTAGAATTTATTAATTTAAGAGAACTAAATAAATTTATTAATTTAAGAGAACTAAACTAGAAGCTGGATAATAATAACAATAATTTTTTAACTGATTTAGAAGGCCAGAGATTGGATAATGATTTACTAAGATTTGCTTGCTGAAGACAATTTATTATTCGCTTAATGATTTTGTGCCTGCCTAGTATCGGGGAGGATAGAGAGAAGAGAGCCAAATAATTGAGAAAAACTACTGAGTGTGACCATACATCCTGCCCTCGGACCCCAGAACTGGTACAAGTTGCTTCTAAGGTTTGGACTTGGACCAAGAACCAAGGGAGCATGTGCAAGGGAACAGGGTGAAGAGTTCATCGTGAGGAAGACTACTGACTTAGTACTCATTAATCATTTGGGACCCTCACCCACAATTAATCTGTGACACTGAGCTTGCGGGAGCATATTTAAATGAACTTTGAACTCATTATAATATGAAGCGGGGATAGGTAATGAATATGTATAGGGGCTTTGTGCAACTTTATGCATATGCAACCTGTAACCTGATATAAACCAAGTGAAATGCTGCTGACAGTGTGCATGCTTTTGGAGGGGCTACGCCCCATGCCCCCCAGCTGGAATAAATGCATACCTACTTCACAACTACCTGAGTTGGGGAGTCATTCCGTGCCTCACTGTGAGGAAAGGCTGAGAGAATTGGGATTGCTCAGCCTGAAGAAAAGAGTGCTTCTGGGTGACCTAATGGCAGCCTGGCAGTACATGACAGAAGCCTACAGGAAAGATGGAGAGGGATTTTTTATGGAAGTGTGTAGTGACAGCACAAGGTGAAATGGCTTCAAATTGAAAGAAGGTAGCTTTAGATTAGATCCTGGGAAGAAATTCTTCCCTGTGAGGGTGATGAGGACCTGGCACAGGTTGCCCAGAGAAGCTGTGGCTTCTCCATCCCTTGCAGTGTTGAAGGCCAAGTTGGACAGTGCTCTGAGCAAACTAGCGAAAGTTGTCCCTGCCCATGGCAGTAGGTTGGAACAAGATGATCTCCAAGACCTCTTCCAACCCAAATCATCCTATGATTCTATGAATATCCAATGGAGAAGGGATTCCCTGGCCCTTTGCTCCTCTGCTTTGTATTATTGTAAATACACATGCAGCTTGTAGTATTATAATTTTAAAAAATTCTTATGCAAAGTTTTGACAAAACTTTCTGCATCACACTATCTAAACACCCACAGTGCAATAACAAAACCGTACAACGCAATGCAAGCTTACATAGAATTTCATATATAGATAAACATAACAATCTATAGTGAGTAAATCTCTTGTTATCTGTATAAAAAAAGCTACATATGGCAGGAACTGATATGTAACTATACAAATACAAAAGTAACAGTCCAAATTTACATACCCCTATAACTAAGGAAACAGAACCCTATAGCTCACAATTTTATATGCACTGAAATAGAACTGGAGACAGACAGGCCCAATGATAACTGGATACATATAGGGTAGAACAAAATACACAGGGAACCTGGCAGGCCCATTTCCCCATGCTCCCTCCCCCTCGGTCGCTTGGTCCCCCACAGAGCAGCCCTTCTAGAAATGTCGAGCAGACAGAGATCTAGGAAGCAAAGGGAGCACAGAGTCACTTGCAGCCTGCCTTTAGCCCCACCATAGCCTCAGCACACTTGCAGCCCCCCCACACCCTGCTAGCCCATCAGCCCCGCCAGTGCTGCCATCCCCCTCAGCGTCCCCAGTGCCCTGAGCCCCGCCAGCCCTCTCTGCACCCCTGCCTCTCCCCTGTCCACTCAGCCTCCACAGCCATCACCCTTCTCTAGAGCCCCCAGCCCCACTGCTTCCTCTCAGCCCCCACAGCCTCACAGTCCTCTCGGTGCCAGCACCAGCACCAGCACCAGCACCAGCACCACCACCTCAGCAGCACCGTGCCTAGCAGAAAAGAAAACAAAAATTTTAAAAAATAGACTGCATACAAATTATCTCCCACACTGAATTATAAGACATGCTTTCTCTAGGAGATATGCAGGACCAATATATCCTCATACATATGAGGAGCACAGGCTGCAGACTGCTAAGGGAACTAGTTAGTGAGGTCCCCAGTAAAATGCTTTAGAAGGTGCTGGTGCCCATGTTTGCTGGTGAGTTTTAAAGCGCCACATTCTAAAAGCACAGGGGCAAGCAATTCCAAAATGCTGGAAGTCAAGCAGGTGAGACAGAAGATCAACTTAGCTAAGCAGGGATCTTCTGGAGTTGAGGTGAAAAAAAGGAAAGTGAAAGAAAGGTTGGGTGAAGCAGGAGGAATACAGAGATGCTGCTTACCACTATTTTGAAAAATTTGTGCAGCCAAAACTCAGTTGGAATTGAAGCTGGACAGGACTGTGGGAACAAAATAAAGAGCTTTTAAAAATATATTAACAGCTAAAGGCAGTGTAGAAATAACTATTAGAAACAACATTGAATAGTCACATCATGGGGATGATCACCTCATGAACAGGGACATACAAAAAGCAGAGATGTTTAAAGCTTTCTTTGCTTTGGAACCACAGGAATGAGACAAAGCTGTGTGCTGTGTCAAGGGAAGGTTAAGCTGTGCTGGGCCAGGAGTTGGATTAAATGAACCTTGTGGATCCCTTCCATTTAGCATATTCTGTGATTCTATAATTCTATGAAAAGTACAGTTCAGAATTAAAGATTAAGCAAATGATAGATAAGCAAGTTTATATCTTGATTCAGTGAGATACAGCATTAATGCTCACAAGATTTCCCACCCTCAAAGGCAGGGAGGGTATTACTCCACTAAAGTGTAATAATGACCTCACACTAAATCCACCAACTACTATCAGCAGGTCATCCCTTCATCCTCCTCCATACCAAAACCCCTTACCCACCACCTTTGTTTGGACCTGCAACAACCACTTATTTTTGCCAGCATAATATTTTGGTCAGGAAATCAAGCTGGAAAGATGACCAGGTTAAAGCTACATCTGAGAGGCACTTTAAATTCAGAAGAATGTGATGACTGCAGACAGAGGTTACTGCAAAACTGCAGTCGTGTAATATATGTCCTGTGTGGCCTCTTCTGCTCTGATCTGGAAGCTTAAACAGAAAATAAATACAGAATGCCAAGACATCATTTTCACAGAAACACTTTCCAACTGTGCTTTACATGGTTGTTTTACAACTGTGTTTTAGATTCTTGTTAATTGTCCATTTTATTGTGAGTTATTGTACATATTGTATTTTCTCATAATAGTAGAGTTGCTTCCCCATTTATGGAATAAAAAAGGTGTAAGAAAAAAGTTTGCAGCAGATAGTGCATATTCAGCCTTTTCTGTTCAGCAGAATGAATAGAACCAATCAGTATTTGCTGCTCACAGAAATTGCAGGTACCAGGGCCATCAGTGTTTCCTGTGTGCTGAGCTGTGCACTCACACTGATATGGCGGTGAGCTTGGACTCCAGTGTCTTTTTTTTCATCAGAACTTATCGATTTTGCTTTGTTATCACATTCATGTCAGATGTATTTTTTTAAAATCAGAACAAGAGTAGATGTGATTTCCAGTTGTTTGCTACACTCCATGACAATGCATTAATTAAATCCTTTGCTAGGACAATTAGCTGGAAGGTAGGATGTATACTCTGACTCCAGTCAGCACAGAAATATTATTAGTTTGAATACAACTGATAAGAGTTACCTGTATCCAGGTAAGCATCTGTAGAAGCTTGCAAACAAAAACTAAGGTAACCCTAGACTTTGGGCATTACCTGAGATAGACAGATACCATTTGGGGATGTACATATTTTAAAATCTGGACTTCTGTCCCAAACATAGCTTTCTTCCTGCTAGTCCTATCTCAGTGTTAGCCTTATAACACTGCAGTCCCCTCAGATGGAGTGTGGCTGCCCCTGTGTTCTGGATGGCTTTATGAAACAAGAAGATACATTTCTGAATTACACCAACAGATAAAAACCATTATGGCATCAAAAAAGTTGCACTAATGTTTTTATTATTTTTCCTAAAGTAAAGAGAATGTGAGTATCTCCATCAACAAACCTTATTGTAGACGTGATATGAACAACTGGCATTAAAGCATGAAATTAAAACAGACAAATCACTCTGAACCAAGACAAAGACTGACCCATAGCTGCCCCTATGGTGTGGAAGCCCAAAAAATATTTCCACAAGCATGAGGTGACTGAGTTGCACTAAAGAATGAAAGAAAGAATCCTCAGTCAAAACACACACATCTCTACTCTAACTTTGTCTTGAGATGTGAAGACGCAGTGTTATCTACAGTAAAATGCAGATACTATAAACTCGCCTGTGGTAAAGGTATAAAATTATGTCTCAATGGATGACTTAAATTATCCAGGAATGAAGGTGGTCATTAGTGAACTCAGTTAGATAAAAAAGACAGCCAAGACCATATTCTAACTTTTCTTTAACTTCAGTCTGCAATCATGCTGTTTCACAGGAAAGCCCAGGACCAAACAAAAAGCAAAAATACTTCCAACAGTACCCAGAGATTGTTCTAGCCTTTCATAAATTTGATTATATTTGCACTATTCTGACGATAAAATCATGAGATAATGAAAGTTATGAGAGGGAAGAACTAAGTGAGGCAGGAAAAAGAACAAATGAAAGGATGAAGTGGTTTATCTGACTATTTTGAGCATGGCAAGAACTATAAAGCTACAGATTTGTATTTTCTTGTCAACTTGAGGTCTGTTATTGAGACCTCAACATTAATTTTAATGGGATGCAATTCTGAATACAAAAACATAGAGCAGCCTATAAAAGGGTGTTTGTAGCCTGTCCCCAGCAGATTTATTTTGATATTTTGCGTGTGTTTCCAGTGTTCAAACTCATGTTTTTATAAGAGCTACATTTTTAGAAAATCTTTTCTATCTTTTGTCCCAAGACCTGAAATAGGCTAACCACATACCTGGTATTCTTAAAATTTACTACTTTCTCTGAAATTAACTCCAATAGTATGTAAAAAAAAAAACAAAAACCAACAAAAAACCACCAAAAACAACAAACCACCAAACAGTATAGCATAGATCTTGTGTTAGTTAAATTTCTATACTACTGAGCCCTTGAAAAATTCATCCTCCCAGTTTTCTTTGTTAATGCAGAGCTCCAAACCTTTTGTATTCCTGCCAAGCATGCAGCATCAGTATGTGATGCTTTCCACAGCTTCTCAAGAGCCATTTAGATCCACTGCATGCATTGTACCTGACAGAGACGCAGCTTCCTGCCAGGAATGTGGACACAAGTACTGCAAGAAACACCCTGTCTTGGTTCCAAAGACAGGTGTCTGCTACAGAAGGTGGAAACCTCCCTTAGAATAGAGAATGTGAACCCCCTCCCCTCTGAATTATTATAACTTTGGAATCAAGGCCTTTCAGACAAAGATATGGGAAAAGGAATAACAGTTCTTTACTAGTATCTATAATGAAGTAAACAAGCAACGACAAGAATAGCAACAACAAACAAAACCAGAAACCCAGTGGCAGCTTGCTCTGGGCTGCTGAGCACTTTCCCGTTTGGTGCAGTTACAGTCACAGCCAGCAGGGGCGCTGTTGAGCTCCCAGCCGGGCAGGGCAGGTGCGATGACTCCCGAGCAGCTGCAGGTGGCGCTGTGGCGCAGGGTCAGGTCAGTCTGACGGCTTTAGTAATGGCGGCTGGGCGGCAGCAAGCAGCACAGCAGAGAGCTCGGAGCGGCGAGCTGGAGCAGCAGGGCTGGCTGACCCGGGCTAGCCAGCAAAGGGGGCAGGGCTGGCTCACCCGGGCTAGCCAGCAAAGGGGGCAGGGCTGGCTGACCCGGGCTAGCCGGCAAAGGGGGCAGGGCTGGCTGACCCGGGCTAGCCGGCAAAGGGGGCAGGGCTGGCTGACCCGGGCTAGCCAGCAAAGGGGGCAGGGACTCTGAAGTTGTGACAGATGCCGCAGTGCATTCTGACAAATGGGGCTGGGGCAACGACAGCTGGACTCCTCCGCAATCGTTGCAAAACACAACCAGGCAGGCATGCACTCCCAGCGGGGAAAAGGGTTGGAATCCTGGGCTTTTTTCCCAAGCAAGAGCTCACCCAGCCAGGAGGAGAAGGCAGTGCAGAGTTGGACGTCCCACGGTCGGAGCCAAAGGACTATGGCAGCTTACCTCTGTCCTCTCCAGTGCCCAGTGAGCAAGTGAAGTCCCCCACGGTCAGACCCTCCTCCCCTTACCACACCCAGCCACAGCCTTTGACTCTCACAAGAGTTAATGGTCCTTGAGCACTTGGCTCAAGTTTTCCTAGTGTGGTCAGTTTCCTAGTGACAGGGAAGGAGAAAATTCCATCCCCCACCCAACCTTCAACACACCCATCAACAGTTCTGGCACTGGTGAACTGTAAGCCACTACAATGTTTTAATTTGTCAAGGAAAAGAAAAGTATGCTGACATCCTGTGTTTCAGATTTTACTCTTTTTTAGCCTGTGAAAACAAGAAGCAAGAAGCTTTATAGAGCAAAAATCTGAAGCTAATGCTGTAGAAAGAAAAGTGAATTTGTTCAAGCACATAATTTTTTTACAATAAACAGGCAATAGGATTGAGCTGGGAGTATTAAAAGAAATAATCTTCATCATTCCTTTCCCTCTGCAGAGAGAACAATAAGTTTTAATGGTTACTGGTGTATTGCTCTGCATCAGATGCTGACAGTTACAATTTTACTTCCATTTTAATTTTCTGCTATGAATATGCTGATCTCAGAAAATTAATATATTGCTTGAAGGAATAAACTCCCAATAGAATCATAATTTTAAGAGAGCAGCAACTGCATATTTTTGTATTGTTAGATCATGTATTCACTGCAGTTTAGTTAATTTAAAAGTTCAGAAGTATATGCAAGGAGATGGGAAGAAGGGGATCTCAGTACCCCAGTTTGTCCATCTCAATTACTCTTACCCTCACAATATCCTTTTTGAAATGAAATTAGACACTTAAGACCAACTAGACCTGGCTCCCTGTGATAATAACAAATAAACATTTCAAATGCCAGGTAGTGGAATCACAGAAGACTTTGCTTTTTAATGCAAGTTGAAGCTCAGGATTCCCTGAGAAGATTGACACTGAAGATTTCTATTCACCTCAAGTTGCCTGAACAAGCACGAGATGCAATTGCTTCTAACTTCAGTATTTAAAATGGAGCTCAGGTACCTCCATACAGTACTCCTGTATATCTATATATATATGTATCTATACATATATATCTGAAAGGACTCTGTGTGTGTATATATATATATATATACATATATATACACATATATATATGTGTATATATAGTCCCTTCAGATATCTTAGTAAGTGAACATATTTTTCAGATTGCTGAGGACACAAGTCTTTTAGCAGAGCTTCACCTGAACACTCTGAAGAATCTCCATAGTAAAACGCATGGCTCATATTAAAAGAAGCATCATGCTGGCTTCCTAATAGTGTTATTTTACTACATACAAGTGATGTTGAGCACTATTCTAAAAGGACATTATTGTTCAGGCAAATAATAATGAACTTAATCAGCAGTTTTCTAATGGTTTTTCTTCCTCACTCCAAAAGGTAATGAATCCTCCCCATTTCTAATTCTATATAACACATTATAAATACTGCTTTCTAAACCAAATCATAAAATGAAAACACAAGGAAAATATTTTGTCTGACATACATAATGTGACAAAGTTACAAGATAAAGCTAATAACTAGCACTTTGCTAGTTTTAATATGAAAGTGAAGGACTGCAAAATACATATTGAGTGCACTAGGCCATCCATGCAAACTACTGTGGAGCTCTGGGTGAATGAAATGCCTTAATACTAAGCCTAAACTATTCAAAGAACAGAGTCTTATAACAAGATAATACCTACCATTCACTGTGTGTATAGGATCTCACACTTTCTCCACAGAGCACAGAATAACAGCATTCAGCACTATTGAGCCCAGGTCAGTTCTGCTGATGTTTTAAAAACCACAGTACTGGCAGACATTGACTACATACAAGCAAACTACACAAATGAGCAAATGGCAGAATTAACTAGATCACAGCTGTCAGTCTGGTTTAGCTGGATAATTTTTCAAAATGAAGCAAACTTAATCACTGTGCCCATACCAACTTTCATATTGCCCTCTGCCTACACAAGGGATATCATGTTGAATTGAGACTTCTTTAAGTCTCAAATACCATCACGAAACCATATGCAAAACACAAGCTTCCCCAAACACTGAACTTGAACAGTAAGTTCCATTGATTTAGGAAAGAAAGACAAAACTTCACAACCTATATAATTTTAAGTTGTGAAGGTGGTATGTTTATTACAGCGCCAGGCACGTGGGAGGTAGCCCTCCAAAGACACGCGCACCGTTAGTCCCGTACAGCCCGGTATATATCTGGTTACATTGCTACACATTCATGGAATTTCTCAATATGTTTAACGGTTCAAAAGTCATTTCTATATCCTTGTGCCAGCATAGTTCCATTTGGTAGGGGAGCTCTGGGAGTCTTTTTTGAAAAAGGACAGGAGATTTTTCTGTTTTGCACGTACGTTCTGAATCTTCATCCAAAGGCCAAAAAACATATTTGAGTTTTTGCCAGCGTGGCGATTCCATGAGTATCATAGTCCTTGTTTGGCAAACACAGTGACTGTTAAGACTACTCTATTTATTGAGTTTATCAGTCTTGTCTATCAGGTAGTCTCTACAAGTTATTTTTTAACTTCTGATTCTCTTGTATCACCAAAAGACCCATTAACATGTAATTATAAAGAAGTAATGTACTACGTAGAAGGTCCACCAAACCTATCACACAGTTTTTTCCCAGAATCATTCCTGCATCTCTTTCATTTCTTTTTTTTGTGACTTCTCTGGAAATTGAGTTCATGGTACAAAAATCTTCATTAGCGCAAGGCAAATAATAATAATAATGATAATAATAAAAATATATTCCAGCAGAGTAGGAAACACCACTAATGCAAAGCTAATAAAATATAAAAACACCTAACTGGAATGTGCAAATAATTTTTCCCCTTTTTATTCAGTTTTATTATCATGGGAATATACTTTTTGTATTCACAGACACTGAGTACTTTGAGTAACAATGTGCTAAAACTTACCTATGTGTTTCCAATTCTCCATTATTTAAGTAGCTTTTGTATGTAGTTGACAAATATGTCTTAATTCCAGCATTAGGGACAGATGTTCTACTAGATCAAATTCAATCCAGTCCACATTCATTTCCATTAGAGTTTATTGCAAACAAACTGTTGCTCTGTAGCTTAAGGGCTTCAACATGCATATCAATAATCCCATTATGTGACACACTTTCTGGCTCAGTGGTGACATCTCCATAAATATTTCGCACAGTGATCATAGCAGCTGCTCATTATGGTTTGTGAGTTTTGCAGAAATTTTAGTTAGAAGTTTCTACAGTGTTCCAAGCAGTTTTATGCTTGTTTTTTTAATTAAAAGGGGGAGAGAAAAAAAGCAAAGTTTTTTTCTCAGTTAATGCATGCTGCCTCTGGCAACAGGAATCTTTCCTGACACAAGCACCCTGAAAAAAACCCTGAAAAAACCCAAACAGGGATAAAAGCCATGCATAACAAAGAATAAAAAAGTAAACTAAATAAAGCTCAGTCACATTAGTAAACTGTTGTTTCACAACATTGTGCATTCCATACATCTGTAACATTCCAAATGCATCCATTCTAGAAATTAATTTAGAACAGCAGGATTCTGAATTGGTTTACAAATGCTTTAAAATTACTTTAAATCAAGTACATCTTAAGCACAGCATGCACAATGTACCAGTTCAAAGGGAAAACAAGGAAAATCAAAATACTTTGCACTACTACCTATCAGTTCTTGTCCATCTTACCTGCTTAGTCTTCTGGTACTGTTGCAATCTGAAGGTTTTTTACACAACATTTTTGGATAGCATGTAGGCATCTTAATACAGTACTGTTTGCGTATAATGCAAGAAATCCCAGAAAACGTGTATTTTTTTGTTTTTCACACATAATCTCAACTGTTTTTCAGTTTTCATGCTTGAAACAGAAACAAACCTAGACCTCATGCAGTGCTACAAGCTGGGGAAAGAGTAGCTTGGGAGCAGCTCAGTGGAAAGTGACCTGGGGGTGCTGGTCAACATGAGCCAGCTGAGCATGAGCCAACTGCGCCCAGGTGGCCATGTGGGCCAATGGTACCTGGCCTGTATCAGCAATAGTGTGACCAGCAGGAACAGGGAAATGATCATTCCCCTGTACTCAGCATTGTTGAGGCCACACCTCAAATGCTGTGTCCAGTTCTGAACCCCTTTCCTTTAGAAAGGGCATTGAGGTGCTGGAGTGTGTCCAGGGAAGGCTTGTGAAAGGTCTAGAAAACATGTGGCATGAGAAAGAGCTGAGTGAGCTGGGACTGTTTAGTCTCACAAAGATGAAGCTCAGGGGGGCCTCATGGCTCTCTACAACTCACTGACAGCAGGGTGTAGTGAGATGAGTGTTGGTCTCTGCTGCTGTGCCTGCAGAGAGAGCACCAGAAGAAATAGTGTCAAGCTGAGACAGGGGAGATTCAAGTTAGATATTAGAAAAATATTTTCACTGTTAGGGTGGTCAGGCATTATACCAGGCTGCCCAGAGAGGTGGTAGAGTCAACATCCCTGGAGGTACTTCAGAGGCATCTGGATCTGGCACTGGGTGATGTGGTTTAGGGATGACAATGGAAGCTGGTTGGACTGGATGATCTTAAAGGTCTCTTCCAATCTTGATAATTCTGTGATTCTATGATAGCACAGAAAAATCTTCATTTCATTAGTCAACATCCCTCCAGACAGTTTGAGGGCTGTTTCTGGAAACTCTGTAAAGCACTTTAAAGTTTGCATGGGAGACAAAGTAACAAGATATTAAAATTTCTTGAGTAGCTTCTTAGATTGGGCTAAGACATTTAGTCTTTTTCAATGCCTTAGAGGCCAACGTTTATTGTTAAACAGGAAGAAAATTTCATTAGACTTTTCTGTGTAATTCTGAAGCCTAACAAAGCTTATGTGCTTAGGTCTGCTCACATAACTAGCTTCAAATTTTTAAAAAAATAATAATTAAAAATGAAACAAAATATCTGTAACTATTCCCAGAATGGTAACTTCAGTATTCAGAAAATGTCCAATAGAGCTTTTTAGCAAAATAGGCAAGGAAAAAAGACTGCTTTTTGTAATACTAATAAAAAAAAATTCTAACTCCAAAAGGCTCTGAGGTAGACTTTCCTTAGCAGCTCAAGTATTCAATGAAACAGAAATGCCCCAAAAACTTGTAATAACCTACTGAAAAATGCAGTAAGATCCATAAAATAGGTTAGACTTACTATTACTGCAAATGAATTAATAATATCGAATTGCTTTTACAATTGTTTTTAATACTTTCATAGTCTTTCCTAGAGGCTTCATGCTTTTAGTGAGAGTATGTGTCTGTCTGAACATGTGAACATGATGAGAAAACCATTCCATGGTAGAAACTTATGCCACATTAGCCCTGAGTTGCTTACATCCCTTTCCTTCCAAGAATTTCTGCATCTGCTGAGCTTGAAATTTAAGGATACTTTGAGGGAACTGCACACATGATTAAAGTTAAATATTTGCTGAGTGGTGGGATCAAAACAATAGGCAAGACTTTTCCCATCTATTTCAGTAAATAGGGTGTACAAGAGCCAGTTCTTCAATAGTAAGTACTAACTAATGGCAAAAATGGTATCTGTATGAAGTCAGAGCCCTGTTTAAATGAAAACTATGTGAATCTGAAATTTGTGTTACCTTGAAGATTTTTAAATATGGAAATGTTTGCCTGGAGTGCTTTCTGTGTTAGTTATTGCAGGTTTAAACCATAAATCCTCACTTTCTGGTTTCTTTGTCCAGTTTTTAAGGAACATGATTAGTAATCACTCTCAGTGTAATTTCACTGAGCATCTAGAAAGGGCATCTACTCCTCCAGGTCTGCATTCCATCACCTGGCTGACCACTGCCTGTAAATAAAGGCTAGTGTCTGAGTTAGAACTTTCTCTGTTAAATGGCACCTATCTGTCCTGATGAACTTTTTGGCAGCTTCCACATATTTGTGTCTACTCTGTGTCAAAAGAGGTACAGATTCAGTCACAGTCAAAAAATTCCCAAGAAGGACATGAAGGAAACCTTAAGCAAGGAGTCAACTGACAATAATGGGTCACATTTGTCTTATTTTCTTAGGAGATGAAATTAAAAGAGATTCCTCATTGATGTGCTCTATCAAATGATAGGGAAACCGAGCCATGCTCAAGAAAATGTTGCTAAAATGCTAGCTGGAAAAGAAACACTGGTATATCACCTTGTAAAGAAAACCCACAAAAACCAGACTAGTTATGCATATGACAGATCCAGCCCTGAAAGAGGGTAAATAATTTTCATAGTATCAGAAAGAGAACTCCTTTAAATTGCACATAATGTATCTTTTCTAAAGGTAGCTATCCTCTAACGCAGTGGGTGATGGAGGGTGGACCAGGCCTCTGCGTTTACCGAAAGCATCTCTGAGGTTTAGTGAGATCACTTGGGCCAGCACCGCTCTGGTGCTGTGCAGAAATACCCTTCTCACACCTGAGCCGGTGTAAGGCACAGATTCTCACTCTCCCAGGGAGCTTTGGATAGCTCATGCGTTACCAGGGGTAAAGAACCCAGAGGCTCAATCAGCTGGATATTCCAGAGCTTTGTTCTGAAGGGGTCCAGGGTGAAAGAAGAAGATAGACCCAGGGTCTCCCTAGAAATAGGGATTCTCTGAGGGCACAGGAAAGAGAAGGCGGGGTGGGGAGGGGAACACCACAACCAATGGGGAGAAGGGAGGGATGGAGTCAGGGGTTAGGTTACAGCCAAGCAACACAGGAGGATTTACATAGTCTGGGGAGGACCATCTTATTCCCAAGGGGTGTATTCAGACCTTAGGATTTTTCCCGCCAGCGAAATCCTGCTGTACTGGGACCACTCAGCTCCTCAGCAGTTTCTGAGGTGGTCTCATCCACCACCAAAATCCTCCAGGGCTGGTTTTGTCTAGGCTTGGGTTAATTTTCCTCATGGTTGTCTGGAATGTTGTTTTGGACTTGTGCTGAAAACAGTTTTGATAACACAGGGATGTTTTAGATATTGCTGAGCAGGGCTTCCACTGAGCCAGGGCTTTTTCTGCTTCTCACCCCACCAGTCAGGAGGCTGGGGGTGCACAAGGAGTTGGGAGGGGGCACAGCCAAGACAGGTGACCCAAAATGACCAAAGGGATATTCCAGACCATATGGCATCATGCTTTACAAATAAAGTTTAGGGAAGAAGGAATCAGAGGATATTTGGAGTGTTCAGCTTCTCTTCCCAAGTCACCATTACATGTGATGGACCCCTGTTTTCCTGGGGATGGCTTGAACACCTGCTTGCCCATGGGAAGGGGTGAATGAATTCCCTGATTTGCTTTGTTTGCATGTGTAGCTTTTGTTTTACTTATTAAACTGTATTTATCTCAGTCCTAAGGGTTTTTCACTTTTACCATTCCAATTCTCTCCACCATCCCACCAGAAGGGAGTGAGAAAGTGGCCTGGGGGGGCTTAGGTTAAACCACAACACCTATCCAATACTGCAATGTTCCCACTACCATATTTGTTTCCAGGAGATTGTTTCCCAATGCAGTTGTCAACTGTATGTCCTTGTGCTCTGGTAGACACAAATAACTGGTTTACAAAGCTCTTCAAATGCAGTTCATTAACCTTGACTAGAATAAAGTACAATAGCAATGTAATCTTCTTTATCTCCTGGATGAATTTGTCTGTGTCATATTTTCAGCCTGCATTTGTTTTGTTTCATTTCATATCTCCTGATATAGCTGGTTTAGCACGTTTATTTGCCAATATCCTGTGGGAACTGCTTCAGCTCACTTATTGCAGGTAATTACTTCAGTGTTTTGGAGCCTCCATGATCCACAGCCTGACAGTTTGCCATTTGAAGGCATAGCAACAGATGCTTGAGAAATGTGAAGTGCAAAGGTGGAGATGTGGATTTGCATTAATCAGCAGGCTTTTCCTAGTCTTTGAAACCAACCTCTGCATCTGGACAATTAAAACATGACAAATGAGACACTTTTAAAACATGACTATGTAGGAAAAATAATTCTGAAAAGCACTAATTTTCCATCTCCAGCTTCCATTACTATCATAGCTCAGTCATTTCTTGCAAGGTTTACAGGCTACCAAATCCTTTCAGTTTTGTGACATAAACTTCCTCCAACTATGGATACATGGTAAGTGCATGAAATATCAAACAATTGTCTTGACATTTGTCTAAGCACCCTGATTCCCTTTATATAAACAGCAAAACCTTCACTGACTTCAGACCCCACTTTATCATTTTACTTCCATACAAGTTAAATACTTCTTTCATTTTTAATCTTTAAAGACAATCTCACAGCAAAATATCTGGGGCAAAACAGGTATTAATTTAGTCCAGCAATTTTTTGAAATATGTGAATAATTTGGAGAGAATAATGATTTTCCTGGTTTATAGTTCACCATTGCTCAAGAGCTCCATTTCATACTAAAACTTAATATATTCATTATGAAAGCTCAAAGATTAATAATGATCAGAAAGAAACTTCATATGTGCCACTTTTATTTCCATTTTGGGCATTTACTAGGGCATTCAGTAGACAGGAGAGGAGTGGCTGTTTTATAACCAGTTACCAGCACTGCCATTATGCAGATTTTGAAAGGCATACACATGAGTAGGCTGCCCAAATTCATAAGACTCCTCTATATAGCAGACTATATATATATATATATATATATATATATATATATATATATATATATATATATAGCCAATTCTTCTGGCTATATTTTCCATGGAAGCAACACACAAATAATTTATGCCAAATTTTTTTCATCATATATTACTGAGATATAAGATTAACTGTCTTCCTCAGTATTTTTGTAACACTTCCTTACTCTAAGTCTGATATTTTTTGCCTGTAGAGTTCTATCATCTGGGGGAAAAAAAACTTGACAAGAACCCATACAAAAATAGAGCTGCATAGTGTGCTTCACAGACATGTCATGAAAAGAAAATAAGTCATAAACAAGCACATTCATCTATTTACCCCCAAAAAAAAGTCACTGCCACTGCAAAAGCAGAACTCAAGCAGACAAAAGGCACCAGTTGCACTTTCATTAACTGAGTATTTTTGCAAAAGCTGCATATTTTCTGCTCTGCACTCTAAAAAATTGGAATGTTCCATGCAAAAGCCAACAAAATTGGCTACTTTTTAGCAGAAACAGGGCCATCTGGTGGGGAGGGAAAAAAGCACACACACACACACACACAATTTAAAAAATCACAACAAATGAATAAAACAAAACCCACAAACAAAAGCAGTCTAAAGTTCTAATACCATAACTGTATGTTCTACCGTAACTATAGATTAAGAAATTATTTTATACTTATTAATTCATAAAAGGAATTACTACTTTACCCACAGCCTTTTTGAAGGCTTTCAGAGTCAGATGTCTTTTAGTAATTTTCTTACTACTTTAACAAGCAGTTTGTCATACTGTCATTATCTCAGCGATGGTCAGCAACTGATAAATGTAAAAACAGCTAATAAGCTGCAGCATTGCTAAGGTTCCCATGTTTCTGTCCATAATCTGTCAGTAAATGTACTTTGGTCGATTCTGTTTATAACCAACACGTTTCAGGTCATTTTGTTCAGATACTTCTAATCATGTGCAAAGAGACCTCACAAACCAGGTATGCATAAAAAATATTTCAAAGTTTTTATTAAGAATATTTATGGTAGCCATATGCAAAAGAAAATTCATATTTTCCCCTTTCTCAGTATTCATGACACCAGAAAGAATGTACTCTTGCCATTGCAAGTAAATTTCGGTGTTAATATATATGGAGAGGTTCTCAAACAAAAAATTATTTTTTTTAGCAGTGGCTCCAGCTTCAATTGTCCAGTCAGAGCCTGAGGTTACCTCATCATCTTCCTTCCTCTTCAGATGAGAGAAAATGCAGTTTGCGGTCTTGGTTTTGAGATTAAAAAAGCATACAATAACAAAGAAAATTTAGATCAGAAGTGTAGTCTCAACTTGTAACAGTTAATTATGGTCACTCCCTTTTTAGACTCATGGAATCCTACATATTTACTGAGCAGAGGCTCGGATAAAGTTTTAGATAATTCATTTTCACTAACCATCTAGAGAAATATACTTAGTTTTAGAAGCTTACTTCTGGTTCACAGATGAATTAAAACTTTTGTTCTACTACAATGTTTAGTTGGACAACCTTGTTTACACTAAGATATGTTCCTAAAATTTATCATGCTAATTAGAAGATGCAACTTTCAAAAAGCCTTAAATCATTCTTATTTTTGACAATACTTGAATTTCTTAAACCCCAAATCTGCGGTAGTTGATATAACCTCAAAGATAAGAGCCTGTGAATTTAGCAATCCAACCACTCTAAATAGCAGTTCACACAGCATGTACAAATCACATAAGACTGTCAACTTCTGTTTGAAATTTTACTACTGTTACCATGAAAAGAATTATCATCAACCAGTGAGACATACACAGAGTATTAGTTGCCAAGTGTTGTTTGAGATATGAGCTGATATTAAACAAACATATCAGCAACAACACCCAAAAAAAGAAACCAAAAACACTAGGCAAAAGCAGGTAAGTCTCTGTCCTTGTAAAAACACATACAGAAGCTACAAGTCATACAGTGAATGGGGCAAAGGTCCCACTGGTGAACATCTCCCAGAAACACAGAACAGTTTAGGGCAGAAGGGAACACTTGAGACTAGCTAGTCCAAAATCTCTGCTCAGAGTTTGGAAGGTCAGCCAGAACAGATTGTTCAGGATCATGTCCATTTAGGTTTTAAACATCAACAAGAGCGACTTCACAAATTCCTGAGAAACTTGTTCCAAGGTTTGACTGCTTTCACAGTTAAAAATAAAAATTCTCATGTTCAGAGAAAATTTCAGGTGTTCATTTTGTGTGCACTGCCTCTTGTCCAGAAAGTTGGGAATTAATAACAGTCTGGTTTCTACCTCTGCAAGGCTCAAAACCCCCTTGAATCTGATTTGCTGGCCAGAAAGGATTCCCCCAGCTCTCTGTACAGATGATACTCCTGTCCCTTAATCCTCTCTGTAGTCCCACACCACACCCACTCCAGTGAGTCTCTAACACCCTTGCTCTGGAGAGCCCAGACCTGGTCCCAGCACCCCACATGTGGTCTCACTAGCAGTAAGGACAGCAGCACATCCCTGGACCTGCAGCAGCACTTTGCCTAAAGCACACTAAGACACTACTGGCCCTTTTTTGCAGAAAGGGTGTATTGCTGCTTTGTGGTCAGCTTGTCCACCATGAACTCATGGACCTTCTCTGAAGGGCTGCTTTCCAGCTGGGTGGTCCCCTGCCTATTACTGGTGCATGAGATTATTTTTCCCCCGGGTGCAGGCTTTTGTACTTCCTTTGGTGAATGGATAAACTTCTATTTGGCCTGTCTTCTAGTCACTGTGCTACTCTTCCTAAACCAGCAAGGGAAGTCTTTAATGAGTCATGGGCTTGATTATAAATTACAACAGCAATTCTTCCTTCTTTTTTCCCCAAATAACCACTCCAGTCCAAGTAAGATTGCTTGAAACTTCTTCAAAAGAGGAAACTCTCACTGCTCTGCCCCAGAAGTTTTGTAATCTGTGCAACCACACTAAGCAGCAGAAACTAAACTATGATCTCACAGTCTAAGACAGAACAAAAGATACAAGTTTACTAGTTAAGCTACATGTCCTAATTTGCTATACCCCATACAAGCCATGTCAGAGCAGGAAAATTAATTCAGAGTTTTAGGCCACATACCCAAACATTAAGGAAGATCAGTATTTCATTCTTTCAGGCGAAGTTACTCATCATGCTATGACCTCATTCATCAGGAAATGATCACAAAACTTACCAGAAGACATTCATTGATACGGATCGAGCAAATCCTGCCCCTTTCCTTCTCTCCCTCAAAAGCCATCAAGTCTAGTGCTTTCACAGGGTGTAGTCTATTTCGCTTTATTTCCTGAATAGTTGTTTAGAAATAGAGGATCTTCTTGAGCTGCATACTTAACCTCTACCTAATTTAACAGCTACATGTAAAGAATTAGATGAAACATGAGCCATATGCCATAATCCTTTGTTCTAGCACTCATTTAAAAATCTTGGCAGAGTCAATGAGTATAGTCCTTGTAAGCCCAAGGAAGAGGGCACACAGCTTCATATAAGTTACATAAAAAACCACAGGAAAAAACCCATTTCATAACAAAGTAAAACACGTGGATAAAAGTAAAATAGAGCATATCTTACTGATTAAAATTTTCCTGTCAATAGTGAATGATATTTTGGTATTAGGCAATATAGTTTAATGTCCGATAATAGTAGCTAACTTGCGACCACTTGTATTGTGCTATACAAATATGGCTTTAATAACATGACTTAGGTTAGGTCAAAAAGAACAACTAAAGTTATATTTTAGTTTTATGCTTCCATATATATTCTTGGTAGCCTTCAGCATTGTGTTTCTTGGAGTTGAGAAGAACTCAGTCACATTTGGAAATGACAGAGCATACACAGATATAGTAAGAAAATAGGTTTTATTTTCAAATTTTATAGAAATATTTTAACAATGCTTCAATAAAGCAGCTGGACAGCAAGTCTCTGTATTTATTCCAGATAGAAACTCAAGCATTAAATTAACAAATACTTTTATTTTGCAACCCAGCTATCCTATCCTAACTGTTTACATTTTTCTACAAATACTAAAAAGTGAACTTATGCTATTAAAATAACATGTAAAAATATTTCTAAAACATAGCCAAACTCACACATTCCCAAGTGCTCCTACAGACAAATCCCCAAAGGCACAAGCCCAGATTATGTGCACATTAAGTCCTTTTTAAACATACACAGTTCCCTTCAATATACGAAGTTACTTGTTTTCTCCCAGTACAGTAACATTTAGGGATAAATGGGGTGCAGTCAGCTCAGTTCAGTTTATTTTTCCTGTTTTATGATCAGAGTATTCATCTTGTTTCAATTAAGTTACATACTAGACTTTTAAAATTAGACTGCAGATTTCAGTGTCACTTCTTTGCATAGAAACAATAGAATAATAAACAATGTTTAGCAAATTAGAGAACACTGCACATTCACAAATATTTCAAGTTGCTAAATTGTTCAATATGATCATTTATATTTAGGAAACAGTGTACAAGAACTTTGGTATAAGTGTTGTAATAATGCTTATTTTTACTGTTTTCTTTCAAAAGTCCCTGATTTGCTCACACTTTATGTGCGTATAGCAGATGTCTTTTCTGAAGTCTTTCGTGGCAGGGCCTTAGTTAGTGGTGGAGGCTTGTAGAAATACACTGCCATGACCAAAAAGATGATTGTGATGATTTTGCAAGCAGCACCTGAATGCACAGAACAGGAGAGTCTTTATTGCACTCACTTTGTAGCAGATGCAATGTTTTGCTCATTTATAAAGCTTCATATGGTGAGTTACATACACCCCGTAAGGCTGAAATTCATAGCCTCCATTTAAATGTATTTTTGCATGAATTGCAAAGTGCAGATAAAGGCAGTCAGTCACCTGAATTCAGTCCCCTCACCTGCCTGCCAGTTTTTGCTTTCAGCAGCTGTTACCTTTGCTTCAGTTCTGTATTTCTTCACCCCGTTCTAGCCTAAAGTGCAAGTCTTCCTTATTTCTTGTTTCAGCACTGTCATTCTTTATATCAATATTCTCTTTTCCAGAAACTAAAACTTCCTACATAGAATTATTGTTAAGTATTCTCTCGTCAGCTGCCGTAAAAGGTTACAGAAAGGTATTTGTGCAACTTGGAAGGCCAAGGAGAAGGGCAAAACAGGAGGGATTGTATTTTATCACAAATATACCATGAGATAGTTAAACCCCAAGTTGTGACTACTGCTTTCTCAGTTTCAGGTTTACACAGCAGCACTTCAGTTTACACACTATAAATACCACAGTTGCTAGAAGACAAGACAGCAGCACTTATCACAGATGCAAACTTAGCCTACCTTCTCTCCCACTGGTATAAATACCTCATGCATTTGAAGGGAACAGATTGTTAAACAAGTCATGAATTTTTTTGGCTGGTGTTCAAAGATATTTTCAAGAACTTTAGATAAGTTAGGAAAAAGAACTGAAACATAAAAAGAGGAAGAAAGCCCCTCAGACCTTAAACTGCCAACACACCAACCCAGAAAATGACAGAATGGTTTGAGTTGGAAGAAAAACTAAAGATTGCCTAGTTCCAGCTGTGTACTATGGGCAGGGACACCTTCCAGTAGATCAGGCTGCTCAGGGCTCATACATTGAACACTTCCAGGCATGGAGCATCCATAACTTGTTGCTGCAACCTGTTCCAGTGCCTGGCCACCCTCTTAGTAAGAGTTTCTTCCTAATACCTAACCAAAACCTACTATCTGAGTTCAAATACATTGCCCCTTGTTCCATTACTGTGCTCTCTGATAAAAAATCCTTCTCTATTTTGCAGGCTCCCCTTCAGGTACTGAAAGGCCACAATAAGGTCAGCTTGGAGCCTTTTCTTTTTAGGAGAGGTGTTCCATCCCTCTAATCATCTTCACACCCCTAATCATGCTCATGGCCATGAAGACAGAGTGAAATGTGTACCGGTCCCTTAAAATCTAGTAAATAAAGTGTGACAATAAAGCAAGAGCAAAGAGCAAAGTTATTTTGTGTTATTATTAAAAAAGCTTTTTAAGTAACCTTAAAGGGTTACTTGCTGTGGTGTTTCTCCTTCCATAATATTTTGCTTGTTATTATTTATGAAAAAAACTTTAAAACCACTGCTGCTAAAAATTAGAAGTGTAAGATTCTATTTTTAAATAATTCCCATCTAGTATCAGGATCACTGTATCTATTACCAGGTGTATATATATTTAATATAAAATACTTACTTATGCCCATAAGCAAATAAGCCATTCTTTTATTGTCATATATCCAGCAGGCTCCTTTAGTTTCACATTCATTAATATCCCACAGAGTACAACTGTTATCTATAGCAACTCCAAACAAAACTGGACCAGGAATAGTACCTAAAAAAATACATTAACACGTTAGAATGTTTGAGTTACTTGGAATACCTGGTCTTCATGCATACAGTGAAATGCCAAGCTGGTGGGGAAGATAAAATGGGAGAATCAAACACTAAACACAACATTTTAATCAAAATCATAGGCCTCATATTACATAGCATGTCTGCACCTAACATTGCTCTCAATAATAACAATAGGTAGGATGCATAGAGTATCAGTTAATTCTTTACACCGTTCTCACTTTGTTAAGCAAGAAGTTTATTCAAAGACTTGAGCTTAACTTTATCAGTGTTCATTGGAAAAAACATGATTAAAATCAGGGATAAAAACACCTAATCAAGGAAGCAGGAATTAATTGAAAGAATTCTGATCTATTCCAAATGAAGGCAACTAAAATATTATGTTCATATGTTCAGTTATACATTTCTTCCCATTCCTCAGATATAGCCAAGCTTCCAGTAAAAATTTTGCAAAAAACAAAAACAAAAAAAAAAAAAAAGAGAATAACAGGAAAAACCCCAACAGAAAAAAAAAAAAAAACGGGAAAAAAATGCCAACAGAAAAAAAACGCAGAAAAATAAAAACCCAGAAAAAAAAAACCTAGGGAAAAAAACCACAGGGGGAAAAAATAGAAAAAAAAAAAAAAACAAACCAAAAAACAGAAAAAAACTCAGAAAAAACCCAATGTTTAAAATTATTCTCGCATAGATTGATTAATGCTGTGTGATTTGTGTGTTATAATGCAGAAGTTTCTTGCATCCAGGTATAGCCAATTTTACAATAAGCACTCCAGGTACATCACTGCATGCTTACCCAACCTACCCAAGGCCTAAACTTTTCTAGAACTAATAAGTAGCTATGTCCCTCACCAGGTCTTCTGCCTAAAACCCCTGTGTGATGCCTAAAATCCGCAGCATAAATATGTTGCTGGTAAATAATGCTGTTAATTGCTGCCTTTTTCAGTCATAGTACAGGCAGTGCAAAAACTTCTACTGTTCCACAATGAAGTCAGGAGTTAGAACTCTACCATAAATATCTGAGCTCTGAGTAAAGTGAAACAGACAAACAATACTGAGCACTACCTTTCAGCTAATTTCTACATGTGAGGATCTTTGCTTTTGTTACACTTTATTGGTAGAATGACTTAGATTAATCAGAGTTTAAATGCAGCAAAGCAGAACTCAAACTGTTGGATTTTTCAAAGGAGAGGGAATGGCTGCAGTCCTAAATATTGGTATAAAAGTCCAATCAGCAATGGTGTCTTGTCCCAGTCTTGAATTAAATATGCCATTTAAAAACCATCTGATACTAAAACAAGAATTTAAAATATGCCTGAGAAAATTCAAATTAGCGTGGACCAGAAAATGCCTGTTAGTATTACTTAGCTTTGTTTTACTTAAGGAGATTCATCTGTCTTACTAAAATGCTGGAGATGCTTAGATTTAGAATTTAAGTATTGTATTTCCCACATTACACTCAGTAATTATTTATGTACATTTGTCTACAATTTCAATAAATGTTAAAATTAGTCACAGGCATTCTAAGGGAAAGAAGGAGAAGAATGGCTACATCTATTCACTATTCTTTTAACTTCTGAATTTCAGAAGTTAACTACATGAAGCTGTTTTCTATTACATCAGCTTTCTTATCTCAGCTTTCAGAATAGGTCTTCTGGGTAAAGTAACAGCAGATATTCTTTACTGAAAGAGTGACAGTTACCTGTATTTGGTTTGTACTCTTAAGAATGAGAAAGGCTACAGTGGCCATGAATGCCCTATTAACAAGGAATTTGAATCCAGAGGGTACCTTACAAAAAGTGTATACTATAAGCCAATGACAGACTGCTTCAAGCTCCTCTGAAAGCTTCTTAATACACTATTTAAAGGTCTAGAAAAAAAAGTCAAATAGATTATTCAGAGGTAAATGCTTCAACAAGAAAGTCATACCCAATAGTCGCAGAAACAGTAATTGTACTCCAAGAGCAAATGAGCGCTGTTTATCTGGCACACACCTGTAAACAAGATTTGCAGTTAAAGACAGAGTAAACAAGTTCCATTTCTGTGCTGTCTCTCAGTAATTATGCTTTGTCACTACACAATCTTTTAACCTGTTAATTGCAGAGGTTTAGAAATCCAGTGTGCAGAACAACTAACCAAACTACTTCAACTGGTGTTTAGATGAATGATAGAAAAACTTCCAGTAGCCCATCAAGAAATTTTATATTTAACTAGTTTAACAAAATAGTACAAATAGAAAGGAAGCTTGCTGTCAGCACCCTGATATACTACCAAAATTTTTTCCATAGAGCAACCAAAGAAATTAAAGACAGTGCTAGGGTGCAATTGTGAGCTACTACATCTAAAGATGCAATACATGAATTGAGACTAGACTGCAGCACAGCAACTTGCTGTATTTCCATAAACTTTGCATATATTCACCTGACTTTATAAATAAACTCTACTGGCCTAAACTATACAAACCAATATATTGATTTAATAAGTAGCAGAATTTACCTCCTTACCTCTTACCAATTTTAAGATATTTTTCCAGGAGCAAACATATTTTTATGACAGTGTCTTAAAGATACTACCATAAAGATTAAATACAACCTAACTTGCTTAATGTATACAATTTAGTTTCGGAACTATTTTCTTTAATAAACTGTATCATGCCTTTTATTAAACTCTCAGTGTTGAAAAAGACCATATTTACACTTTCAGAAGTTATTCCCACATTCGGGAATATGTATGAGAATTAGCCACATGAAAACATCCAAGATGAGCACTTATCAGCAGTCAGTGTTAGGATCCTATTATCTATAAAGGCATTTAAGAGAAGAAGAAGTTTTACATCATGCATGTGATTATTTCTAGCACTGTAGCACTGTCATGAATATATGAGTTTATGTTTGAAGTTGCACAAAATAGACTCACTGAAAAGATATCAGAATGTAAAACTTAATGACATTTATCTATTTAAATTAGTTTTTGAAAATCTGAACTACTCTACAGTCCTTTCTTCCATCAAAACAGTTCCATTATTTCAGCTGAATTATATAAGAATTCAAATATCCAAATTCTACTGCTTAGAATTATTGAAATAAATCTACATTGGCTCAATTTTGAAGATAATGCAGAACTTCACATTTTCCTGCCCCCACAGGAAATATGACAATATTCACTGCCCCCAGTAATATGACAAGCTGGTAGTCCAGACTTACACCAAACATGGTCAGAAGGCTACTGCAGAGATCTGTTGTAGTATGTATTTATTTCCTCAGCCTCCTGCCAAAGGGCATCTAGCCACACCCTCACAATGCAACATGCCTGAACATCATGGATATTTTTTCACTACAAGTATTAGACATACAAGTCAGACTTCAACATAAAGCAAAACAGCTCTACATTCAAAAGGAGAAGCATATTTTAAAAATCCAAACAAAACAAAAAATCTAGCTTTCACATATTTGAATTTCAGCAATTTGTAAGACAGCAAAATCACCAGTTAACATGCTATCACATTTTATACTAATAATCACAATACATGCAACATCAATATCATGGGAAGTAGTCTACAGTTCTTGACAGACTACATTTTTCAAGCCAGAACTCTGAACTGAGACAGGAATCAAAGGTTGAGAACACAAGACTAATTGTTATTTTGTTCTTTCCCTGATATAATTTGAAATCCTGACACTATCAATATACAAGCTAGTCAAATATTTTCTTCATCAAATGGCACATTTATTCCTTTTTGCTTTAACTAAAACAGTCAAGAGTGCTCCCATAAAACAGATTTTGCTACAAGGAAGAAAGATTTATTTTTATATAGATTCAAACCATATCCACTAACAAGAGTAAACACTGATACGACTGCCGTCAGTTTGAAATACTGCCTGCTTACTACACAACCTCGTTCAAATAGCACATGGCAAAACAAAACAAATAAAAGTACTTCACTGATACTTGTTTTCACAAGAATGTTCCCTTTCTTTCAGACCAAAAAACATACCTGAGAATGGCCACAGTTGTTGGAGTAACAGCCATAAATGTAAAAACAACAGCAAAAAAGAAGAAGGCCAGGAATAAAGGTAAAAATGTGCATTTTGTTGGACATTTCCCAGGGACAGCTTCATAGCGAAAGTCTTCTGAACCATCTTCTCTTTTTGGTTTCCCAATACAGGAACAGTTGTGGTATGTCTACAAATAATTTACATGACAAAATTCAGCTCCAAGAATGACATGTAGTGACACTATTTTGCTATATCTTCATTGGGTCTGCATCACATAAAGCAAGAATAAGCATTGACTTTACCAAATGGGAAACAGTCCATTTCCTGATGAGCACATGACACTAACACTAATTTTTAAAGCTAGTTCATCAGAACTTGTCTGATCCCACCTCACCTGAGCAAAAGTTATTTTTGGCTTTTTGACCTAAAAAGACAGAGATAGTCTCCATTTTTTATAGAGCAGGCTTTTAGTTACAAGCATAAAAAACTTGCAGAAGATAGAGGCAAACCATATGCAGACAGAGAGGTCAGCTCTACTCTTAAGATTTAAGCAGAATTGAACAGAAGCAATACTGGACCACTTTTATAAGCAGGTGAACAAATGAAATATGCTCTTCATCTAAATCCCCAGAAGTTTGTATTCAAAGAAAAAAATAACGTGTCAGTGAAGTGTAAAGTTTCCATTCAAGAAGTGGTCAGTCTCCCACATTTTCTTATGGATAATACCTCCTTTTATTTACCTTCTCATTGTCCTTTTCCTGTATAAAAAGTACAAAGGCATTTCCTGGGTCAGCCTGCCTTTTGGATTTCTCTATACTCCTCCCACATCCCTGCTCAAGAGTTTGCTGTACTAGTAGATACAAGCACAGAAAGCCCCTCAGTTCTGGGAAGGCTTGATAATACCCAGGCACTTGCATGACTTACAATTCCTGTATCAGGGGCTACTAACATTCAAGCTTTCAAAACTCACAGAAGCAGATTTTCATGTATACAATACACATTGAATTTTGCTTAAAGCTCTAGACAAGAACTTCAGCTAATGTCAAGACAATTGCTGACTTTTCTGATTGTCAGTTCTATTTAAAATACATTTAGATTTTACATTTTCAGTATCAGAAAGTCCCATAGAAGTACATTTGCAAAATGGCATGATGCAGTGAGAAACACTGTGAGAAACATTGTGGCTAACCAGTAAACTCTTGCAATGGAACAAGGCTCAGAGATGGGAAAGAGTGATGTGTCCAGAAAGCCCACAGAACAATGCAGGCTGTGAATGACCAGAACTGTTGCAAAGGAAGCTATACAGAAAAGAAGCAGCTATGCCACTTCAGTGAATCAACCAGTGGCGTAAATGCTTCTTCCTGAGTTCATTAAGAAAGTTGACACATTATCCTAAGTTAGTCACACAAACATGGGAGGTAAAGGGCATTGAGTGTGGCTTACCCCAATACAGAGTATAAAAAGGCAGACAACTACCAGAAATATTTCAGAGAGCAATGGGCTTCAACCCACGTATGCCTTCTCAACAACTGGGGAGGCCCAGCACTGTGGCAGTGAACATGTTAGAGGCCAGCAATGGGAGTCACACTGGTACTGGAAGTGAACTGTGTATTGCAATCACTGAATTTTGCTAAATACTACCCTTATTGGTAATGTGTTTTTAGCATATTTTGTATCACTGATAAATAAGTAATCCTGTGTATCATCAACTGTCATCAAGTAAATAAACTAGATATTAAACATCACACCACTCACAAGTGGAATGCCTAAAAACACCGGGTCAGAGTGTATCTTCTGGTAAATGCCAGTTAAATTCATAAATACTGCAATTTCCTGTCATACTAAGGGAAGGACATTTTTGAAATACAGTGCATTTTACAGGAAACCAGAACAAACAATGTCAGCTATCTTCATTGCATAAAGTACCTTTTTCATATCGTTGAAAATATATGAGGTACATCCCGCAAAACAGGGAGAAAAATACTGAACTTCATCTCTGCCACAAATTGGGTAGTACATGGAGCGCAAACACCTGCAGTTAGCGTTGCATGGTGCTGTTAAGTTATACAGAGTGCCTGTTCTGAAAAGCACAAATTAATAGGCTTTTAATAAAGCAACTGAAAAGGAGAAGATATGTAAATACGTAATGCAATACTTATAGCATAATAAATTTTAAAATATTCAAGTTATTTATGCACTTAGTTCTTTAAAAATAAGCATAGTAGTTACAGCTCTAGAGGGAATTTCCATTTAATATGCACCTAGTTATTTTTATGCTATTATTCCTTCCAAAGATTACTCCTCCAATTTCCACTCACAAGAGATGATGAAATTCTGCATCTCAGCCCAACTCTTATATTATCCTCTCCCTCCCACTTAAGTATTTGAATTTCTTCAATTTATAATTTTAAGAAGAAATTACAAAATTAAAAACAGTATTTGGAGTTGTGATCCAAGATTTTTCCCCATTTATGAGTCCAGCTGCAAAGCCATCACATTTTTACTGTTTAACACTCCTGTCAAGACATCTAAATTATACAAGTACTAAGATGACTGCACATGTTAAATGCAGAGTACAATGACATATGCTGAAGGACCTTAAAGATTTTGTCTGGCTATTTAGGGACTAAATAATAAATAACAGAGTTTACTTTAACTCTGGCTCACTATATTTACTCTCAATTCAGGCATTTACTTCCAATACAGGTCATCATGTGGTTTTATTATAAGCGGTACCACCATATTAGCACGAAAAAATCACTTTGGGTTGTGTGAGGACAGTCCTAAGGCATAACTGGAGAGAATAAAAACACCCTTTGATTCCAATAGTAAATCATTAGTAAGTCAAGAATTTTCACAGGTTAAGAGTTCAATCAGCTAAAACCAGGTTACTGGCACTGCCAGTAGTTTACATATTGTACTGTAATATGAAAGTTCCACATAAATTACCTTAAAGGTATGTTTCTTCATGAGAATTTGAGATGGCAAAAAATACAAATAGGTGAAACAGTTTATCTAGGAATTAACTTACATGCATTCAAACTTTGAATGGAGTATTAAGGGCATCATAACTATACATAAAATCCATTTTGTTATAGTACAGCAGAAACCCACTAAATTACACTTGTGTTTTAAGTCTAAACAAACTAACTTCAATTCTCCTATATATGAAGATGAACTACAGCGCACCATAAGTAAACTCAGTAATCACAGATTTGTTCATACAGTGCCTTGTCAGCCTTGTTAGCCAGTGAAGCATACAAAGTCTAGAAATATTTAATCAATTTGGTGGCATTTGTGCTGTTTACACAAACGTTCCCTCACCTCCAAAGACAGACTGAACATTTTGTTATGCACAGAGAAAAATATAACAAAATAGATTTTTTTTTTCCTAAAAAATCTAGCAGATGAGGCCATTGAATGAATGCTCTTTAAAAAACTCTGCAGGTGTTTTTAAACTAGAGTCCCAGAGACATGTGAAAATGAACAAAGTACAGAAACAGTCACACATTTCTGTTCCTTCAAGCTTTTAAGGAAACACTGGGCAATAGAATTTGGCAAAATCAATTCTTTGAAGTGCCTGCTGGATGAAATAAACCATGTTAGTTCTGCTGACAGCCTAATTTAGTAATAAACAGTGTTACTACAAGTACAATGCTGTTTTCATTTACACGAACAAGTGATCATGTTCTTATACAGTTCTGAGACTAAACCTGTAAAAGCTTCCCTCACATTGCCAGGCTATTTTTCAATAAGAAGATAATGCTTGCCATGACAGATTTCTTGAAATACTCCACAAAAATCTGCACCAAGTCAACTCTCAAAGAAGTCTCATAATTTTTTCTTTCAGAGGCATTTGTTCAGTAGCATAAGCAGGAGGCAAACACTTGGCTATTCTTCCACAAGTTTATAGATTTATTAATTTTTTTAAGCTACTGCTATATATTTTGCTTCTTTATGGAAAACAGTTTAAGAACTGGTACTATATTAGTGCCACCGACTATTCTGATGCCCATGTCCAGTAAAGTATAGTCAAACATGTAACATTGAATTTGGTAAAACTGAGCCATTTTTTATAATGGATAACAAGGGAAGAGATATATTTCAGGACTGGTTAACTTTAAATTGCTGTAGATGAGTGGTCTTCAGCAATAGTTAATGACTGACAAAGTTATACAAAACTGTTAAATACAAGTTAGCTGTATTTAACTTTGGATGAAAATCAGTTCAGCTCTAACTTTTGTCAGCTGGTTGTTATCATAGGATCTGGTATAAAAATATGGATAACTTCATATCCCATTTTCTATACCATACCTTCAGCATTTGATTGATGAATACAGATTCTTCTGTTCAATATGGAACTACAAGCTTTCTACAACCAAAATCTGAACTCTGATTTTCACAGTTCTGAGTTGTCCAAGTCATCTGTCTGCTAGAATTTTTTCAGACTGAAGCAAAACCATATTACAGGCATCAAACTTCAATACTGGCCTTTAAATATACTGTCACTTTATAAAGCAAATTGTAAAGATGAAATCAGAATGAGTGATAACTTGGGCTTTAAAGTTTTTTATTTTCTTTCAGTCAACAATCTATTGTATTTGGTTGATTCACTTTGCATACTTTCTGGAAAACTATATACAAATGAGTGTTTGAGTATCACAGCATTCTATTTCTACTCCCTACAAACTTGCATGTGCATTAGAGGCTACAAAACTAATTTCCTCTCCAACCCATCTTCTGCATTTCCATGGTACATGTCATGCCATTGTGTCACTAAAGTATAACACTCCTCTTCCCCATCTTATTTCACTTCCAGTGTCTTTATACCTTGGAGCAGAACTATCAGATTATGCTTTTGTACAAGATATGGTAACTAGCCCTTGTATAAAATGGCGGATTTGGGGAAAACAATAAAAAGGTATTGGTAAGTTGTTCACCAGCTTACACAGCACACAATTCATGCCTATGATTTTTTAAGATGGCACCTAGCACTCCCCATGTACCAGCCTACTACCTTTGCACAGCACTATCTGGCTCTTTGGCAGATCCTCAAACAGCTGGTGGTGTGTCTGGCACTGTTAATTCATGACAAAGTAACTGACCACTTGAGAGCAGACTTTTGGAAGAACTAGCTGCCTTCCTCCTGCTTTTTAAACACTGCTTCTGTGTGCTATTTGAAACTGAGGGAATTGAAACATTACGATCTTATTTCCTTAACAATGTATGACTGGACATTTTCTATGACAAAGTGTCTGTGGTGGTGATTTGACCACATACATTTAATGATTTCTTAAATATGGACCTAAAAATTCCATCTCTAAAGAAAGCTTATACTAGCAAACATTGTCTTTTAATTTTGCTTCATTTTGCTTTCACTCTTCTGACTTTTCCCCCCACTGGTCTACTAGTTTCCACAGTAAGCTTTGTTCACAGCAACAGTCAAAATTCATCCTAGAATTTATTATAATTACTACAAATAGAAGTGTGACTACTACATTCTCATTAGAAAAGAAAATTGTGTTGTTTAAGGGAAAGTACATATTGTTTAGACAATTCTTTTATATAAATGTCAGCCAAAAATATTTTGAACTGTGTTTCAGTTAACCATGTTACTCCACCCATTTTATTATTAAACTGTGTCACAGAGCTATGCCCTCTTTCTGTTAAATTTCTGTCCTGTATCAGCCATTTTACATGCAAAAAATTAGAAAGCCTCCTTCATAAAAGGAGACTGGATGCGCTAGAAACTGATGCTACAATAACATCTTCGCTTTTCCGGTAAAAAGATTGTAATCAGTGTAAAATGCATTGCACCTCTAAACTCTCTCATGAAATTTACTACTCCTTCCAGGAACAAACTGCCCATATTTTCCAGAATTGGTTAATAACAGATGCAAAACCACCACTACAGTGATGTTTACAGTGATATAAAGTTAGCTGTAGTCAATACCATGGCTACTACATCTAGTATGGTTACAGAAACAGAGATTTTTGTGCCAAACAGTACTATACTGCTCAGAATCCTTTGTTGGTAAGGCATCAACACCTTTTTTTCATACAATCTATTACATGAAGATTCCAACTCTAAAACTCAAATTTTAGAGTTCCATAAAACAATTCAGTTTCATACATCAAGGCAAAATATAACATTTTAAATGGATTTTTACTCTATGATGTAACCTATGCATTTAAATATTAACATTAAACCCAAGAGTGCATTAAAATATATTTACCCATTATACGTTTCAGAGACACCTGCAAAAGGTTCATTCCCGCATTTAGCAAATAAAAACACTGTGTTTAACATTAGGGCCACTGAACAAGTGCTTATCACGAACTTGATTATGCCTTTGCAACTCATTTTGAACTTGGAAACCAAGACACCACTTATGACTTGGCCTAGCGCTGCTGCTGGAATTAATACAATTCCTAGAGGAAAACAAGACAGGAGTAGTTACATAAAAATGCAAGACATAATTGTGAAGCAATTAAGAGTAATATTCTATACTTAGAAAAAAGACAAAATAGTTACCCCTGAAATGCAGTCCATGTGATACCATTTTCAAACCACACTACCAGAATCTAACTGCATGAGTAACTTACTCTGCTGTTACCTTTAGCATTTCCAGAGATTTAAATTATGGACAGCGTAATTTATAGTTGTCCAAAACCCAACTTCAACACAGCCAGACTAGATGATTTAGGAGCACTATGGGGCAGAAGTGTCTGAACACCAGTAGATGTCTCCATGAAAACAGAAAATACTCTTTCATTGCTTCATGTGGGTTTTTTTGACATGTCCATACTCTTCGTTATATATCTGTTATGAACTTTTAAATAACAGAACATAATAACTATTATACAGGAGACAGTACAAGATGCAGTAAGACATCTGAAAGATTTGAAGAAGTCTATATCAGTGGGTCAGTTTTGCTGTCATAGTCCCTTATAGTACGCAATCATTTATCTTTGCACTCCAGACAAATAATTAAGCATTTTTACGTCGCTAATCTATAACACAACACAGAACTCAGTACAACTTACACAGACCTGAGACAGCTAACTTTACAGACAGTCCAGGTATAGTGACAAAACTGCGTGGGCCACAGATCACAATAGTCAACAACAGTTTTGTTTCCACGGTCATTGAACTAGCTCAGTTCAGGTACAGCCAGCTTTCAGCATTAGTGTAGGCATTTCTTAAAAGCTGTACATTTAATAAGCACTGTCAATATTTTCAACTCAAAGACAATCAGAAAAGGCCTATGGACAAAACAAAGTAACACTCAGTTTTCCACTTCACTCCTGGTTATTGGTTAACAACTGAACGTGTATTCCAATGTATTTGTATGTAAATCTTGCAGATACTTTTTTTTGATGCTACAGTACTATCTTGTATTGCCCAGAGGAGTCAGTAATTCAGAAAGTCTTTGCCAAACACTTCTTTTGGAGGAAGAGTAACTCAACCAGCATATGCCCACATTGCAGCACTCTACAGCTTAGCAAGACACATTCTAGAAATATTAAATTTGCCTATTGCAAGCATCTGGCATCATGGACATGTCTGCCTTGATCTGGTTGCTATTCTTCAGAATTAATAGTGTCAAAGTTAATCATGTGACCCTACTGAGGGCAGCTCTTCCATCAGATTTTTTCTGTTTCTCCAACACTAAGTCTTTCATAGCTTTCTCCTGTTCTATTACTTCTGCATATCAAATAATAAACAGGTGACAGTAAGCCAACTATAGAACCAGTTACATAATGGCTTTGTAACATATCCTGATTAGTCATTTTATTGCAAACTCATTGTAACATCAGTGTGGAATTAAAGAAGAGAAAGGCAAAGTCAACTTATTTGTGATAAGCACTGTTTTTTTTCTAGCTGCCCTCGACCTTGATTGTCTTAGTAGGGACTAAGGTGCTACAGCCAATTTTAAATAAGGAAAATTAAATGTTTTTCACCAAGAATAAGAAAGAAATTATAGTTTCATCAGCACACAAAATCCTCACTCCACTTTGAATATGAGTATCAAGTCTTCAGAACCTACAAACAACAAGTAGAACTACACCCTTGATGAATTCAGTACTAGAGTACTAGGGCAGGCAAGAATAACAAAAATACTATTCTGATCACTGCATTCCATCTAAGTACATTCACAAATATCTCACACACAAAAATAGATACCTATATAATCTTTTACCTGTAACATTAATGAAGTGTTCAACACAATATATTTAATTGTAAAATTTAATTGTATAAAACAAAAAGCCACATTACCTCCAAGAGTTGCTGAAAAACTTGATGATTTTCCAAACTGATTTTCTATAAACTTTGGTAGAAAGGTTGCAAATCCAGTGGCAACTACAGCTTCTGTGGAACTGGCTATTATTAGACTCATAAGCACTGGATTCTTCAATAGTATCTACAGGGAGAAATTATCATAACACTCTGGAAATTATTTGATTTTGGTACCAACTAAAGTAGAAGTCACTATATTTTAAAGGTAGATACTCTGAAATAGAACTTCAGCAATATGCTTTTCTACCAATCTCAATTATCAACAAGATGAATGAGTATTAAATTATCATTAGCATTGAAGTCTTCCCTATCACAACATGGTAAGTCATTACCTTTCTAAAGACCTCTGAAAAAACTTCTGAAAAAGAATTTCACTTCTCAGAATATATTCAGTTTTAGCAAATTTGAGATTTTTCTTACCATGAGAGCCATAGGAAAGTCTTTAAAACTTTGTCCAAAATTGTTGGTCTGAACCAGTATCTGACTTCCATCATCATGAGTTTCAGAGATTTTCTCAGCCTGTATTTTTGCTGTTCCTACAAATGGCCATATTTATTGACAATGAAAACATTGAATACCTGCACTCCTAAACAATGTCAAAAAGCTACAAAAACTGAAGCCTTTTTTTTTTTTTAATTTTTATTTGGTTTTTTTTTTAAATCATCCTCACAGTCTCCCATTTCTTACTTCATTGTTTCTTTTCCTCCATCATTTTGCCTTCAGCATTAGTATAAGAAGTCCCTCTGGATGCTCATGGAATTTCCACATGATTCTTGGTGGTTAACACACAAGCTTTAAATATAGTCCTGGGTGCTTAGCTGCTTAGCTACAAGCATCTTTCAAATTTTGACCACCAGTTTCCATGCTTAGGTATACATGTTTCCAGTCCTACTGTACATCATTGTATAGAATCATAGAATGGTTTGGGTTGAAAGGGGACCTTTAAGATCATCTAGTCCCGGCCCACTGGCCATGGGCAAGACCACCATACAGAAGATCCTCCCTCTAGCTGATTTGCCTTGTTTTAAAGGCTGCATATGGAAGTAGGAAACAAAAAAAGAGTACTTGTCCTCAGATTTTAGTCGAAGAGAGTTAACAGCAAAACAAAATCAAAGATGAAACATTCAGTCCAGCAGTCCATAATCGACAAATATAAACAAATCTCCCTTCCAAAGCAGCCACGTACTGCTAAACCTTTACCTGGTAGATTCTTTGGAAAGCATGAAAAAGGTATTATAAGAAGCCAAATTGCAAAAAAGCATGCAAGAAATCCTATCCACCATGCTCCAAGCCAACGTGGGTCATCTTGATCCACCTTTGTACTGGAAAAATAATTCAGAAAAAGCAGGTTTACCTTTCTGAATTTCAGATTTCAGTGAGCTGGAGTATTTCCTTTTAATAAATATTTAACAGAAAACCCTTTAATAATACCATTTTCTTAGTTTTATATGTATTAAATATATTGTTTGCTTGTTTAAACCAACTTCACTGGGCAATTATAAAAATATTGTATTCTACCAAATGTAGCCTTCAACTCACTAGTCATGTTATTCCAATTTAAAGACTGTTCTTTGGCTCTAATTTCAAGAGCCTGAATCTGGAAAAGCTGGGTTTAGAAAGATTCCTCATTATCAGTGAGTTACAGCAAAGCCAATTCAGATCTTCAAAATGCCACTGCATTGATCTGAAGGCTCTAAAACTGAGGAAACAGAAGTGTAAATGAAGAAGTTGGTTCAGACAGTAGTACAACTTATAACATTTTTTCTTTAATAGTGGACTATTACTCAACTGATAGATTTTCCAGCAAGCTCTTCCGTAGGACTAAGGAGCAATATCCTAACCCTCATATTCAAACTCATGGAAACTTTTTCCACAAGAAATCAGTACATGCAGCTTAAACTTGAATAAACAACTAAGCAAAAGAAAAAGCTTTTTTTGTTACTGAGGTTTAAAATAGCTAATATTTAAATGCTATAACTAACCATTCGCACCACAAAGAAACTTTCAAACACAGTGGAGTCACTACTAACTCTGGGAAGTAACTCACTTGCCTGAAGCCTTTATAAGGGCAACTTGCTTCCAAGTTAATGAAGCTTGTGAAAATGCAGTATTTTTTTAAAAACTTTCTCCTCACAGGGAGAAAAGCTGAAGATTAAAAAAAAAATAGGAAAAGAAAATTAGAAGCAATAAACTAATTTGTATCTTGCCTTTCTGGGATCTGGATATCAATATAAACCTTAAGCAGCTGCCCTCCTAGGACATAGCCAATAGCAGGACCCAGCAGAGACATGGCATAGCCAATTCCTAGAAGAGAAAATACATCAAGTTCACCATAACTTCTTTAACATTTTTAAACTTTATTTTAATGAAATTCTTAATTCAACTTTAGACCAAAAGGTTGCTGTAACTCAACTTATTCTTTCACTGTCACTACTTCAATTATGGCATACAGAAGACAAAATCTATAATCATGCCTCAATAAGGAAATTTGCAGCTCTCAAATTAGAAGCTTCAACTCAGAGGTTCAGCAAAAGGCATTTCACTAACTGCACCTTTAGGCATTATTAGATTGCTTTTTGCCCGTTTTGTGCCTACATTTAAAAGCTAGCTGGTGAAAAAGAAATCTAAGTAAAATTATGAGCATTGGTTGTTAATAGCATTGGCCACAATATTTAAGAACCTGCTTATTTATATTTTTGAGTCTGAAGTTGTTTGCTGGACCTTCTAAGACCAGAAGACAGACTTACATTAAAGTGTCTGACTGGAGTAGTATCTGCCTTAAAATAAAAAGCCAGGGCTCTTGACAGCCCCTGAGAGTTCTTAAGGAAAAAAACCCAAACAAATGAAAAAACAAACAAGCTAGCTCCCCCGCCCCGGCAGACAAACAAACAAACAACCCGCAAATTTGCAGGTGTAACCATACCCTACAAAAGAGTACAAGAGTTTTTTGATGTCACAGTTGTGTCCCTGGCCTTCCAGACAGACTTCTGTCGCAGTTTAGCACTCACTGATAGCAGGAGCACTGTCTCTGCAGATTAAGGCTTGCAATTAATAGCAACTAGATCCGTCTTTAATTAGTGAACATGCATTCATACTGCTGATATTCTATGTTGATGATATGTTCTCCATATGATATGGAGAACATACATGTTGCTTCTCCAGGTGAAATCATCTGGATTACTCATTTGTTTGGATGCATGCATCACAAGTACTTAATTTCCCTCTAGTTAGTAAGAGAAAATGATGGGAGAGTCAGGAAGGTGAGAGGGGTGCAAGAGGGGGAAGCAATGCAAAATGGGATATTCAAGTAAGTAAAAATAAATATTGAATAGATATATCCCAGGTTTTCCCATGTTTTGGAAATAATTACATGGTCATAGGAACTTTGTGAGCTAAGTTAATACTCACCCTACAGAACTTCAAATTGAGTTCAGAAAGTGTCTCCCATACACTCAATTTAAATATCCTCCCATATACTCAATTTAAATACTATTTAGAATTGTTTAACTTCAGTGGCTTTACTTGTAGATATCCCAGTTCAGCAAGAGCAGAACAATCCTCATGAAAGTGCACCCAGTTTCAAAGTGAAAGAAACCACCAACTTATGAGTTGCAGGCTTATAGTAAAAGATGCTAACAGCTATTTACAGTTTTAGGAGTGGGTTCTGGGTTTGTTTTGGTTTTGTTTTGTGGGTTGTTTTCTTCATTTTTTTGTTGCCTTGCATAAGCTTACTTGTATTAGGTAAAGCAACACAATATACTTAATATATTGCATGAAAGCAAGAAAAAGAATCAAGGCTTAGTTACCTACCCACTCATTTGCATTCCCATTTTCTCATATTAGGCAGAATATACTGCTCTTCTGAACTCAGTTGCCTGAAGATTGTGCATGCATTAGTTTATTGTACTGGTCTGTTTTTCTAAGAATGAACACTGACACCATTCTCCTGACTTGCTCCCCCAGTCATGTAGCAACCCTAATTTTGCTCTATTTATTTCACTGCTTTCCAGGGAGGAGACAGAGACGGAAGAAAAAGTGTAATATCTCTCTCAAAATAAAGAAATAGCAAAAATAAAACTTGCCTTTTTTATCTAAGATTTATCATATGAAACTGTCCTTTTTGCTGGCATCAAAGGCAGTACCTTGCTGGGAACAAGTGTGCAAAAACTGTATGCAAACAGATAACTATTTCAATTTTGCCCCTTAAAATACTGATTTAGTCTAGCAAACAGTCCTGGAATCTGACATGCTTTGAATTCCTCCAGCAAGTAACCAGTATAACTAATATGTTTTTAATCAGGTTACATATAAGATGGGAGAAATTAATATCTTTATACACACAGAAAACAGACTTAGACTGCAATGAACTTGGCAATAAAAAGGCACATAACCTAGAGAAGAGTGATGGAAAAGGATTAAAAACCATTGCAAGAATTAGTATTCCTTAGCTTTTAAACAGCCTCAGTAAAGCAATCCCTGTTCTTCCAGTACATCCAAGTGCCAAATTTGTATGTGGCTAGCTATTAGAAATTAAGTCAATAAAATTGTTAAAGGATACAATATGATCTAGCTACTGACCTGATTGATACAAAGTATTTTTCAACACCCCTGACTAAAAAGTAAGTTTTTGCTGCAACCTATTCTGTTGTTAATGGAAAGGCTACCTTTACCGTTTAACCATTTTCAGTTACTGATGTGAAAAAGTGACAGGAGGGGTACTCAAAGTAGCTATACTTTCCTCTACAAAATAAAAATTGAACAGACTTGGTACTTAGAGCAGACTAACATCTAAATTGCACAGTAATTGATGTAGAAACACTTAATGCATAAAAGTAATAAATACAAGACTGTTTAATTAGAGGAATTCACAAAAGCATTTGGAAGGCATTGCAGTCTATGATCTATCCAGACAAAGTGTTACAGACAGTTTTAAAGTTACCTATATAAAGTGAAGACTTGTGTTTTGGGACACTATCATCAATAAAAGCTGTCCCCAAAGTATACAGAGGAGTTCCTCCAACTCCCAGCAGCAGCTGTCCCAGGATAAAGACATACAGATAGTTGTGAAGGGAAGAGTTTGTGCTGGCACTGCAGGTAGCATTAGCAAAGGTGGTTTCTGCAGTTTGACATGTATCTGAAAAACAGAGACAACAAGACTTTACAATTATATTGCCTAACTCATCACAGTCCAACCTGAAGAAGAATCTGCACTGAAATATAAACTACAAATGCTGTTATGTCAGGCTCCCATTTTAATTTTCACACCTATTACTATATCCAACACAGCAGTGCCAAGCCTTCTGTGGTACCATATCCCCCAAAAGAAATACTATCAGGGCTTGGGTTTTGTTTCCTCTCCAGGATAGCAGAATTAATGAAATAGCCTTATTAAAATATTTTGGCTTGTTGAAAGTATTATTGACCAGATGTAATGGACGCTTCATTTTGGTTTTGTATCTTGTAACATTTCTGAACAACAGAATAACAATTATATTCTATATTATACATACTTATAACAATCTCCACTCAAGTGACAGAGCAGCCCAAACCACCTGAAGAAAGCTGGGCCTGCTGGTAAGTACAGTCAAGTCATTAGCAAAGATAATCCGCCCTTTTACATTCACTCCTTTGAGAAGTGTTTGCCTATGAAAAAGGGAAAAATCTTAAAAATCTATGCCACTGTCTCTCAGAGAACAAACACATCTCCAAAACATGTGTCTCCAAAAAGAGAAGTTAATGTAAAGCATGTGTACTTGTGCACACACACAAAGAGGAAAGCAGTGGTACAGCAGCATAAGGTTGTGTCTGCTCCTGCAATATTTGGCACAACAAGGAGGGAAGAGAAAAGAGAAAGTAAAGAAAGGGAGTATGTGATGTGTTCTCCTTTCTCTTGCTCTCATTGCACTTTTGGTAAGAGTACCAAGTGATAAGATCCAGAAGCATGGTTCTTAGCATGTTTTTCCACATAAGAGCATAAAACCCCAAGAGGAGAAACCCATCCTTTTTGGTGGTAATGAGCCCCACTGTAGAAATACATGAAAATGTCCTCATTTCCACTGTAGAAATACATGAAAATGTTTCATGTAAAAATACATGAAAAGTAAGCAGACTGATTAATTCACACTACTACACTACAAAATTATTACATCCTTTATTTTCCTTAGGTCCTTTTACATCTGAGAACACTTCTAACTTTAGCAAAGAAAGGGCAAGCTCAATCCACACTTCGGGCTCACAAAACAAAGCATAAGGAAGTGCTGGCTACACAACAAATATTTAAAGAAAACTGTCTACATTGGTGTTAGAAATACATCCATGGCTTTTATCATTACTTCCTATAGCACACATTAGGTGATACAGTGCTGTTGCACGTAAACAGGCCAACATAAGGGATAAGAAAACCTCATTTCAAAAGGCGGAGTCCTTAAAGTTTTCCTTCCTTTCAACTTAGGAAGTGTGCTGGGTATATCTGTCCCAATGGTTGACTGTCTTCACAATGAAGCTATCTTCCTTGTGTCAAGTGAAAAACTACAATTCATATGTGCTGCGACAAACATATTGAAACATGTTTAAATTTGTAAAATAAAATCCAAGACGGAAGTTTGAAGGTACATTGCTTATAGTATCTGCAGTTTTCACAATCTTCTGTGCCATCTCTGAGTAACCAAATTAGTCTGATTCTGTTAGGGACACACCAGTAGGGGGAGGCCCTGACTGCACATACCGGAGCCAGCTGAGGCACTGGTGTCCCGTGCAACCTGGAAAAGTTAGCAAAGCAAACAGCTGATCATACCTGGATTACAAATTTGAGTCTAAAGCCTTCCTGGAGAATAGAAAATACATTTTCCAGTGGCTAAAAAAAACTGATAATAGGCAGACCATTGATTAGCAGCTCTTTCAATATGAAATGGATTAAACTGTTTCTGGGAAGTGGTATTATGATAAATAAATGATCAAATAGATTTATAGAGTAGGATATGTATATACTCAGGATAAAAGTCAATTATTATCTCAAGATGAAGCAGTAAGTTCCAGGAAGTCTATAAGATTTATGCTGGAGGCTAGATGTATTTCAGACTAGACTTATTAATTAACGTGGCAGTCATATTAAATGTTGCTTTGAACAGTATTTTAAAGTTATCCTGCATGTAAAACTCAGTGTACTGACACGTAACAGACAAACATTAATAATCAAGTAACCAAATAACAAGTAACAAGAGCTGTTCACAAATAAATTAGGTGGTAGATTTTAATAGAAAGCATCAAATATAAGCTAACCAAAAAATACTAAGATCTCTACAAGCTACTCATACAAACAAACAATCAAAAAGGTAGGCTTTTGGGGTATGGTGCTATTTATTAAATTCTGCAACTAACTGTATAGGTAAAACGCGTCATCAACCTCAGAACTAGCTAAACCAGACATCCCATAATCCTGTACTGTGGTTTACACAGTTGAGCCATCAATTTAGTCTAAAAATAGTACAATAATTATTTTATACATATATATTTAATATATTATAAATATAATATAAAACCAAATATTTATATAAATACATATATAAATATTTTAAAAGTAATAGTAGTACAACAACTAAACTGTTGCACTGCACCTGGAGATTTACATTGACTGCCATGGTACAGGCGTTCCCTGCACTCTTAGTCATTTATCTTTGACAGTGTTTCATTTAAGATCAGCTTAAGATCTTAAATGTGCTCACCACGGCCACAGCATAGGCACCTGCCTTACAACAGTCAAAACAGCAGGAATGCTGTCAGCTGACAATGCTGTGGTGAAGAAAACACATTCCAATTCAAAAATTCCATACTGCTTTTAGATTTCAAAACTGAAGTTTAAAAACATGTCACTAATGAAGGTATCAACATCTATAACCATCTTCAATAATGGATGTTGGATGAAACGTAAATGTGTTCTATGGGATTTCAACTAGAATTGCTTGAAAGGGAAAAAGAGCAGTTGCAATAGCTGGTAATCTGCTCCCCCACACTCAGTATCTTGTTTGAAAAAAATATAAAATCAGGTTTAAACTTTCATATATTAAATTCAGCTTCCCTTTCATACTACAGTGAAGTAGGGATGTCAATACTGACACCAAAATTGTAGCGAGATGGCACTGTAACAGAGCAAAGAGCAAGTAACCTGTTGCCCCTCCACTATGAGGTAACAAGTTATTATCTGCTCATAGACCCCCAAACACTAAGGAGTGCTTTCTTTTGACCTTATTCACTTATTCACTTAAAATGTCAGTGAATTTCCATTCCAGATGCTCATTTATTAGACAGGGAAGAAGAGCTTGCCAAACTTTAACTAAATTCTGGACAGCTCATAGAAGTGGATTAAATTATAAACACCAGAGAAATTAATCTGAGAACCAACAGCCTTTCATCAGATTGCTTAATGACTACTGATTTCTTTTAGTAAGCACTCTAACATGCTTAGTCACTGAAGGCAGAATTTTGATTAAACACTGTGGTAACAACTATTACAATCCTAAAAGATTAAGTCATTCTGCTTTAAACATATCTGAACATTTCTGTATTAGTTATAGGTGTGCCACTAAATTAAAATACAAATAGTTGGCATTAATCACCCTGTGCCAAAGTCTTCTCTTATGAGAAAAGTTTAAGAACTGAGAGATAGCTACACCCATGATTTAAGTACTGCTTTGTTCAGTACAGTTCAATACTGCTTGTCTTCTCTTTATTTCAAACAAATCCACAAGTTAAAATCAATATTTTTTAAAAAAAAACTTAAAGAAACTTGGTAATTAATTAATCAAGATGCATTTAATAGTTCAAAACCACAAAGAAATGCAAGAAGTAGTCACCTTTTAACAGGATAGTAAGTCTAACAGCTTTAACATTTATTCTACATTGCTGACCTACCTTGATTCCTAGTCACAAAGAGATGCCAGATAACTTTTTCTTTGAAGTGAATTTTACTTGCCTTCATCAATGCAAGAAAGAAAAGCATTTTATTCAAATGTTGCTTACGAGCAAGAACTGATGTTGACACTCAGATTGCTTCTGGCAAAATAAAATTCACTGTGCAGACAGGCAGCTCTTGAACTTACAGATTTGACAGAATAAATTTATTTTCAGTGTTACAGATAGCACCCTATTTTAGGACTTTGACAGAGATTAACTATGTTGCACCAAATTAAGAATTGTACCAAGTTGCTACAGAGATTTTAATTTTTGAAAGTAATTTTCAAATCACAACGATAAGCTTACCTTCAAGTTTACCTCCATATTGGTATTTTTCACTACTGAAGTGTGGTAAGGAAAAGACAAGTGAGCCCAGTCCTAGCATAAATGCTGAGAAAGCAAGCCATCGTGGTTTGTGCCCTCTTTCTCCAAAGTAAGATACAAACAGTGACAATACACAAAAAGCAATGTCATAGCTTGCAGAGATTAAGCCAGTGAGGGAACTGTTCAACTCATAACGCTTCTCAATTGTTGAAATACTAATGTTAATCAGGCCATTTACCACAAGACCTACAAAAAAAAAAAAAAAGGTGATAATTAGTCAAAGATACTTCAATTCAATACAGTTGCAGGGGTAAACTTACCATTGTGTGACGGAAAGGTTAAAATTAATATATATTTATACAAAGCTCCTTTATAAGGTATTTGCGAGCTGTAAAATACAGGTATATAGTAGAACGATACAGTGCCAGTTTAGGCCAGCCAGTTTGCACAGGATCTTTGGATTTGTCTGAAGCAGAGATTTCAAACAGAATTAATTATGGTGTCATAAGATACTTTAAACATTAAAGGGAATGTAGTCAAGATTATAACTTGCAATAGAATACAAGCTATGACTGAAGCAAGTTCAGGACATAGTTTTCAAAGTATTGTCAAAAAACCAAGTCCCTGCCGCCACAAAGGGAAGATAAAAGAACAAACACACTTCCCCTATAATATAAAAAAGGAGTAACGCTATTTAAAAATTCTTTGCAACTGTTTCAGAGCTACTGAGGTGATATACTGATTTACTTCAACTGAGCAAAAATGTTTACTCCTGAATCTTTAATCTCCCTGAAGCAGAACTATCAAAAAACCTGGAAATAAGGCATTGCACAAGCTGCCCAACTAATCACAGCTGAACTGCAAAAAAAATTATCCAAAAGTAGAAGTAAGCTACAATTGCCAGTGCATGCTTAAACACTGTCCATTTTCACAAGAATATTGTTTGTCGACTCTAACTTGAATCTTCACCCAGCTTCACATTCTGTTTCTATGACAAAGACCAGGTAGTTAAGCTTTCAGGAGTTTGGTTTTAGAAGTCCCAAAATAGGATTCTGTTACAAGATAGACAGCTGTACTTATAACAGTGTCAGACAACTTAATCATAGTTTCATTAAGTTGTACCCATAATAAAATATATATCTGAAAAAAAGCAGTTAGGAAGTCTTAAGAGTCACAGCTGCAAGTATGTTTGAGTTCTGTAACCTTACAGATGACTGATGAGCAGCTCTTCTGACACAGGTCCCGCACTTACCCTTACTCTAAAATTGAAACATGATTCTCTGCCGTCATTCTAAGAAGAGAACACAAGACTAGTGACAGAGATGGGTTTAAGTTAGTTTTCAACAGGCATTGGACCGTCCATAAGTACAACTACTTGAGTCAAACTTCAACGTCTCCTTAGAGCACTCTAATGTGTTAAAAAAATTCCTCCAAATCAACCAGCTGTTTTCTAATGTCCAAACTTCAGCTTTCTATATGGAAGCAATTCTTGGCACTATCTTAGTTCCAACACCCTACTATGGCCTTTTTATTAAGGCTGACAATTTCACCTGTCACTTCAGTCATCACACTTAAATTCATATGGTATTAACATAAGTAATCAGGTGTCCTTCCACTGCCAATAATTACACTTTCGGCAACTTTATTTTCCTCTTAAGGAGCATTAACCAAAGAACAATACTAGCATGAAGGGATGAACAAACAAATTTTTCCCATCTGCCAGTACTTCAAACATTTACTAAGGCTTTAAAATGCTCATATGAAGGTATGCTACACAGCAGGTGGATTACAGAGCTAGAAGACATTTCTTTTACCTGTAGTTTAAGTTACTACCTTTAATTTGCATCCTAAAAGTCAGAAAACCTTGCAGTTAATTATACTGGATAATTAGATTTCGTCTGTAAAAATGCAGATGTGATGAATGGCAGTGTAACTTCTCCAACTACATCATCTACTGATTAATCACTAAAGTCTCTTCAGGAAAGACAGAACCTGGCTGATACTGACTTTATCTGAAAAACAAGTTCTGTAAGGACATCCCAACGCTTCAAATTGTAGTATAGAACCTAGTTTTTAACTATTCTCAAACAAAACCTTGCTGTCTTGACACATCTGTTAGAGATTTAAGTACAGTGTGTACTGACCCACAAAATCCAGATTAATGATAAACCAGCTTTATTTGCTGTCACAAACACAAGAGTATTTTTTTCTTCCTCCATTCAACCAAAATATGTATTTGGAAGTTGTTACAGGCATAGTGGATTTAACAACAGGCACATAAAAATAACAATTAAAAAGTCCCTGGTAAAAGCACAAAATCTAGTGGGCCTATAAAATATTAGCGCTAGATTTTAGGTAGTGGTTGCATTGTTTTATTTACTAAAAATTATTAATGACATGAGAAATAGAGTCCTTCTTGTACTCAAAATAGTGAGAAAACCTCTACCTTGTTTTCTACTACAGCCATGAACTGCAGCATATCCAGTTACTGTATTACTAGATGCAATCATACATTTAAGCAACTCTTAGTGCCATACAGAAAGCAGGTATTAGTCATGTAAAAACATTCTAGGCAAAGTGTTTTCTATTCTGGAAATACAGGTTTCACATGTACTTGAAACAGAAACAGACAGAAATTAGGAGTTAAGTTCCACCTGGAATCTTCTGAGAAGCTGAAATACAGCATATCAGGTGCTAATGATAACAATCTCTTTTCTAGAGCAGCTAGAAAATAATCTGATAAATACATGTTTTCAGTGAGATACACAATGTACCAGATCACTGCAGATAATCATCCATTATGTTCACTTGTAAAAGGTCTGGTATAACAACTTACACTCATCAAAAGTGTGTTACGGATTACTTCATTGATCTTCAACACAGTAAGAAATAGTATTTTCTAAGGGTGCATTACCAAGTTTAATAGATATATCTTCCTCAGTGATGGTCTCTGTAATTTGGAGGGTAAATCAATGACTAGACCCAAACTAAAATATAGTATTAGCTCACATAACTGAAAAATCCCAGTTGTGTTTTCTGTCCTTTTATCTAAATTCTGAAGCTGCAAGACCTGAATATTTTCAAAAAGTTTCATACACAACCCTGAATTTCTTGCTGACAACCCTTGTTTTTCCTGCATCTCAAAAAGAATTGCAACTTGAGTCTTTAACACACAGTTTCCTTTATGTTATAACCAAAGGAAAAGCTCTTGTCAGAAAATCCAGGTAACACATCGAGAATGCCACAAGACCTGTAATAGCCATGCCTACGCCAGCTTCCAAAACAAATGTCTTAAGTTTCCTTACTTTAAGGCCCTAAACCCAAACTGGATTAGTTAAGTGCCTGGCACACATATATAGTTAGATAACAGAAGCAAGGGCTGGATGAGTGGCACAACCAATACCAATAACCTCACTAAGGGGACAGAGATTCTTATGATACAACTTGTTTTTATGATGGGGAACCTATCCAAACTACAAACACAATTTTAAATTACACTGAGTTTGTTATTCAGCTCAACAGTCAGATCAGAACAGAAGGACTGATTTTAAGAAATTCAGAAGTTCTAGAAATATTCAAGACACTTTGTTTAGTTTTACACAATCTTTTCAGTGTCATATTCAGGGCATTTTAATTGTCTATCCATATTCTTAAGCCAATCAAAAAAAAATTATATATGTATTCTAATAGTCTGCTACTACTCAGCTACCATTGAAACCTACTACGTAAGAAGTTCTTCCACCCCTCCCTTTCCTTTCATTTATAATATGAGAAAATAAATTTGGCAGGACAACTGCAAGAGTAATCATCTGATTCTACCAGCTGTAGCATGGCCTTTCAAACCCAAGCAAGAAACAACAGGCTCATCCCAAAACTCTCTAAATCCTTCTTTTCTAACACTAAACCTATATGCTAAGAAAAGATGAGACTCAAGAGGTGCTGAAACCAGAAAAAGTTCACAGAAACACATATCAAGACAATAGTTCATGCAAGGATTCTCCAAGCATCAAAAGTAGCATTAAAAGCCTGCAAGGTTTTAAGCAGAGCCTCCCATTCTCTTCTACTCACACAATCCCAGTTGCCTCAGGGAGGTTACAGGTGGAATGGAATCATCCATACCCTGCGTTTCTTTGGTGTAGGCTGCTTGCTCCTCTAACACCAAATATCCAACATTTCCCTCCAGCCCTCTATAGAAATCTCTTTATGAACAACAACAAGCTGTAAAGCCTCATCATTGTTCAGGAGACACCCTTTTCTTTTCTAGCTAGTCGAATGAAGTTGAAAGGATAAGAATATTAACCCAGTTACTCCTTTTGGCAGACAAACATCTAAGCTTCACAAATGTCAAGTTTATATATTTGTTACACTAATTCTTCTTCTCCCCTCAGTCAATATTCCTACTTTCTAAGCCTCAGGCTTGCTAAGGCCCTAACAAATCTTATAACAGAAAACCAAAAATAGGGACAAGAATTTCTGGGGCTGAACAACAGGAATTTAGGACAAGCTAAACTCCAGCTTACTCCCAAGGTCAATTTAAACCATTAGTTAAGTTTTAGTTAAGTTTAGATAGCTGCACTGGGATTCATAGAATAAAATCACATGTTTTTGTTGTTTTCAAAATTACCCTAAGTCCCACCCAACCAGGCCAGGATACTGTTTTAATTAGCAAGCAGGTAAGGAGGTGGTAGGGTAGTACAATTTTGTCTACTGTTTTATATTGATGTTTTATTCCCCGGCTTGTAAATCTCTGTTTGTGGGTGCCCATGAAACACAACTTCCCCATGATCAGAGGAGATGCAGCATTAACAAGAGCGTGAAGCAAAGAGCCAATAGCACAGTGGACTCAGCAGTGGTCAATAAAGTACAAGGGAAAAGAAGAAAGGAGAAACATAGCTAAGTACAAAGAGTAATACTCTATGAGCAACTTCCCTACCCAGGGCACAAGTGTACTTTCTTCCCCTAGTGAAGCCATTACCGTTGCTGTTCAGCAACAGCACTAGACAAACCCTGTCTCTCCCTACCCACCACCTACAACATCACCACTCCTTCCCTGCCTTCCCCAGCACAGGCTCCCGCCCGGTTCCCCCCAGCCCCGGGACGGGGCGCAGCGTGTGCCCTGGGCAGCAGGGACAGGTTACCTTGGAAGATGGCCAGCAGGCTGTAGGCAGCCAGGTACCCCTCGGAATTGTTGCAGAGCTGCAGAGCTCTAGGGGCGAAGGGGCCCCAGCCGCAGGGCCCCTCCTCGGCGCCGGGCCCAGCGAAGGCCGCGGCGTCGGCACCTGCCGTGGCGGGGCCCGCGAGGTAGCGCCGGCCGACGTCGGGGCTGGGCGTCTCGAACGCCGGGTTCTCGATGCCGCGGCCCTTCATGGCGCCAGAAACCGTCGGCACCCTCCCCCACCACTCCACTACATACCCTGCGGGCGGCCCGGCCTCGCCGGGCAGGTGGCGGTGCTTGCCCGCCCCTCCCCGGCCCGCCCAGCTCCGGCCCGGCAGGGACATCGCCCCTTACCGCGGCCACGCAGCGCCGAGTGCTTCAGCGACTCGCTGAATGGCGGGCGGCTGGACCGGCCTTCGATGTTATCCAACAACACTCGTTCTGAGGGATAAAAACACTTATAGGGAAAAAAAAAATCGCCTACCTGAGAAAAGTCATCAAGAAAGTTTCTTTTGAGAAACGGAAAAAAAAAAAAAGTTTAATGTAAGTGTTGCAAAAAGGGAAAGGTTGCAAAATGTACCAGATGTGGTACTTTCCCACTTTAGGCAACATGAGCCGCCCACAACAAAAACTCTGGTCATTTGCAGCTGCTCTCCTTTTGAAATATTATTCTCTTCCTGTACCACAGAAAGTTTCCACATACATGAGTTCTCAGTAATTGAACACATTGACTCAGCTGCAGACATCAACAATGAGAATTTGTCAAGTGCATAAGAGAGTCTGAGTTTGTTTGCATTTAGGATAAATTATTTGACTCATGTTCACAAGAATAACTGGGAGAGAGAGTCTGAGGACAATTGATTATCCCCACGGTGCTCATCTCTAGGCAGTACAAGTTAGTACTGGAAAGTCCTTGCCCTTTTAAGAGTCCAAAACATTTTAGAGTTGAGAGAAAGAAGATTGAAACCAGAGACATCAGTGACTTTGGTTTCACAATGAAACCAGGGCATCGTCTTGAATTCCTCACCACCTCTTCTTAGAGAGAAGGACACATTTTCCAATATTCATTAGCAGCACAGAAAACTTCATGGAGACATCCTTCTCTAGAAAGAAAACAAGTTAGATAAGACAATATATTTCTATTTATTCAAATAGGTAATTTGAAAATGGAAAATCAGCTATTATTGCTGCCTCTGCTGTATCTTGTAGGACAGTGAGTGGTGGCTAGAGCTAGATGGCCATGGACTTCCCTGGGCCTTCTCCATCCTGTTCTCCACAGCCACCTCAGGGTCCCTCCAAGGTGCTGTTCCACCACCACAGTCAGCAATGACCTTCTCAAGCCCACAGGAGTGCAGAAAGCTGCTCTCCAGTGAAACATTCCTATGCTGGTCACTGATGACCCCAAGCCCTGGAATTAATTATAATTTCAGGCTATAATCTGGGATGTTGTTTCCTCAAGTGGCTATCAAGTTTTATTCCAGTTAACAGCTTCATGAGAAGTCTAACAGCTTCATAAGAAGTCTAACTCTGCATAAACCAGCTGGGACACCAGTTTGTTTCCGGAAGAACATGGAAGACTCTTCTTTTTGAGTTTCCATTTTTTGGATTTTTTTATCTTCCTAATTATAATAAATAGGACATGCCATTTGAAATTACATCCTGATCATTGCTAGAGTGCCTACATGCTTGTATAGCAAAATTCTTAAATCATTGTACTGCTAATGAGACATGAAAACCTTCCTTGATCTGACAGATCAGCTAGGTTTGTTGTTACCTTCATCTAGCTGTCACCCTACCAACTGATGGTTTTGTTTTACCACCACAGGAAGGTGACAGAATGGAAAGGGAAAAGAGAAATGAATGGAGTTCAGTATGAGGAAAAAGTGTGTTCAGATGAAGTAATATTTTTGAAAAAACTGGTGAGAGATGAGGTAGCATTGTGGTATCCAGGGTAGGTGTAACCTGGGAATTAAACAGGGAATTGAATAATCCAGGAAATTAAATTGAACTCTTGAGAGTTTATACCATGCTAGTCAAATACAGATTTTAGGAGAAAGCTACAGAGAGAGAGACAGGGAATAAAATATGATGTATTTTTGCACTGGTTATGTTCCCAAAAGCAATTCACACAGAAATGCAGTAGATTTAACCAGCTTTTATAAACTGCTTTACTCTGAGACAATATGTAAAGCCATTATAGAAGTGTAAGTTCCTGGTATTTAAGACCGGGATAAAAAACCAACCTGAAAATGACAAAATATAAGTGGTTTCTAGGAGAGTATCTAGAGTCTCAGAGAAAAAAATGGTAATAAAAGACGGTGAGGTTAATAATCTGTTTGACTAGACCAAGGATGCTCATGAAAAGGGCAAATATGTCCGATCGTTTATGTGTGTATTGCAGTCAGAGGTACCTGCTAAAATTTCTTTACATGTTGTTATCCTCCATAGTGTACAACTTGTACCCTCAAATTTATCCTTTGAAGGATAAAATCTGCAGAAATATTACAGAGAAGTTTGTTTTCCATTATAAATTCAATGAAAGAAGCTTGTTCAATCTAAAAAAGTGAAGTGCTTCATGAAATATGCTACCATAAGGAAAAAGACAAAGTGCAACTGAAGATTTGGAACAAAGGTGCAAACTGACTTCAATTAAGTTTCTCTTTGACATTAGAAGGCTTTTAATCTTCAGCAGAGGTGACTTTCGGAACAATCTAATAATGGGTTTACTGAATTCTAAAATGCCAAATGGAGCTTGATCAAGTTATATGGGATATATTCTAGGTTATATACTAGGATAAAGACATGAGAACCGATTAACTAGGAAGTCCCTTTCTGATCCTAAGTGTAAAGCAAAAATGGGAAGCTATACACTAAGGGGGAAAAAAGGATGTTTACTACAGAAGAATGTAATAAAATTAACACTGTAATACCTTGCAGAGACACAACTATTTTAAAGTAAAAAAATTGCTTAATTTGTGGAAAAATTATAAAATTTAGGCCCTTCTAACTTATCAGGATTGTGTTTGATCATCTACTGAGTCTGTAGCCTCACAAGTCATAGTTGTCCAGTTGCATGTTATCGTGGCATGTCACATTTTGTGCAATCATGGGAACACTAGATAATATGTGTGGTTTTGCTTAAGAAATAGAGTTGCATTATGAAGTCTGAGTTTTCTCTCAATTTCAAGTGACTGAATTTTTGCAACCAGAAAAGGCAGATAGAGGGAAAATGAGTATTCAAAATATTTTTTTTCAAGCATCTCAAAGCCATCTCCTCTCATATGAAGGCCAAGTGGAGCACAGACTCACTCTCACATTGCAAGAAGATTATCCCCCAGAAACTTGGCAAAACATTTTGTCAGTACAATACTCCCTTTTATTCTACCAACTATAAAATTAGATGCAAAGCAGATTACCTGCGGTCCTTAGAACATAATTTCCAGGCAGCTTTTCAGTGTTGGCTGAAAGTTTCAGACTTCAAATTCTTGCACAACTTTATTTCTGATACCTTGTCACGGAAAAAAGTCCTCCTCTTTGAATTATTTCATCTCTACTAGCTCTCTCCACATAACTTTCTATTTTTTGAGCTGTGTCAGAATTCATGCAAAGTATACTATGAAAAAACAGTATTACTTTTTTTTTTTAATGAAGAATCTCCTTTTGCATCTTCTTTTTAAATTTTTTCCTGGTTAAGAAAATTGGTCTTGAATTTTTTATATACTTAGTGCTATTTAAAGATGCAACTAGCACTTTTACCAACTGTATTTCCCTGTTTTGAAGAGGAATGTTATTAACCATAAAGAGTCAGAATCAAGTAGAAATTAGCCTGCCTGATTGGCTCATAGAACCAGGAATTTAATATATTAGTTATCTTTTCTCTTGACTCTCGTTGTTGTTTGATGTTACTAGTAAAGTCTTAATCCTGTTCCAGTCTTGATGGTGTGTTTGTTCTGGAAACAATGTAAAAATAGCATTTTTATTGCCTCTGTGAAATTTTCTACTTATTTATTTAAAAATTATCTGCTTTGGTTTCCTTTTGAACATGCTTATCCCTTTGAAAGTAAAAAAAGCAAACCTACAGCTATGTACTCTTCTCCTATAGTTTCTAACTAGCTGAAGGTATCTCCAAATCCCACTGTGCCTCAGGGAAATCATGTTCTTCTGTCACCACTGTACTGCTTGTCTAGAATCTTAAATCTACTTAAATTATGGTAATGTAGCTTTTAGTTTGGTCTGTGCGTAATTCTGATACCAGTAAGGCCCCAAAGAAGCAATATCAACTTTCACTATATTTTCAATATATGACAAATATATATTCAAATTCACTATATTTTGAATAGTGACCTTTTTAAGATGTTAGTAATGGACGTTCCATTCTTACTTCTATGCCATTTTAATTCTAGGGAAGTCCAACCAACATGTCATGAAGTGAAATGCATTTAAGTGTATACTTGTTTATTGCTTGGATAGTGATATTAAGAGAGTTAAAATGATATCCTACAATACCTATAGTTTTTCCCCTCATTTATTAAGTTGCCTAATAAATATGCCTCGATGTGGAAGCTTAAGGCTTCTCCTCTTTTGTATCAATGCCATAATCTTTTACTTTCAGTCAAACCTCACCTGTTTTCTATAACTTTCCCATTGTTTTGACCCTCAAACATACTTGGAGCTAATACCCTTACTAGAATAAGTGATTTTTCACACAGTGAGTTCCACATATTTTTTTCTACCATTGTAATCTAATGAGTAGATCAATAGAGAAGAACTAATTATCTCATTTATTTTCAGAAACACTAGTTTCAATGTTTTCTAAAACTGGGAAGTCTCTCCTATTTTCTTTCTAGCAGGTTCACAGATTGAACAAAATTAAATTAAATTAAATTAAATTGGATCTGCCTCATTGTTTGTTTCATCAGCAAATAGATGGCCTATAGTGGCAGAAAGCTAGTAATGCTTTATGATGTGATGTACAATAAATTCTGTATATACAGAGCAGGAACATTAACAAAATTTCTCTCTCTTATGTACTATGCTTACCATGATGGAAATTTGTTTTTCCTTTGCAGTGTATTTCATCTATTTATAATATTCATATTGCATTCATGGTCCAGTGAAGGCCTACCGCAACGTTGAAGGGACTGGAGCATCCCTCATATGAGGAAAGGCTGAGAGAGACAGGATCCTTCAGCCAGGAGAAGAGTAGGCTCTGGACAGGGATCTCATCAATGTGCCTGAAGGAAGGATGTAGAGAAATCAGAGCCAAACTCCTCAGTGGTGCCCAGTGACAGGATCAAAGGCAATGGACACAAACTGAAACATGTGAGGTACAGTTGGAACATTAGGTAATGCTTGACCATTGTGAGGGTGCTCAAGCGTCGCCACAGGTTGCCCAAAGAGGTTGTGGAATTTCTATCTTACACATATTAAAATGATGACCAAGTATGTTCTTGAGCAAATATGTGCTTGAGCAGGCTGTTATACCAGATTTGTTCCAGAGGTCCCTGCCACCTTTGACCGCTCTGTGATTCTGTGCTTGATTGCATAAACAGAGCTTTTCTCCTGTTTTCAACAGCAGAAAAAAAAAAAAAATAGTGCTTATTTTGGTTTGGCATGGAATAATGCTATTCTGTCAGAGTTCTAGTTACTAGTCTAGTAGTAGTCTAGTTGACTTTTCCTCTTTATTAACTGAGAACACTGCTGTAAATGTGCATGTGGAAAGAGACTTTATCAATCTGTCCATTTGGGCTTTTAGACAATATTGCCGACAGAAATGTGTACAATAAGAAACTTGCTAGTATCTTAGAGATACCACTAAAAAAGGAGACCAATTTGTACCAAGGCTATGCAGTCCATATAGTTAATGTTTCAAAAATAGATAACAAAATCAAATGTTTGTAAGATTTGAGTTTCATTGCAATATGTGATGTCTGTAGTCTCGAAAACTCAGATGCAATTTTTCTCCCTGAATCTCATATTTTTCTAAGAAATTGATGTTTTCAGTTTTGGAAAATCCATTAAGATTATATGGGGGTTGTAGCAGTTTTGCAAATTGTAAGCATACACTGTATGAAAACTTCTTACTAGCTAGACATTTCTGTCTAGATGTAAGGTATATATTCAGATAAATATATAAAATCTGAATTAGTTGCTTTGATTGTCAGAATGTCAAATATTTTCAACTCTTCCAGGTGTTTACAGGAAAATTTTAACATTAAGTGTAATAAAACTGAAATTACAGAAATCTACCCCATGATTTTTTTTACGCAGCATAAACTTGTCTGGGTTTTTTCAGGGATTTTCCCTTTCTCTAAATATATAAAGCTTCTGTTTGTTTTGGAGATTTTAGTATGATTTCATTCACTGACTTGTCTTCCTGGCCAAAAATGCTTCCAAGCTCGGATGAGTTTTTTTAAAAATGTGCTTAGTCATGATAATTTAATATGTGAAATAGAAAAGCTGGACAGTATTAATACATATAACAAAATAGAAAATTCATGCATGAAAATTATTCAGCTGATGAACTCCCTGAAACTTCTCAATTAAAAAAATCTATTAACAAATTAGGCCTTCAAAAGTCTCCTTGAACAGAAAATATTCCAAAAATTCGGCTTTGCAGTTATTAATTACTTTCTTTATTTCTTCTAACACAGAAACCAACAAAATACTGAAATTAACATTAAAAAGCAAATATGTAAATTAAAAGCTGTAACTAAAAAAAAAGAAATTGACAATTCAAAGTCAAGTGAACAATTGCACTGGAGTTTAAAATAATTTTAGCTGCAAATTAAGGAATTTACCTGCTCAGCAGTCCACTGAATATTAGATTCTTCAGGTAGATTTAATCCATGGAATATATCGAACAGGTGTAAGTGAAAAAAAGCCTCAAACCCTTTGTATGTTAGCTTGTAACAAAGGCAGTACTCAAATTATGAAGTTAAACCATGACAGAACTCCTTAAATTTTTTTTGCAAAGATGCCCAGCTGACTTGTTTGACTGGAAAAGAGTGTTGTTCTGCATTAAATTGTTATTTTCAAGTATCTCTTTAGACATCCATAACACAATAATTAAAGCTTCATTTAATTTATACATAGAATCATATAATAGGTGTTGTTCACAAGAAACCATAACAATACATTTCTATTTCTTAATTTCTGATTAAGGGATTGTATATACTAGTTTTTAAAAATTGCTTCATGTACAGTCTACTTTTGTACTAGATTTTTTTTGTACTAGAAATAAAAGTTTGGACTTTTATTTCTGTTTAAGGTAATATAATTAAAATATCCTGATCGCAGCTACCTATTTTACTGAAGATGACCTGGGTGGGAAGCTGAAGCTCTGAGGAAACAGAAGTCAAACTGACGGTCTTCCATCAAATAAATAAAATTCACGGTTTCGCATTGTGTACTGCTACTAAAGTAGGTGATGTTAAAGAACCCTTGCAGAAAGAAAAGGCCTGCATTAGCACAAGATTTAATAAGCCAAAACCTTACATTAAATCTATGTAACAGCCTAAACACAGTGACAAAAGAGCAATAGGGTGAAAAGGGATCAGAGGATTTCCCACTAAATGCAACAAGTGAGGATGTAACATACCTGCCAGAAGTGCCAGGAGACATGCTGCCAACAGCAAGGCATGGGAAGATTTTGATAAATCTACAGGCACTTCTTGCTATCACCAACTTATGGGATCCAAGTTAGAGTAGCTTCCTTAAATTCCCAATAGTTTGTTAAGTTCAAATTTCTTCTAGGTGAAAAAAACACACTGACTCAGCCATCTAATCAAGGAATTAGTGATAGTCCAATTACCATGCTTTTAACATTTAGACGCTAAATTGTAAGCAGCTAGAATGCCATGCAGAAACCTCTTGTGTTCAGCCCTTCCTTTGGTTTTCTATTCATATTTCCAAAAGCCCCTGATAGCTGATAGCTGGCTGATAGCTTCAATTTGGATTGTGGGGGAGAGGCTGCTATCATCTTTTCACCTGTGCAACTTGGGAAAGGATATTGTAAAGGGAGGCAGAAGAACAGACAGGCTATGAATCTGTTACTAGTCATCACCTCTCTAAAGCTAAGTATCAGCTGAAGAGTGGGCTAGCAGCCTGTGTCTGGTTTAGTCAAATTTCCCCATAAACACTCTCAGTTCTCCAGGTGGTAATTTCAGTACTGGCACATTGAGGTTGTGAAATTTCAGGAGGCCTGAGGGAGCAAAAATCACATCCAGAATGACAGTTTTGGAGGCATCAATGACTCTGTAAGAGGTAGCAGTTGTTTGAGAGAGTTGCTTGTAGCATAACCCTTAAGCTGAGGTCAGGGAGAAAAAAGAGCCAGTGGCTGTGCCAGGGACTGGGAACTAAGAGCTAAGGGCAATAGCACAGCCAGGAGGACAGAGCAGGGGGTCTCTCCCCTGTCCACTGCTGAAGCTCCAGGCCACAGGCAGAAGGGCAGAGGTGTGCCAGACAGAGGGGCAGAGGCTCTTCACAGCCTCACACCCAAAGTACCTTAGGGTGTGTCACTGGAGGAAAGTCAAAATTTCAGGAGTAATTGTGGGTATTTTAAAAGTGAGACAACAACCCATAGTGTTTTCCACTTCACATCAGAAACACAGGGTGGAGTTTTGAAACCTATCATAAGAAAAAGGGTATCAAAGGTATTAGAAGCTGTTACAGAAGGCAAGAAAGGGAGCAGTGGTTGAGGTTTGGATGCAGTACAGATCCATCACTGTTAGAGTTGTGAACATGATGGAAGTACATTCATGACTGGTTTGGTCAGGCAGCAGCACTTGCTGCTGTGCAGTTTCTGGGAAGCCATGCACTGAGGGTATCAACACCACAGGCAGGGGGATCTGGGCATGATGCAGCTCCCAGGTGAAGTGGGGACAGCTCCTCACCAAAGTTCTCCCAGCTCCTGCTCATGCAGCTCTGCTCCCTGCTCCCTAATCCAGGGCAGCACAGATGCACTGTGTCAGAGCTCGTGTGAGCACAGCCATGGAAACCTGAAGGGAGGAAAAAGTCCGGAGCACTGGAGACCCCGGTTGGCCTGATTAAGGAGGAACTCATGTTATGAATATTTGTTCTCATTTTCTTGAACTACGTCACATCAAATAGCACCAGCTGTGCATCTCTCCCATCCATTATATCTATAATTGCTATTGTGTGTTTTTCTTCCTTTGTTCCACATCCTTGTTTAGATGGAAATGGCAGACAGCTGGGGACACACACAGTTTTTTAGCTGTGTCAACATCCTATTATTTTACCTCCAGCTAGAAGCTATTAGTAATCTTATTTGAACTTGGATAGTTTTCTTTGTTCCAAGCATACAACTCATATGCATGCTTATGCAGAAAGCTTAAGTTGTTCTCAAAATTCCTTCTGACCTTAAAAATGTTTCAGAATGCTAGATTACAACCAAAAAGAAACTGCCAAATCAATTCCATTTAGAATATATTCTCCTTGGAAAATGCTAATCATCTGAGGAAGGCTTTAAGAGGTAATTGAACAGATTGTAAATCATTCTAAATAAATGAAGACTGGCAAGTAATCCAGGATGTAGATGTTGCAACCCAAGGGGAAGGGAAAGAAAAACTGAGCTTATTAAAATAGAGCAGAGCAAAATGCTTTTTAGAGACAAAAAATCAGGATTTTTTTTGGCAAATCTTGTGCCATCTTAACTTCTCATTGCTAAGATTCCACTGTTTTTATATCAGCTACTGATGTTAGCTGTTGAAATTACAAGTTATGCTCACACATGCCCCAGCTGACATTTCAGGGCAAAATTACAAATACTGATTCTCCCATTCAAGTATGCCAGAAGAAGGTATCCCACTGACTGGTGTTGTTTAAAAAGCCTCATGTAAAGTAATCAGAACAAAAACCTGACACTTGCAAAGCTGAAGACATCCTGATATTCACATCACTGAGCAAGATTTCTTTTTCCTTGACTGTAACCATTTGATACATTTTATCCATCTAATAATAGCCCTGGCATCAATGGGACACCTGTGTGCATAGGAACGCTACTGTATGTATTCACCATCAAAAATATATTTAGTCTCAATAACTGCAATATTCTTCCATAAATGTAGATTAAACTGTTTAGGAAATTTTTTTAGAGGATGTAGAGGGTCACTGTCCACTGATATTGACGAAATATCCATGTGCCTCTAGTAGGAGATCATGTGAGTGAGGAAAAAATTCACTGTGTGGAATCAGAAAAGTTGGTAATTTTCAGGATTTAAGTTTAAACCAAGTAAAATACAATAAAATATAACGGAAAAGTATTTGCATACAGACTATGACAAAATATAAACTAATATGCAGTCATTAAAATTAATATAAAACTAAGTACCTAAAAATAGACTCATGTTTGTATGGGATTAGACCAAAAAAAAAATTCTGGATATTTTTTGTAATTTATTATGGCATTTATTTGTCAGTGACAGCATTACAGTAAACTATGTTATGTGGGAAAAATTTTAAAATTCAATTCATAAATACAGCCTGCCCAGTCTGTAAGATGTGTGGCAATATGTAAACTGTAATCTCACATAACATTGAATTGTTTAAACTGCAATCTTTAAACTAAATCTCCAACAGTAAATCCAGCAATGCAGTGAATGTTGGAAGTATTTATGAGACAATATGAACTAAATATATTGGCAGTTGTGAAAAAAAATTTCTACCCAATCAGTCACTCCATGTGTTTACTACTTACACTTAGTCTGAAAAAGATTTGAAGGCAGTAATTACCCATGCATCACGCTGTATGCCAAAATCATTCCACAGAGACTTAGGCCCTGTTTCAGAACCAGATTAAGGATTGCAAAAGTCTGGTTTTAACCTTCAGAAATAAACTGATCAGTGAAATCTGTAAAACACAGGGTCTCTTTCAGAACCAGATTAAGCATTCCAAAATTCTGGCCTTAACCTTCAGAAATAATCTGACCTGTTGAGTGTGTGAGACACAGGGCTGCTGTAAACATGTGGAGAGATTGAAGAAACAGGAGCAAAAATACCATTTTAAAGGAAGAGATTATTCCTATCCTGTCATATATTTGTACTACTCTTGCTCTATTTGTCTTTTATGTTGAAGACAGGTCTAGCCATCTTTATCTGTTAAATACTTTAATATGTCTTAAAATATATGTTACTGACATAATTCACATAACATTTTCCTGTGTAATATTTCAAATTCTCTTTAATTCACTTTTACTTCATTTCTTAAGTAAAAATTATAAGACCACTTTTATTTCAAATCTCCATATCTGTAAGTTTGGAGTCCATGTTGTAAATATTAACTTCAAATGTTGTAGCAATGAGCTTTTATCTTCAATTAATAAATCCATCAATACAATTGTGATATTTATAAAATCTTTGTAGGTGTGAGAAAGCAATCTGCTCCTTTCCCACAATCTCATTTTTGTTCAAAAAATGAAACTAAAATTATATTCATATTAATATTTACAGAATATTTTAAGAAATATAACCTAGTAGAATGTCTCAAGCTGCCCATTTTCTGTCTTTCAAATGCAGATAATAACTGGAGAATTTTCTAAATTTCTGTTCCAAGTATTACAACTATTGTATGTATGACTATTTGAGACTGAAGAGCTCATAAAAATAATATGATTCACCTCAAGTGAAAAAACTAAAAAACCAGGTTGATTCTGTAAGACAGAGGAGGTTTCATAAGGTCTCAAGTGTACAGAGTTAAATGAAATTTCACTTGGCCTTTTACTTGGAAGTTCCAGAAGAGGGCTCCAAATTGGACTGCTGAGGAAAACAAAACAAAACATTTTGCCAGAGTTTATTGTCGTTTCCGTTTTCTGTGTGATAGGATGAATTCACATTTCAACATAACTTATTGATTTCAGTACTATTCTGTTTAGCTTTGATGTTTACAAGCATTGGTACAATCTGGAAGTACCTAACTTGCTGCTACTTCTTTGGTCTTCATCTGCTTGCAAACCAGTACTTCATTAGCCAGTTTAAATTGAGTTAGGCCTCAACATGTTTCTTAATAATGCATTTAGGAAAATGTTTATCTATTTCATAAAACAAATTTCTTAGAATGTGTGTTTCTCTTTTTCCAATTTTGTTTATTTGGGATTATTTGTTTTCAATAACAAAATTGAAAAGTGTATGTTTGCCTTACAAAAGAAAGAAAGGAGTTCAATTAATGAGATGCCTTTCAGTTATCTATTAGCATGTAATTTCTAGTTTTGCATGCCTAAAAGCACCTAATGGCTAAAGGTGAATAATGCATTCCATTATAGAAGTGGCTATTAGGACATGATTTCATCATAAATTGAAAGCACAGGCATCAGGTCTAATCTGTGCTATGAGTCAGTAGGTCTTAGATCAATACCCGTGTTTGAGCCAGCTGGAAAACAACTGCTTGGTTGTATTTGCAGTGGTGTCTTAAGAAATCTGAGTGATATCAACAGGAGAAACCAGATTTTTTAGTGCATGTCACTAGACAATTTCACCACAGCTTCAAAAAATTTGCTACAACAAAAAGAGATAGCAACCAAGGTTAAGTTGTCTAATCCATGCCAGTGACAGCAGTTTGGGCTGTTGTGTTCTAATGCATGCACTACAGAAAGATGTGAGCATGTTGCGGTATCATGTCACTGTGGGAGAACAGAGTTTGTTTGTTTGCATATTAGTGTAGCAATTTTATCAAAAATTGGTTATAAAAGAAATTGTAAAATGCTATTAATGGTATTTGAACTTGCCTTTAGTTATACATTTAGAAAAAGAAATGTAACAAACAATGGATGTGAGAAAATTTATGTATCTGTGGTCAAATAGCAGAAGAGGAAAGTGCATATTGCATTGGAATCACAGAATCAGAGACTGGTTAGGAGAAGAGGAGACCTTAAAGATCATCTCATTCCTACTCCCCCACCCTGTGCAGGGACACCTTTCACTAGACCAGGTTGCTCAAAGCTCCATCCAATCTGGCCTTGAACACTTCCAGGGATGGGGCATCCACATCCACTAGGCCCTAGCAACCTGTGCTAGGGCCTAGCCACCCTCACAGGGAAGAATTTCTTCCCAATATCTGACCTAAATCTCTTCTGTGCTAAATCTATTTCAGTAAACCATTCTCCCTTGTCCTGTCACTACATGCTCGTGTAAAAAAATCCCTCTTCTCCTTTCTTGTGGGCTTCCTTCAGATATGGAAAGACTGCAGTTAGGTCACCCTGAAGCTTTCTTTTCTCCAAGCTGAACAATCCCAGTTCTCTCAGCCTTTCCTCACAGGAGAGGTGCTCCTCTGATCACCTTGGTGCCTCCTCTGGACTTGCTCCAACACCTCCATGTCCTTTCTGTGCTGGGACCGCAGAGCTGAAAGCAACTCTGCAGGTGGGGTCTCACCAGAGAGGGCAGAATCCTCTTCCACCTCTGCTGTCTATGGGGCTTTAGGTGCAGCCATATTAAAAAAAAAATTTTATTGGGACATAAAGGAAATTTATTCTTTCTCAGTTTTTAGAGCAATCTGCACAGTGGCTGGAAGTTTCAACAATGTTTATGACTTCTGCTTCAGCAAGCATTGCTGCTCATCTTCTGAACATGAGGGGCTGCAGAACAGAGAGATAATCTGATTTATGGTAATTATTTTATCACTGTGTTTCGTAATTGGTGTCTACCATGAAATCAGTCATATATTTTTCTGTCATAATTGTATCTTACGTCAATGCTAAAAGTTCAGAGTTATTTGTTGTTGATTGGGGATTTTGGGGTTTTTTTTTGGGTGAGGAATGTGAATTATATTTCAACTGGCTATAAGAATGCCACTTTAAGAGTTATTATTTCTGGAATTTGAAAGCATTAGTATGACTGAAACCTCTTGCATAACAGAATAGCTTCAAAATCCCTATATTCATCTTGTTTGAATGAAACCAGTAGGTCCTCATCCTCAGCTTGCATTTTGACAGAGCACAGAGGAATTCTTTCTCAAGAAACACAGGAATTCCTTTGCAAGAACGAATGTTTTTCTTCTAAACTATGTCTTTCTAGTATTATCTCTTTCTGGCAATGTCTCATTCATAGGGTTGACTGTGCCTCTATGACAGGATTCATGCTGCAGAAAAAGCAGACACCCACTGCCAGTGATACTTCTCGAAGTGGGTCATCTGATTTGCTACTGCAAACACCGAGAGGAAACTATGAGACTCTGAGTCACCTCTGCTGCAGTATATGTTGCAATTATTTGTACATACTAAACTAGCCAGTATGTTTGCCCAGGGTTGGGCCATTTCAATAAATAAACTATTGCACTGTCTGTTTGGGCACTGCATGAATATTTCAAAAGCTGTGCTTGTGCTTGTTAACAGATATGGAAAAGCCATTCTTTAGTTGTCATTGCATGGTGCTCTAAGAGCTTACACCAATGATACATCAGCCAAGGACTCATTGGGCAAGACTGTAACACCTCTTTCCTTATAACCTCTCCTGCCTCTCATTTCTTTCAGGGCTTGGCAGAATCTTTATATCTGAAAATACAACAAACCAACTTTTGTTTAACAGCTGAAAAAAGTATAAATGCAGGAAGAGTTAATCAGCACACTGTCCGTGACTACTTTTTTCAAAGCAAGCTCCCCAAAAGGCAGGCTGGGTGCAGGTTCTGCTGCCAAGAAGGAAGCTGAGATGTCAGGCATGGCAACTATTTCATGAGCACCATGACCATCAGCAGCAGACATGGCCCACACCTGCCTACTGGCCTGACTCTTCAAGGCTTTTCATCTTTCCTCGGCCAGTTCCCTGACTTTGTACTCTTCCAATTTGTGCATCAGGAAAGTTTTGAGCTGGATCTTGTTAACACTTGCTAACACTTACAGAAATATTGATTGTATTCCTTCTGTTGGATTCTTTTTAAGTGTGTACAAGCAATAAAGTCAGAAAAATATTGTAGAAAATACACATTATGTTGTTAGTTGAATAAAAATTACATTTTTTCACCAATACTAAAAAAGACTCATTACACACTTCTGTGAAGTCTGCAAGAGTGTTTTTTAAATGCTATTCATGCCTGTGTCTTTAGATTTCCCAAATTATGAATAGTTCTGCATTTAGCCTTATTTCTTCCTTTGCACCAGTATTGGGTCAGCTAAATATTTTAGCCATGAGGAAGTAATTTTCTCCTATTTCAACACCACATGTCTGCTGTCAGAAATCTCTTCAGGTTTCACTTGGCTTGAAACTGGAGGTGAGACTGTGTTTTGTTCCAAATTAGTCAATGCAATTTCACAAGAGTTCCTTGGGCAGATGCCAGAAGTGGAGAATGTAAATATGAAAAGATAAATGCCACTGCTTGAAACACTGTTTTAGAACTAAGTTATTATGTTTGTGACCAGATAAAAAAAATCTGTACGGTTTAAAGGCAGTTAACCATAATAAAGCTAGGATAAATGGAGTATACCAATGTCAGTATCCTTATTTATATCATTTGACACTCTGGTTAATGGCATCTTCAAGACAGATAATAAGCTGACTCAAATTCAAGATAAGAGAAACTTAGTGCAGGTGTCTAATTTACATATTTAGTGTAGTATTTCAGAAAGAATTGGTGTTGCTGGACTGGTTACTACATCATTTGTTAGTGAGTGTAAGTTACTTATACTCTGAATTCCAAAAAATACAGTGAGACTTTTTTGGTATTACCAAGAATTCATCATTAGCAAAGATAAAGCTCTAAACAAACAGCCATGGAGGTCTGAGTTTGGATAAGTTTCTGGAATAATTTCTCCTTTGTCTTCTAAGGCAGATCAGTTAGAGCTCATGTTTGGGTTTCCCAGTGTGCTTTAAGCATTATATTTACTTAACAGAATTGAAAGGTTATCCATAGAAATAGCATCTTTGGGGAAGATTCCTCTTCAATTTGAAAGCTCCCAGGACAGGCATTATAATGAGAGGAGCAATATTTTTCTCCTCAGTAGCCAGGCAATATATTTATTAAAGCACTTTTCTGTTGCTCCATGGCAAATGAAACTTGTAGAAAGTTTTGTTCAGAAGTTGGCTATAAACTCTTCAGCAAAACAAATATTTTACATTTATTATTGTCATTATTTTATTTGATATTTTGCAATTTGAATGACAATCTATTATTGTCATTCTTTTAATTGGCAGGTGTTACTTTGCTATTAGCATATACTTTGCAAACATATAAACATCTGATTTCAGGTGACATAGAGGCAAGGGAAACCTTATTTATGTTGGCATTTGCCTGAATGGAAATTAATTTTGTGAGTATAATAGTGTTCACAAGCAGAATTTCTGCACTCAATCATTTCGGTAGCAAATGAGGAAAAGTATGAAAATGAAACACATAAATACTAGATGCTATAAAAGTTTCCCAAATTTCACAATCTAACGTCTCCCACCCAGCTGTTAGATTTTCTTACCAATCTTTTAGCAAAATAAGTATTAATGTTTTGTTAAGCAATAGATCATTGAGGAGCCTTTATTGCCATCATAAATTACTTCTTGTTGCTGGCAGGATTAGAACAGAAACCATTTAATTCACCGGAAGAGAAGTTACTTTTTGGATAAAAGGAAACTGCAAATGATGTATTGCTAAATTGCTTGCACTCTGAACAGTATTTCAGTCCAGAACTAGGCAACTGTATTCTTGTACTCCATTTTGTTTTTCTCCAACACCACTCTCCTGTATGTCTGCACTGCATGGACAAAAGCAAATTCCCTATCCTTTCTTTGAAACCCTCTCTGCTCCCATTCCAAGTTATGCTGTCATTCTCACTTTCATTGAAAACTGTGAGGAAAGGGTCATTTATACATTTTCTATCATTACGTTAATGTGTCTGTTGTCTCTCGGCATAAGGAACTGTTGTTAACAAGATCATTTTTTGGCCTGTCAAATTGTCATCTTTATTTGAACAGCTACACTTGATTCATCTTCTCTTCCCCACCAGATGGAAAAAAATATTTCTTTTCAAAATAATTAATATTTTTAAAGTAGATACATTGTGTATATTCCTTCTGTCTTAAGAAAATCAGAGCATTAGTAAATTTTGTAATCATATCTGGAGGTTCTAAAAAGAGTCTATGCATTTTTCTCAGTCCTCAGCTAAGTAAGTAGTAGAATTCACTAACCAGAGTGAAAAAAAAAAAAAAAAGAGGCTGGAATAGTCTGCTTAAAGAGATACAGAGAATTCTTCTTGCATTCCATAAACCTAGATTTGAGATCTCAGAAGATAAAATATATCATCGTTTGAATGTTGGTGAGCTAACAAGGAATGTACCAAGTAAAATACATTATAAATACTAGGGTTTTATTTACAATATTCATTCTTGGAAAACAACAAAAATTTAATTGCTAAGAATGCTAATTGTTGGGTGAAAAAAGGAGTGTCTATGGTTAACACGAATTTGATTATTTTAGAATTGAAGTGAGAAATACAAGATCCCATATATTTACATATTAATTCATGTTAATTCTGCTCTTCCGTTTATGTGAATGAACTCCTACAAACAGAAGTAGAAAAAAGGGTCCCACAGATACCACTAGAATGTACCAAAACCAGGGTAATTTTTAAAATAATGGTAAGGTGAATATATAAGAATATACTCCTTGCAGTATTGTTTTAACAGAAGCTAACTTAATCTTTATGACTCCCAAAGAAATAAATATTTTCATTTTTACAGTTAAATAACAATTTTTCAAGATTTAAGATAAAATTAGAGAGAGCAGCGAATCATCAAGTACAAAATGATGGGCACATTACTGAAGAAGCTGCAGCAACGATTATTTGTTGTAGGAATCCAGTTCTTAGAGGGAGTAATTCAATAACTGAAGCACTAGGAATCACTCATTCCTTTGGAACGTGACTACATTATAAAGAGACAGTCATCAATGCTAGGAATAGATTCTAAGTCATACATTCAGACAATGCAAATATAATATTGGCAAGGTCTATGTACATTGCAGTTTGACCTTCTGCAGAGTTCAGGAACTGATCTTCTGCCTTGTAAAGGTCAGCATATAAGAGGGTGGCATCACAAGCAGAAAAACTACCTCTTCCTTTCTCTAGTCATCTTTCCCACCTGCCTATCTACTTGAAATCTTCCACTTTATGCCTTTAATGACAATGTGATGAAGCCAGGCTAGAGATCTCTAGTCTCACATTTACTCCAGTTTCCTGCCTGGGTGCTTTGATCTGTGTGAGAAGGTGAAGACTGATATCACACTCATTTACATCCATGTGTTGGCTATTTTGTACTCATGAGATTTTAATGCTCTAGCTAATCCTGGGAGAATATCCTCCTTTTCTGAGAGCACTGACAAAGAATATTAATAGGCAGTTACACCTTCGATATTCCACGAGGCTCCATCTTGTTGTTCTTATAATATAGACACATTAATTTGTTAAAAGCCACTTGGACAGATATTTTGATACTCCTGGGTGTTACTGTTCAGCTCTACATCAATACATATCAGCTATTTCCCCTCAGCACAGGCTAGCAAAGAGTAGTGCTTATAGACATCAGTCCAGATAGGTAGTGGTGAGCTGAATCACCAGCAGAAGCAGCACCCTCTTTACTGAAGAACTCTACACACAAGTTGTTTTTCATGTTTTTATATGGGTCTTGTCACACAGCAAAATTATTTGTGGATAGCTGCTACAGAGAGGAATATATGGTGTAGAAATATGCTCTTTTGCCTTCAGGAAAGAAATTTGCTAAAGCTGTCAACATCATCATTATCTAAGGTAAAAACAAAAGACCCAGATGATACATTCAACATTCTACAATATGTTATTAAGGACAATTTTCTTCTTTCATCGTATGATTATTCACATCAGCTGTTCTGGATTTATCACTAAAACACAGTTAGTGACAACCAGTGCTTTGGCCATTTTTTAACAGTGGCAAGGATTTCTCTTTTTTCCATTTTGCACTCCCCTCACTCGAGCCAAGAGAATGGGCAAGGGACTGGGAGCAGACATGGCCAGGATAGCTAATGCCAGCTGGCCAAAAGGATATTCAATACTCCATTAATGTCAGGCTCAGAAATGAACACTGGAGGTAGAAGCAAGAACAGGATAGTTTCAGCTTCTGGGGTGTCCATCACTCAAAGAGTGGTACTGAGCATCTGTCTCTTGTGGGAGGTGGTGAGGGATTGTCATTCTGTCACTCCTTTTTTATCTTTCTCTTCCCTTCACCCGTCAAATAATTTTTATCTTGATTCATCAAATTTTCTTGCTTTTGTTCTTCCTATTCCCTTACCTATCTCACTAGACAAGAGAAGGAATGTGTGAGTAGCTGTGTGTGTGCCTGTCTTCTGGCTGAGGTTAAACCACCACATCAAGAAAAATTTTGGAAGATTTTTGTGAATTAAACGGAACAGGTCACATTACATTTCTGGAACTGCTTTCAGCAGTTTGTCTTTCCTCTTTGCTTTAGTTTCAATCCAGATTTCTTTCAGCTTTTACAGAAGAAAAAAGGAAAAATCCCTAATGGAAATCTACTTTTTAGGACAAAATTTGTTTAAAGATATCTTAGGAAAAATGAGCATTTATTAAAACAAAACAGAAAAATATAATCACAGCTTCATATTTCTGTTAGAAGGGTTTTGTTTGAAAAACATAGCTAGTTGTCAATTCAGCAATGATTTTAATGGGGACTTCTTTCATTTCAGAATTGCTTTCACTATATTAATTTTTTCTTTTCATACTGTTAATGTGGAGTGTCTCGGTATGCATAGGCTTTAAAGTAGAAAACTAAAAGATGGCTTAAAATCATAGTGTAAATAGTGAAAGTTTTCATTAAATGGAATGTTTCTGTTTTGCACTGATAGTGCATAATCCATGCCAATTTCATATGTCATTGCTTATTTTATGCTATAGGCTATATTATATAAGATTTCATAATACTCACAGAAACGCTATCTTAGCATATGGTAATAATCACATTCTGCATAGTCTATGAAGAATGTTCATGTCAGCCACCCTCTTACCTTCTAATTGCCTGGTTTTGTCACACAAGGTACTGTGTGGACCGGGACATGAGGGGGATCAATAATGTACATTATCTACAGTCTTTATTGAGTATACACCATGTTTACAAAGTTAGAATGACAAAAAGGAACGCAGATGTAAAATGGGAGGGAATGATCTTTTCCTATTGAATACCAACAGATTAGCACTTCCAGGATATTGAAGTGACTTGTTCTTCCACATAACATCTCATTGTCTGCAGATGGAGAACAAATGTGATCCACTCTTCTTCTGAGGGAAATCTTTTGTCTTACAGGGGACAATGCTATTGTTCTGGCATCATCCAAAATTCAGTTTCCTGACTTTTTGTCAGCCAATTACTGCACTATTCAAGAATTTTTGTTTTGTTTTGGGTTAATGCTTAAGCATTAGGTAACACACATCTAAAGGTATTGTATTAAACTAAACAATACCTTTATTGTTACCTAATGCTTAATTTATAAATATATCACACTTAATGGATTTCTGCTATTATCTAAAAACCTCTAAAAGGTTTTCAGGGTGTCCTCAGATTGCTTTTGTACATAGAGAATATTTGCTATTTTAAATCTAATTTCTCCTCTATGCAACCTCTTCTAAATACCAATGTCATTAAAACAAGACTGATATCATGGGTCTTGACATACCAGTACTCTTTGGTAAAATTTGAAGATGTATCCCACAATGAGAAGAATTTTTTCAGAGGTTTTCCAGTTTTGTAACCCTGAACTCTGACATAGCAAACATAAGGAAATAGTGAAATTGGTCTCTTGCAAACACATTTCTGGCACACTGCAAACTTCCTGCCCCCTCTATCCCTTAAAGAGTACAGTATCTCCTTTTCAATTCATAGGGAACAAATTCAGAGGTTCTCAGCATCATTAGAGTGAAGCCTGGCAGTGCAAAGATGACTTTGTTTGCTGAAGTCAAACAGAGCTTAGAGAGTCTCTGTTTGCTCCAGCTAACAAGCAGGTTTAGTTATGAGTAGGAAAGGAAGCAAGTTTTGTAAATTCGTATGTGGAGACTCCTCTCCGAATTGAGCGTTCCATTCTCAGCACCTAAAATACTAGCAAAAAAATTGGTCATTCTCAAAGACAATTATTTCAGATTTATTATAACTTTCTGGATATACTCTGTGCTCTCTTTGGTTTTAATTATATGTAACAGAGCTAGAACCTAGACTTTCCAGTACACAGGATAACTGTGTGAGAATGTGGACTAATCTTACATACCAGAAAAATTGATTTGGAGAAAAAAAAGGGATGACATTTCAAAGCAGCTACAAGTCCTGTAGTGCCAAATTTACTGGCCTGTGTGTAGGCTGAAATTGGCAGCTGCACAAATGCAGAATGTGCACCAATCATGTGGGTAAGAGTTTCCTAGAATGCCATGTGAGTTCAAAGCGGTTTGCAAAGCTGACCATGTCAGTCATGCAATATAAAAATAAAAAGAACATGGGTTCAACAGAAAGAAGCAGAATATTTGAGAACAATAAATGGTGTTTTCCTTCTGTACTGCAGTAGCCAGGTAATTGTGCATTCATGGGATATTTTTGCACCATACTTCAGGGTTCATATGGATCAATAAGGATGAGAGAGACAGAGATGTTCAAATGCCAAGACAGTATGATCTACAGGGGAAGCTTGAGCAGCTGCAAGAAAAGAAAAATGAAGGGGTATAAAATTTGTAAAAGCTTTTATTAAAAGGAAGTGGGAAAACTGTTCTACATGTCCTAGGTGAATAGCACATTTGCTGCAGGGAAGATTTGGGTTAAACAGTGGGATAAATGGGTCCTGTAACTGTAAGGAACCAGAAGAGATTTCTTGATACTGCTGTAATGTTTCCATCACTGGCGGTCCTTAGGACTAAATTAAACAAACCTTGGTTAGACATATTGAAAGTATAATTAACATGACTTTGAGTGCAGATCAGGTGACATGTGACTCAAGGTGAATACAAGGCTTTACGGTTCTGTAAAAGGATGACTAATTTGTAATGAAAAATGTTGTTTGGAACAAAAAATTGAAGGGTTTTACAAAGAGACTTTCAGAACAAATAATCCTCACATCTTCATAATTATCCCTATTTTTTTCTTCAACCGCTTCCTACACTGATTATCATTTCATGGCTATTTTCTACCCTTTTAGGCATGGGATTTTTCTTTTCAGCACAGACAAAGGAAGACAAAGCTATTCAATATGGCTGCATCTTTGATCCTGAATTTGAAAAAAAGTACTGACAAATATGTTGTGTCTTTCCTTCCTCATGGCAACTGTAATACCATGAAGCAGATACTCTAGCCATTAAATTTTCATTATTCAGTTTCTATTTACACAAATTAGATATTGACACTAATATGTAAATTTAGAGTAGCATTCATATTCTAGGAACGAAAGGAATACTACGTGTTCAGACACATTTCAGCAGTCTAATGGTCTATCAGAACCTGCTGTCTATCAGAAAATTCCTGGAAGCAAGACAGGGTAATACAGTATGTTTTGAAGTGTAGGGACCTGGTTAGAAAATTGCCTATTGACGTTCTCCGTATTATAATGATACATAACTGTCTATGTAGGAAGCATTTACACAGTTCACTGAAAACAAAGACCTGAAATACTCTTTGAATTAGCTATTGTGTGTTTCATGGAATTTCAGATCCTGTGTTCACACTGTGCTGCTTATTTTTGCAGAGAATGAAAACCAAGAGGAGCACTGATTCTCACAAAGATGGAGTGATCCACAGATTTATGGAAAGGAGAGGTCTTATGCCATTTGGAGCCTTGTGAAAGAGACATAAACTGTTGGTCTTGGCAGGAAATCAAGCTCTGACTGGAGGGAATATGAAAATGTCACCCCCCCCTTGCCCCTGCCATGTACCCTTGGCTGAATTAATGTTTCTACTGATTCTCTTTGGGAAGTCACTGGTATTAACAAAATGTTGATAGGGCTCAGAAGGACTGTGTATCACCCCATCTCACAATATTCCATCAAGAGCTTGTAAAAAAAGGGCATAATGCAGAGCTTGTCCATTCTACTACTACTACTCTGGAATAGCAGGGCACTTTTTAAAAGGGATTTAAAATAGCTGGAAACAGCTAGGGGGTGATTTGATATTAAAACTGGATTAAAGGAGGACATGCAAGATTAAAAAGATGGAAATACATAGACAAAGAATATCACAAATCTGTCCCCAGAAAGTCCAGGCTTTCTGTACTCTTCTTGCAACTATTCCATAAGTAATCCTTCATATGATATTCTCCCCTAGATTCAGCATGGAAAAAAAAACCAATCTAGTCTAGGATAAGGTATCCCTGAGTCCCATAGGCTCTCAAACACTCCTTAAAGGAAATATACATTATTTGACTACCTTCTTCTTTTGCTAGGTACCTTATTATTGCAGGAACATAACTAAAATGATAGCTAATAAAAGCATCAGCATGGAATTTTGACAGTGTGATGACACAGTGGAACTTATGTTCCACTTTGGGAAATCTATGAATCACAGATGGAAGGCAAGTTTCATTACATACTAAAAAATCTTTCAAATAGTTTCATTGTGGCAATTATGTAGCACTGCAAATTGCAGTTGTCAACCATGCTGTAGATGAGATGGCCAATCTGACATGAAACTTGCTAAGGAAAAAAATTATCAACTTCAGCCTGATATGAAATTGGAAGTCAGAGACCACTAGAAACTCCGCTTAACATCAAAGACAAGTAGTTCCACTGAATATCAAACCTATGTCTCTTCAAGCTTTGTGTTATCACAGTGATGCCGACATCAAGCAGAGCCTTTCCATAATTTTTCTTTTAACTTAAAATTATCAAAGATTAAACTTAGTTTCATAAAATTAACTGTTTTCTTTATATTTTCTGGTTTAATTTGATAATAATATGTATTACAGGTTGTTCTTTTTTGGAAGATTTCTTAAATTGTAGTTTTAAAGCAAAATTTTTCAACTCTAGAACTGAGTTAGACTTTGAGCTGTAACAAAATTGCATGCATATAGTGGTGGAGAAAAAGCAAGAAAAGAAGGTGCACAAAAAACATTTGGTGCACAAAAAACATTTGGTGCACAATTACGCAAGATATGACAAAGAACGTGGGTTGCTTGTTTTTGCATTTCCTTTAGGTGCCACAAGATGGCATCAATTAGTTTCTAATGGCCAGAGACTCTCAGCTAAAGAATTACTTTTGTAGTCCACAAGTTTGGGAAAAGCATTAAAAAGATTGTGCAGGTTTTTCCTAATAAAATGCAAAAGCTTTCAAAATAAATTGTATATTTAGCAATGTAATATGAAGAAAATTGTTAGCTAAAAACATCTGTATGTGAACTGTTTCCAAAATATGTGAGCAGAGAAACATGATGTTGAAATTTATCAAACTTATACTACTTCAATAATAAGTACTGCCCTAACAGATAAGTTACTGGATGTGGCTAAATATTCAAAGGAAACTGTGCATCAGAAGGTTTTGTCATAACATACCATCCTGCTCCACAGAAAGTTCATCACAATTTTCAAAAAGTTGCTTCAACTAAGGAGTTTGAATTTGGTTCTGGATTTTCTAAAGCTATATATTTGTATTCTGAATTTTACATGTTTAAAAAAAAAAAAAAAAAAAAAAGACTCTGTTTTATGTTCACTGTACTTTTCCTTTACAATTTTTTTCAATGGGTCTTTCTTGGGCTCTAAAAGACCAGGAGCAATAGATAGAAAGGAAAGCTTTTGAGAGTAACATTTGTCACAAAAGTCATTTCTCTGAAGGGTACATTAGGAAAGCAGAAATCTTGCAGTAAGCATCTAAGAAATAGCAAGAAAACTGTTAAAAGTTGAGGAAGAAGGAAGGAAATGCAAACAAAGAAAGGAGAAGTGAAAAGAGTCTTGGAGCAACAGAAACTATTTCAGTTGATTTAAATAACTGTATTGAAATTGCAGTCTATCCAAGCCTCGGGACTTGGAATTTCCCCCTCATAACACTCAAATTGTACTATCCAAAGCGTTCCAAAATGTTAGCAGGGACTGACCATCCATGGCAGGTCTTTACTCAGCCTACAAAGATATAAAAGGAATGGAGAAACTTTAATCTGTAATTGAGAAATAAGATGCAGAATCATTACTCACATTCTAAAAGATAATAATTAGGGAAGTCCTTTAGAAATATCTTTATAAATTTTAAAGAGCAGATTTTTGAGGGACAGGAAGGATTATTTTTGCTCATAAATCAGGTACCTGAAAACAGAAATATGATGCCTGTTTCATAGCAGTCTATGCCATCTCCTTTAGTATCCTTTACAATTGCTAGAGCTTTTACAATGACATAATATTGGGATGCTCTGCTTCTCTTCTCCTTATCTGTGTGGGGCAATGACTCTGAACTTTTTGTCCTGTCAAATACATTAATTAAAACTGAACATATCTCATACAATAGCCAGTATTTCTTTGGTGGTATAGAAGTGAAAGGAGACTTAGACTTTCAACAGTTATTAAGAGCTCTTAATTGTCTTGTACCTTCTTAGACAAAATGAGGAATCACCAAGAATTGCACCATGCCTTTTAGATGTTTTCACAGTTTATAGGTATAATTTTTAATCTTTATTATCGTCATTAACATCATTGTAGTTGTTGTAATTGTTGTGGTTATTATTTTAATCATTGTTAAAATTATAAATACCTTTGTTTAATCTGAGGTTAAACCTTAGACAGCATTAATGACTGCAAACAGCTGTAGTTTGAGAAGCCTGTAGTTCTGAAATTCAGCACCACCCCTTGCACTGGATATTACAGATAAACATGGAAGAGACTTCAAACAACAGATCTAACTGCTGCACAGTATCTCAGTAGAAGCCCTCAAAATTGGTATCGTGGAAAAGAGGATAAAATAGTTGCAAAAAGGGAATATTTGTGGCTGATTCTTTGGGTATCTACTGAGGAAAAAAAGACTCAGCATGAGAAGAAGGACAGAAGAACAAAACCTAGGAGTAGATTGACAGGAGATTACGAATGCTTCTGACGCCAGTGACCAGCATAACTCTTTCATTTTTGGTTGAACTAATGGACATATCTTCAATATTTAGACAACCTTATGTACTAAATGATGGCACAGAATTACATTTATTTACTGAGTATTCAGACTCTTACAAGTATCTCTTCATGAATAAGCAAATGTAGCTCATAAAATTGTTTATATCTTTGCAAACATATTACTACAGTATTTCACCCCTGGAATTTATGTTTCTCTCAGCAAGTAACAAGGGATTCTAAGTGAGACACAAAGACATAACAAGAGATGGAAATTGATGTGTGATGATGTCCTGCATTCATCTGGGAGACAGGTAATTTATTCCTACTAACTGGTTTTAGTAGCTGTGTTTTGGATTTAGCATGACAATAATGCTAATTATACACTGCTGTTTGGCTGTTACTAGGTAGTCCTAACCATGAGTTAAGGACATGTCAGTGTCTCTTTCTCTGCAAGTGAAGAGCTGCACATGAAGCCAGCAGGGAAGATGGCCAGGGCAGGTGACCCAAGCTGGCCAAAGGGATATTCCAATCAAAGAATGTCATGCCCAGTACAACTCCAGGTACAAACAGGGGGAGGTACCCAGAAGAGGGGTCAAAGAGCACTGCTGCCTGTCTCAAAATACTGTCAAGGCCACAAAAGGAACTTTCTGTAATATAAGCCACCACAGCAGGAACTTGAGATAAGGAATTTGCAAGAGAAATGTGCTAATTCCAGGCCTGGCAGAGATGAGGTCTGGTTAGCACATGGTTAATGCATCCAGACAAAAATTCCCACAGTGGCAAGCTGTGGGAAAGGAAGCAACTGCTCATGTATATATATGTATATCACCCCAACTTATGGGAACAACATATACCTCCATGGATGCCCAGAACTTGGACTGTATAAAGGTGGTACCCCCAGAACAACTCTGGGAGCCCCAACACCAAGAAGGCTGGGGTGAAGAGGGACCAACAGGACACAGCTGGATCCATGGGTGGTGACCATCTTTTGCTTGGTAGCTCTCTCTGCCTGCCCTGCTTTTTCCCATTTTTTCTCTATCTCACATTTATTGTTAATTAAATCTGTATTATTGACTTCAGCACATGGTCTCATTTGCCCCTTAATTCAGGTAGAGGCATCTTTCATTAATCCATTCATAGCACAGTGATGGAGATTCAGGGATGGGCTGGACATCAGTCAGTGGCTGATTTACAATTGTATTGTGCATTGCTTGGGGTATCTTCTTATCATTATTATTATATTTTATTTTGTTTCAATTTTTAAACCCTTCTTATCTCAACCTACAAGTTTTCCTTTTTATTTTCCTCTTCATTCCACTGTGTGGTGCTTAGCTGCCAGCTGGGCTTAAACCACAACAGACATTTATACTTAATTTTTGAAAAGAAAATACCTCCTTCAGCTGTTCATCTATTCTGAAATTAATCAGTGTTAAAGATTGTTTAAATTATTTTTCTGTTTGGAAGTATTTTTCCTTGATCTTGAATGGTAACACGTTTTATACCTGGCATTAGATGTAGAAAAAGTAGGATAATTTATATTACAAATAAAGACCATTTTTGACTAGTGGGTCAGAGCAAATGATTAAGTTACTTAGATCATGTGATCTCCCATCTCACCAAAACTGTAATAAATATTATGTTATCTGGTTTGTTTAACATGACAAGGACATAACTGTCAGTTTTAGTCCCAGTGGAAACAGAAAAGCTAATTGTATGTCTTTTAATCAGGTACTTGGCAGAGTGCAATGCTTTTGTTCTGTATAGGTGAGTGAGACTGAGAGATTGCTATTCTGGCAAAATATATACTATCTAAAGCAATATGAAAATGAAAATTAAAAACAAATACAAAATACAAGTCACTCTATCTGGACAGCAAATTCAGTTCCTCTTAGTTGGATTTTGTTCTTGTCCTTGTGAAGTTGGCAGAAGTATTTCTAATGCTTTGGGCAAAACAGGGATTGGAACCACCATGATAGTGACGTGTGACACAGATTATAGTTTTGAATTGCAGAGGCTGCTGCTTTGAATTACAGGGTCACACATCCAGTTCAGCTTGAAAATAGGACAGACACAACATTTACCTTTCATGTCCATGCAATATTTTAATTGAGGGATAATGTAATTATCATACAATTCTGTCCCAGGATAACAGTCTTCTTCTGCTGGAGGAAAGCCAAAAAATCCAGACAGTTAATGAACATAAACACTGAGATGCAAATGTTTCCAAAGACTGGACATTTGTACTTGGGGTATAATTTCATTTCAACTGCTTCTGTTGGAGCAGGTGGTTAAAAAATGAAATAAATCATTGAATAGGGTACATCACAATTGTTTACTGTTAACCAGACTATGCCTACAGGAAGGAAGTTCATCCATATACCATTTGTTGCAGAGAGGGGCTTCTCTATTTAAAATACAAGTAAAAGGTTCTGACCCTTGACCTGAGGGTATCCTGCATGCTGCCTTTCTTTGCCAAAGATTTTTGTCATTTTCCTAGTGTTATTTTCAGCTCTGATCTACAGCTTTGCAGCATAGATGCATACAGTTTCTCCCCATCTGCTTTAACTATCTCAAATTACTCGCATGGATCTGCTTTATTATTTATGGAGGTCTAATGCTTAAGAGGATCCAACATAAATATGGACCAAGTTGTGTTACAGGTACATCCTAGTAAGATTCCAGAGGCTGTTCTCTATGGAATATAACAATTTGCTAAATATTTTTGTGTTTCCATATGATTTACAGCTGTTTGTATTGCAATATCTCTACTGAAACGTGTTCATTTCATTCATAGATAAGCCTGGTATTAAAGAATCTGGGTATTAGTTATAGATTATAAAAGTAAATTAGCTTGTCTGAATAATAAATTTTTACAACTGCCATAAATATATTGTTTTAATAGTGAAGACAAAAAAAAAGCTGTTCATAGGTATACAAAGAACGGGGACAAACAAGCCAGAAGTAGTTTGGTCTGCTGATCCATTTCTACCAATTAAATTTTTCTTCTAAGGTATATGAATAAAACATGGGTATCTACCTGTTAGGCTTTCTACAAAAATCTCAGAGTCTTCATATTTTCTGTAAAAGTCAGTGACAAAAGCCTGACATTAAGCAATCCTTTAAAAGAACTGAAACAGAAAAACTTGAACATGGGTGTAAGGGAAATATAGGCTGTCTTACTGGGAAAAATTTCCTGACCAGAGGGTTTACAAGACTGTGGAACAATCTTCCTGTGGAAATGATGTTGCATTATTTACCTTACATGCTGCCAATTAAACTGAACTGATCTCTGATAAAAATAGCTATGTGAAACTAGCTTTTTGGGAAAAATGCTTCTTTTTTCGTTATGAATTCAGTGTGAGTTCTGCACATTCTGTAGACGGCCCAGATTCACATCTTTAGTATACAAGACTTATCAATCACAATTGTAAGGGTAGAAAGTAGATTTTATAAACTGAAAATGGGACTTTCCTTTTCTTACCTATTTTCACCGTATAAACTGTCCCTACTGCCAAAACTCCATGAGTAACATAAATAAAGCTTCATTTTGAAATTCTTACTTCAAATAAACTATCGTTTTTAATTAATGTTTTTCAATTTGAAAGTACTGAAAGTGTTTCTAATAACTTTCAAAATAATTTTTCAGCCTTCTTCTTCTGGAAGTCTTATAAATTGAGAAAGTTTCAGTATTTGGAAGGAAAAACCAAATAACTGTAGGTAATGTTTTTCCCTTCCTTTTGATGATCAATTTGAAAGACACAAACAAGATTTCCAGAAACCTCACTAGCCTTGACTTTTCCCTTGCACTCATACTTTTTGCGTCACACTGACAGTACAAAAGCCCTTTAAAATGGAAATAACACAGTGGCACAAAAGATTCTTGATGTAAATGAAAATCAGGTTCACTGAGTACAAAGAAAGCTGAGGAAAATTAACCCTGTAGTGAAGAAAGTGAAACACGTTTTCCTGAAATAAATGCTAATTACACAGTGGAGAGAAAGTTCAAATGAGACCCTGAATCTCAATGCATGGAAGTCAAACATGAACACAGGAAAGATATTGCTGCAACACATGCTACTCTAAAATAGTCAAGGAGTCCCCTGCCTCCTGCCTGCCACTATTGATTTTACAGCTACAGACTTTTTTTTCCTTTTTGTTCCATACTTTATATGGTGATTTTTACATTTTATAGAAGATCAAAATCTTGTTATGAATCACATCTGAAAGAAGTTGGACTACCATCCTAAGAGTATTCAACTCATTGAAGCATTAAATGCATTCCTGACTGCATTGCTCACAAAATTGTAACCATACCAGACAAACTAACCAAGGAAATTCATAGTAAATTCAAGATGACACTACATTTTTTCCATGAAAAGTCAGACCACAAAGCAAGCAGCAAGTGTTATTATTTCTCTGTGTGTTCACTGATTTTAGGGGCAAAAATACAGCTTAGGATTAAGAAGAATGTATCATGAATTTTGCCAATAGACTAAAGATTAATCAGCAAGTGTCCAAGAAAGATCAGTAAAAAAATAAACACAAATTTCAATAATTTCTTCAGAAACTGTTACAGTCAGGCAAACTACTTTATTTGCTACAAATAAATTGGCTGTCTTACATCTGACTTTGAACTGACCTTTTCACTTTAGCTGATATGCTTCAAATATCAGAAGGAAGAAATATTAGGCTGTAATTAAAACTAAAACATTATGAATGACTGTTGGAGAAACTAGGAAAACTACAAAACTCAGTAATCTAGACCTAAGGCAAAATCATCAGTATTTATTACCGTGCTTGATTTTATTTGGTTTGTTTGTGTTTTTTCTTTTGTAAGAGCATGAAAATATAGCATCAACTTCTATAAAGTCCCTGGAAACAGACAAAAAAACCTCACTGAACTCCAGTTTGGCAAAGCTTGGCTTTTCAGATAAGGGAAATTACTAGTGGAAGTTTGATTTCTATGTGATTTAGCTGCATACATTCAAATATAGATGTGGTTGGGGGAAGGTTTATCTAGGGTAATAACAAAAATATTCAGCATTGTTTATTTTGGAAATTTAACTAACCATTTAATAAAGTAAACCTACCATCTATTCCTAGCAATAGTATTCTGTATTCCTGGAAAAGCCTTGGACTCTGCTTTCTACTTGTCAAAAGAAATCATAGCAAGAATTCTTCTGAAGGCATATGGTATGCATTTTCTAACAGGCAACAAATTTTATTACTAATTTATTTTTACCACCTCCTTGGTTAAATTAAGTATGTAATAAGCTCCACACTGTTTGCCAGGAGTTACATAAATCATCCTTGCTCTTGAAAAGGAAATTTGGCTGTATGAAAATAGTAATTTAGAAAAATGAGGTTTGGAATAAAAGGAGTGTTTCAGTATTACAATCTGCCTACTTTACAGGAGCACCACCTGTACCTCCACTTGTAACAAAGAATAAAAATTTAAGGTTAACAAGCAGTTTAAAGGAAAATATCAGCTTAATCAGCTGAAAGATCCCTGATCAGACAGATATTTTTAAAAGTAATGCAACATAAGGAAAAGATATTGGATTATATGGTGTTTTGAGGGAGCTTGTAAATCCCTACTGCAAGACCTGGCTGATACTAAAGTGGTTACCTCACCAAGGAAAAGAGAGGCCAGACAAACTGAATTCATCAGCTGACAACCAGGTGTCCGTGGTGAACTTGAAAATAAGGCTCTGTGCCATGCAATACAATTAGTGAGGTGAAAATAAATCCACATTTGTGTAAGAACACACCCTTGTAATTCTACATCTTTATTGTGAAACCTGTGATACTTATTGCTCACTGAACTGGAAAGAAAATCCCCCTCAGTAATTCAGGAATGAGAAGATTGTATTTCACTTCCAGTTTGAATCAAGCAGACTACAAAACAAAGTCATTTATAAGACTGTAATTGTCCCATCAGTAACAGATGAGAGCAGCGATCTGAGTCTTTCTCCTTTCAAGCTCATTACAGAAGATTTAACGCAGTGAATGACAGCACACTCATTAAGAAACAGAGGTGTTTGGAAGATTTAATCCAAATGAGAAGAGTTTGCACCCATTAACATTTTTGTAAAAAATGCAGCGACCAAATCCCCACAGGAACCTTAGACTGAGATTTGCTCTCTCTGCTGGGTTATTAAGGAATGTGTGAGGCTGGTGCAAATGAGTCATGCAGAGCTGCAGCACATTTCTGTTTTCTTTAATGTCTCATTACAGTGTGTGTCAATATGGCAAGGTTACAGCTGCTAGGCACATAGAGACACAGCCAGATATTAACGTCTGAATTTCAGTAGTAATTTTTAAAGCCTTAAATGTTAATCAGTGTTCTCCACATAGAAATTAAATATCATCTGAACAACATGTTTATTGCAGTGGAAAATGTTTCATTATGTAAAACTCAGTGTCTATAATTTGATTGTTCAAACAGAACCATGTCCTTCTTTTAGTATCTCTAGGATAAACAGTAAAAAATTAGGTTTTGATTACCTACAAAACACTCACTTTACTCAAACTGAATTTTTTGGGGGATGCCTGCATTTTCAGAAATGATGGCATTTTGTTCACACAATTTATAAAATCATGAAATAATATTTTCAACATAAAACTGAAACACAACTCTTTCAAAGAACTGTTTTAGCATTTGTCCTCTGAGAAGTGTACTGTACTGTAGAAAATATAAGGAATTAAATATGTAACACCTACCTTCATCAGGAAGGATAAACCACAGACTTTTCTTAAAATGTCAGTGCTATGCAAAACAGAGTCATTGACAATCTCTTGAGCTGAGGAACTCTACACGATGCTGTACATCAAGGGCTATTTTTTTTTCAATCTAGAGGATAGATTAGCTGTGACTGACTTCACAGATATCAAGAGGAAAAAATAATTTTTTTATGCCTGCTGGAACAATATTCCATCTCTTACCACATGCATTTAACATCTCTTCTTAATCCTCTGTAGAACCATGAGAATCCCAAGAGATCAACATATGACTCTCTCAGTTTCTTTTTAAGATATACATAGCTGTATTTTACAGGTTTTTCTCATAAAACATTTTGGGATAAAATAAAACATCAAACATTAGTTAGCAGTTTTTGTGGAAGCATGACAGTGCTGCAAAAAGAATAAGGAAATTAGAGGAAATCTTAAAGACTCACAATTCACTTGTCAGTTCAACATGCAGATTTGAAAGCCCTGGAACTATAACTGAAAACATGAGAATTTAAATGTAAAAAATGGTTAAAATGTGTCAGTTATTATGTTTGAAAAGTATGGTTCCACAAGAAATGGAGGAAAAATTTTTCCATACATACATTATTTATTAAGATCAATTTATTGAATGCTGCAAGTAAAACTAATAATTAGCTGAGAATTATTGCATTTTTAATTCTCTTTCAAGTATAGCTATTTTTACCACAATAAATCTAATAAAAAGAAAGATACTATGACTTTAAATTAATTTATGTTGAGCACAGTGGGTACCATAGTCAATTCATGTTGCCATGACAACAGACACTGAAAATTTAAACATCCAGTGACAGGCTGAATTCCCTGTAAAGAAACTAGTCTGCATTAAAATTATATACTAGTGAAATATTAAACAGATCTACATGCAACCTATTTATATTAAGCAGACAGCTTGATTATAGCTTTTAAAGAATATAACTATGCAGACACTAAGTTTATTATTTAATTTTAAATTTCTCTAAGATTTAAATAGCCACCTGAAGACCAGTGAGTAAAAAGACCAAGTAGCCAATTAAGAGGGACCCTTGAAAGACATGTATCCTTTTATTGAAGACATGAAGCGAAGCCACCACCATGATTTATACTCTGAAAAATCACCCCTTGACACTATGTGGAGTAGAAGACTCTGCTTTAGATCTGGTAGGCAGAATTCCACCCACAATAACACACCTTTAAGTGGCTGTCCTTTAAAAGAATCACATTTTGCAGGTCATTCTGACAAAGCTGTGTCAGGTTTTTAAAAAGAACTAATGGGCAATATTTCCAACCTGAGAGGATTTAATTAACTATTCCTACTACATGGTGTATTTAATTTATACATTAATGACATGAAAATATTAGCAAGATTTATGTCCACTTTTAATTTCCTTTTTAGTATTCCTCAAATTGCACTCTTCAGTTCCTGACACTCCCAGTCTTCTACCATCTCTGAGACTGCATTGGAGGTTCAGACCACTGAAAAATCCATCCTGGAGAATTCCAAACTTTTACAAAAATAATGATATTATCTTTCTCAATATCAGCTTGTTAAGACACAAATGCATCCCTTGCATATCACCTTGGTCATTGTTGAAGCACAACATCTGGATAAACGCTGTCTTTCACTGTTGGCCTCCAGAGCACTACCAAGCGCTGCAAGCTCCTTCCACCCATCCATCCCCTCTCCTCAAGGTTTGTCCATTTGTGCCGTCTCCGGCACAGCACAGTTGTCTCCCAAGTTGCTGGGAGCAGATTTGTGGAGCAGGAGATGCAGAAGCCCCAGGGGACACTGTCCCTGCTTCTCCTGGGAGCTGTGTCATGCTCTGGATAAAGTCTCTGGCTTGAGCTACCCTGCAGGAGTGCCTGTGCTCTTGTGCCTGCTCATGCATGTCCCTGCACCCAGCTGTGACCCCCCCGGACCTGCTGGCTTATCCACATTATCCTTGCGTGGAAGTCCGGCTGGCCGTCCCTGGCTGCTGTCACTGCTCCCCGCTGTCCCCTGTCCCCAGTACTGTGAGGCTGCTTCCTGTCTTCCTGACTGCTCTGCTGAGACCCCCAGCGCCAGCAGCACACTCCTGGTCCTTCGTCATATCACCCTTGCTGAATTGGTGATCTGAGCTTTTACCGTGAAAGTTTCTTGCCTTGTTTAAAGCAGGAAACACTATTGTTTATTTACATAGGATTCCATAGCAGCATAAAAAACCCAGTTGGCACAGTTACTCGATCCAGTTATCCAGCTGCATCATGCACATGCCAGAACATGCTTAGCCCAAGTGCCTTCCTAATGCCCATGAAGGACTCCAGGTGCTGTGCCCAGTCACAGCACAGCAGCAGTGTTTCCCTGCAATGACAAACACAGAATAGTCTGCCTTCTCAGCTGTAATGGACATTTGGAGCTTGCAACTTCTTTCACTGATCAGTCAAATTTTTGTTTGCCTTCTTCTCTGGACAACATTTTTGAGGAAAGGCCTTCTCTGTTACCTTACCATGCTACTGTTGATACAATATGGTGGGGGTTTTCAATAATCAGTCCCTACTTATGACTCAAGGATGACTGAGCAACTGATTTCCTCTTTTCAGGGCTTTCAGTAGACAGAGCCTGTTGAGAGCTTCTCACACGGGGAAGCATTATGTGTTTGTGGTGACCTTTTGGGAATGCATTGAAAAGATGAGAAAATGGGAACATTTTGCCAGCAAAACAGGGCATCTCTGGGCAGAAGCCAAAAGTAAGGCAGCAAATTGCCTGGAGTAGGAAAACCTCTGGCATGCTTCAGTGCTCCTACTGAAGGGGAGGTCAAGACTGGTTGAGTACCCCTGAGGATTTGAGAGGAAAAGCAGAGTGTCCTTTCTCAGAAACAGATGCTCTAATTGTGTTCTAGGAAATAGACTAGGAACAGGAGTGAAAATAAATTCCATTTTCCACCATTCTATTCACCAGTTCCTTCTCCTTTGGTTTCTGTCTTCCTTCTATGACAACTGCAGATGACGTCTGTCCACTCTGACCCACTTCCAGGACTGAAATGCTGTCTTTGGCACCACTGAGAAGCCTCCAGAAGATAAGGACCTGTCTTCATCCCCTCTAACATGCTGCAGAGAGGAAATGGATAGCACAGAATGTTCCAGCTTAATCTTACCTAACAACTCCCCTGCTTCTCACTGAAATGGAAGACTAAAGAGTACAAACTGTCAATATATCTGTTTTGCTGAGTCAGGGCATGGATGGGTGGCCCTGTGGGGGTTGAGTACCCTGAGCTGTCCCATAGCCCTAGCTAAGAGCAAAGGGCACCATGGTCAGCCCCAGGCCTGGGGACACCGGTGATGGGGCCCAGCTCAGTGGGGCCCAAGGACCAGCAGAGCAGGGCTGTGGGGAGCTGGACAAAGTCCTCACTGTGGCATTGCTGGGGCAGAGGCTGTCAGTCCTGAGACTCAAATGGGGTCCTGGGCTGAAGACATGGGAGGAGAGCCTCAGGGAGGCCAGGCAGGGACAGCAGGGCTTTCAGCGTCCTTGACATAAGTGACTCCCACAGCCTGCCATTCCAGAGGAAAATGTGCAGCTGCTAAACATTGCTGTTACCCTCTTGCAAGGAAAAGCGAAGTTGTTCAATGAATTTTACATCAATTTTTGCTTATATTTAAATACAATTGGTTTTTGTTACCATTGCAAATATTATTGAAGAAAATTTTTGTCATTCAAATAATGATGTCCTCAGCAAAAAAATGTCCTGCTACTCCTTCTCTAGAGGTACAACAGCTGACAAATATGAAGGTTTGTTTTCATATAGGTCATGACTGAAATTTCTTTCAGGGTGTACCATGTCAAAAATCTAGTCTGCCAATGCTATTTTTTAATTACACTACAAATATTGTTATATAACTCTCTTAAAAGTGTAGTGGATTCAATTTTCTCTAGCAATCTCACTCTTCTCTATGTCTTGAAAAAATATTTGTTAATTCAATAAATTAGCATAGAAATTCTTCCTTTACTTTCAGATTATGAACAAGACTGCTTTTTGCCACAAGTATAATTTATGACATGAAATATCTTACAATAACATTAGATAGCACACAAAGAACAGCAGGGATGACTTTTAATTAAGAGATGTGTTGAGTAATGTCATCATAAAAATTGCATCTCAGAAACCAAATATCCATCAGCTAGTCTTGCTATAAGTTTTCAAGGATTATTTAGGAACAGTAAGATAAATAAATCTTCTCTTACAGTAATTTCATTAACTTTTAAGGCTTCAAGAGATTTTGGGACTCTTCTGGCCCTTTTAATCACCAAACATTTGGACTACTTCCTGTTCCAATTCTTCTAGAACTGCTGAATAAACCACAAAGTTTACATTGATACAATGGGGAGGAGGGGTGGTGGTGGAGTTAGATACTTAAGATTCTTCAGCATAAATCAACACAAACACATGAGTTCAAGTCATTATAAAATTCGCTCTGTTGCTTTTAAATGGAATGCACTTTTTCTCTGACATTCAAAAAAAGTTTCATATTTTCTGCTGTATAACAAAGAAAACCATCCAGGGGATGACTAAGAGATGAAACAGCTTTGGTGATTCATCCTAGCTCAAGAATGAGCATGTACAAACATCATAAAAAAACGTATTCACTCAGTACAGATTTGGAGATCTACTTCACAGAAATGAAAGCATACCACTCAAGGCAGGTCTGCATCAAGTAATAATAGCGCTGACTATTTTTTCCCTTTCCTATGACTGAAAGTAATGTGCATTATTTATGAATTGCTTCTTCTCTACGGAAATGCAGCCACTTCAGGGACATACCTGTAATTGAAATGTCTCTTGAAATTTTTTGAGAAGTAAAAGCACTTTCAGTGGAATGAAAAGCAAATAGTGAAAAAGATTGCAATAGAATTAGAATACCTGAAGATATTTTCATAATCTTTTAAATTGTTTTTTAATAGATGGCTTGTTTTTCTGAAAGTAAGGTGATATATTTTCTCAAAATCAAATATATGCTACAGTAATGCAGATTTTGGAGAAATAATTCAATTTTTGAAAAAAAACTAAAGATCATTATATTTCTTTATTTTACAGTTTTGCCTGATGCTATGCTGGCAATACTGCAGAAATCTATAGAAGCATCCAAGACAGAATTCAGAAATTATTTTATTAAGATATAGAAGGTGGCATCAAAAATTCACTGTCAAGTCTTGTCATCCTTATCCTAAAATACCTCATCAGCCAAGACTTCCTTTGTAGTCTATACACTATATACAGCGCTGCACTTTGACCCATGACTAAGAGCAAATGCCTTAAGATAATAACATTTCTTAATCAGCCAGAAAGTTTGCAATTAACCCAAGAATGATACTCCCTTCCCCATTTTTCCTAAGGCTTTATCCACTGCATCTCATGCACTCCCAGGGCCTGCAGCTGGCACATTTATTTTCCTAGGATAATGTTAAAACCAGCTAGTGTCATAGACTGTTGTTACAGAATAATTCAAAGTACATCGGAGCAGTGTTTGTTGGATATCAAGATGCTGATGTCTAAGCGCAGAGACTGATGGCATTACAAAGTTAATTGAATTTTTGTATCACTAAGACGAAGCATGAATGTCATTGCTGAAATGAGCATTTATTACAAGGAACCATGCAGAACTTAACACTCATACTGATGATCTAAGCTTACAAAATGACAAAAACATGTTACAAGAACTTTGTAACATGTTCTTGTCATCTTGTAAGCTTGACTTCTTGTGAAAATTTGGGAGTCATTAGATTTTGTAAAGTGTATTTCTCTTCTTCCATAAATTTCGATGGGGTGCTGTAAGGGTCGATCAAAGAATCAAGTTCTATCTCAGCATTTCTTACCAGCAACCACGGGTATAGGACTTACACAGAGAATGTTTTGTACCTCCCAAAGCTGGTATGGAGCAAATGCTCTGTAACTACCCAAAGCTGGTATAGAATGAGTGCTTAGCACCTGCCTAAGCTGGTACAGAGTGAATGCTTTGCACCTGCCCAAAGCTGGTACAGAATGGGTGCTTTGTACCTGCCTAAGCTGGTACAGAACAAAGGCCTCGTGCCTGCCAAAGCTGGTATGTGAGGAGGGCTTTGCATCTGTCACCCTGCCACCCACCATTGTGAAAAATCCATGAAGCAAAACGGGACCACAAACCCATAGACTCTCTGCTATCCACTGTTGCGAGAAAACATGCCTCCAAAGCCAACCCTGCCTCGGACACTCCTCTCTTGGCATGTGTGGCCTGCCAAATGGAGTTTGGTGTATCTTCACAAGAATTAAGGGGGAACAAAGGCGGGTCACAAGGAGGGACCAGGGGTATGGACTGGCATAAAAGGTAGCTCTGAAACAGCTGAATTCTGAAGATCTTCCCCACCCCGAGATCACATCAATCGACACAGAGGCATAGGAACACCATCTGGACAGGACCTCCAGAGACACCGGACGTCTGTGGACCCATGGTGATAGCTATAAACCCCTTTTCTTCCCTTTCCTCCCAATCTTTCCCAAGTTCTCTCTCTCTCTCTTTCTATCACAGGCCGCTTTATGGACTAAATTAATGAAGTTCCTCTTTGGATTGAAATTTAACTCACTTGACTTGTTGAATTATTTTGCTTTGCTTTTTGCACTCTGAGATCATAACTGGTACGAACCATCACGCATCTGCTTATAAGTGGAGAGTGACAGGTGCTAAGCCTGAAATAAACAGCATGAACAGATCACCAGATATTAAATTAAGCATGTAAACAGTGCTAGTCAAACCTCATAAAATTTGTGACTTGTCCAATATGCATCTGACAATGCACATTCATCCACTGTGTTCCTCTGCTTGGGTATGCATGTATGTACAACAGAGCGGATAGAAAAATAGTGTCAAAAAAAGTAAGCTAAACCAACATCTATTACTTTTTCAGAGAGTGGCAACGTTTCAGGTACAGATCTCGAAGTTCTCTGCTGCAGGGTCTTACCGTTATAAATTTCACTGGCATAACAAGTTTGGCAATTTAAATTAGTTTAAATAGAGTTAATGAGTTCCAGAGGGAAGAGTTGGCGCTGATACACCAGAGAAGTATAGTATACAATAGATAAGTATTCTTAATAGAGCCAAAAATGTCTTTTGATGGCAGGGACATCACAAGCATATTTAAAAGGTATCAAGGTTTCTACCATTTGAGCTAATATGAGATAGTACCACAAAAGGCTTAAGGTCTTTCTTACAGAGTAGGCAGGGTCTGTGTTTTAAAGATATAATCAAGAATTTTGTACATGAGATACGAAATATACAACTTTTGCATGTGCAACAGTGAGAGAATTAAACAGAACTGAGACTATAAAGTGTCCATAATCCCTTTCAATTTATTGTGATACTATTAAATACCAACTTTATCATCTCATCTGGATTTTTACTAGTCAGAATGGGAAGGAGACAACATCTGAAGTTACCCTCAGCATGTCATGAGTAATGGGAATGCAGCAGTTTGGATCTGTCCACGTGTTAGCTTGCCAAAAGAAGAATTAAGTAGAAAACAAGGTCTAGAATGCCAAGTTTTCATTTATTCTCACACAGAAAGGGAAAAAAATGGTGAAGGCAATTCTCCTAGCTAAGGGAAAAATTTTTAAATAGCTTACGTGGAAAGGAGGCTTGCAGTGATTAATTTGAAAACAAGCTGCAAACACCTTGGCAGACTTTAGCAAGTCATACATATTAATAATAATTTGGATAAATGTCTAGAAGCTTCAGCTACAACTAGACATTAGAGTCAAAATTCCACTGGTAGTTTCAGATCTTTTCAGATACATGTCACAAGGAAAATGCTGAGTCTTAAAATGCTAAAAGAAATGTGGTAAAGATAGATACAGGCATAGAAATCCCTTTGACCAATTTCCCTTTTTTCCATATTGGACATTCCAGTGCTACCCCACAATGTATATCATCCGTGTATGGATGAACCACCTCTCCAGGCTACAAGGTAATTCACTTTCCATGCTTTATTTTCAACAAGGAGCTGAGGTGCTCAGAGTTAGATGTGAATAAGGTTTTAAGCTGAAACTTAATGTCTGGGCTCAAGGCCACATTTTTTTGGTTCGTATTCAGAGACATAAATCTGATCAGCACTTCTCAGAAAGAATCAACTAAAAATGTCATCCATTTGAAATAGTGGAAATCTTATGATATCTGCAAGTTCTGCTACATTGTATTCTTAAACTCAGAACAGCACAGAGATTAAAGCTCATGGACAGAACTTTGGCTCCAGCTTAGCAAAACACACCAAGAACATACTTCTCAGCCATGGCCTGATTCTGGAAATGAGATTCTGCCAAAACCGGCTCATTCGCTTTCTACCTCTCAGTCAGCCAAAATATTGCCTTGTTTTACAGAGGTTTTAGATTATGAATTGCAAATAATTATCATAAAAATTTATGCCATGATATCAACTGCATGTATAATATGCTTAAGAAAACCTTGAAACAAAAAACCTGAAAGATATGTATACAGTAGAAAGCCTGTATTTTAGCTTGTAGTATAATTACTGATGTCATTTCCAAAATGCTTTTGTTTATCCCAGACTTCCTTTACAGCATATAATGGGTATTTACATTTTCTCTGCAGTTGCTGCTACCATTTCACAAGAAAGGATGGTACTCATGCTGTCAGATTTAAAGACTCAGCCAGATGAGGGAAAATAATAGTCCATGGCTCTAGGCAGAACCTTAGTGTATTAATTATATGTGGTAATGCCAGTTTAAGATCTGGAACACATTTTTCAGTTCCAGACTTTCTCAAAAAACAAAGTATGTTAGAAATAATGTTTAAATTAGCTCATTATCTCTTTGTGTCTTTAGTCTTGCAGATTTGTCCTTGACTGGATTTTGGTTTTATACATTGTTTAAAAGCTAGTGGTCTTGATTTGCTCTTCAAGTAGTATACAATATTCTTATGTTTAACCCACAGAATGGATAAACATTATTGTGTTTCATAGATGCAGTCATGGCATAGTTTCAAACCTCACTTCTATGGAAAGTAAATAGAAATAAAAAAATAAATAAAGCAGTCAGGGGACAAGAGTAAATCATATTTTCAACAGCAAGAAAAAGGAATTATGATAGCTGCATGGTACTCTCCTCAAAGTAATACAAAGAAAAATGCTCTTGTAGAATAACTGAAAAAACAAAAATATTTAAAATACATGGAGGTTTAAATTTGGACTTCCATATGGAGCAAATTATACTAAAAACGGAAGATTAAATACAAAGTAAAGAATTTACATGGCAGGGAGCTGTGCTGGTTAGGAAGTGGGCAATTTAATTTCTCCAGAAGCATGAAACTCAAGCATGAATTCATTTGCTTCATGCAGAGTCCTGCTGTTTTCTCTTCTTTCCTCAGTCACTGTTTGCTACATAAAGTCACACTTCACCTATCTTCTTTGATTGTTTAATTTTAGAAGGATTTTCTTTTCATCACTCTATTTGCAGAAATAAGCTTTATTCTGTATCTAATATATAAACACCTTACTTTGGCCCACAAGATCACTGAGGCTATTTCAACTTTGAAACAATGTTATTCCAATATTTTATATCTAGCAAATCATTTAACTGACTTTTATTAAGGTATCCAAGCTATAATGCAACATTACTTTTGCAACAACTCCCACTTTCTTCAGTGGATGCCTTGCATTTCTAATGAATAAATTAACTCCTAGAGAAAAACAGGCAGATAAATTCATCTCAGTAAGATTAACCTCCACTAAGCTAGCAGGGCTAATTTTAAGATGTGAATGAAGAAAACCAATAGGACCAGGTCATGTTTATTGCACAGAACAACATAGAGACAACTAGAAGGCTTTTGAAGGGCTGCAGAAATGTTTGGAAAATACAAATCACTAGGGAAAAGTAATGAGTTTTTAAATGGTAAGCACCCAGAGACTCAGAAGTTTTGGACTGTATATTCCAAAACCAAAAACATTCCTGTTTTGGAGCACTTGCAGGCAGATCTGTAAGAACAGACTATATTTTGTCAGTACAGAGTGACCTTTTCTACTGAACCCAAGTAGCCCAAACATGCTGATATGCAGATTTCATTATTTTAATAATGGAACTAAATATATAAGCATATGTATAAACCACAATAAATTCTCAGCAAATAAAGTGAGAAATTACTTACCATAATTTTAAATTAATCAGTAGGTTTAGTATATTAATTATTATCCTGTGTTTCATAAACTAAAAAATTACTTTAAAAACTGTTGCATTGGCAGCATTTGACATATCAGCCCACACTCCACCACAGAATTAATTATGTTCCTAAAACAGTAGAAGAAAGTGAGCCCTATATATATAGAATTTAATCCTGTACTACTGAAAGGTGCTTGTAAATTCCACTTTTTTGTCACTAAATAGCACAATACAGTCCCAGCTGTGGAAAGGCTGGTGATCAAACTGGTCAGATAGAAATATTTCTTCATAATGTGAAGATAATTTTTCATACAAGTCTTATCCCAGAGATTTTCATCACTGCCTGGAGATTTTAGCTACCTTTTTCTAGACTACTAGAAGTAAAATTATGGTTTTCCTTGCATTATTCTAACTAAAACAGCATCCAAGAGAATTTCCACTGCTTAAAGTAGATCTCAGTCAGTCCTGCTATTAGTACTGTGAGAGAAAAATATTGTGCTTGACCTTCTCAACCCCAATCTCCCCCTCACCAGAAACAGAAAAGGACCTGCTGATAAGCATCCATTTCTCTGCCTTGCATTCTGAAATCAACAGTTTTGAGGTGAGAGATGCTGATAATATGTAGAGGTAGAGGGGAAACAACCTTCACAAACAGCCAGGAAAATTTTATTAGGAACTGCCACAAACAGAGTCAGATTTCTGGCTCCAAAAATCCCTCCCCCTAATTCCTTGCCAAAGAGAGAGCAGGATATTTCTTGGATTATCTGATAGTCTTCCAGCTAGCTAAATTTAACATGTTCAGCTAAGTCACATGGTCTAGGATGTAAGTGGGTAATTTCTTCAAATTCTGCATTTTGTTACTTCTCAGGTAACAAATGTTCCCTTGGGAGCAACATATTGCTCATGCATTTACAGCAGTCTCTGGGCTCTTGCAAAGGTTGGATCTATCCTGAAGGATGACACTGATCACAGAATCACTGAGACAGGTTCCTGGCAGTTTTGTACTTCTTTGTCACTGGACATTAAAAAACTTGGCCTGGAGCACTGTGGATCTGATTTGTAAATGAATGGTAAGATATTTTCTGAATAACTTATGAATATATGTGAAAGACAATGCCTGCAGGAGCAGAAGTGGAGTACAACTGTTGTGGTATGTTCTGCTGTGGTATGTTGTAATATTTTTGTTTTATTCCCCAAAGAGAAGCAGCAATTCCTGTGGTGAATGGAGATAAGAGACAAAACCAGTATTTCTACAAAAAGACCTGCTCCACCCTGGGGTACATTAAGCACAGTATAGCTGCCCAGTCAAAACTCACTGTCCCGCTACAGCCACTGTTGATGTGTCCTCACCTCAAACACTGTGTGGACTTTTCAGCTCCCCACTGTAAGAATGAGATAGAAAATACCATAATATGTCCAAAGGAGGGCAACAAAAGTGATGAAAGGACTACAGACATGGCTTATGAGAACCAGCTCAGGATATTAGGTTTCTTCTGCTTAGGGGAGTCTGAGGGGTGACCTCATTGCTATTTATACCTTCCTCATGAATGGGGAGATGCTGATCTCTTCTCTGGCATCCAGTGAAAGAACCAGTGGCAATGGCTTAAAACTGCTGCAGGGAAAGTTCAGATTGAGGATTAGGATAAGGTTCTTTACTGAGAGATTTATCAAGCAGTTGAACAAGATTCCCAGGAAAGCAGTCATGACCCCAAGACAAGAGTTCCAGGCACCTGTAGACAGCAGTTTAAATTTTAGTTTGCTCTCTGTGAAGTCAGGAGTTCCATGCTCCTCCCAAGTCCCTTCCAACTCAGGTTATTCTGTTATTTATGATTCTAAGAACCATTCTACTCTTCAAAGAAAACATTTCTAACATTTTTCCATGTGCACAAGTAGAAATGGTCATGCCAATGAAGACAATATCACAGTGAATATACAAGAAAACCTTAATTGTAGTATTTCCTACAGTTTCAGGGATTCTAGTGAAAGCTCATTCCTGCTAAATGAACCATCTTTTTCTATATTGGATGTGGTGTAGAGGTCTTTTGTATAATAGGTATTAACATTTTAGATATTGTGTGGAGTAGAGGTTATTTTATTCATAGTGCCTAGTGTGGGGCCATTTTCGATTTGTGCTGAAAAGAGTGCTGATAATATAGAGATGTTTTTGTTATTGCTGAGCCACACTTGCACAGTGTAAAGAACGTTTCTGCTTCTTGGCCCACCCCACCAGTGAGCAGGCTGCATGTGCACAAGGAATTGGGAGGAAAACAGCCAGGACAGTTGACACTGACCACAAGGACATCCCAGACCAGATGGAGTAATGCTCAGTACATAAAGCTGGAGGAAGAAGTCAAGGGGGAGCATTTGGAGTGATGGCATTTGTCTTCTAAAGTCACTGTGACCCATGATGGAGCCCTGCTTTCTCTGGGATAGCTGAACACGTGCCTGCCTCTGGGAAGGGGTGAATGAATTTATTGCTTTCCTTTATTTATGTGTGTGGCTTTTGCTTTACCTCTTAAACTGTCTGTATCTCAACCTATGAATTTTTTCACTTTTATTCTTCTGATTCTTGCCCCAGTTCTACTTGTGGCAGAGTGCCTGGGGCTTAGTTGTCACTTGGGATTAAAGCACAACATTCATATATTTGAGGGAAAAAATATACCATTAACTATCTCCTAGGACCAGTTTTAATTGCCTGCAAAGAAGTTTATTATGAACTTCAAAATGCTTTCCTGGCAAACAACTATAGCAATTATGATGGATGTCTCTGTGAAACACATAAAAGAAGGTTTAAGAATCAAATGCCCATTCTGAAGCTATGACATTGGCCCAGTAGTATTCCTGTTCTTTGATCACCTTGCCTGTTGCAATCTTAGTACAAAAAGAGAAGGAAATAATTTGTGTGGCAACAATTTGCAGCTGCTAAAAGATATAAAAGCAGGAACCCAGAAAGGATTGACAAATTGCTACAAATTATTTATCTCTGAAAATGAGACCTTATAGAAGAAACATGTTACGTTTCTAATTGATTTTACAGAGCAGGCGGGCATCTTCTTGCCATCTGCTGTATTTCTAAGTCAAGAGCCCTTGAGGACATCACTACTGCAACAGCAGGCTAGACTGCTATTAATCAAGAACTGAATGAGACTAAATTATTTTTCACAGGATTTTCATGTGCAATTCATTCTGTGGCTTCAGAATGTTAGATCTTACATCACAATACCCTCAGCATTTTTCCAGAGAGCTTCTAGTTGTGTAACTCTTCTTCTGTTTGCTTTGCAAAAGAGGAATGTGGCAGTTATGTCTTCACAGGAACCCAACATTCAGACCAGTAGAAAAGACAAAAGAGCACATGAAGAAGTACTTCCTCTTTTACACTAGAATTGATGGGGAAAGGGCAGGAATAATGAGTTTAGGTGTTGCAACTGCCAGAAACTTTTCAACCATTCCTTCATGAAATAACCAGACTTTCAAATATACCCACCTTGAGTAAAACAGAAGCCAAATTGCATTGTTTCTCAGGAGTAGATCTGGCCAAAGGAGGGAAAGGACATGCTGAATTTACTAGTGATTATTTCATCATCTCCTTCAAGCTCCAGTGCTCCTGGGGAGACTTAAGGCGGGTTACTGCCTCAGATAGCTTTGTTCCCAGATTGCTCTTGCCTGCTAATTTACTCCTGAAGTGCATCTAATTTCCAAGGGTACTCAGTGAAATGCACTGAATATGTATCAGGATCATTATTCTCATATGCCAGATGGACGGTTTACAGCTGCCTACAGTAGCTGGCATGGTAATAGACTCCTGACATGAACTGCCTTTAATAAAAAGTAGGGAGTTCAGTACAGAAACTTATCAAATTTTGAGTAATGTTCAGGAGACAAAATATCTTCATTCTGACCAGAATTTTGCAAGCTAGAGCATACAGAGGGGTAGCATACGGCAGTCCTGAAAAGAACGGTTTAGATCACTATTTTAACCAAAAATGTCCTGGGACAAGTAGTTTAATGACCTTCATTCACATTGTCTGTGAAATGGGGATAAATAATACTTATCTTCCAAATCCATTGAGGTAGATGAAAGTACCTCTCTGAAAATATTTTCCAAAACATCATACTTCATTAGTATTTGCTTATTAGCATGAAATTGGCTCTCAAGCTGTTCTTGGCTTTTACATTAATTTGGTTTTGTGCCAAAGAAACATATTTTTTCCTCTGTTTAGTTTGTCTTTGTCTATTTATTTTAAGGCTTGCTCTTCTGGATGAAGTTTCAGCCAGGGACTTCATGACAATTCATATGTTTCTTATTTGCTGTCTGTGATACAGTCAGCTGTGCAAACTGAATGTTATGTCAGTTGGCACTTTGCCACTCACTGTGGAAGGATGCTACACATTTGCCTTCTCTTACTGAGTGTAGATGTTGTCTTTCTCCTCACCACTCCATTGTGTTAAAGCATAAATATTGCAGTGACCTTTACTCAGATGAGCTTGGAGGCAGATAAAACTGAGGAAGGGCGCTGGGTCTGAAGAGACCTTTAGCTCCGGGTGACAAAAAGATGTTCCCCCAAGACACCTTGCAGCTGACTTCCTTAGTATGCATCAGGGAACAAGAGTATTGGTTTTTGGATTTCTCCTCCTCTTTATCCTATATGGAGTTAATAGCTAGAATGTTCTACTCTGTTCCTTCTACCCTGCTCCCTTTCTTAACCCCGTGCTCGGTTCCACTCTGCGCTCTGCGCGCTCGAGAATCCGGATTCCTCCGTCCCCTCTGATCCTTCCCGACCCCACGCACCCTCGCCGTCCCGCCGCTCCTCAATAAACCCTGGATTCCGAGAACACCGAGACTACATCTCTCTAATCGCCGTGTCTCCTGCCTGCCTCCGTCTCGGAAACCATCCGCTCCCGCGGCACCCCGGCGGCGCCCGGCCCGACACGCGTGGGAGGCTCGCAGCGGCAGCCTTCCTTCCTGGGGTTTCGGGGCTCGCCGCTTTTCCCACAGCGAGAAACCTCACATAAACATCATGAATAGAAAGAAGTTCAAAGGAAAATACAGTCAACATTTTAGTTTTTAGTTCTGGGTAAAGTAGCATGTGCTACTTTTACCTTTATCCTATCCTACCTTTACATCTATCCTACCTTTAGTTACCCTTTTATTAAGCTTCAGGCATGTGACACATTAAGAAAATAAGTAACTTCTGCAGACTGACCTGGATCTCTTGAGCAAGGCATAGGGACAAAGATATTTCAAATATTCGGTTTAAGCATAGGTCTGCATTATTTAAAGTTTAATTTATTCTATCAAAAGAAAATGCTACCCAGGGCAAGACTCAGAGCAGCCAGAGCTGGAAGAGCACTCACATGAATACACCCTTTTAAAATAGCTTGGCATGCTTCTGGCATGCATTTCTGATGGAAGCTAGGAGAGTGTAGAAGGGATTCATTTATGCATTCTACCTACCATTACACTTGGGAGATTTTTCTATTTAATATACTACATTTCGGACACCATCTATTTAAAAAAAAATTCATCAAATTGAGTCCAGAACTGATGTTTGAAAACCATGATCAGCCCTTCTTAACATTTGTAATAGAGCAAACTCTATCACTATGAAAGTCTTTATACATAGACTACCCATGTTACTGTATTTTTTGAGTCAGCTGCCATGCTCAGGAAAAAGATTTTGAAATTAGCATTTAATGACTCTAAAAATACACAAAACCACTTTGGAGTTACACAGTCGTAAGCAAGGACAGAGTTTTCCTTATCTAGGTAATTAAACTCTTATCAGATTAGGCATCTGATACAACATACACAGTTTATGAAGGAGATCTGCTGTGCTAAAAAAAGATATGGATGCCAAAAATTCATTAAGTGTACTATATATGCATAGTACTCAAATTCAAGTGTCTGATATAATGACCTTGCAAATTTAATTAAAATAATAAATTCTTAGTATTTAGTCCTGCAAAACCACTTAAGTATGGAACTTGCCTTAAAATTCCATGTAACAACCAGTTTGCTGTATAGGGGTCTAAAAAGATCTTCATTGAGTTATAAATATAGGAAGAATATTGTTTTAATTTGTAAAACAAATTTTGAAATCAATGGGTTTTGCCCATTTCTAATTTAAATCTTAAGAAGTGATTTTACTCTAAATGTTATAATTTTCATTTTGTAGTGCATTAAGGGGAGAAGGCAATGATGTTAGCCGAAGCTGATATTACACATGATCTTCCAGTTGTCTTGCAAACATGTACCAAAGCATCTTATGGGTGATTTATGCTCACTGATGCCCTAGGCTTGGAAAGGATTAGCAGTTGTGCTACCCTGCATAGTGGTTTTCATCTCCTGACAAGTATCCATTAGGTATTACATTTAAATGCTCATTTATTTCACTTGCTGGCCTGAGGAAGAATAGAATTGTGGTTGCAGTAACCACTGTGTCAGAGGGCAGACTTCTCATCACAGTTCTACTTAGTAATATAACAAGCCCCTTTTTTATTTTTTTTGGCAGGTGTGGGTACAATGTAATAATTTTTTCAACCACAAAGAAACTGTTCCCAAGTATAATAATTTATAACCATATTGTAAAAGACATCTCCTTAGTCATAGTGTATAAACTTGAGTTTCTCAAAACAGAAATGGCCTTAAAATATTTTGATAGCTTTAAAATCTGGAGGGCGTCGGGGTGTTTTGAAGCGTGAGAGTTTGGGGGCTGTATTTCTGATGTATTTCTGCTGCCATCACAAGGCTTTCCAGGCTTTCCTTGTACAGCAGCCTGGTCTGTATGTTTTTGCACTGGATAACTACCACCAAAACTTCTATCACTTCTGAATAGAAATCCAAATTATAGGGGGAAAATTTTTTCAATTATGTCATAAACAATTCCCTTCTAAGATTTCATCCTCTGGTAAGAAAGCGTTTCATTCAGATTGACCTACATTGTTACTGCATGAGTGTGTAGCCTCAACACAGGAAAAATACTTGCATCAGTGTCTGTGACTCAGTCCATAAAGCACTGTCCACTAAACTTTCCTACACCTAACCATTTTTTTTTTCTTCTGGCAAGTAGAAAAATGGAGAACAGACAACAGGTGAGATAAGCATCATATTTCTTTTAGGGTGGCAAAGAGAGCTGTCTGTTGCTAGACAACACATTTCAGCTCAAGACAAGAGAAGTAAACTGCCCAGCCACAGCTTCAGCTCTCTAAAATGTTCAATGGAGCTGACTGAGAAAACTGTAAATCTGCTGCTACAAATCACAATGCAGATGAATTGTCAGTTATGGGGCGGGGGGAAAAATGCCAAATCCCTCAACTTTTCTTTACCCAGGATACTCTGCCATTCAGGAAAACCAAAACAGAAAAACACCACTAAACAAACAAAAAAGAATATTTTAACCAAGCTTGTACATCACACCTTTGATCACCACTAGACAAACATATGTGAACATCAATTAACCACCCTGTATGCCTCATACATCATCTCATCTCATCCTGACTAGAGATTGAATACCCAAGCACAAAAAAATGTGCAACGAAAGTGTACCAATTCACCTTCTTTGAAAATATCTGTGTTCCCAACTGGCTGGCTACCCGATTATTTACCTTCAGATCAGATTTGGGGAATGTTGCTCTCAATCTTTGTGAAATATATCCATAATTTGGACAGAATAAATTATCAGCAAAGTGCTTAATGCTATGAAGACCTGCACAGGATTTGAACCAAGCTTGATTGCTTGGGTTTTGAGCCAGATGTTGTCAAAAATGCTGATCTTATGTATTTTTTAACTTCCAAACAACAAAAATGCTCTCGTAAACTGAAAATGTCAAAACCAAATCTCTTCCTGAAACTGCTGAGCCCTGAAAGATGCAGTGGAAAAAGGAAAATTTGCCCCCCTAAGAGATCTCTTACAAGGTATCTTTGCAATAACCTCTGTTGGGTGAAATTATCAATCTAATGTCACTGAAGCTCTACTAAGTTGCACTTAGTAGTTTTCCTGCTTCATTAGTTCCTGATCCCTCCACCAGCTGAGTGATTTTCTGTTTCAAATATTAGATGTTCATATTTGTGCTTTAGGTTTTTGTAAATGTTAGGAAGAGGAAACTAGAGCACAGCACTCTTTTATTTGCAGATTTACCTCAAGAAATCCACTGTGATTAGTGCTGCAGACTGCAGGTCCACTGCTGCTGGGACTGCTGTGATTTATCTTCCAATACAGGGGGATTTTAGAGTAGTTATAGGTGTTACAGAACATATTTAGAAGGGAGAGAAGAATCCCATGTGTAACAAGAAAATCTGTGCTCCTGAAGGACATAGCTGGATGCCAGTCTTTCATTTGTCTAATCTTCTTACATAGTCTATTCCCTGTAACTATTGTGTCTCTGCATCCTTTATTTGACATGACAGCCATGATAGGATTGGAGGAGTAAATACATGCTATCAGTGCTTAAGGAATTCTTAATCCTCTTATCATCATATTTATCAGTCTAAATGTGATGCTAGATACATTCCTCTTCCCAGGCAGACAACACTAGCATGGCAGCACAAATGTCACTCCCTCTGTCTCCAGGGACAGTCCTGCAGTACAGATTTGGCATTTTAAAAATTTGCTTCATATGGCTCAATGAGTTCAAACAGGAAGCAGTAGCTGGGGTAACAACTGGTTACACACAGCAGCAGTTTGATATTTCCATTGAACTGAAAGGAAAAACAGCTCTTTTTCTCCACCTCTTACTATTAAGGTGATTGTAGGAACTAAACTAGACAGATTTGTTGAGTGGGAGAAAGCAGCTTCTCTTAGGGAACAAGGGGGGGAAAAAAAGGAAGCAAATGGAAGAGAAAGAAACAATTCTGTGACTTTGGAGAGAAGCTCTTGTCAAAAGTTTCCTCATTTCAAATAATATTTCAAATACTACGAAAAATAGTATTTTTTTCCTCCCTCCAACCCATTTTGTTTTGGTGGGGTTTTTTTGGTTGGTTGTTTTGGTTTTGGGCAGTTATTTTGGGAGTTTGGCGGGGAAGGGGAGTTGTTTGGTTTTCTTTAATTTTTTTTTTTAGGGGGGAGGGTGGGGGGGGAGGTTTGTTTGGCTTTTTGGGGGTTTGTTTTGGTTTTCCATGAAATCAACCACCTAATATTCTGAATTGATAAAAATTACTGACCTGTGCATTGACAGTGCCATTCACAAAGCTCTGCCTCTGCTATTCCAAATGAATTATATACCTGGAAGATGCAGGACAAGGCTTGCTGGAGGAGCAAAATTCCTTCTCATGGTCACACAGACATTTTCTAATAGAGCTAGAAATGGCAAGTTAGTCAAGTGCCTTTACCACAAAATATTTCCCTCCTTAGACGTATTGGCTAAGTGTACCACATTATTGCTGCATTTGTCACCAAGAAAAAAGTATTTCAGTGATTGTGAAAGTTTAACTTCTACAGTAGCAAGAATACCATCAGATTCCAAACATTTTCATGAATTCTGTCTTCCAGCATGGCTCTTTCTTGTGGCTTCTCTTCTAAAAAGACACTAACCCACTCACACCATTGTCTGAGCAAGCTTGGGCTGTTGGTTTGTTAGGGCACTGTGGTGTAGGGATGTGACTCCTGGTGAGCCTGGGGCTCTTATATCTCTTAGGAGTGCTGGGCTACTGCAGCTGGTTTGGGGACCGTTGAAGATTGACACAGCCTTGCAGCAGCATTTGTTCCAAGCCCCACAAAACCGAAAAAGCACACAGTTATTCTACAGATCCCCATGCTTCTCTCTTATCTTCACCACTGTGTACAGCAATATTTTTTATTTTACTTTATCTAGTTTAACTAACAGCAGTTCTGGGTTTTATTACACAAATATTGAAACTCTATAATCACTTTTCCTGGGCAGAAGGAAAGCTGTGATGATAAGCCACCAGTGAGGTCTTAACTTCCATGCAAGGACTTTCACTTCAACATGGATGCATTTATCAGCAGAATGTGTACTGGAAAACAAGGTTCTGTGGAGGGCAGCCAGAACTCAGCATTGTCTGCACTGACCTGCCAGAGGCTGCCAGGAATAGCAAACAAAAGCAGTTGTTTCCAGACCAGTTGAGCTGCTGAGGGTTGTTTTCAATGATTTCTTTTAAAATATTCATTTCATTTAAATAGAAATATGACAATGGTGTCTTCCCGATGCAGTATTATTATTTAATTTTTCCTTCTTTCTTTGAAAGCACTGTGTAGAATACTTGAATATATCAGCAGGACACTGACAGCAATTTTATTTGCAATTTTCATTGTCTTTTCCTCCTTTTTCTTCTGTCTCAGCTCTTTAAATTCAATCCTCTGTTTCCTCTGGTAGAGTGGTTGACATTTCTACACTGCTGAGAGCCAGCCAGATGGTGTTTTGGGCTTTCTCCTAGAGCACAGATCTCATTAAACCAGGAGTCAGTGGCTTAACAGGTCATTATCCGTGTCACCTCATGATAAAGACAGAAAAGCCAGATCAAATGTCTTAACCCAGTTAGATTCTGCTCTGCAAGACAGCTTCGCAATTTTGTCTCATTCCTTCAGATAATAATGTAACACATCTGGTAGTACGTGTGTGCATGTGTATCTGTCCATGTACGCACTTACACGTTTGCTTGCCCTCACGCCTTTTCCCCTGCGAATGCAATTTTAGTTTTCCACTTATTCTACCAAGGCAAACTGCTCTAGCCAGCTGTCATATTACTTGCTCAGATAGAAAGTGCAGCTGAGTGAATTGTGTAACAGTACATCTGACTTTTTTATTTTTCTGATTGTTATATAAGTTATGGACTGTAGGTATCAACATCACATTGCCTAAGCTTTTCCAGTATACTGGAAAATATATTTCCATACATTTTCTGTAGTTTTCTGTAGTGTTTCTACTACACTGTAGTGTTTTCTACTTGTGGCATAACCTAGATTTCACATTTAAGATTCACACACTGTAAAAACTTTACCAACAGAATTTTTGTTATTGTCTCGTTTGTAAGACCTGGTGTCGTGACCTTATCACGTTAGTGTCCAAAGTTAAACTGTGCCTAAACATGAGTAGTCAGCTGTCAGCCTCCCGCTCTCAGAAAAGAGAGGAAAAAACAGTCTCACATGATGTAGGCCCTCAGGGACAACAAACTCCTATATATTTGACAAAGAGCTACAAAAATGGAGAACCAATGGAAGAGAATGTTTCCCAAGTTAGTAATAACATAGAAAGTGCAGAATAAACAAGTAGCTCCCTGCCAAATAAAGGGGTTTATCCTTTGTACTGAGCCATAACAAGAGCCATGCAGTCAGCGGAAAGTGTGAACCCATTCTACTCACGACTGGCACAGCATAGCAAGGACAGAGTAGATGTAAGTGTGGAAGGATGAGGAGAGAGAAACAGTGTGAGAGAAGCAAGCAAGGCTGAAAGCTAATGCAAAAACTGGTGTTGCTGTATTTGGCCCAGTGTGTTGGTTTATCTTTGTGTGTCTATGTGAGGGGCCTCCACACAGAGCCAATCCAGGACTGTGATAGAAATATAAAATATGTTTCTCCTTCAGCATCCATCTTGAGTGGTTTTTCATATTTGTGACCAAAGATACGGCCTTTAGATACTTTCCTGGATAGTCTAAAACAAAGAAATTCTGGAGATGGGCAAAACTCACATTAACTAGAGTGTGTTTAAACCCATTACTCAATTCTTCATACTCCTGCATACTTTTGTCACTTCAGTGAAATCTATTTGCTTTTAAATTTGTTTGCTTTTTGTGTATGCAGAACAATTTACTATCTCTCTTATAATTTCCCCTGGTAATAATATAGTTTCAGAAGAAGACTATCTATGCTGTGTAAGTTGCAGGTCTTCAAAAATTAATAATTTTAGCATTGTTTTTTCCCTGCTGTTCTGAATCTGAACAGAACAACCTGGAAGTGAATCAAGTACTGGGTAGAAACAGACCAACTTAGCATTCCCAAGTCATTTTCCCTTCAATTTCAGTAGAACATCAAGACATCACAACAAAACACTGAGAACACAATTGTGACAATAACATTAAAATGAGAACATAATAATAGCAAGTATGAATGCACTCATGCAAAATGTGGCCATTTAGTGGGAAATGTGCTTTCCCTCATGACTCATTCACCTGTGCCTTCAAATGCCTTTAAAAGGGATGGGCTGGTTAGCTCTCTGCTCTGCACACACCTCCAGCAGGACTGTCAGACCAGGGGCAAATCTGCTGTGACTGCAGAGAGATGTAGCCTACGCCTGCAGCAGACCTCTTCACCCATGAATATAAACATCTGCTCCTTTCTGATGCAAAGTTGGCACTAAAACTCCTAATTTTTCATTGTGTGAATATTCTGCCCTCAAAATCATCCTCTCCATCACTGCCTCCATAATGTCATAAACATTTAAACTCATATGATGAGTACCAGGATGACCACTCATTAAAGGGCCAGGGACTGGCACATCAAGTGATGAACTCAACCTGATTCTCTGTGGATAGTGGATAACTACTTATACAGAGCAACTAGGAACTCTGAAAATTCAGATGTGCTTTTTTTGATCTGCAGTTAATCATACTCATAGATATTCAGATACTTTACAAGTAATTTATCACATTCAAAGTAGCATAGAAGGTTTTTAAGTTAAAATTTTCTCCATTATTTTTGATATTTTTTTCCCTTTCTTCCCTTCTTTTTTTCTTAAGGTCCTCCAAAATGAAAAAAATTACTCTTAAGTTAGTTCATGCTGTTATGTTTTGCTTTTATTTCCAACAAAATAATGATACTTGTTTCTCTAGTTTCAAATCTCCTTAATCAAATCCCAAAGCAAGAGAAAAAGACAGCTACTCCTTTGCTTATTTTCTCAATTGCAACCTCTAAGACTAACAGATACTTTTCATCAAGGCATCATGCTTTGCCTGCATTAAGTGGATTTAAGCTTTTAAGAAGCAATTCTCTAATCTGTACATATCTCTTTCACTATCTGTCATTACTTGTAAACTGATCTCAGGCTTGAACTCATCTCCTCTGCGTTTCTGTGTAAGGAGAGATGCTAAGTAAGTGTTTAACAATGTTGCCAGTGTTACACTATTTCCTCCTTATAAACAGTCCAGTATCAATTTGAAGTGGCCCAGTGGTTTCTGTAATCCTTTGATTAAGTGTTTCCAGGATAACATTTCAATAGTTAGCAAAGGTGATGTCATTAATGCACAGGTACATGAGCTGTGAACTCACTGTTCTCACTCCAACCAAACATGAAAAGCAGGCAGCCTCACGAACAAGAAGATGCATGGAAAATATTTTGTTCCACAGAAGGAATTGATTGCTCTTCTCCTGTACATTGGTTTTACTGCTGTACAAGTCTCAGACAACCGTTTTGAAATATTCTGACAACACGTGAGAGTTGCAACAGGCAACACCCCTTTCTAAAAATTTTTGCTTACTAAAAACTATTCCTTTAGTTGTATGCATGAATCAAGGATTTTTTTTTAAATAAATCATATCAGATATCAAAGTTAAAATTTAAACAAGATACAACAACACATTATGTACTTTGTTATACAGAATTCTCTTACACAAATGACAGGGGCCACACAGCTACTCTGCTGACACATAATCAGGTACACATATTGCATGAGGAGGCAGGGCAGGAAAAAAAAGCATTATCAGTACCTTGGGAAAATATATTTCTGCTTGTTCTTAAATCCCTCTTGATAATATACATGACAGAGAGAAGAGATTCAGACTGATGTCTGTGTTTTTCTTAGGACTTTGTTTTATGCTGTTGGACCTGCAGATGTCTTGGTTGTCCAAGAAAATTCACAGTGATTGTAAACAGAGCTTTGAAAGAACAAAGCAAGGATCTACCAGATCTTATCACTATAGATAAGAATTGACACATCTTAAGAGGCAATCACAAAATTCAGAGTACCTAATTTTTTAATGCTTTTGTTAGCAAAATAACATGAATTTGTTAGCAAAATAACACGAGTTTAAATGACAAACCAAACACCAAGATCTGAAAAAGTTAATTTATAAATACCATGAACAGGGGAACACACACTGAGTGAACAAGAAGAACAAGTTTCTTTAGACACAGCATTTTCACTGACTCACATGCTTGTGAAAGAGGCTTATTTTCTTCAGTCACCACATTTAAAATGGAGCAAAATGGAACAAATTTTTCTCTTCTCTGTTTCGAAGATTCTTTTGAAGTAAAGTGAGTATGTATGAGCTTTCAATTAAAAAAATATCTGCTGAAAAGTCTCCAAATCTCAAAGTCCTCTCCCTGAACACAGCTATGATTCAACTTCAAAAATTGCTTGAGTTTAATTCCAGTTGGTATATAGCATACTTTTGTGATGGTTCTTAAAAACTACATGTTTTCTTTTCTTCTTCATCAGCCATTTTGTGCCTATAGGGACTTCAGTGTCAGAGGTTTCTGGGATTGTCTACCACTGGGAAGCTAAAACTGGAATATCTCTGTTACAATATTTCTTCCTAAGGCAGAATGACATTATCAAACACATCCTGTCCAATTTCTTATTGGCCATCAGCTTTATGTTTTGCAAGTGGCATTGTGTTGAGTCGTCTTAGAAATACATTTTCTTTTCACTTTGCAAATGACTAATTTCATGTGGCACTTCCGAATATCTGCTGCGTTTTCTGATTTTTGACATATTATTTCTAATATATGCATGATTTTTTTTCACATATTATTAAGCTGAGTTCTAATATTTATTTCTCTACCATGTAGCATGTTCCTCTATAAATCATGTGTCAAAATACAGAAAATTAATCGCATTACAGTTTAGTAAAATGGGCAGTATTTAATACAGTCTTACAGCCCTCTGTGTGACTTTACTGAAATGTATTTTACTAGCATCTACAATGAGATTCGTATGATTCACAGCTTGCATCAAATTTCTGCAATGTCCTCCAGGTTCTGTGCATGATTATAACACACTAAAATACAGCAACAGTGAGAGTAGTGTAAGAAAATCAGCTTTTAAGGATTCAGATTATCTTTCTAGTCATCAGCCTTTTTGAAAGAAAATGTCTTTCCTGGTAAAGCAGTCCAAAAGTCACATGTTTAGGACAGATATTTGAATATTTGAGAATTGTAAAAAATTTTGTATCTACCCACATTCTACATAACACTCAGGTCGAGAAAACTCTGAACCTGCATGGAGGATCCTGGAAGTGAATCATGAATCATAAAATGACCTGAGCTGGAAGCTAGAAATTTGGAAGTTTCCAGCTGACTAGGACCTTTCCAGATTCCCAAGATCTGCCAAAAATCAATAAGAAAAGATTCACAATGACATCAGGCAGGTCTTTGAGCCAACGTTATTTCTGGCTATTGCTATTTTGCTATTAACACTTTTAAAAAGCACTTTTTACTGTCCCCCACAGTCCTGGTCCACTTCACCTCCAGCAGACTTTCAGCCACAAAAATTTTCTCCCTACAGTGGTGACAAGTATCTGTGTACACCTCCAATGTCACATGATCTTTCCTCCACTAGCCATACACTTTCTTTTTTTCACCTTAGCTCTGGAAGAAAGTGCCTGCTCAGCCAAGCTGGCCTTTTGCCTCACCTGCTTGACTTTCAACATTTTGGAATTGCCTGTTCCTGTGCTCTTGGGAAGTGGTGCTTAAAAAGTGACCAGCTCTGATGGACCCCAGCACCTTCTAAAGCATTTTCTCAGGGACCTCACTAACTAGTTCCCTGAGCAGTCTGCTCTCCTGATGTCCACGGTTGACATTTTTCTGGCACATTTCCTCCTGCCACTAGGGATTTTAAACTTGATTGCTTCAGTGTTACTGAGGCCACCAGTCACCATCTCACTCATTAGACCCTCTCTGTTAACAAGCAACAAACCAAGAAGGGCACCTTACATAGTCAGCTCCTTTGGTACATGTACATGAATCATATAATCACACAATGATTAGGATTGGAAGAGACCTTAAAGATCATCTCATTCCAATCCCCCTGCCAAGGGCAGGGACACCTTCCACTTCATCAGGTGGCTTGAAGACCCAGCCAGCCTGGCCTTGACAACTTCTTTGGATTATACCTCCACAGCTCCTTTGGCCAACCTGTGACAGTGCTTCACCACCCTCACAGTAAAGAATTTCTTCCTAATATCTAATATAAACCAATCATGTTTCAGTTTAAAAGTCATCCTATCACTACATGTCCATGCAAAAATCCCTCTACCAGCTTTCTTGTAGGCCCCCATTGGGTACTGGAAGACCTGGAGTCCTCTCTTCTCCAGACTGAGCAATGCAAACCATCTAAGACTTTTCTTGTAGGAAGGAAAGGTGCCCCATCCCTATAATCATCTTCATGACTGTCCTCTGGACTCATTTTAACTGGTCTATGTCCTTCCAGTTAAGTTACAATTTGGGTGTTTTAGGGATTCTCTAGACCTGCTTGTACCACCTGTGTGTTATTCACAGTTAATATCTGGCCAGTTGGATTGTCACATAAGGGCAAGGGTGGCTGAATTAGATGTTTTTTAGTTCCTTAAAAATAATTCATTAGTGCTGTCATTCTGGCATGGTGGTCCATAGCAGACTCCTATGATGACATCTGCATTATTTCTGTGTCCCCTAATCCTTATCCAGAGGCTCTTAACTGGGCCACTGCCAAATGTGAGCTCCACACATGCCAGCACCTCCATTACACACAATGCCACTCTACCACCATCACCTCCACTGCCTCTCCTGCCCTGCCTATCCCTCCTGAGGAGCCTATAACCTTCCAACAAGGCACTTCAGTCACAGGACACCATGCCACCAGGGATGCCAGCGAGGTGTCTGAGGGACTCATGCTGTATCTGTTGGTGTAAAAACATTTCACTTGCATCTCATTGCAGCCAGCACCCATGGAGAAGACTGGAGGATTTCACTAACCCATAGTCCCTCAAACTTTTGTGTCCCACCTCATTATTAGTTAGCAGCAAGTCTGGTCTTTCTCCTTTCCCCCTTCCAGTCTATTATAAAGTTCTATTAAATTTAACTTAGTTCTTCTAACTCCTGTGTGAAAACCCTTTTCCCTCTCTGAGAAGGATGCATCCCACCAGGTATCAGTAGGCCATTGTATATACCATCCCATGATCAAAAGAACACAAAATAATGCCAGTGATACTTGCCCATTCCTTTCAATATTCTTTACTGCTGCTGAAAGGCATCCTGATCCTCCAGCCAATCACCCCAAGGCCCAAAAATCCTTTTTCATTGCCCAGCAAGCTATGGAAACACTGGAAGTGCAATAAGTTAAATAAATAGTAGGGGTATGATGAAAGTGATAGTGGATCCCGATTTCAACAATTTAAAACTACTGCTCTGTCTGGGGTCATAACAGAGAGTAATGGATTAATGTAAACTAGAGTGGAGTTGTTAGAAATAATTTCACAAGACTTCAAGTCTGCCTCTGAAAACTCATGTAATATTACCCTCATTTCCACATACACCAGCGCAATGAGCTGCTTCTAGGAAAAGCACTTGAAGAAATAGCTAGTCAGTTTGATGTGCTGTAACTGAGTGCAAAACCCCTCTTCCTTTTCTTTTTGACTGCTTTTCCTCTCCTTTAACCCACAAGAGTGTCAAGTAGAAATTAATCCCAACTCCAGGCAGTCCTAGAAATGTCAAGCTTAATGGCATCTCAGACATACAGGGTCTCAGCTCATGTTGTAATAGCCTGTATTTTGATACAGTTAATACATGCTAGACATACATTTTGTAAGAAATTACTGCTCCAGTCTCATCTTCATCCTCTCCTCCCCCTCTCTCCCCACAAATTTCCGCAATTTGGATTGGAAATAAGACCAAATAAGGAATGAATGTGAAACAGTAGCAGGAAATGGGGCAATGTACTTCATTTATGTCCACGAAGAATTAATGTACATGCTTAGAGATCATTATTTAAATATCAACATATCAACATTATTAGTTGTTGCAGAGTGAGGTTTTTTTTATTTTCAGGTAATAGATGCCTCACCCTGGTGCAAGAAGCAGAGCTGATTTTGGGGGGCAGTGTCATGATGTTTCCTTCCCCTATCCAAACAGAAACACTTTGGAGCACTGGGAATAGGAATGGAAGTAATTTGAACAAAGGGTAGTTGATGCAGTCCATGGTACTTTGACAATGTCCATAATACCCAAGCAGCCATAGCTGCATCATATCCTCCAAGTCTGAGCATTTTCTTATTTTTGGCAACTTGTTCAGAGATTACTCTGCAGAGACTTGAAAAAGTTCTACACTTTCTCCACCAGTCTTGCCCAAACCTGTATCTGTTTCTTCTGTAGAAGCATGGTTTGCATTTTGACAGAAAATGATGAGGGGTTTTTGCTGTCTTGAGGAAATGTTGATACCCTTCTTCTTCAGAGTCTTGTTCAAGCTCTTACAAACATTTTGTAGAGGAATTAATGGACATGCACAGAGACTGCTGCAAAGTTATGTGTCCTGCAGAGACTTGAGCTCTTACTTATTGCTTCTCAACTCTTGTCTCCTGAAAAACACCCAACAAAAATCATTAGTTACATGTGTTGACAAGCACCCTTTAAATCCAAAACCTTAGCATGAGCTTGAGCATGCATTTCCAACCAAATGATACAGTTTTATCATTTCCTAGCAGAGGATGGCTATTCCACATACGCTGTGTTGGGGAAGATGAAATAGCAAGGCCTTATAAATATGATTACCTGGCAAAAGATGCTGAGAATATGGAAAGTATAAGCGAGATTGAGATGAAGACAAGCTTTGAGTTGAAGAATAACTAGAAAACAATGGTATGGCCACTGAAGGTAATCCCCCTTCTTGATGGAACAATGCCCTCTACCTGCAGGCAGGTCCAAGGGTCAGAGCAGACCCTGCCTGCTTGGCAGAGAGTCCAAAAAGCAGTTTTTAGAGTTTAAAATATAACCCCATATGGTAATGCGATGATTCTTATAGGTTGTATATAAATGTTGTAGGAGTTGTAGCTTGTCCTAGATTGGTTAATGAGAATTAGAATATTCAACACAGAAGATTATTTATTGTATTGTAAACGGAAAATCTCTCTCTTGGCTCTCTCTCTCTCTCTCTTGTGTCTCTGACCTGCTTTGAGCTGCGTCTTGCAGCTCTAGCAGGTCTCTTACATCCACGCTCTTTCACAATAAAACCCCATGCTCTAAAAACCAGACTTTAGAGATCTCTTGTTTCGATTCCATCATCATAACCAAATCCCACAGAATTAAATCCTATACACTGTACAGCAACAGAACATTGCCACCGATGTTTCAGAAGATGCTGCCGATATGCATAAGGTTCTTGAAACTGACTGATGAGCATTATACAATGCAAATTTGAAACATGAAGCTACATTGCAAAGACAAAAATCCAGTGAATATTAATTAACATATACATCCTTCTTTTTACCTACCATTTGCATTGTAGATGTAAATAAAGTGCTAAAAACAATTGCCTAGCACAAAAATCTTTGTGACATTAATTTACTATGAAATAATTTTGACCTTTAACAAAGGGATGTACCATGCTGTGTTCTTTTAAGTAAGTGAATCCTATAAATCAAAAGAGAAGAAAATATATCCAGTCAGAAAATCCTAGTTTATGCTATAATTAACCCCAATGCTACTCTCTCAGCTACTGCTCAGAAATTAGGAAAGTACTGAGCTTCTATCTGGATCCTAGAAAAATCTTGTGAATTTCTGGAAAGAGAACTACAGGAGAGGGTGTGTATCAAAGAATGCCTTTACAAGTATATGTCATTATCAAGACAGATATGTGGAGAATAAAGTAGTATTTCCTAAATTAAACAGAAAAAAATAAGAGAAGTTTATAAAGCAGAAGTCAAAGAAGACGGAAAGATGAGCTTCAGAAAATTAAATTTAGAAAAGCTTCTTAAATTTAGCTTGAAATGTTGTAAACACTGCAAGGGGAATAATATAGCTGTGATTCTATGCAGTAATATGTTATTTTTAGGTCATTCTAGCTGTGAATAAAGCAAGGACTTCTGGGGAGACTTTCTTTTGTAGAGCTGACCTTCTGCTAAAATATTTTTGCTCTGTTGTGGTGGCATGGGCTTTCTGCTTCTTCTGTAATAGTTCATCTAACTTTCTCAGAAAATTATTTGTTTTAAATATGGATATGGGAATAGATACAGTGTTTACATCATTTCAGGGAAAGAGAAAGTAGCTGGAGCCTTAGCCAAATCCTGTCCTGTAAGTGGACAATTAAAAATATTCTACATCATAAAAAGGAAAAATCAGTCTTATTTTTGCTGTTACAGCACTTTATTTTTGATGAAAACACATTGTATCTATAACCAGCAACATGTCCAACTGTACTCTCCTTAAGTCTTTTCCACAAGTAGTAGCTGATTATCTAATTTGCTCCTAGCTGTGGAATGTTTAATTTACTTCAATTTTTCAAAGAAAGCAATATTTTTCCATTATTATTATTATTATTATTAAAATGAAGGGGTAACTGTAAGCTTAATTTATCAGTTTCATCCACAGCTGTAATTTCAAGCGATGGCTGAATCAGTTTGGACAGGACAGCACTGAATACAAGGTTAAAAAATGAAGATGCTAGAATTGCCTGACATGGAATTCTATAGACAAATAACAAATCTCAAAAAAAACCCCAAAACAGCAAGTAAGATTGGCTGTGGGACTATGACACCATTGTGATATTTAAAAGACACAAGAAATCTTGATGCTAATATTGATGCAGTAGTATTAGAAGCTGCATGACCTTTGGAAAGCCATTTGACCTTGCATTTCCCTAGTTTTCAGCCTCTTTCTGCATGAGATTTTGTTTCTCCTCCTCTATTTAAAGTAGTAGATTCCTGATACTCTATGAGCACTGAGCAGTTAGTTCTCTAACACATCATGAACTGCAACTAAAAGAAAAAAAAGCTCAAAGATGACTCCAAGGACTGCAAAGGAGTAAAGACGTCAAATAATGTTTTTACTATGGCTCTCCCCAAATTCAAAGCAAATCCTCTTCCTTTTCTCTTTTGTAATGGCAAAAAATTCCTCTGCTCTAAACAGCTTGGATGGGTGACTTGTAAAACAAAAATCCTCAGCAATACATGATTGCACTATTGGCTAGGCAAATATGCATTATAAATACATAACAGAGGAAATAATTGTTCTCCTGGAAGATTCTCAAAATGCCAACATCATCCCATCCAGGATCTAAACAATGAAAAATTAGCTTTCACACATCCATTGCACTTAAAAGAATGGCTCTTAGGATGCTTTCTTATCTTAGGTAATTTATTTTGTCATAGGTTGAGATGAAGGGAAGAGGGAAAGAAACACATGAAGACATGAGTGTGATCTCCCTACAATATTTTTCTGCTCTCCTGGAAGCAGTACTGCAAGTCAGAATTCCCAGGGTATGATCCAGGTTTGCAGTGCCCTGCCTTGCCCCGGTCCCCCCTTACTAGGCAGGCTAAGCACCCTGGCCACATCTCCCAAGGGTGTCAGTGACACCACCTTTTCCTCAGCCTCCTCCTAGGGTGACACAGCTCTGCACTGCCACATCAGCAACATCAGAGACACTGCACTACAGTGTTATACATTTATGTGCACAGGTTGGAGTAAAAAAAAAACAGCACCAACTTCACAACCTTGCGAATAAATTCATTACATGCCTGACAGCTGACACTGCTTTCTCCATTTCATCTCTGTCCTCTTAGCACTCCTATCTATTTCTCATTCTTTTTATCAAAACTTCACTTGTCTTTTGTGGCTTGTGTCCCCATATTTCCCATTTCTTTTATCAAAACTTCACTTCCATTCTCTGTTTCCCGTCCTTTACTTCCCCTCCTTTCTTCCCTTTTGAGTGATCTGTGCTTTGTTCCTAACAGCATGTGGTTAAGCCTGATCCCTGGAAGCAATATACCAGTATGAGTCTCACTGACAGTTTCCAAAAAGGAAGAAAGATGCCTGATTACTCAGTGGGGAGATATTTGCAATGCTCTTGAGGGCAAGCTTTCTCATTTTGGCCACAAACTCTGACTTGGTTGCCATTGTGGTCTATGTTTCTCCAAGAGAAGGTCTATTTGAACAATTAATTTGCTCTTCAGTATCAACTTCACAGGGTAGTTTCAATGACAAGGTTGAATTTAGGTCACAATCACAGAGATAAAGAGGGTCTGATGTGCATTTGGTTTTCATAAGTATGCCATCAATGTAACAGAGACATAATTACCTAGGCTGTTTGCAACAGAAGACACTTCTCTAGATTATTAAAGTCATGTTCCCACTACAAAAGTCTCTTAGACAAGTAGGAAATAAAACTGAATTAAATTTTTACATAACTAGTAGTCCCATGTAGTAAATTATGTAATCTAATTACCGAACTACTGCCTAATCTGTTAAATGAACCAAAATCCTACATGAGTAAAACTACTAGGTATTTATATACTCCAAGGCAAATAACCTTATGATTGTAACACTAAATTTGAGAATACATTGCCCTTTAAACTGCAGTTAACAGAGTGTTTGTTAGTTGCACTATAAATTTCCAAAGCATCAAGAACGACATTACTATGCTAGTGTCAATTTTAAAGACATTCTCATGTTCTCTTCTGCCTCACATCAACAGGAAGCCCACAGCACACACATCAACAACACAGACCAGTGATACTCCTGTTGCTCCTGACCTGCCAAAGTCTCCTGATATGGTAATTGCATGCTATTAAAATATCTAAGCTATAAAATACATCACTGCTGTAAGTAGCTATTGAAAAATTCTGTTGATTTGATGCAGCATGCCTAACCACACCTTGAAACAAGCTACAAGCACTCACAGAGGTAGGAACAGCTTTCCCTGGAAAACCTGGCACACTGTAAATCAGGTAACACTCATCCTTCAGTTTTAACTGAGAAAGAAAAACCAGGATTTGTGCAAGCATTGTAGTGGTACAAGTATAAGCATTGGGTGTCTTTGGGAATACTAAAATCCCAGAATTTTTCAGATGTGTCGAAATATTTTTCAAAAATTTATGAGGTACTTTAGCATGAAATGTGATGAAAACTAAGTTAAGAAGAAAGTATTTTCTCAGGCTGTGTTTTCTTCTTCTTCATCTGTAGACATCAGTAAGACCACTACAAGGGGGTGCCTGCAATTGTTTATAAAGTTCACAGAGAGCAGATGTATATCAAGTACAGTGGACAGACACATGTTCCATTATATTCTTGTATATAACTTCAAACACATCCCACTGTTCTGCATCCGTTTATGAAGGAAGGACACCATTCCATGTTTTTGAATATGACAGAGTACTGTATTTCCAGTAGAACTGTATTTCTAAAAAGATTTTTTATTAAGGGAAAATCACTACTGTTGATTGCACAATTAGCATGCATCAATTTCAGCTAAAATCCCTTTGCTGTAGTGGAGGCCACATGTAACACTAACCCTTCCACCTGGATCCAGAGCAGGTGAACCCACTCAATCAGGCATCAGAGGTAAACATAGGATGCCTGTCTCCTGTATTGTTGTTAAACAAATTCAGAAAGCCTACTTTTAGAAACACAGAATGTCATTTTCACTATGTCCTAGCTGAGGTAAAAAAAGTGTAAAAAGGCTGTCTTTAAGTGCGTCATTTGCTATCTCTTACAACTGAAAAAAAAAGGCAAGCATACATCTAGTGATACATATGAAGTTTAGGCTCCCATGCTGCAGTTCTATCCCAATATACGATAGATCAGTATACTTCCACCCCCTGAGATTTTTTAAAAAATAAAATTGAAATAAATGGAACACACTTTAATATTGGCTGTTGGTCTACTCTCAAGCAAAAAAAGTTAATAATGAGTTAATTGGTATTACAGCCATGGTAATTTACCAAAAAGTCATTTCTTCAAAATCACTTACTTTGAAGGAAGACAGTCTTATATTCTGATCATTAAGAGATGTAGGTAATGGAAGATAAATATATGCCTTTCAAAAACAAATGTCCAAGGTCCCTAATAGATACACACATTCCAGCACAAGTACAGCAAGATGAAAATCACTAAAGAACTGCAAAAGCTTTTGTACAGTTGTTCTTCCAATAAAGGCCTGCAGAGGATGAGTTAATTTCTTGGCTAACAGAGCTGTTTATTTCTCTGAAACTGGCAGAGCCCCAAATGCAGAAACATTCATGGGTCTCAAGTCACACAGTTCATATTCCTAACTAGTTGGAATTCTAGTCTTGCACATTGAATATATTGCTTTAATCAAGGCACAGTCATTTTCTCAAATGTCCAGTGAGTCTAATCAGTCAAAGAAACTTTTGGCCATGTTCATTTCTCTGCTTTGGTCTTCTTTTGAACTCCACTCTTTCCTAGTAAACTGGCCCTCCCCTTCCTCTTTCTTCACCCCATTCCCCTCACCAAAAAAACCCAAGGCTATTAGATAACAATTTAATAATTTCTAGCCCTGCAAACTAAATTTGAAATTGAAGTTTTTCTTTGTGCAGTGGTATTTATCACTGATGTTGCTTTCATACTTTAGCCAATAGATACAAACTTTAGAGCCTTTAGAACAAGCTCTAGCTAAGTTAAAAGGGAGATGCAGATTTGCTGTAGCTCATCTCTTTCCCCTGAGAAAAGCTCCCGTCCGTTTCTGTCCCTGTCAGTACTGCAACTTAGAAATTATTTCAGTTTTTCATCTTTTCGGGTTGTAGAGGCTCTGAATTCCTACACTGGAAGAATGCTCTTTTTTTCTCTTGAATAGTCATATGATTTTGAGATTTATCACCTTTCATTACATTTTTTCTAGGGATTTCATCACATAACTAAATCTTTTATCTAATCCTACCTTTTCTTTGCTGTATGTTTCTACAATAATACACACACTAAACAATCTGGAATTGCCCTCTGATGTTTGATCTAGGTGCTTAGCTGCATGCGCAACTTTCCACACTCCACTTTCCAGATTATGCTTGTCTTGATTTAAGAATATCCACCACTGGAGACTGTGGCACTGCAGACAGGTCTCCAGGCTAGGTGATTACAGGGGAGCCTTTGGATGCACCACAAGGCTCCACAGAAGTTCATCTGGACACTTCTGCTCTGCACCATTCTGGGTGTGAATATTCATTCAAGGAATAGCTTGCTATTTCTTTGTTACCCCTTCAGGGAAAAGAATCCAATGCAATTAAAAGAAAATTATATTTTCTTTTGTCTGGGTGTCTGCTGCTGCTTGCAAGCATTCAGATTCCATATTTGTTTTCCTTGCCTTGTCTATGACAGATCAGAGCATCTTCTGATAGATTGTGATGCACATCTTTTAAGATCAGTGGACCTATGCCAGCTTTTATCTGGTGAGAATTATCCTAAATCACCACAGTTTTCTTTATTGGTTTTAGGGGTTTGTGAACTTCAGAGCATTAAAGCACAATATTAGAACACTATTTATTTATGAAATTATATTACTTATAATCTTCAGAAGTATTTAAATTGAAGAGTATTCATTTTAAATATTGTGACCCCCACTCTGTGGCAGTGTAATGAAACAGGTGGCTTTCTGGTCTCTGTTTCACTTCATGATTCTACATGGCTAAAGTTTTAATAACCAAGACATCAAGATTTTACTGAGAAGTTACTGTTACTGCTAATGAATTTGTTATCTTTATACTTGCTTGTGTCAAATAGGCTGTAATGACAGCTGTGTGTGCTGAATGTGCAACAATTGTCTCCATAGGATATGTATAACATCAGAATTATCTGCTCAAGACTTCAATTAAAAATACAAAAAAATAAGAAAAGAACACAGTTTAAAAGACACCTGGAACCTGATGGATTTTCTTTATGTTGACTTTGACCATCTCATGATAACAGAGGTATGCTTGATGAAATCTGCCCACCTGCTTTCCAGAGAAGTTAAAAATTATAACTTAAAATCAAGATAGAACAGCAATATAACCACATAGATTCACATATAATTTTTAAGTAAGATTGTGGAATTAAATTCTCCATTGTGGGTTATAGTTATGGAGACATAGCAAAAGCTGGGTGAAGATAGGCACATGTATTTAACCTCACAAGCTGGATCCAAGGCCTGTAGCACCGAGTCCCCTTGCCTCAGAAATATGTGCTGTCAGGGCAGTTTATTTTAGCTGAGTGTAGCACAGCTTGTGGGCACTCACAGCAGTCAGAGCTGGCCTCAGTCCCACTTCCACTCCTTCTGCCTTACTAGTCTAATAATGCTATTTATAATAGAATAATAGGATCATGGAATGTTTGTGTTGGGAAGGACTTTAAATACCGTCCATTAGTTCCAATCCCCCTGCCAAGGGCAAGGACTACTTTCACTGTACGAGGTGACTCAAATCCCCACTCAGCCTGGGCTTGAACACTTCCAGGGATGGGGCATCCATAACATCACAATGTAATTGGTTAAGTAAAAGAGTTTTCAAATTACGTTATGAATGGACCTTGCAATGGGACATGAACAAATATCAGATATTCCACTTCTCTTTGTTATGATCCAAATATTAAGGTTCTTTGGAAATACCTCTGCCCGAATTAAGGTGCAAACGAGACCATATGCCAGTCAGCACTATAGGTTTTACTTGATAGTAAATATGAGAGAAAGAGGGAGGAAAAGAGAGGAAAAGAGAAGTAGGAACAGAGGTGGGGGGGGACAGAAAGAAGGAGAAAGAAAATATCACCATCTGTGGATCCCAACAATGTTGCATTGATCCTCTCCAGCTGGTCTTCTTGGTGGTGATAGTCCCCCCAAAAAGCACAGAATCCCATGGGTTAATACACACTCAGGCCAGAAGCAATGTCCAGGCATGTCCCCCCAGGGGAGGGGACAGTCTCTAGCAGCACACTCTGCTTGCATCACATGCACTCCTGTGGTGCCAGGCCTAGAGCTTTGGAGGGTCTGTGATGGATTGTGACTCCCCCTCAGCTTCCTCTCACGTGAAAGTCCCGTGGATGTGGCCTGTGGGGTTCGGGGTTCCACTGCTGGGCCAGTCTGTGTAAACCTGGCTTCTGTGAGCCCAAACTCAGCCAGGGATGATTCTCATTGCAGCTGGTGGCTTTGGCCTTCATGTATGCACACCTTTCCCTCAGCCTGAGATGACTGAGCAATAGGGTTTCCCTTTATCTAATCTCAGCAGTTTGACTCTCAGTCCAAAGTCCCAGTCAGGTATCTTCAGGGAGGCTTCTTTGATTGTAGCTTCTTTATACACTTTTTGTTAAAATGAGCAAAACTTTATATCAATGTTTGAGGCATGAACTATTTCAGTCTCTGACACTCTTTAACAAGAGAAGGCTTACAACTCTACAGAAGTAACTTCCATGGAGCAGCAATGTCATTGAAATAAGACATATTTATGACAATTTTAATTTAATAAAAGCAAATACAACAAAATTTTTTCAAAAATAAATAGAAGCTAGTACTGTCAGCATTAGTACATTTTGGGAGTAAAAGACACAGAAGACAGAGACACATAACTAGACAGTTATCTGCAAAATTATCTTTATTAATTTGCATTCATGGTGTTGTAAGCAGTTATGTTTTCTAAAACTCTTTCTCTGTTTTAGGAGTCTTTACCATGGCAAGCTTGTGGGCAGAAAAAAATCTGATTTCCAGCATGGCATGTGAAATGTTTGTGGGTTTTCAGGGAGTGAGACTATGCTTTCAGAGTAATTGAGGAAATGTTAAAGGATTTCTCAGTTCTCATAGTTTTTCATCTGTCTTTGGCTTGTTTGTTGTGGTTTTTGGTTTGGTTTTTTTTTTTTTAGAAATCATTTAGCAATTTTGTCAACAGGAATGCTGCTTCAAAAAATTAGTATTTGCCTTCTTATCTAGTGAAGCCTGAACATTGTAAGGGCAATAAGGGCAACACTTTTCTTGCAGTACTTCTCTTTTATTTTTTACATGAAGGCTATAGTAAATAGTCACACTAATTCACTTTTATTAATAGAATAACCTTCTACACTGTTATTTCCCACTGACCTCTCCACTATGCTTTAAACAAAAAGTTTAACGGTAGGTTGTGTGAATTATGCAACCCCACCCCTACTTTTTTATGGGTTTTAATGAAAATGTAGCCACTCTCTTTTATGATATATATTTATGATACAGTATAGAGTCCACAAAAAGACAGATTGTGTTAGTGTTCTATCTGCCACCCCAAACAAACGGCCCACTACTTGAAGTTGTGGTTTAATAGAACTAATTTCTTCTTTCCCAAAACTGTGATTATATCTGTGGTGTGAAGGAAAGTTCAAGTAAAGGAACACTGGATAACTATAACTTGTACAAAGGCAATATTTCACACCTTTAGAACAAGATCTATCAGTTAAGTGCAGCACTACACTTAAAGGAATTACAAACTGAAGATCAGGTTTAGCCTCCTGGCCTCCATGTGGGAAAAGAACTAGATGTCCTAAAAAATCTACAGTGAAAGAGTGAGCGGGAACATCTTCATGCTAAACGTGAAATTCACTAAATTTGAGCAATAGGAAACACTATAGCTCAAGGAAAGGAGGAAAGAAAGACAGACATCTTGAACTCTTCCAAGGCTGATGTGCTAGAAATAGGGTGAAAAGATATATACACATTTAAAGACACAGAGACTGGCATCTTCCTTTCCTTTCTCTTTTCTTTTCTTTTCTTTTCTTTTCTTTTCTTTTCTTTTCTTTTCTTTTCTTTTCTTTTCTTTTCTTTTCTTTTCCTTTCTTTTCTTTTCTTTTCTTTTCTTTTCTTTTCTTTTCTTTTCTTTTCTCTTTTCTTTTCTTTTCTTTTCTTTTCTTTCTCTTCTCTTCTCTTCTCTTCTCTTCTCTTCTCTTCTCTTCTCTTCTCTTCTCTTCTTTTCTTTTCTTTTCTTTTCTTTTCTTTTCTTTTCTTTTCTTTTCTTTTCTTTTCTTTTCTTTTCTTTTCTTTTCTTTTCTTTCTGTTTCTCTCTCTCTTTCTCTCTCTCTCCCTCTCTCTTTCTTTCTTTCTTTTCTTTCTTTCTTTCTTTCTTTCTTTCTTTCTTTCTTTCTTTCTTTCTTTCTTTCTCACTCTCTCTCTCTCTCTTTTTCTCTTTTTCTCTTTCTCTCCTTCTTTTTCTCTTTCTCTCTCCCTTTCTTCCTTTTCTTCTTTTCTTTCTTTCGTTTTCTTTCGTTTTCTTTCTTTTCTTTCTTTTTCTTCCTTTCCTTCTTTTCTTTAATTAAGAGATCATGACAAAATTTTCTGTAGTGAAGATACCTGCTATAGATTGCCATAGTCAGTGCAAAACATCTTTCCAAGTGACCTCCTACTGGAATATAATCACTACAGCATCAGAGAACTTTCAAACAATACTTTGATGAAAAGACAGACATTGATGTTACCTAAGTGTTTTACTGAACCTCTACTTTACCATCTGAATATAAGAAAAATTGTATAGTAGCAGTATTTAACCACATGCATTTTCCTCTCCCCGTTACTTGCTTCCATAAGATCCAAAAGATCTGCTTAAATACACATATTTTTTCTACTGATCAACTTGTGCCATTTTTCTAACTTAGCACTCAAGGCTAATGCCTTTGTTCTGTCTCCTCTACTGTTTTCTGTGAGGAGTCTGAACAAATATCACTGTACCTGCATCCAGAGCAATCCAGAATCCTCTCACACAAGTGTGATCTCATCCCTGATCACACTTTCCAATACATCAATAGAAACACTGTATAATCTGCAAAAGAGGATTGACCTGGCTGCATCTAGGTTTCTTCTAAAACAGCTCATGACATGGAAGTGATTTAATAAGACTGCATCAATATTGCTCATAAACTTTTGGAAAAAAAAAGGACAAAGTTACAAGAATTGCTGTTGTCCTGATGGTTCAGGCAATTACAGTGTGCCATCAGAAGTATACCTGTATTTGCACAATTGTGATTCCTGATTGAACTTTATGCCCATAATAAGCAGCTGCCATGATGGAAGTCTCCAAAGCTCTCCTGCATAAAATAGCCTGGAGACGTGTTTTCATCTGAATGAAAGCAAATATCATTTTCACACAGACTGAGGAATTTAGTCCAAGTATTTATTCTAGCATCTGCTATGAATGCACAGAATATTTTCCTATAAAAGCACTGCTGAAACATTCTGACATCTGCATCATTCATTCACTTTCAGGAATTTGCAACAAATGCCAAAGGTAATTCAAGTAATTGGAGTGACGTGGTACTTCAAATGGTAACTACATTTGGAGAGATGTTCCAAGTCTTCATTGCCATGTGAATATTCTCATAGAATACAGCAGATATTTCATCAGCCAATGAATGAATTGGATATAATTTTTGATTTATTAGCTATCAGATGGTAGGTTTGCAGAAAATCTTACAGAAAAAGAAGCCTTGCTATTTTCAAGAGGACTAGAAAAAAAAACCAAGGGGGCAATTATTGAAATCTACAAGACGAGGACAGGTATCTCACAAGAGACAGATATCTTGTTTTCATTTCATTAAAATAAAAACACCCACAACAAACAACAAAAATGCAAAACCTGAAGTTTTGGAAAACATTTCCTGCATTTTTGACCATGACAAGCATTAAAATAACTAATTGCGTTTTTGCTAATATTTAGTCCAGTGTTTCCACATGAAAATAGACAGTTTATAATCAGGTTTAAGTTTACATTAGAGATAAAAAAAGGATTGCAGGAGGTGTTAAGCCTTTTTGTTTATATATTAGAGGAATCCAGATACACAGTATGAATGACTGCATCTGCCATGATGTTAGAAATTGGATGAAAAATAACCTAGTTGTTTTTAGCAATCCTACGTTCAATTATTTCAGAAGAACAATGTACCAAGGCAAAAGCCCTTTTGTGGGATCAAAAGAATGGATTACATTTCTGGAAACCTGGGTTCACTGACTACAGAAATAAGCATATCATGCACAAGAGAATCTCACATAGACTCACATACTTTGCTCAGCTTTCTTCATGTAAGCCAGAAGAAATTAGTTTTGGTGCCATGCTCTTGGACTTCATATCCCTGACATATTCCAAATGCGCTCAGTGGCTTGCTGTCCTTCTCCATAGGTGATCATTGTTCACTTAAGAGACAATGACCTCTGCAAAAAAAAAAATCTAAACATAAACCTGAAGGATATCTGCCAGATCTCAGCACTTCCTCCTGCTGTTTTCTTAACCTGGTTGGAGGTAATTCCAGAAGGAATCTTCTGGCATGTAAATATCAATAAGATAGAAAGGAATTAAACAGGAAAAAGAGTAAATAGATGACAACAAAGAGAAAGATGTGTTGCTGCTTTAAGATTTAAATGCATTTCTAAGGCTTTGCTTAGGAGGATGAATTAAACCTGTCTGAAAAAAATGGTTGGATATCTTTCTTCAGAGACCACAAGCAATGTATGAACTCCTTTGCTAGACATCAGAGTGAAAGTGCATGTCTGAACCAACTGCTCTCTTTTCAAGATAGGGCAATTTGCACATAATTTTCAAACATTCCATGTTGGTAGGTTCCCGTCTCCTTCATTTTGGAAGAGAGAGTTTGTGACCTCTCCTTTCTGGCATAATTTCTAGCTTCTCTTTTGCTTTCTAAGGGACAAGTAAATCCTAGGTTAATGAGGAATAATGAAAATATGTTAACTAAATCACAGCGTGGTTTGAGTTGGACAGAACATTTTAACACCATCTAGTTCCAATTCCTTCACCATAGTCAGGGACATCTTCCACTAGACCAGTTTGCTTAGAGACCCATCCACCCTGGCCTTGAACCCTTCCACGGATGGGGCATTCACAGCCTCTCTGGGCAGCTTGTTCCAGTGTCTCATCATCTTTACAGTTCTACCTTATGTCCAATCTATATCTATTCTCTCATAGTTTAAAACAATTGTCCCTTGTCCTGCTACTACGGGTCTTTGTAGAAAGGCCTTTCTTTGTCTCTCTGATACAGAAAATATTGTGAAGAGTCATATCAAATGACTTTGAGTAGCTCAGGCAGACATACCATTATCTCTTGTCCACTTATGTAGTTCCTCCATCATTAAAGGCCATTGGAGAAGTCCAGCACATTTTGCTCTTGGTGAAGCCATGATGATCACCTCTAATCACCTCCCTTCAACATCAGTTACAGGAGGATCTGTTCCTTATCTTCCATGGCAATGAGGTGGGGATGACTGGTCAGTATTGCCCAGTATTCCTTCCTTTTACCATTTTTAGAAATGGGAGCACAATTCCCTTTTCTTCAGTTACTGGGTGCTTCACCTCTCTGCCTTGACTTTTCAAATACAATGGAGAGTTGCTTAGAAATTATACCTTCCAGTTTCCTCAGGACCCTGGGATGCAACATATCTCTTCTTATAGACTTGTATATATTCAGGATCCTTAAGTGGTCTCTAACTTGACCTTCTCTTAAGATGGGAGAGACTTTGCTCATCCAGAACTTGTCCTGAGGTTCAGAAACTTGAGAAATGTAGGAAGAATGACAGGCAGTAAAAAATGAGGAAAAGGAGAACTTAAAGGTGTCCTCTTCACAGGACACCTGTACCTGGATCCACTGCCTGTGCATTTCCTTCTTACATTTTATTTTGCCTAGGAAGTCCTCACTCAGTAATGCTGCTATTCTGTCTTGGTCACCTCATTTCTTACACATGGGAACTCAAAGGACTTCAGTTTCAATAAAAACATTAGTTGCCATCTCTGTATACTCCTGTATCCCTGAGTGCAATTTCACAGGGTGTCTCTTCCACTTATTCCACGAACTACTGAAACCTTGCTCTCCTAAAATTCAGGGTCTTATTGACTGATAATTCAATAAAAATGCAATGGTATGGTGAGTTTGGCAGATTATTAAGTTAGTTCTATATCCACAACAGTGTATCTATATTTTTAGAGAAATGAAGACTACCAGATTCTGCAGAACATGGTAGAAAATGCAGGTAAAATTTGTTTTATCTTCTTTACACTGCTTTTGCAAAACTAGTTAGTATTTAAATACTCAGCAATAAACCTAAAATAGTAAGTAAATATTAAATAGATTCATTCCGTTCCTTTCACTGCCTGTCTTACCAGTGTTATAATGTCATAGTTTTTCATTAATTTTGATTGGGTGATTGATTTTACTGCGTGAAGCAAGGTGAGAGCTGGCTTCCATAGCACATCCCACCACTGCTTGATGTAGCACACAGAGTCTTGGTCATGTTATATATTTTTGCCTGAATAATCTCCCTCAATGTTCATTTTGAGGCTATATTCTTGTCCAGAATATTAAATTTTGTAATATTGTACACTGACTGTGTCTAGTAATTAGCTTGTAAGGAGCCTACTATGAGTTATACCATGACAAATTGAGCTACCTGGATTTAAAAAAGGTGTGGATGCATGACTCAACCCATAAAAAGTGCTTTAAGCCTGGCACAACATTGGCAAGTTTACCCTAGATAAATCACAGCTAAATGTTGACAGTTTTTCAAGGGCTTATTTTTCAGTGTTTGTTTTCCACACTTTAAAATATAAATCTGCTTATTTATATACAGCTGCCACTGCACGATTCCCTCTGGCTTGAAGAATTACCTCTGTTCATGTGATTCTGAATGCAGTTACCTTTAAAAACCAATGTTAGCATAGAACGAATGGATTCTAAAAGTTGAACAACTGTTGTTTGTTCAGTAGATTTTGTTAGCAGATTTTTCCTGTTCTAGGCAAACAATCAGTTATATGTATAGTCAGTTAGGAACATATATGCAAAGGACAATTGGACATCACTACTCTTTTCAATTTATCTTCTTACATCTCCTATTATGGCTATTCTTCTTTCAAGGTTTTGTAACAAAAAAATGACCTGATTTCCCTTCTTTTCAGTGTGCCTGTGGTTAGATTTCTAAAATCTGTGACTATTGTGTAGCTTAATCATGAAAAGGTAGTGGAAGTACTTCTTAAACGCATATAGTGTAGCATCAGCACAACCCTCCAGAGCTAGAAGGACTACTGATAAACCTTCTCAAAACATTGTCATTTACTGTTACCTCTGTTTCTGTAAAAAAGTACTTTTGCACTAAGAGATATTAATCTTTTGGAGTGATATATCTCACTAGATAACATATCTGCAGCTTAGTCATCAGGTCTTTCAGCAAAACATGTCAGAATTTAGAAGTGAGCTGGGATCTGCTCTCAGTCACTGCTTAATACAATTAAGTACAAACAATGAATGCCAATCCACTCTTTTTCTACACCAAATTCTTAGGAAACAATTTAAGGATGGAGTAGAAATTCTAATTCAAATCAGGTTACCTTTTTTTGCAAGGCTTTTGTTGTTACCACAGATATCTTTTTTTTTTTCTCAGAACAAACAAGCAAATAAACAAAACGCAAGTACAGAAAAAATCCCAGCCTTTCAGAAACATTTGTATAGATATCCCAGAGGCAGAACGGCAAGAGTAAGATTATTTAAAGACACAGAAAAAGCCATAAAAGAAATGTATATAATTTGCCAAGGACAGTTGAGTTGTCACATTCAAATTAATGACAACCTGTACTGGGGCACCAGTGATCATCCATACATTTGCTCAGCTATGTCAGATTTCTCTTACACTTGAAGATTCAAAGGACAGTGTATATGTAGGATAGCAGCATACAAATAGCTGAGATAGATAGATACAACAATAAACATTTTCTGTTCTGAAACCATTACAAACCATTCTCAGTGGTATGTAAAATATGGCGTCACTCTAGGTAATACATTGTTATTAATAATTTGTCTTCAAAATATTGACATGAATTATTATTTTATTCATTAAGTATTGTCCTGCCAAAGGTAGCATGTTTATATAATGCCTTTTGCATCCTTCACACATGCGAAAGGCATTATATGAACAACAGTGGCCCAAAAGCTTACCTTATCTGTAGTCCGCAGAGACCATTTACTGCATACGAGAGTTGAAGTTTTGCTAAGGATGCTAGCTTACATAACCAGATTTGTTACATATTTCCATTCATCTGGATAAAATTAAGCTTCCAATATGAAGGTATTTGTTTTGTATATTTTTATATTATACCAAGGTATACAAAACACATTAACTACAGCTGTGTTACGTATCTTTATAATATACTTCCTTCTCACTGGGACTCTTTTTTAAAATTGAAATTTATCTTGGTGAGAGTTAGAAAAAAATCTCAGAAACAGTGATGAATAAAATTGCAGCCTGAAGGAGATCATGGGCTGATTTCTATCCACAAAAGAGCTCTTCAAAGGCTTTCATCGTTTTTGCTGCCAGCATGCTGCTCCATTTGCAAAGTAAAATCTCCGAAGTAAAATACAGCTCTCTAGTGTATCGTGCAGTCTGTGCTTTTATATACGCAAGAGAATAAAGACAAGGTTTATATCTTGTTTTTCCTAAATAAAAAACAACCAAAAAATCCCCAAAACCCAAAAAACAAAAAACCAAGGTAAAAGAAAATTAAGTGTCTGTGGCAAAAATAGAGTAAATTGTGCTCAAAGCAAAGAGCTCAGAGCCTGGCATCAATTTACCTACCTAAAATACTTCATCAAGATATATGATACTGACCTTTATGGTTTAATATTTATTATCGTTTGTTGCCAGTAACAATATTATTGTGTTATGGAAGTATAAGCAAAAAGACTGCAAAAGACTCAAAAGGTTTTTGCACACATTAAAATAATACTTTCTCACATACCTATAAATGGCAGGTAGTGATGCTTTAGCATGGTTCAGCAATGGATAATGAAACATTCCAAGATACGCTCACCACAATGCAAGAGCTCAGGACAGTAATTTAATTTAAATTTATTCCTGTATAAAAGGAAGCCCAAGTAATTTCTGATGATATTACAACCACAGACCAAAGATACCTTTTTACAGAACGTTCATATCAAAGGTCTAAAATTAGTTGTTTTACCAGGTACCTAATCTCAAAGTTCTTCAAGCTCTTGCTTTTGGACCTCAGTCCTTGAATTTGGACCTAATGCAGATGAAAAAGTTAGCAAGCTAAAGAAAACCCCCTAGTTTTACTTCCCCCTAGTGTTATTTATTTTATTTTATTATGAAAAGCTACAATAAGTGTTTTTTTTAAATGAAAAACATTCAGAATACTTTAGTTTTAATCAGGAAGTCATTAAAGTAAAAGTAGATATCAAGTCACGCAAGATGAGAAATAATTTTTCAACTCAGTGCAGTCTTACAGGAAGTCTTGTACTTTACAGGATCTGGGGTTTGCTTTGGTTATTTTTCAGTACTTCACACTAGGAGGTAACAGGATAAGTCACAGAATAAAGTTTAAAAGTTATTTTGTTTCTCTACGTTAGGAATTTTCAAATTGAAAGGACAGGACACTGTAAGTCTAGTCTCAGATTTCAGAAGGAGGCAAAAATTAAACATCATATTTTAATGTATTCATTTTTATTGCCTTTGTGAAGCAATATGAAAACAGCACTCTAATGAAAGCAGTATGAGCAAATTGAGGAAAATTCAGTAGAATTATATAGAGAATCATTAAACATGAAGTCTAAGGTAGATGGCCTTATGTGAGCCATAAAGAAAACCAGAAGATTTCACAGGTTCTACTCCAATTAATGACTTTGTTACAAAGGTAGTCACGAAAAGCTGAGATTTGATTAATTTTCTCTAATTTTGAAGAAAAACCTCTAAAATTCAGAAAGGAAACTTCAAAGAATATCTTCTTAGTAGGCCCCAAGTTCAGTCTCTTTCCCAGTTTCTTTTCAAAGAGTTGAAAATAGATCCTTTCAATGCTTTCCTCTTTTTTTTTTTTTTTTTTTTTGTTTGGTTGTTTTTGGTCTGGTTTGGTTGTTTTGGGTTTTTTTTTTTCCCAAATGCTTTGATTCTTTTTATTACTACCTGTAAGAGAGATGTTCTGTGCAGTCCTAGCAAAAGAACTGAATTTGCAGGTCGCAAAATTGTCACAAAATAAGACCTTCTAATTCAGGGAACCTTCACATGCTAAAGACTATTTTGATGTCCTCCAAATTCTTATCCATGCTTTCCTTTGCAAAGACTGCTTTGAGACTATATTAATCTACACCAATCAAAGAATTTGCATAAGAGAAGGTAGCATGGGAAACACTTCTAGAATAGGATGTAGCCCCCTGTGAGAGACTGTGAAGCTGCACCCTTCTGTAATGCCACATAGGGCTCAAGGTGGCAGCAAGTCTTTGGGTTGCTCCTGCCTCGGCTACAGGTATTTATCAGTTTGTTATTTCACAAAAACACCATGGAATGGCTTTGTTTAGGGCAAGGTCTCGAATCCTTAGATCAGGCCTTTGCACTTACAGTGTTCATTTTCATGAGCCAGACCAATAAGGGAAGTCTGGCATTAACTCAGATGATGCCTTGGTTCAACAACGAGCTCTACAAAGAAATGCTGGTGTGATACTGCAAATCAGTTGGAGCCACTAAGTCAACGTTTCTGTTCAAAAAGCATAATATTTCTTGTCATCAAAGAATGAAAGCATCTTTTGGGACACATTAATCACTAATTGCTTGCTATGTCCTCTACCCCCATAAAGGCAATTTTCACCTCCTAAAGAAAAAGGAGCAAGCAATTGAGACCAAGCCAAAGCTCCACTGATGTGCTTTACTTTCAGAAATGTTAATAAGCTTTCAAAGAAATAATTTGTGTTGCATTTTCCATTTTATATTAATGAGGAAAATGCTTCATGTTGATAATACATCTAGTCTTTGTAAAAATACTGAAACATCCATCACAGACCCAATTACCAAGATTTCTTGTCTTAAAGAAGTAAGTAGATGAACTCAGAAGAAAAGGTATTATTTTAATGTGGAGGTAGCAGAATTATGTTTTATCATACATATTCTTTATATTTTTAAGGACCATTAAGACAATCCTGTTTCATAAATGAATATTTCACCGCAATGCCCCTGAAAAACAATGCAGATTTGGGTTTCCAATTCTTCCATTTTACCTATGCAGACACATTTCTTGAAGGTCCCCTGCACAAACCCGTTCAGCAAGAGGTGCTGAGCAGGGTTCGCATGCGCTGGGTATGTGTGGTTGAGATACAGCTCATTGTAAAACATGCCGAAGCTTTAGCTCGCTATTCTATATTAGGAATTACACTGAAAACATAATCTCATTCAAGTACGCTGGAGCTCTCGACAAGCTTGCAACCACAATCGGCACGTTCGCCTTGGCTCCTTCGCTGCCAGGATCTGCCTTGTGCCATCCCAGGCACCCGTTCCTCGGAGGATACCGTGCGCTGCCTCCCCACTGTCCGGAGCCAGTCTCACCCCTCCCGCCCCGCACAGGGGTCTGCAGAGCCTTTCCCTCAATTCGCTGACCACCGCTTGCGAGCCTGCAAACTCAGCCTTTCCCCTGCCGGCACGCAGGGCTTCTCCCCCCGGGCCTGACGGCACAGGGACCCACCCGCTCCTGCCTGAGGGGAGCCAGAGGGGCACGGGACGCTTTGTTCCCTCCGCGCGGGGCTCGCACGGCTCGGACCCCCCCAGGCGGACCCCGAGCCCGTTCCCTGCGGACTCCAGTCCTTTCCTGCAAACCCCAGCCCCTTCCCTGCGGTGTCCCAGCCCCTTCACTGCCGAACCCCTTCCCTGAGGAAATCCCTCCAGGCTCTCCCCCGCGGACCGCAGCCCGCTCCCTGCGCCAGCCGCTCCGCCGGGCCCCGCTCTCTGCCCGGCCAGGCGCAGCGCGGGCAGGCACAGCGCCCCCCGGCGGCGCGGCCCAGGACGGCGCCCGGGCCGACGTGAGCGCCGCCGCGTCCCTCGCGCCGGGCGGGGCGGGGCGGGGCGGGGCGGGGAGCGGGGGGGGCGGTCCCGGGGCGGCGCAGGAAGGGGGGGTCGTGGCGACAGACCCCGGTGTCGGTGTCACCGCCGGCTGCGCGAGGGCAGGTCGGCCGGGAGTCGGCGGTGCGGCGCACCTTCCTCCCGTGAGTTCCACCTGCGCCGCGTTCGCCCGGGCACGGGGGCTGCGGGGAGGGGAGGAGCGGGAGCAGGGGCTACCTTGAGTTGCGGTGATTCCTTCGAGCCCCGCGGCGGTGCCGGTGCCGGTCCCACGCCCCGGCCGGACGCTCGCCCTGGCGCGCTCGGCGCTGCCCCTGCCCGAGCACACGTGCGGCGGCGGAGCCGCTCCCATGCGCGCTGCCCGAGGCGCGGCGCCTCCCGCGGGTGCCTCGGGGCGGGTTCCCGGACGCCCGGAGGCCGCTCAGCACCGCCGGGGGCCGCGGCCGTGCGGCTGCCGGGACGAGCTCCTACCCTGCGGGCTGCGGACTGCGGCGGCTGCGGCGCTGGGGGGGCGGGGGAAGCCCCATCCCGCTCGCCCCGTCCCCGGCTGAGCGTTGTTGTCGCCGCCGCCCGAAGGGTGGATGCGGTGGAGACTCCGCTCCTCCCGCCAGGGCTTTGTGTCCCGTGAGAGGGCGACGGGAGGGACGAGCTTCCCCGGGACGGCTGGGGCAAGGCTCGCTCCCCGTCCGCCAAAGTTTCCTGCGGCGCCGGCAGCCCGAGCCCCGGCGGGCAGCGAGCGGGGCCGTCCTGGGGCCGGTGCCTCCCGCCCGTCATGGGGTCCGGCTGAAGGGGCCGGGCGGCTTGCCGGCCGTGGGAAGATGGCTGAACGCGGAGAGGCAGAGCCCCTCCGGACTTTGGCACTGCCCCGCTGGCGCTGTCATTTCTTCACCTCTTGTGTCCAGCCATGGGAAGCGGTCATGTGTTGACATATTGTTAGTTTCGACTTCCCCCTGTTTCTAGCCGGGTATGGCTCCCAATAGTCGCTGGGTGTGGTTTTTTTTTTTTTGTTTGGGTTTTTGGTTTGTTTTGGGGTTTTATTTTGGTAAGCCTTCACTTCTCATTCTGTTCCTTTAAAACTCATGTATTAGATCTCAGGCATTACTTTCAAAATATGTATGTTTTGTATATCAGTCTCTTACAACTTTGATTCGCACACGTTTTTAAACTTGCCAGATAACTATCCACTTGCCAGAGCCTGGCTGTGCTGTGAGAGCGGCTGTGTGAAGGGGTGGGTCCCAAAGCTCTTCAGCAATGGTACAGCCACGGTCAGTTCTCAGACTGACTTGTGGGCTGCAAACACGGAGTTGCCGTCACAGACAGGTTGGTAGGTTTTACCATAGACTGTTTTCACATTGCCTGCTGTAGGCTTGCTGATGAGTGTTCTTGTAAATTTGAGTTTAAAAAAAAAGTTAAATCACTGGCATTAATTATAAATTTTAAGCTACTTGTTAAAGAAAAAGTGTTTAGCGTGGAAATGGAAGTCTTTCAAGACAAAAGGTATTTTTAATATCACAAGTTCTTTCATGATATGTCACTTGGTATGAGTCATGTGTTTTGTTTCCTTTTTGATTTGGGGTATTCATTCTCTGTCTTTGCAGGGGTTCTCACATTAAAAACATCGGTAATAAATATATAGCTTTCAGAAAAGCACAGTTTAATACCAAAATTTTAACTGAATTTTTTGCAGTACTAATCTGTGGGATTCTTATTTATATTTCTGTTTTGTGCTGTAGATCTGAAATCATGAGTCTGTCTTGTACTGTAGATCTGAAGTCAGGAGCTAGTTTTCAGAAATAACTTCATTGGAAGACTGAAGCATGTTTGCAGACTGGTGCACACAGGAAAAATGCAAAGTGGGTTGAATTCAGTCCTTAGGTACTCAGCTAGTTTCTTTGATGTGGTGATCTCACCATTGGGACAGGTGAAAATGAGAGATATAGGAGGTAAGGGCTAGCCAGTATCCAAAACCAGATACTTCTTTTGACATATTGAGGCAGAGGTCTGTGCAAGTGTATGTGCAAGCAGGCTCAAAATAACCTCAGAGATCCAATCCAAAGTACAAACCCACCATTTTGATGCTTTGTCTGCATCCTTGTCCAGTGAGAGAATCTTAGAGTTGCTGAGTGTCAAATAGTACAAGGTAGGATGGATTCTGCTGGTTTGGAGGTTATTTCCCTGCATGTGGCTGATAGCACAAAATGGTCAGAGAGGATATTTTTTCTGGATTCCTTAGGGGTGAATCCAAAGGAACTGCGTTATAAAATGCATACGTATTGAAGACAAATTTATTAGCGTGTTCCTTCCATTTTACATGTAGTAATAGCTCAAAAGGAGTCAAGAGGTTCACATTTGTTCTGCAGTTCTCATTTTCTAGATTTACAGAAGTTTTCATGTTGCATACTCAAAAATGATGGCATGCAGAATGAAATTAAGACTATTCTTAAAAAGAATTTCATAACTTGCTGAGTTTCCATTTAATCCTTAACTAGATCTGACCATTGCTTGTGGTATTCAAGATGAGTAAATCTCCTGGGATACCTATAATGGTACTATCCAAAGTTACAACTACTAGTACAAACAGAGATTTGAAACGTAGCACAAATGAAGCCAAACAAACTAGAAAATGTATTTCTGGTTTATACTTTAAAACAATTGTTAAAAATTAGGATTAAATACATAAAAGAGTAGGGTAGTATCTACCCTATTCTGTATGGTACTGATATGCTATACCATATTAGTTGTCTTGTGTCTTCAGGACAAGATCTAGTACTAGCTGATATGAGCAAATTGTTGCTAGAGAGGTTTACCAGTGTGGTCTAGAATGACAATCTGTATAGTCAAAATATTCTGAATAATTTTAAAAAGGTCTCTACTTAAGGCATCCAAGTTCAGTCTAACGTTAAAGTGGCAGAAAGAAACACTGGACATTCTCTAACTAGTGAGAAATGTTTTCTTCATTCTACAGAATATAGGTCAATCAAATGAATGCAGGGTGTTTTTCAAGGCACAACTAAGTATTTTTGTCCTTTTTTTCTTTCTCTTTTTCTCTCTCTCTTTTTTCCTTTCTCCCCCTCATCTTTTTTTCTCATTTTTGTTTTTATCTCCATTGTAAGGCAGCCAGAATAAAAAATTGAAATGCATACAGCAGTGGAAGGACAGTGAGGATTTATTACATACTCCTTAATGAATAACCCCGTTCATTTCTCTGTGATAAGTGAATGACTCTATTTCTTTTCTTGTCAATCTTACCTGTACTCAAATTCAGTTTCTACCAGTAGGCCAAGGTAAGAAGAGGGTGTTAGTTATGTTGTTCAGGGATGAATTGAATCAACTGAAAGCATTTTCCTGCAGAAAGATGTAAAAGTTTTACTTGAAAAATATTTTGATTCAATAGATCTCAAATTTTATGGCTTACTTTGTAATTTATGTTAAACAAATATTTCAGTGTGAATTTATATTAAAATTATATGGGAATGGAAGTGTGCAGTGCTTTTGTTATGATAAGATTCTGGAATCATGAAGTATTATCAAGTAGGATTTTGAGATATATAACTTGGGACCATGTGAGAGCAAATACTAACAAAAATTGTGTAGTATATATGGGGAGCAAAATTCGTGGTTAGTGGTTTTTTTAAAACACTTTTTCAGGTATACATCTAAAATTTTTGGATTTATTATTATGACTGTTGAGAAACATAAGTTGGGTAGAGATTCTCTTTCATATCTATATGAGAATATGAATGAAATTGAATGCTAGCCTTTAGGAGGATACACACAGATTGTATGTGAAGAGATGCCAGAAGAAAGCAAGCTTTTCCAATTTGTTTAATAGATCGAGGTCAGGCAGTGTGTTTCTAAGGAAGATACTTAGCAGCCATAAGTTGGAAGAGCTCTGTTGTAGCAGCACTCCAAGCCTGGTGAGGACTTGCTGTGCATTTTGCAGGAAGGGGTTTTCTTGCTTTCCCCCCACCCATCAATGTAGCGTGTGATTGGCAATGAAAATACTCAGTAGAACCCAACATTTTATGCTAAGAAAAAAGTGTGTTTTGCTGAAACTGAAAGGCAATAAGTGACAACCTAGTCTGTTCCTGCTGCAGTGGTGAAGTTCCTGCATTTTATGCAACAGATGTCACTTGGCAAGTGCTCTGGTTTAAGATACCAAGGTTTTGCAATAGCCAAACAGGGTGTGTGACTGTATGAGATGAGCATTTAAAGTGCAGCAGCTCGCAATTGATCACAGGATAGATGGGAACATGACTCCTATTTCGAACAAAGTAATTTTCATGAACTTGTATTTGAAATCTAATAGAATTTTTTTCATATTTTCATACACTTGCTTTTGCAGTCCTGCATTTGTGAGGACCAGGACAGATGGGTCTCTCATCAGTATGTGGACTTGGGTTGACGAGGGAGAAAGGGGTGCTGGCTACCAAGTCCTCACTGTGTCTTTTGGTTCATTCTTGACTGGTAATGATGTTGTGTGATCTTTGCTGCATTTATCTTCCCTTTGGACAAAGAATGCTGAAGGTGATGTTGAGTCATGCCATATTTGGTGATCGGTGAATGTGGTATGGTTTCATACTCCGCCACATCCTGCCAGTTCCATTCTGTTATTAATATACTTTCTTGGGTGTTATGGCTCCACTTGGTCTCTTTAGTCCTGTTCTAGTGTTTTAGTTTGTGCTGTTGTACATTCATGATCCTAGTGTACTATTACAATATTTACTGTAGAAATCCTGCAAAAAAAGAAGGGTATCTCAAAAGTTTTATCTGTTGTAAAATCAGCTGTCTCTGTGTCAGAGTCACAGTGTGTATGGTTAATCAAGATTTAAATAAGCAATAAAAGTCTTTTTCTGACAATCCCATTATATATTGCAAGTGGCCTACTTACTTTCAGAACCTTCTGTGTTGAATATACCTCAGGTCTTCATACTTGAACAAAAAAGGGATTATTAGTTTTTCGTACTGGGGAACAAAAGGGGATTATGAGGAAATGTTTACATTGACCTTAAGGTTTGTGAAATTTCTTGCCTTTTTTTTTAAAGCACAGGACTAGATTAACCCTAGAGGACTACTACAAAACTATGGAAGGTTTCTTTTGCTTTTAAGTCTTCCACCCACATACAAAATGGAGGGTTTTTTGTTAGCTGTACATTTGCTTTCTATTGCAGACGTGCAAATAATGTCCTTTGATCCATATGATAAAGTAATTACTTGTCTTAAAAAACTAGGATCCACAGCATACGCTTTCTGACTTGTTTCAAAAATGTCGGTCTGATTTCCAATCCAAATTATTCACAGCCTTCATAAATACTCATTGTTCTTGTTTAGTATTATTCAGCAGCTTAATTCTTAGTTCTTTCTCTGTATATACTTCTGTTTTTTTATAGAGGACAGTCATGTTTACTTTTAGACTTCATGTTTTAGGGCTGAACAGTCCAGGTTGTCTTTGTTTCATTACATACTGGGAACGCTAGGAGCTTATTGGCTTCATCTTGGAAAAGAGGAGGCTGTGACCCCGTTGCAAGCTACAGCTTCCTCAAGGGAGGCAGGGGAGGGGGTGGTGCAGATCTGCTCTCTGTAGGAGCAGTGATAGGACACAAGGAAGGGGAATGAAGCTGAATCAGACGAGCTTCAGATACGCAGATATTAGGCTGTATTTATGAAACAGTTAATGAAATTACCCCTTGTAATCTTGTTTCAATTATCTTTATTTAACCATTCATATTGAGTTGTTTTTTTTCCCGCGTCTTCTAACCCACTTTCCTCACATTTAATAATCCCCCGTGTTCTAGTAGGGATGAAAAAATAGTTAATTCCCCCCACCCCTGATCAACACTGCTGCATTTTCTTTTGTCTGGGAGAATGATCCTTTGTTTCATCAAAGAAAGATGGTATAATTTGCTAAGGTAATGTAAGTAAATTCATATTTCATTTTTCCTGCCACTCTGTTTCTAATTTCTCTCTGTTTCTTACTATTTTTTAACTTCAGAATCTATTCCATTTCCTTTTCTGTTGGATTCAGTTTTAATAAGACACCTTCAGTAAAACTAAAGTGAATTAATATACTCGTAAGTAGCAGTATGTCCAAGTTACGTTTCTAAACTACAGGATGATGGTCAGCTTTGAAGGCGTAGAATGCTGTCTGATTCTTCCAACAGTAAGTTTCTGTGGTCTACAGACTGTAACATTGACAAGTTACTGAATGTTGGTGGGGATGACTTCCAGTTGAAGGTTGAGGTGTTGCTTTGCTGTGAAGGGCGTAAGAGGAGTGCAAACTGAGACTAGAAGAGAATGTAAGGGGAAGTAGGTGAAATGGGGAGGAGAGGAAGAGTTGAGTTGCAGTTCATTCTGCTGAAGCAAGCCAGTGTGCAGAGAAATGTGTCCATAGATACTATTAGGACCATGACCTGGTAGGGATGAGCAACCAGGAGAGGAAGAAATTCTGTGAACTCTGGTGATGGGCTGACAAGGATCTGGGTCAAGGGAAGAAAACTGGAATAGGAGGTGGGCTTGTATGAACTAGTGACTGAAACAACTGAAGTGAAGGAGTGTAAGGTTGAAAATCAGGCTAATGTGAAGTCAGGCAGAAGAGAGAAAGACAGACTGAGTAGAATGGGTCGTACAACTAACCTATATCACAGTAAGTATATGACTTCTCATGTCTTTAACAGATATTTAAAAATTATATTAATTATTATTGAGAATAGTTGAATTCTGTGTGAATAGTTGAATGGTTCTGTGAGATTCATTAACATGCATTCATAATCCAGCATAACTGGTATACAGTTATGCTTGCCTTCTTCATCCTCATCTTTGCAGGAAGCCACAGCTTTTTCTTTTAGAAGCACATACCCATCTGTGATTTATGATTCCTCCCTGTACTCCTTCTCAGTTAAGTTAACCCTTTGTGACACTGCACCTTTACATCTGTTCAGGTACTGAATGTGGTTGTAGTCCACTGTTTTGTCAATAACAACAACAGTGCTTATTGCTTTGGGACTGGAGTACCATTGTTCTGGAGTGACAGTGATTATTTTTGTTTTACAAGTCAACTTCCTTTAACAGAATTCTCCCTGAACCTTGTTCATGGGCCCTGAAGCAGGAGTGAAGAAAAAGAATTTGAAAACTGATCAAGTTAGCCTTGCCTGCATGTGGCAGTCCATTTAACAAGGGGGTGGGGTGGGGAGGGTGGAGGTTCGGAAAGCTACTGTTTGTTTTAAATCTCAGCTCTGTTGCAGACTTCTATGCTATATTCTTTAGTTTTCCATGGATTATTTATAGTCAGGTTGGTTAAATTCAGTTGGTTTTAATTCCTTTTGCAAGCATGTTGTACTCTGACCTCAAATTAAGGAGATGGATTTTATGGTACTGAGAATCCCAATCTCATTATGGAAGAGATTAAGGATTTATGCTGGATTTTAAAGAATCCTTTTTATCCTGACTTGAAATACTTTTTTCTTTCTGCTTGTTTACTGTTTTCTGTATTGAGACAGTATTAATGTATTTTAATCATAATTTTAAGTATGTTAATTTATTGTAGTCCTTTCAGAAGAACTTGCTGTAGTACCTAGTTTGAGTGAACCTAGCTGTTCTTAAAAAGGCCATTCCTATATAACATAGTTTTTATTACACATGATTGTTATGATAATGCTAATTAAATGATGGCTGTGTTCACTCAGGTTTTGAGTATTTCCATGGATGGAGACTCCACAGCTTTCCTTGGCAGCCTTTTCCTGTGTTTGACCACTCTTACAATAAGCAAGCATATTCTTTTGTGCATGTAGAATTTCTTCTGATTCAGTTTATCCCTGCTGACTCTTTCCTAGTCAGTGGACACTGCTGAGAGAAGTCTGACATGCTTTCATTCCATGCTGATCAACCTTTTATTTACACGTATTGATTAGGTTTCACCCCATCTCAAGCAGGCCATCTCTTCAGGCTGTGAGTAGTCTCACTTCTCCTCATATGACAGATGCTGTAGTCTCTCAATTGTCTTTGCATCCTGTGTTTGGTCTTGCACTGTATGTCCGTGTCTCTCTTACACTGGGTTGGACTCCACCTGAGTGCTGTGTCCACCTGCTGCTACATGGTAAGGGTTTAGCTCTGGAAATGGCTTGAGGTTGTTTTTGCTGACAGCTTTGCACACCTGAAATGTGTTTCTTTAGGATGTGATCTCAAAATCTAAAGTAGGCTTAAATTGTTTGTTAATAAGATGAAGTAAGATGAGTGGTTTATGTGAAATTACCTCATAATTCCCATAAGAACTTGTCTATATGATTTTCTCAGGAAGGACAATTACATTTCGTATTTTCCATAAGTCACAGGCTTCGCAGCTTGGTAGTGGCAGTCAGTTATTATAGACTTTCTTTTGTGGAATGGAGTTAATCTTAATAACTGTAGCATACTAAAGATGTTTCTACACTGTAGTTTGTGTGGGAAGAAAGTAGCTCTCACTGATGAAAATTATTTTGCTCTGTTAGAGGTCAGTAGTACGTAGCAAGGGCAAAGTAAAGCAGGCTTTTCAAGGGTAATCAAAGCATGGAGATCTTGCCCCACGCACCCATTTTCAAGGTTCCCTTTGGATCAACATCCATCCTTGCATGTTGATCAGCTCTAAAAATTGGCCTTTTAGTTCCCACTGGAATGTCCTTTATGCCCAAAACTGTGCCGGGCAGGTGTGACTTTGGGCATCACTGTCACTCCCAGGTTGCCAACAGATGTCGCTGCGGGTTTAGTGTAACTGAAAATTCCCAGGGGGAATGCCCACATCTGCTCTCTGTTGAAGGGATGAGAAGCATAACTTTTTGCGAAATACATGTTGCAGAACACATTAAGGAGTACTGGCCAAGTGTTCTGAAATTAGGGATGTAGTTTCTGGCACCTGTGCCCCAGTATCTTGGCAAGGCTCGCTGTAAATAAGATTGTCTTTCCAGTACCAAGATGCACCCCCGGTTCCTGTCTCAGACAGGAAGCTGGTGGCTGTTGCTGTGTGGTGATGGCCTGACAATAGTTTGTAAGTGCTGTAACCTTGGACTCATGTCCTCCTATTCAGAATTATTAATGCTCATGCCAGCACTGTCGGCCAAATCCACCAAAGAGCAGGTGGGTGGAAGAATTCACGATTGATTTTGGTAAGCCTTTTATTATGCTCTACTAAACTGGCTTCGCAGGGTTGATGGGGATATATGATAAACTCATGTTACCTGGTTTTCACCATCCCACAACTGGACCATTTCTCCTGGAAATGACAATCCTTATTTGATTTAAAGCAACGGGAATACCTAACCATTGGCTTAAAACGTGAAGGCCTTTCATAATGACCTTCTGGTTGGCATGGGAGGTAGGTAATACAGTCAGGTGATGTACGTATATATATCATCAGCAGTATTTATTGCAAACCCCGGCCTTTTGGAATTGGCCCAATGTAATGTCTGTCAGGTGTGGCCTGTGACCACCTCGTTCTCTACCTTTCCCTAGGACTGTTGTGGCAGTTTTTCTTGCTTCTGCTATTTGCAGGTATTCTCAAGACATTTTGAATGGTCCCTCTGGAGCAAAGATTGCCTCTTATTTTGTCCTTATTTGTAGATAGCAATAAATCCCTGAATGACTTGACTTCTTATAAGAGTCCACTTCAGCTAACACATCTTCACTGGGGATTATTGCAGACATACCTATCTTAGGTAACTAACTGGTCAGCAACAGCGTTGTGTCCCTGCACTGGCTCACCATGATTTGCAGTATGAGCATCTACATGTCTCTCGCTGCTAGGTAAGCAATGCTTTTATTCACCAAACCCTGTCACTGGAGAGATTTGCCATGTATCATCCAGCCATCTGCTTGTCATTTCCTAGACCACAGTGTGAAACCTTTGTTTCTGCCCAAGCGTCAGTAAAAAGACTTCTGAAGCTGATCGTTCTTCCAGCACCATAGAGACAGCCATTAATTTAACATAGTGACTGCTTCACCCTTTCCTCGATAAGTTAGGAAGGTTTGCCCAGCCATTTTAAAGGATGTTGCTTTCCACTGCAGTTTTTCACACTTCTTGATGTCATATCGGTGAAACATTCATTCTCCTCTTTGGTTAGTTGTTCATACAATGGGAACGGCTGTACCCAGTGTGGAGGCACACTGTCATTACCCAGGACAATTTGTCCTGTTTTCTCTTGTAAGGCATTTACTTTGTTTGGGCTGGGAGATGTAAGTGTAAAAATGCACCATTTCCACTTGACCTTTTTTTTGTTATTATTATAATTTATGATGATCTTCCTATCTGGTCCAAATATGGTATAAATTGCCTCTGAAACCCTCATAGACCAACAATTTTCTGTGTTTCTGTTTTTGCATTTCTGCCATAAAGTATGATTTGCTCAGCTGATTTTGAGCTTATCATTCTGTAAAGTCCCTGCCAAATTATCCTTCCAAATTTTACTCCTATGGCAGTTCTCTGGATTTTCTTGGGGGTCATTTCACAGCCATGATTTTGCATTGCTGCAGTGGCATTGCTCAGTGCTTCTCCCACTTCTTGTTCAGTGGCATGGATAACATCATCCACCTAGCTGAGTGATTTGTAGCATGGGGAAGTATTAAAGACTTCCAAATATTGGGCTACCAGCCCATGGCAAATTGTGGGTCCGTGCAGATACCTCTGCAGCAGTACTGTGGGGGTCTGTTGCTAAAGTCGAGTGTGTAGGTTGCTGCTCTGGCTCATTAGTAGCTAGAATTTCAAAGAAAGCCTTCACTGCATCCCATGCCACAACTTCGGATACAGCTCGGTGGATCGGAGTGACAGCAATTGGGCACTTCAGCTCTGTGTGGGGCAGCCTTGTTTAGCAGTCAGTAACCAGCTGTAATTCTCTGGGAGCAGTTAGGCATCCTCACTGTCCAGATGGGGCCACTCAAGTGGGGAACAGGGTTTATGAATTACTCCAGCCTCTGACAGCTGTAATGATCTGGATGATCTTTAGGTAGTCTCTGGGCAGGCTGTACCATTTTAATGCAACCCATTTGGAGGGAGTTTCCAAATGAGCAGGAACGGTAACCTCTTCTCCCACAGTGATAGCATGAACCCCAGAAGAATATTTGCCCCCCTGTTGTCTTGAAAGCTTCTCCTGCCATCAAGTCATACCCAGTAATGTATTCAAGTACTCTAGCTGCCTGCACTTTCATCAGAAAAGACAAGTAGGAACCTAGGTGTAAAAGCAAAGAGGTTTAACAGGCTTCTACCTTCTCCCCCTCCCTGTCTCTCCAAATGATTAATTTTGATTAGTTTATTTCTCAGGTATAGGGGTGGGACCCTGTCATATACAGTGTCCTCAGGCCTATAACCATCAGAACCATCACCCACTGACAGTTGTGAATGCTCCAGTGTACTGCCAACACAATATAAGGTTTGTTAACTTTCTGTGAGATCTCAGCCACCCATTGCACTTTGGGGAAGACCCAGATCTGGTTAATTGATACAGGGTCTGTATGTGAGCAACCAAATTGGGGTAAAGAATGGTCTTGGTATAGCAGGAGTGCCCTTTTCCCACTGAATAGGAAAGCAGAAAGAATACTCAGTCTATCCACTGTCCTGATTTATTTTTGTGGTCTGTTTTTATCTTTTCCTTGTTTTTATTTTTCTCGTAAATAAACGATGGTTTCCTGTTAGTTTTGTATTTTGAGATTCCAGACTGGAGTAAAACTAAAAACATGTCCTTTTGTGTAACTGTTTTCTGTTGCAGAGGATAAATCTGCAGAGTGTGCGCAGTATATCTTCCTCTGACAAGAAGCAGGGATGTATCTTTCATGAGACCTATCTGGATGCAGCACAAGTTGGTATGGGGCATACTGGCAGGTAGTTTTGCAGCAGTGGCCTGTACTGAGAAATTTGATATCTGATTTTTTCCACCCATGGGGTACGGAGCACACATTGCTTCTTTTTAACTGCTTTTATCCTATGTGATCTGTTTCATCTTTGGAAGAAGTTTAATTGGACAAAGTAGCTATCAAATCGTCTGCTTTTCTTGTGGTGAAGGGAAAAAAATAGACCTGCCTTTAGACATCCATTTCTGTTTCTATGTGGTCTTCAAAAGACATCTCTAATTTGGAGGTTGGTCATCTAACGTTATTCTGTGTCTGATGCTTGGCCTTTTGTTTCTAACAATGTGTGAGGATGATGCAGTAGATAATTCAATCCTGCATTATTTATATTACTAGACCAATTTATGTGTTTTTGTTTCTGTCATGATATCAGTGGAAATTGTGGCATGTGTAGTGAATTGGTGATTAGTTCAGTCCTTCCACTTGCCTTACTTAGCTGGCTTTGGAATCTAATCAGACTGGAAACAAAATTACATACTTAGTCTTTGATGCCTTTCAAAAAATAAAATAAAAAGCTAGCAATGTGTTAGAGAATTGGTATGTTTTTTTGGCCACCTACAAAAATCTTACCAATTTGTTTGACATACTTCTATTGCAGTAGCTTTGTGGGTCTTGTGTGTGCACTGTATTAATAATTTGTTTGGATACTGTTGTGTTCTTTACCATCGTTTGCCTGCTGGAAAATGTATTTCACAGTTAGCTAATGTAGCAAGAAGTTGTTTGTTCAGTTGATTACTTGTGACTATTTCTTGCAGTAGCTGCTGGATCAGAAATCAATTGTAAGTATGAAGCAATTTGTTTTGGAAAACTTGCTTTGAACAGGCATAGTTTCTCTCAAGTATCTGTGCTTAGTCTCACCCCATTGCTTTACCATGGCAGAGGATCTCTGATCTGTGGATCGGTTCTTGGGTCTTCCCAAGGCTGTACTGTGGCTTTTACTGAGGTTTGTCCCTATCCTGTTTCTGCTTCTTAGGAGTAAATATTTAGCTTCCAGCACAAGTTCTTTCACTTTTTACATAATAAAGAAGTAGAAAACATGCTAGTATTCTCAATGGATTCATTGTGTGCATGTTTTATTCTGTTTTGCAGCCTTGAGCTTCAGGGAGATGACTAAAACATTAACTTTTTTTTGTTACTTCCCTTAAGTGTCTCAAAATAAATAAATTTTCCTGTGTAACTAATCTTTGGTTACAGCCTCATACTTTTAAAGACAGTTTCTTTGTACTGCTGTCGATATAAAACTTGTGAGCTGTAAACACTTCCAAAATGAGCACATAATTGTAGAGTTGGAATGCAGTGTAGTTGGGAGATCTGGTGGCATGTTACGGGCAGGTATGTCATCAAGATTGTGTGAACTTTGTGTAAGTTAACATAGGATTTAAATAAGTATCTGGGCTTTAAATGAAGCATATTGTGTGAGAACTGTTGCTCATTCTGTAAGTTCTGTTTAAAATGTATTTTGCTACAGTAGTTAAGCCTTCATATTCTACACAAAGTTTTAGGGTTTTGTTTGCTACCTTTTTCTTATTTGTGAATAATTTCCATCACTAGCTAGTTTTGCTGTTGTCTTTGTCACATGTTTTCCTGTCCCACTCACTTCTTGGCTTGATTTGTTATTCAAATGGTCTTTCTCTAGATTCTGAAATTTGACTAGGGAGGAAATGGATCTAACAGGCGTGGAATAATATCGCTCTTCTGTTTAGGGAAGTCAATTTTCATTGCAAGTACTTCCTTTATTGCCATCTCTGAAACTTGAATTGCATAAAATGAAACTTGGAAAAAAGTACGTTACCAATGTGAGAATAGCAACACTGGTCTTAGAGCTCTTAGATAAAGTGGAATTAAACCTGAGCATAGTGTAACAATAGTTACAAAGTGCTGTCAAGCCAATATTGTTGCTTGGACTAGAAAAACTGCACCGGGGCTTTTCCAGTTTCCACATCACACCCCCACAGAGAGGAGTGATTGCATGAGGGTAGTACCACAAGGTAGGCTTCCAGAGTTCTGTAGAATCCACTGTTAGAGCCTAACAATGAATCAGGAGCAGCTGGCCTTGGCCAAGCATGTTCCCTTGATGTCTCTGGTTTTGGGAGACCCAACACCTAGAGCCTTAACTTGCAAACAAAAAGGATTAATGATTTAATTAATGTCAAACCCTACTATATTCATTTGCATAAGTGCAGTTTCCTGTCTTCTTTGAGCAATTTACAGGTTTTGCTGCTATAAATAGTGCTCTCAATACTTAGTTACTCTTGACCTCTTTTATTGAGATTCTGTTCTAACTACCTATTTAGTGGATGTTTGTACAAAATAGACTGTAAATTATAATCTTCTTAGCCGTAAGTGCTTTTTGAAGAATTTGTATTCACTAAAATACAATACGAAAATTTCTCAGGGTTCATGTTTCTTAGCATGTTGGCAGTTTCGGTTATAAGATACAACTGTAGTTACTACGGTTTGTTGGTAGTCTTGACAAACAAATATGTGTGCCAGAAAAAGGGGTAGCTGTGGATTAAAGCCACCTTTGTCATTGTTATTTACTGTCCCGATGGTTCCAAATCTCCATCTTCCCTCTGGGCTTTTGCTCGGGCTGACTTTTAGGCTTTTACTCTTGTTTGTTCTCTCCATTATCCAGTATCAGTTTTTTTATTTCTTAGACCAACTGACTTTCAGTGAATTTTTCGACTTTCAATATATTCTTCTCAAAGTTGTTCCCATTAATTTCTCTCTCCTTTCCTCTAGTCAGGCAGTCTCCAACTTGAAATCTGTGCATTTCTTCTCTACAATAGCAAAGAAGCTGGGGGAGGGAGGAAACTAAAGGAAAGATAACTTTATTCTATACTGCTTTTATTTCAGATAACTGGATCTATAACCTGTCTGACCTTGTCTTGTCAAAACCTTTTATGTCTGTGAGGGGAAGGAGTTCTATTTTGACAATACTGCCCACAAGTATTAGAATGTTAGAGATGTTATATTTGATGCTTGTAGTCTTCTTGGTTCCTTTTATTTCTTCCATCAGTCACGTTTATAACAAAAAATATTATGGGAGGATAATCCTATGTGTTTCGCACATTTCTGAGACCATTTTGGTTTCTTCCTTTTTGTTTTTTTTTCCTTTCATTTTCTGGAGGTTTTAAAGTAACTCTCAGCTTCCTTAGTTATCTCTTCAAAATATTTGTTCAAAAATATTTGTTTACCTGTTAATGGCTTTCTGAATTGGTCTGGTTTTCTGTAGGCTTTGGGGTTTTGTATGTCTGTTTTTAATAGTTCATTAGTTTTGTTCCTTCCTATTAAATTTTATTTACTTCATGTAAATAAAGTCATGTGGTATTTTTTTTCTTGAGAAATGAGTTGGGGAAATCCATATGGAGTTACTGTTTCATTAAATTCAGAAGGCCACTGTTGAAAACTGCACCTGAACTTCTGAATTTGTGTTACTAGATTTTTTCAGGAGCAAATATTTCCAAAGAATGGAATGTGTTTTCTAATAGTATGTGATATTCATTCTGTTGGTCAGTGCTAAGGACCTGTATGTTCACAATAGGGCTCAGTCTTCTTGTAGTTATTGTGGTTATTGTTAAGCACTAAATCCTTTCTTTGGATGATGTTCAAATAATGAAAATCTGCATCTGTGTCTTATTTCACCTTTTCATCCCTGTCAAGACACCTTGACCAACATACAAGCCGCAGGAGATTGCTTAGGATGAGTTTCTGAGTTACATTGTATATGTGTATACATTATTTGCATATATAATCTCAAGTATAATAGCATATATTCAGTTATTAGTAATGAACTGATACTTAGATCAGGTGCCTTTTGAGGTAAAATTTTTGTCAAGCATTATATCTGTTTATTATTTTTATTTGAAGTTGTGGGTGTTGATTTTTTGTGTTTATTTTTTATTGAATGGATACTAGTTGTCAAGGGCAGAAATTTTCATTCGCTGACCATGTTCTTCGCTGCAAGTTGAAATTTCAGTTGAGGTGAGATTGGCATAGTCACATCTAAAAGTGACTCTCCTTGTTTTACAGCTGCGTTACTATGTTGGTGAAATCAGAATCAGAATAATTGTGTCAATCACTTACTCTTAGTATGACCTGTTTATTTTAAAATCCTTGTGGACTATGTTGTGGGTTGGCCTTGGCTGGACTCACCAGATCCTCACCCAGCTGCTCTCTCACTCTCCCTCCTCAGCAGGATGAGTGTAAAAAATAGAGATGGAACATCTCAAGGTAGAGACTGGGAGATCACTCATTAATTACCATAATGAGCAAAAAGATTGACTTGGTAAAAATTAGTTTGGTTTATTGCTAATTGAAAATACAGTAGATTTGACTCGCAGTGGGCTGTAGCTCTCTTCAGGGCATCTCCAGCTGTTTTGCTAGGGGGTCTTTCATGTCTTGCAGGTTTGGTATCTTCTTCAATGTGGGGCTTTTCAGGGGCTGCAGGCCCTGCTGCCTGAAGCACATCCTGCTCTCTTCACTGTCCTTCGTGACTGCCAGGTTATCCTTCAGTTGTCACTTTCATGCTCTGCTCTGCAACATTTTCACATTTCGTAAGTGTACTTTTCCAGAAGTAACACCCTCCTGGCTGAGGGGCTAGTCATGCCCTGCTGTTGTCACATGGAACCATGTGTTTTTGGCACATGGCAGCCCCTGGCTCTCCTCACAGAAACCACCCTGTAGGCATGTCACTAGTACCTGGGCATGTAAACCCAAGAAAACTATACATGACAAATCAAAACTTGATGTTTAAGATAGTAGGGGTAACTCTGGGCACTCTTGTTGCACGTGTATAGTCCTTTGGGATGAGTTATATATATAACTAGGTAAATTGTTTGATGTTTTCTCATTGTGTTTGCAGATACATCTCTTCCAGTTCAAAATAGTGATAGGTAAAATAACTATTAGTTTTCTTTACAGAATCACAGAACAGTCAGGGTTAGCAGGGACCTCTGGAGCTCACTGTGTATGCCCAACCTACTCAAGCAGGACCACCTGAAGCAGGTTGTCAAGGACCATGTCTAGATGGAGCTTGAAAATCTCCTAAGTTATGCTCTCCACCTCCTCACTGGGTTCTTATTCACCCTCACAGATGATTCCCTCAGTCCTTGCGCACCTCTCCCAGTCACTATGATTGATCAAAGACTATGAAGAGTGGTGCTCATGGGTGCATCCCATCAGTACATATGGACTTAAGTATGTGCAGCTGGCTTAAGTATTCCTTGACATGATGAAGGATATGTCTTCCTTGCTCTAGACTTCCCCTGGGATGTGATAATGTCGTGACATTTAGTATGACATTTCCTCTGATTTTCTACCATATAAGGAGACCAAGAGATTGGTTGAAGTGAGATTCATTGTATGCCTCTACGTGCATATTTTATGCAGTAATTCAGTGGAGTTGGTTTATTTCAATGGTGGTCATTGCTGCTGTTGACAGTTTCAGGTTCTGCTCGGGGTAAGCTTTTGTCTAGTACGTGAGAGAGAACAGCTGCAGTCAGCAGTCTGACTTGAAGCACTCTTTTCTATGTGTCAGTTTAGTGTTGATACATAAGCAAAGAATATGCTTTCAATGAAAGTGTGATATTTCAGCCAAGGATTATAACTTCATGTGGGTTGTGTTGTTATATTTAAATGACAGCTAATGCACTGGAGAGATCTTTTAATAGATTTACATGCAGATAAGCACAAAGGTGATTTGTTTGAAGGTCAGTTAAAGTCCCGCTTCTCTTACCATCTAGGTCTTTCTGTCCAACGTGATATAAAGAAAATATCTTCTGTGCTTCTGTTTACTTTTTGTCTTCTGTACACTGACAAAGCAAGTTCCATTTAAATAATGAATCCTCATCAAAACCAATTTTCTTTATGTTTTTTATACTCTGGCAAGAATTTATCAATTTTCTTTCTTTATACCTGTATAGGTTTATTATGCATAGGGCAGAGAAATAAATCAGTAACAAAAACATCATGCAGTGGCACTGGTTCTCTTTTTTATCTGTGTTTTTCTTGTTTATATGTGAAACCTTATGTGGGAAAATACTACAGCTTTATATATTGCTCTTGATTGTTTTGCAGAGATCATCACCGTAACTTTCAGTTCACTATCCATGGCACAAATACTCTTTTTTTAATTGACTAAGGCAAGTGTGTCTGTTGTCTTGTAATAAATTTGGCCATTTTGAGTCATCTTCAAGTAAAAATAAACCATAAACTGTATTTGTTCACCTGTAACACCAGAATATAATGACAACCAGGAGTGTAAGTTGCTCATTTCACTGTGAAGTCTGTCTCAGCTGAGCTAAATTAGTGTGTCTTGCCTTGCTCAGCTTGCCTACCAGCTGTTCTGCAAGGCATTCACTTGTTCTAATTAAATATTAATGGTTCCTTGATCAAAATTGACCTTTTATATTTCTGTTACAAGAGCTTCTGGAAGACATAGAAATAGCATACTGCATCTGTAAAACACCCACTGTGGAGATGTTCTAGTTGTGAAACAGTAAATCACTTTAGAAGGAAAACTAAGTCCAGTATTCTAATCCTTTTTACATGCGCCTCTGTCAGACATTTTGTGGTTACAGGGGAGGGATTGTAGCCACTTGTCAGTTTTTCTCATTTTTCTGTTCATTTAGGAGTTGCTTGTCTGGAAAAGTAACCCACTTGCAAAAGGCCACTGTCCCAAACTTCAGTGGTAGAGTTTGAGGCTGGGAACATGAATGGCAAGTAATTTGTGCTATAAGCAGGCTGAGGTATTTTCATGACTCATTTTGCTGTAAAAAGAAGCTAGAGGCATCTGAAAATGGGGTGATTGTGAAAAAGCCCTACTTCAGATAAATTTTTAACTCAAGAATTAGTTAGGAATGGACATGTCACTGAGACCTCTTTGATATTTGGGGGCAGTGCAAACTGAGCATACCCTTTGGAATGGAAGTGTTAAAGTTGCTGCAGGACAGTGGAGTGGAATGAGAAATTTTGAAGGATGGGTATTTGGTTCTCTGAAGCATTTAGCTGACCTTTGGTGCACTTTTAGATGTACCAGCAGAGCAGGAAAGAAATGGTGGCAGTTAATGACTGAAGGCCAACCCTATTTTAGGGCAAAGCATGAACTGTTCCTGTCAGATTTTTATAAAAAGCTCTATTATTCAATTGGCAGGGGTGCAGGAGGCATTTGGTCATTGAGCATGCATATATAAAGTTAAGGGGGTGGAAGAAGGTTTATTTTCAGTCTCTGTGATGTACAGAGCATGGCTAAAATTTTTAGATGATGGAACGTTGGGATTTACTTTGAAATTCTTGCTTGAAATACAGTAATGTAAAATGAAATGAGATTTGAAAAGTAGACACACCTGTCTTGCCAAGTGCCTCCTTTTTGGGTCTCAGATGGTGACGTGTACCGCTCCACCCCTGCAAATATAAGGGGGCATTTTTACTTGCACTTATAAAAGCCTCTTATGTGCACTGAGGTTCCTTTTAAAGAAATGTACCAGAGTTACGAGAAGTCTTGTTTTCTACAAAAAAAAAACCCTGCTTGTGTGTTTCAGGGATCCATGTTACAAGGATTGATTGTGGGTGTCGGGATTTGTTGCTATGGGTAGACCTTAACCTCCAGAGCTATTTGTAAACTGTAGAAAAGACCTACACAGCACTTATATTTTTCCAAACATGAACATATCACTACAGGCGCCTAGGTACAATTTGTAAATACATTACACTGTATCTATTTTAGATGTAAAATCTTGTCTCTTTCTGATGTTCGTTTCTGCAGTTTATCCCTCTGTTTTACGTAAAGCAAATTTGCCAAGGCAGGAGATGTTCTTTCAAGATGGTGAATTAAAGGGATGCATACACTTAGAAAAACAGGATATATTCCAGGCCTCTAAGGGGAAAGGGTTTGTGTGGTGAGACAGAGTGGCCTGTTGAGAACACAATTGTGCTGCTGCTTTCCTCCCCACCCCCTGCCTTTTATTGAAGAGATTGATGGTGGTCATTCCAGAAGTTGCTGCACAGTGGTCCCCTCCTCCAGCATTGCAACATCAGAAAACATGTTTATTGTGAAGATATGTGTAGGAGTAGACGATGTCTTTTAAAAGGAAGTTGTGTTAGCATTCTGCTATTAATGCTGTTTCTGTGAAAGCCTTCTAGGACTACCAAATCTAGTTTGAAGTGGACTGGTGCTAAGAGCCAGATTTGCAGAGTTTTGATAGTAGAACCGTATGAAGTAATTTAAATACTTTCCTATAGACAATTTATGTATATTTCTGTGTAATACACATCTCTGTATTATTTATGTGTGTTTGCTCCATGCTATGACCGAGTTCCAGAATCAATGCTAGAGAGGAAGGAGCTGGAGAATACTTCGCCTGCTCTTTGCTGCTGATGTTGGTTGTCAGTGTCGTATTTGGGGACTCAGCCTGGTTCATGCAAAGTTCTGTATATTGAACAGAAACATCGTGGTTTTATACAGTTACAAAGCATAAATTTAGCTGTTACAAGAACTTGGTCTTAATGTCAGAGATGATAGTCTTCATCATTCCCAATCACCCCTGCTAATCACCTATCACATAATTTTGCCTCAATCAGTCTCCTGCCCCTGCCCGGGACTATTCAGGTTAACTTCTCTTAATTGTCCCACATTAACTGATAACAAAACACTTCCACAGCTGCAACCTTCATAGCCAACACCCTGCACTTCCACTGTTGGTTGTGATAAGAACTGTAGCTCTGTTTTGGCAGCATATCACTGCAGAAAGTTAGAGAAATCTCTGCTTTAGTTGCAGGTATACATGTGTGAAATAAAGCACAATGAATCTCCTAATTCAAAACATTTTCTAATTTCACTTGGTATTTGTTATCCTTTACATTCCATCATACTAATAGTATGGGGTTTTTATGTGTAACACCAATTTAGTATTTCCTGCTTTGACAAATAATTATCTGATATTATTATTATTGTTATTTTCAGGAATATTCTAGCCATGTGGTAAGTGCTCATCTCTGTGTAAGCTGGTACCTCTTGTAGCTTGTCATATAGCTACCTATTTAGCTGGTAAACATTTAATGACTTAAGGGGCATATGCCCAGATTTCAGTATGGAGGGGAAATTTTATAGGTACTCATCGAATTATTTAATGGTTTGGGTTGGAAGGGACTTTAAGAATCACCTTGTTAGAACTCCTGTGCAATGGGCAGGGCCACATGCTACTAGGCCAAGTTGCTCAAAGCCTCATCCAGCCTGGTCTGGAACACTTCCAGGGACTGGGCATCCACACCTTCTCTGGACAACTGTGCCAGTGCTTCACTAGCCTCATATCTTATCTAAACATTCTTCCTCATATGTCATCTAAACATATGCTGTTTCAATTCAAAGCCTTTTCCCCTTGTGCTAACAGTGCACGTCCTTCTAAAAAATCCCTTTCCAGGTTTTTTGTAAACCCCTTTTTGGTACAGGAAGGTGCTGTAAGATCTCCCTGTAGCCTTCCCTGCTCCAGACTGAACTCTCTAAGCCTGGCTTTAGAGGAGAAATGCTCCAGCCCTCAGATTATCTTCTTGTGTGGAGGAAGACATTTGTGGTAGAGTGCCAGGAAATAGATTGAAATTTCTCTTAATAAAAGCAGGACTTCAGAGTATGCTGTTGTGATTGCTTGAGCTGCTCTTTTGAGTTTTTCTATTGCTGTAGAAATGAGACTCTTGAACGATTGTGAAGTGTTAGTATAATAGACCTAGAAGTTTAGGCATAAGAGGAAACCATTACATGTGGCCTCAAAAATTATGTCAAGATGGTTCTTCTACATACCGTTGCATCGTTGTTTGCAGTCCTATAATATGCTAACATCCAAAGCTTGTGCCTGTTTACAGACATATAAAAATAATGTGACTGCTTATTGTAGTTTCTTCTTGTTTGCCCTCTTGAAACCACATTTTATTCACCTCAAAGAAATACCAAGAACAATGAAAAGCTGTCATTTGGTATTTTTAAATCCGTCCCCAATACCCATCTCCGTGCTTGATATCTAGCCTAAATTGGTTGTTTTCCTGTAGCAATTGCAAGAAGGATGTTGTGTATACATACCCTGACAGTATTAGCGTTCCATACTAAATTATGTTAGTGTACAACAATTGGAAAATGTAGTCTTTTATCTGGTTTTTAAAACAGTCAAGTGAGTTAACTAAAGATGAAGTTGTGGAATTGGCCCAGAGAAATATTTTTACATGAAATTTGGAAAAAGCTGAGATAGTCATTTAGCTACTAAATCAAGACAACTGAGGTGTTGTATTTATTGAATTTATTATTACATCCTCTGAAAGGGTGGATGTAATTTACTAGATCTGCAGGTACTGTCTGGTCCTCCCCAAAGCAGGAAGGATATTGTGGGAAAGATATGTTGGATAAATGTCACTTTAAAAGCTCAATGTGTTATCTAGCAATTGAAAACTGTGTATGTTTTCATTTTCATCCTTTTGTAACTAAATTTTCAACGTTGTATTCAGAAGTTTAGTGCTTCAGTTTTAAAACAAGCTTTACATTTGGCTTCAGGCTGTTCTCTTTTTTCTTTCTTTTTCTTTTTTTTTTTAATGCCAGTAACTTGGGGATTAATTTGAGATGGTAAGCACCTTTACATCTCTTATGCCTTGGATGTAGGAGAAGTTTGACGGTTCGTACGGGTGTCTCTCCTTTGACGTTCGGGCTTCCTAGCAGCAGCTACCTTGCTTGTAACATTAGTCTCAAAAGGTGGAGTTGGAGGGAGCAGAGGGGGCACAGTCTTCTGCTTTTTTTGAGCTACTGTTTTTAGATGCTGTTTTTTCTCTGTATTTATGCCTGAGTGCCGTTAATGTCCGTTGGAGACATAATACTGGTCCCAACAGAGGATCAACAAAAAAAGCCTCTTACGGCTTTCTGCGTTTCTGCAGTTAGTGGGACCTTAACTAAGTTGTAACTTAGTGATAAAGGCAAGTCTCCAGCTGTTTTTTACTTCTTTTCTCTACCTTTTTCCTGAAGTGTGCATGGCATTATATATATAAAGATACTGGGGTGGAGAGCAGTAGGCTTTGTTCCTTAGATCAATGGTTTTGAAACCATCTGTGTGTGCAGGAAATTTCCCATTAAAAGCAGCATGTGTGAAACATCTGAGGGAATTTGCTCTTGTGTTTGGAAAGGGGGCCATGAAACATGCCTTTTTAAAATAAGAGTGCAAAATTTGGTCTGCAAGACCTTTCATGTTGAATGATGTGTGACTGTGAAAGTGGTTGGCCCAGTAATGTCCTTAACCTATGCATTTCATGATCAGAACTTTCAGCCTAGCTGTGAAAAGTGTAACTTCTTCACCGGGGTTTGATTGACCAATGATACTGAAACAATGACATTGATTAAACAACCTGTTTACGGCAGACCTTCTAGGTGCTCCAAACTGGGGAAATCCTAACTAACTGTGTGTCAGGAATCCTTGCATGTTGGTAAGAAGCAGACATCAGCCTCTCTTGCATAGGAGATGCTGATTTCCTTGGAAAGAAATTGATATTTTTGTCTTGTCAGGCTGCAGTCTAAACAGAACTGTGCACATTTTAATCAGCCCTTTGTGCTCAATATTGAGTAATCGTGGCTCATAAGGAGATCAGGTTTTTGGCCATACAGTTCAGTGTGCTAAGTTCTTTTCCTGCAGATACAGAGTATGAACTGCCTGTCTCAGCTTTGATGTTAAAGAACTTGGTAAAGAATCATTGTATGTACTGTTTTTTTTAATTTGGAGTGAGTTTTATGATGATGTTTTTAGACTTATAAGTATCTTAGTAATTAGTAAGAGCGCTGTAGCATTACTCATTCAAAATGTGATATATTGATGCATTGACAACCACCACAATAGATTTTGGTAGGGTTTTGGATTTTTATTTTTTATTTTTTTTTAATATCGAACAGTTGAGGGTAGGGGGATCTTAGGATGAGATTGAAATAGAAACTGTTAAAGATTGCTCTTCTTTAAGGGAAAAATAAAGTTAGTTTCAGGATTCTAATTTGTAGCATTGAGGCAAACCTGATAGATAAAATGACTGATTCTGTCTTTTTTGCGGGGGAAGTAGTACATATCCAAATGAACTGTTAAATGATTATACTGCTCAGACAAAATCATTAGCTGTGGAAATTACCAATAAAGGGAACTTGAGTGCCTAGGGTATTCAAAATTTGGAGTGTTTGCATTGTTGTTCTCTAGTTTGTATAATATTTGCATTAAAGCAGTGAAAGTGGTTTCAGAATAACCTTATCATAGTTAAACCAGACCTACAGACAGCACTTTTCTTTCCCACATGCCATTAAGAACAGCAAACTTGTTAGATATAAAAAAATAACGCTGATGTGATTTGGAGGTTTTTGTCCTTTTTTGCCTATGTTCCCCACAGTTCCATTTTGATTCTGTGTAATTCTGATTGGATTGTTAGTCACGTGGTCATTTTTCAGTTTTGAAAAAACAAATACCAGCTGAGCTATTTGTATGCAAAATGAATAGACAGTAGTCCAGTTTTCTGGAAAACAGCCAAAACCATCTTATGCAGCTATCTCTGGGCCCTGTCATGTCACTGCTGGTAATATTTCCTTGAGTTTTGTCCTTCATAAGTGATCTATTGGCTTGATAGTCATTGAAGTTGAAAGAGACATGATACTAGGATAAATACCTAGTTTCACAGCATGTCAGTTTATATTATACCTGAGCTTTAGTATTAGCTGGACTTCAGGTTTTGTTGTGAGCACTGTTTGACCCTCTGCAAAAGAGGGTGCAGAAGAACAAAATCTGCTGTGACTTGAAGAAGATAATATCTGAGTGTGATGGTATCAACACATGCAAATAGATAAATTGGAAATGCTTATAAAATTGCTACCTTACAGTATTGCTTTTTGTCCTGTGACTCCTGACAGATCTTGCAGATGTCAGAAGACTTCAGTAATGGATTCAGGCCATGACACCTGTCATTTAAAAAGTCAGATCACAATTAATAGCATCAGGATTCAGTGTGAGTTTTTTTCTGCGCTGTAGCACACCCGCTGCCTCTGTGACAACCTTCATTTCTTTCTGAGCGAATGGAAACCTAGTAGCACGAGCCTCAGGAAGTTGTTAAAGCAATTAAAGGCTTCTCTCTCAGCACATTGCATGGTTACCATAGTATCCTTTGCCTCCAAGTCTTTACTGATGATGTCAGTATGCATGCAGGAGCTGTTTGCAGCATCTACATGAAGATGATTCAGCCCTCACTAAAGATCATAAGCATCTCTCTGCACATTCTGTTATCTAGTGTTATTTTAGGAATTCATGAGACTGGAAGGTAAGTGACTTTTGCTTTAAATTGAATAATTTTTATGTATCCTCACACCAAAGTTTCAGTGTTGCTTTTTTTATCCTCTGTTGCACTGTTCACTAAATACATAAAGGATGTTTTAGATGAACCAATTGCACAGCTTAGTGCAATTCAAATGTAATGACAAATTCTAGGTAATTTTCGTAAATATTAAAAAAAGAAAAAGAAGCAAACAAAATACCCCTGAAGTAAAAAATCTGACTTATTGAATAGTTAGAGGGTTTTTTCTAATTAAAATTTGCAGAGCTTTATTTTTAATCATAAGAAAATCATACAAATTGTGTAATGGGGTCATTACCTGAGATAAAAATTTTCAAGGTATTTTAAAATTATTATTAAAAACTTAACAATTAATCTCCATCTCATATTAAAAAAGGGCTTTGGTGTTGCAGGAAATTGTACATTAAGGTGGTAGGTATTGTACCAGCCCACCAATGTGCCTCTCTTTCTCCCCACCATGCAAATACAGTATGCAAATAACTTTTCTTAACCTTTGCCTGTTTTCTGCTTTTTGTTCATAGCATCCTTTGGCTTATTTATACACTTAATTTTTTTTTTTTTTTGGGAAAAGGGTCCTCTATTGAAATTTCTTCAGCAAAATGCTTAGTATGCACTTCCTAATGAGACACTTAGTTTTTAATGCTATTATTGCAATAGATGTGGTGCATTAGAAGAATAGGAAAGACAGTCTAGTGGCAATATTGTGCCCTTTGGGTATCATTAATTCCTTGTAGACTGAGGATTTTTTGCTTTCTAGTACAAAGATATGTGTTCTTTTTTCTTTCTCTTGCCTGCCTAGCTATTAGTTTGGATATTAATATGGAAATGAATAATATTTTAGATAAACTGAAGAAACCAATTCCCAGTTCTGATATCTATTAACTTTCATATTTGACACTTAAAAAATAAAGTCTGTGTATGTATTTAATGCAATTTTGAATTTGTTACAGTGTCCTCCTTATGGCTTTAGGAATTGCGCATCTTTTCTGTTTTAGACTAGGAGATTAGACTAGGGGTTTTTTAATCACTCTTTTTTATTTGGTTGCTTTTTTGCTCATTATTTTTTGTTTGGTTGGTTTTCAGTTTGGCAAGTTAGACACAACCAGCCAGTATGCAATACGTGTTTCTTTAATGAGTGTTTGTCTAATGACATAGTAGTAGCTTGGAGTTGGGAGCTTCTTTTTCATGTTTATCAATGGGTTTGATTTGTTTTTCCTTTAGCCAGGTCTTTTGACTGTATGTTCAGATTTCACATTCAAACAGTTCATTACAAAAATAGGGTTTCTGTCTCTTTTTCACTGTAATCCTGTTAGATCATTTATAGGGGTGCACGTTTGGGTGCACTCTTGAGATCTTCAATTACCATGGTGTCATTAATCATTGGTATGTTTTCTCCATTCTGAGCAGAAAACAATCAGGATTACAGGAGGGAAAGCGTAAAGACTACTTTAAAGAAAGAAACCTGCTTTCTTCAAATAATACTGTAATACTGACCTACAGAAGGACATCACAGAATTAGAGGGATGTTCTTTCAAAAAGATGTTGAAGATGAAGAGGGAGAGAGATAATTACCTAGATTATGAGCTAAAGGAGAACTTCCTGAAGGAAAAAAAAAGAAAGACTTGAACAGGGTAGATTGGGAATTATATCAGTTTATATTATCTAACAAGAGAACAGATTAGGAGATTATTTAAGGTATTGCTGGCAATTTTTGAGGATGTTAAGTCAATTCAATGCTGAAAAGTGTAGTCTTGCTCTCCTGGTGCTCTTTTCCCCCTAGAGCAGTGATGGGGTGAGTTTGTTGAGTGGGTTGATGCAATATAAACCTAGTCTGTAACAAAGCAAAGATCTTTTCCACCAGTTAGCAAGATGGAGTCTGTGGACTCACAAAGTCCATCACAGTAGAGAAGACTGGATAAATTGTCCTGCAGAGCATTACCTCTGAGCATATTCTGCTGTATCAACTTAGCCATAAGTGCAGCTGTACCCTGAAATTGTAGTGGGTTTTCATGGATTTTAAAATCTCTCTGTTCAAATACAACTGAGCTGGTTGGCACATGAGATTTTGTAGACAATTTCTGAATATTTTCCTTAGTATTTAGGGAAGTTACTTTTCAGATAGAAATTATAGATAAATTTTTGACTTTGTTTAAACAAGGAAATTGAGTTCCAGACCTGATACTAGGAATGTTCTGGTTTTAAATTATGACTCACTTTCCTTCCTCCTCCCTCCTTGCCCCATGGCTGGTCATGTGTACAATTATACATGTGTTTTGTGTGCATGGTGGGGATATATGCTTAACCTCACCACGGCTGGATGTGGGGACCTGGAGCTGAGACCACCTTGCCTTTTTGGTCTGCATAATCTGGCCAGATTTTCTCCCACCACAAAGCTTTAAGTAGTTTTGCTTAGTTATATCTTTGAAGCATGGAGCTTGTCTTTGTTTGCATCAAAGTTAATTATAATGGAGAAAATGCATAGTCTTTCAGAATCAATCAAGTTTACTCAATTGCACCCTATCTCTTCTGACATTATTTGTACATATGCATGTGGAATGGGGCAGTGCAGGCTCTGTGGTTTGCATTTCAGTCAATAGGAGAAAAAATGTGCCCCAGTCTTGCTAGGATTTGCCTACAGAGAAATACCTAATATTTTTATTCTTTCAAAATGTAATTACTTGTAGATTTGTGTATTTCTGTAAGATTGGATAATTTAATCAGGAGTGTTAAAAATGTAGAAAAATCCAGAAGCGACTATGCAACAGCTGTGTCTTTTTTTTTTCCTTTTTTTTTCCTGCATTGTTCCAGAAATCATACTTCAGCTGTGCCCCTGAGAGACAGAATTTCCCCTCTGTAGTTGTAGAAAAATGAAGAACAATCTGCATAAATTTTTCTAACTTTTTTTCCTAAGTGTCTTTCTGGAACCATTTGCACATGTTTGTCTCAATCTGTATAATAAAATAATAACAAAACAGGCAAAACTGGTAGTTTGGAAGAACTGGCATTCACCTGACTGGATTTCTAAAGTTCAGGATTTTTATAAATACTTCCATTCCATATTGACGGGTAGCTAGTGTATTGATTTGCAAAATTATATTTTCCTGTTCTATAAATACTGCCATCTCGTATTGGAAATATTCTCATATCCTGTGAATAAGATAATTTTGCAGTGACAGGTGGCCTAGATGATCTTTAAGAGGAAAAAACTATAAATATACAACAGAAATAATACTATGCTAAGAAAAACATTTTAGCATGCTCTAGAGCTTGTATTATTCTGAATATGATGCTTTGTGTCTGCCATGTTTATGTACAACACCTAATTCTGGAGAATTTTTTAAAAAACAAGATAATCCCTTGACAGTATTCAGTGTGCTCAGCATAGGGGGAAATAGGATTTCACTGATACTTTTTTTCTTAGAGAAAATGTTATTTTGGGCTTCTTCATTTGTACATGCAAGCACGTATAGTTTGTGTTCTGTTTTTCAATCCCCCTGTTCCATACACTCCGAGTTGTAGTATTGTTATTTTTTTTCCCTGAATAAAGGTCAAAATTTTGAAGCCCCATGATTGTTTTGCTTTCTTGTTTTCAATCTTTTAACTGTTTAACCTAAGAATAGAAGCAGTGTTTTACATCTAGAAGAGGCAGTAATTTATGATTCATTGAAGTAGTGTTGTTCCTGAGTTACATCATGTGTTACCTCAGACAGGTTGTAGCTGAGGGTTGTCTTGTTGATTTGGGTTTTTAAAAAGTGCTATTTTTATATTATTTTATGTGGACTAGAACCAGTGTCAAAGTAAAGATTTCAGTTGGAGGTGCTGCTGAAATCTTGGCTGAAAACAAATTGTATTTACTTCAGTGAAAGCTGCACATTATACTAGGAGTGAATCTGATTTTCAGTTTTCTGAATGTTGATCTGTAAGTTCTTTATGGTGGGAAGCAGTGGGAGTCAAAGTGGAGCGTTAAGTCTAGAACTAGCCAGTCCATCTGGGTTTCTACAGGAATGAATGTCTTGGACCTTTCTGCAAGGTTTCCATGACTGACTTCCATTTTTTTCTGAGACAATGTAGAGGGTTCTTCCTGTTTTAGAGTTGAGTGGTAGAACTGTGCTGATTAATCTTGCTACTTGATAATATGTAAGGACTCTCTTACCAACTTGTGTCCTTACAATGCACCTGAAAGAAGCTTTAGTGCATGAGAAGCACAGTGGATCAGTCACTTGTGGAAAAGGGTCAGACTGCTACAAGAAAACTAAAACCACTGTGCTCCTTCTAGGATGGGTTTTTTTGTTTATTTGTTTGTTTGCCTGCCTTTTCTTCAACTAAAAAATTACAACAACTTGAATGTTGTAGTTTATTCCATAGTGCTTTCTTAGAGAAATCCCTTTAGAGAAGTGGTATGTGTATTTGAACGGAAGAAACGAGCAAGTTCTTCAGAAAAATACTGTAGAGCTGCAGTGTTGCTGCATCCTGGTGTTTAAAGTAGTCTGTCTATATAGTCTATCAGAAGGAATGTCACAGTACAAATTTCCTTGAGGTTTTCCTGGAGTACCCTAGTAGAAAATCTAGATTAAATCTGAAGCGTTTTGAAGTAGTCCATTTAGTAGTATGCCATCCATCCCTTTCCTTCTTGGAAGAAGCCTACCTGGAAATGAGAATGCCTCAGAGGGTTCCCTGGCTGACAGCTCTTAGTTAGGCCTCACTGCCAGCTCTAGTAATTGCTGCTGAACACTTTTTGGATGTGGTAACTGTTCATTTAACTAATGTGGAGTGCCTTTTCTTAGGCTTTTCCCCCATCCCCTGCCATGCAGCTGAATTTACAAAATAATCCTGGAAAAATTAATCCGTTTATCTGAGTATGGATCAGTACAGATTTGCAAAACTGCTGAAAATAGTAGCTGTTTCCTCTTCTAACCTGACCAGTTTCTTAAGGAACAATGGTTTTACAGGGGAGATAAAAGGCTGATTCAGTTCATTTTGTGTGAACATCATCTGCCATCCACAAAGAAAAATGGAGGAACCCAAACAGCTAAGCATGACATCAGTTCTATTAAAGACACAAAAGGGGGAAAGATACTTGGTCCCTAACTTTTGATTTCAGGAAATCTTGGAAAGACAGCTGTCTGGTTTCATGTATGACACAAAAAGCTAATTATGTATGCAGGGAGATGAGAGCTACAAGGCCATCATGCCTGGGGCAGTGAAAGAATTGGAACATGTTTCTTTCATCCTAAGAAGGTGATACTTAGCAATTTCTTTTGTTTAGGAAAAACTTGAGTTTGTTTTAATGCCATTTTTTTTCAATTAATCAGGCTAAAAATAGAAAAGAAATCATAAAGCAGTTCTGTTCTTGAGAGCTAATGAGGCATTATAAATGTATTCTGTTTCATTTAGCTATAAGTAAGTGTGTGTTTTATTTTACTTGTTGGTTATAGTAACTCACCAGTAGTAGAAGTTACCATGTAAAAACTACAAGTGGTGGTAAGCATTGTGTTTCTGTTTGTCTGTAGCTTAAATGAGATGTGACAATAGTGCTCTACCTGACAGTCAACTCCAATGTAAGATTTTTGAAGTTTCTCATGTAATTGTGATGTGTACATTCTCTGGTGAGCTTTTTGAGGGCAGCATGACTTTGCAAGAAGTGGTGTGATGATTTGTTGCAAGCAGTGCTCTGGTATGGTTTGGCTTGATTTTAGCTCTTGGTTATGGGGGGCCTTGAATAAAGCTGTGCTTTGATTCCCAATTTGTGTACTGTATTAGCAACTTCCTCGTATCGTGGAAGCACTAGGAATATAATTCCATGGAAGCACTTGTGAATTAGTCTCTTATTAAGTGTCTAAATTATATATAGGGTACACATGATACCCTCATTCATAGAGAAGTACATAAAGACTTGCGTTTTGTAAGTGTTTCATACTCTTCATCCTCGGTGTTTTTTAGGGATGATTTTCTAGTATCAGTTTTTTCTTAGCTTTATATATGTTCCAGAGCTCCATAATATGTGTGCTTTACTCTTCAAGTGGGACTGAATATTGTGCAGTTCTTTATGTTTAACAGATGTTGGTGACATCTTTTATCTTTCACTGTTCTGTCATGTTTATGTGGGACAACAGAGAATGAGATTCTTCATTGTTAATGCAGCCTTAAGAGCTTTATTGGTGAATTTTAGAGAAGAGTGCTTCAAAAAGGAAGATAAATACCCAACCATAATACTATTTTTGGTACTTGAGTGTAAACTATAAGCTTGTATTTTTATTTTATGAGTGAATGAGAATTTAAGAAGGCATTTTCAATATCCACTTTTACAGAAAACTGTTTTTTTCAGGAAGCTGTTAAGCTTTATCAATATTTTAACCATTTTGTCTGCAAGCCATGTACTGTGACTACTCATGGGTAACCTTTAGTTAAAATGGTTTTTATCTTTTAGTGTTACATACATACATAATGTTTGTCTTTTAATGTTATATAGTTGTGAAGCCGTTGGAGATATAGTGGATGGTTTTGCTATAGTAATTAAAACACAGATGAAGCTTGTAGGTGAAGCATATCTGAGTGGCAGTCATTGTTACTTGGTGCTGAGCATGAGCTACTTACTAGGACCAACCAACCAACCAACCAACTAAAAAACCTCTTCAGTGGATTCAGCTAGAAAGATGCTAGAAAGATGAAGGTATGTTTGTCTTGGAGGTGCCATACACAGACAAGCATTTCATTTGTTGTAGGTGATATACAACAGGGTGTGGGGAAAAAAAAAGTGATCTCTCACTTTTAATAGGAATAGTTATGGCTATCAGTGAAATACATTTTTGAGAATGTTCTAGCATGATTGTTTTGAACAAGAAAACAACTTGACCTTTCTTGATTATATTTTAATAGTGGGTTTTGCATCTCTTGTATAAATAGATAAACTTTTGTGTTTAACTGGCAGATTTGCATAATAAACCTACATTTTTTTCAAAAGCAAGTTGTCAGATTTTAATTTAATTCTTTTATGGGCACTATTATTTATGTTCTGATTCTTCATTTGTGCAACATTATGGCTGACAAAACTGGAGATAGGGCTGCCACTGAATACCTGGTTTCCCACTGTATTTGATAATGGGTTTTTAGGAGTACTTTGTTTAAAACCATCAAGTGCTTAGCAGGAAAGCAAGCTTCAAATCCATGCTGCATCTGTTTTCAAAGCAGCATCTTGAAAGGGCAGTTGTAATTGATGTCCTTTTGCTTAACTGTGTCAAACTGGATGGTAGGAAAGCACATAGTGCAAATAGGCTTCAGTGTCAATCTGTTTTCTGCAGTGCATCAGCAGTAGCTGCTAAAGCCCCCTGGAAAGCTGTCAGGCATTCTATATGTACTGTCAGTATTGTGATGGAGACCACTACTGGGTTTTGTTCATGTAGTGCTAAATACTGCTTGTATTAACACTACTCTGTTTTTTGGTGGTGCTCATCATTTTTTGTCCTTCTCCAAAAGCAGCACAATGATCATCAAATTCAATCAGCCCTCTCTGATTTCTAAATAACTTAAAGAGAGTGAAAATGTTTTTCTTTGCAGTTTAAGGCTGAATCAGACTTAATTCTCTTTAGCCAAAGTACAGTGCCTAGACTGATAAATGATGGAGCTGTTTTGTCATCTGATACCAAACACCTGTGAAAGTACAGGGTAAGTAATTAGAGATTATGTAGAATTGCCTGTTTTGAGAAAGGAAAGAATGGGAAAAATTGAACATATGGGAAAAGCAAGAAATTGTGTTAGAATAAATTCTAGAAAATGCTTGTTTCCATCCTCTGTTCCTGTCTTACCCTTTAAAAACCTTAATGGCAACTTTATAGAAAGTATTCAATTCTGTTAAAACTGTTTGACAACAAATTTGAGATGGCTCAGCTGCTGGTCATGAGATTTGGGAAAAGTTCTTGCATGGTGAGCGTCTGGCAGGGAAATGAAGATCCCCTTCCATCTATCAGTTATGCTAAAAGCACGTGAAGAGTTCATGCAACTGAACAGCATTAGGTTTGTTTTTCTGTATCACCTTTTTTCTGCCTCCATGCTCTTCCTTTGAACAGCCATTCTCCTTCACTTCTGTAACGTTAACTTGTGTATGGAGCTGTCTCCTTACTTAACTGCCTTTAAAAGGACCATGGAGCCAGAGTGAAGAATAAAGGAGTCTGTGGCATCTCTGAACCATCTCGTAACAGTGACACTGATGGCTGCTGCTTCAAAATTGTTTCTTTCTACTTGTTCCAGATAGGTTGCTATCCTTCATCAGGTTGCCTGTAGGGAACAAAAGCTATGAGTCACATAGTGGGATTTTGTTGATGTGTTTTGTACAGTTACAGTGCTAATATATAAAGCCTTTATCTATGACTGAAATGCCATGCAACTACAGTGCAACTGTGCAGCTCAGGCTCCCGGCAGCCTGACACAGCTGGTCTTGTGGTGCTTGGGGAATTTGTGTGCATGCTGCTGTGCAGCTGCACAAAAAACTTCCACTCCTGTTGCTTCAGTTTGCTTATGTAGAGGAGGCAAGTAGTGCATACAGCCCTAAGCTCGAAGTTTAACTTCCAGGTGTGCTATGATGGCTCTCTATGACTACCTGAACAAAGGTTGTAGTCAGGTGGGAGTCAGGCTTTTCTCCCAGGTAATGAGCGATAGGACAGGAGGAAATGATCTAATGAAATGTGTTGTTAATTTCTGTATCAAGTGGTTGATGTGGCATCTTTACCCGTGAAATGCCCACACCATTTCTTCCTTGAAGGCTTTAGCTAGAAACAGCATTTATTCACTGTATTCTCTGTTTTTCTCACAAACATTGTGACTTAAAGTAAATCATTACATAGCCATACAAAGGTGATTGTAAAAATGTGTTATCAGAAGGAATCTGGAGGTGTTTACTAGGGTGGCATGAGTAGCTTTTAGGGTAATTCAGCTTTGTGGAGAGAAAATTGACGTGGAGTTTTCAAGCCTAATTTTCAGAAGAACATGTATATCTGAAATCAGTGCTCTTATTTTTAGAGTATTTTAACAAATGGTAGGCTGATAGTTTGCAATGTCCTAACCACTGGATACAAAATACAATTTAGACCATGGAGTTTCAGTGGTGAAATTTCCGCTATCAGAGTTTCCAACCTCCCCTCTAGTGTCTCTGGCATGTATTTCTATTTCATCATATGAGAGCAATTCCAACTTTCTTTTCCTTACTTTAAAAGATCCAAATTTAAGTTTGCTGTGGCATCAGTGAGTCCTTTATTTAGCCAAGAATGCTGACCCTCAATCCTCACATTGCTGTGGCTGCCACTGTCTTAAGCAGGCATTTTGCCAACAAGCACTGACACTTCTATGGATTACCATACCAAATTGCATCTTGATACAAAGACAGATGTCCCTAATGTTACAAAAATTGTTTCTGAGCAAATAATTTCAAAGGCAGTCTGAAAGCCAGGTTTGTCATCTGGATATTTGTGATGGTAAGTTTTTATGGGTTTTGCTTAAAAACTAGAAGAGATAATTCTGCTTATGATGCAATTTATAAAACACAACAGCTTTACAGAGGCTAACAAAACCCTGCCAAAAGTGTGCTGAGTAACAGACATTGATACTATTCCTTCGTGTTGCTAAAGTCTGATTCAAAAGTTAGAAGTCTACGTCTGAAGGATAAAGGAAGACAGAAATCCAAAGTTAAAGCATTTGAGTTGCTGAAGCTGCCACCTTTGATAAGAGCAAACAGTCATGTTTGGAAAAGGGCTGCACATCGCCAGACCTATAACCCTATCTTGCAGAAGAGTTTTAAAGTACCCCTTGAAGAAAAAAAGGGAAGGGAAGCACGGGATGTGATTTGAACCTGAGAAAAAGACAAATTGCTTCTTGCTGTGGGAGGTCTGCTAAGTTATACCATATTATGTAAGTTTTACCATTGTTCTAACGCTTAAAATTTCTTTATTGCCGCTGAAAAATGCTGTGCCAATTACACTGTTTAATACAGAATTACTGTTCTTCTTTGTCATTTGGTCACCTGGCTTCAATCTTTCACTTTGAACCTTGATCTTCACCTCACTGTGCCTTGCTCTTTAGTACCTAGATTTCAAGCCTGTGTTACTGGAAGGTGGAAACTATGAATTTATGGTGTATTTGTGGAACTTACATACTTAATTTGAAAGAGTTAGGGCAGATAAGCACTGTGCTTCAAGGTGAGTTTGGAGTATGTATTATCCTTCCTGCCAAGGGATCATACCCTAGTGCTGCCATACACACTTAGAGTATCAGAAGTGGAATTAATGCATAAAACTCTTTCCATCATGGTTTGATTTTTTAGAACCCCTTTATTGTAATACTATCTTATTTTCATTTTACGCTGATTTGTATTGTTAGCTAGTGAAATAACTTGTCTCATACTAAACTGTCAATGTAATCGTTTAAAGAAACAAGTGTTTCCCTACTTAAAATAGTAATAGAGTTAAAAACCTTTAACTGTTCTCAACAACTGAAGTAGGTACTTTCCTAGTACCTGCTACTAGTTAGTACTTTCCTCGAAAGTCTACTTTTGAAGTAGACTTTCTGGTAGTGTGTTCAGTCTGCTGACAGCTGACCTGTTACGTCGTTACTGTAAACTGGACAAATTTTGTTGTACAAAATTCTTGTTATATTTTATACCAAAACACATTTAAAAGTCTGCTTTATTGCTGTATTTTATCAGTGGTTAAAGGAGGACTTATAAGGTGACAATGAAACATCTATGTGAATGATTTTTAATGCTGACCTGAAAAAGTATTTATCTTGGATTTTTATTTGCTTGTTGTTGTCTTTTTTTACTTTAGTCGTAGATGTCTTCCTGATTACTTTCAACTACTACATCTCTGAAATCAGTTGGGATTCAATGTTTGGGACTCAGCTTGAGTAATTTGCTTATGAGTAAAAATGTGTCTGAAACAGGAAGTAACTTAAGCTAAAAGTCTGTTTAATGTTTTGCATAGCACTTCAAATTGAGCATTTGGGAAAATTTATACCGGTCTTTTTCCTTTTCCTGCAAAAATGCATGCTCTTGTCCCAGAAAGAAGAAAATGTAGGAAAACAAAATAATGCAATTATCATTGACAAAGTAGTAGACTTGTAAAAAATTCTACAAACTATAAAGTATTCTGTTCAGAAATCCTATTCAAAATATTGTCTTCTGCTATTTCTATATAGCATGTGGATGGCTTTTGTATTTTCTTTCCTCAACCCACACCCCTCACATCCTTGTAGCTTTCACCTTATGTCAGAAAAATCAGTCTTGATGAGTGGGGAACTGGAAATGGAGAATTTGGGACTTCTTGCTAAAGAAACAGATGACTTTGTCTAAGAGGAGTTAAAATACTACTTTGACAAGTTATTGCATGCAAGTAGATGAGGGGGTGTTGTAGTTGGAAAACTTCTAATAAGTACTGTAATACATAAGAAATTATTAGATTATATGGTCAACTGTTCTTACATAATCAAAAAATTCGTTGGTATGCCCCTAATAAGCATAAGTGTGTTAATGAAAAAATGTTTCTTTTACAGGTTTGTAAAGTTTACCAATGGGTAATTGAACTAGACAGAATACAGACATTTAAATGAGTTTCTTCACAAATCTGATTCTGGAAGGATAGTCTCTTATCTCTAGTTTGTAGATGTTTCATGCTGCTGCATTAAGGAGAAACATTAAAATGTATTCTTAATATTAATTAATAATTACAATTTTGTACAAATTTTTGAAAAGTATTTTTCTTAGCTTGTAATTGAACTAGTGTCAGAATAGTCTTTTGTTATGGGAACTTGATTGTTGAAATAAAAACAAGCAAAAGAGTGTATGTTATACTACAAATAAAAACCTTTGCCACATTTTCTTGCAAGCATACTTGTATGCTTATGAGTTGGTGATTATGTAGCTTGTAGCTTGACTCATGACCAGGTTTCCAATGCATATGCTCATGGGTCTTCTTACGAATGTTGCAACTGAGTTCACGAAATTAGACTTGCACTCATATGAACAAATCCTGTCTGTGGTGATAGGCTGTATTTTTAAGAGTATTCATTATTCAGTATGGTGATCGCGTTGGAGAATCTAGCATAAAAGAATTGTGATCCTTTCTGAAACTTGGCTTGCTGATGTTTTGCAGACAGCTTGGATTTCCTTCTGCATGCTATTTAGTTTGAATAGCTGACTGTTGGTTTTACACTTTTCCTTTCTTGGATAATTGAAAATCTTGCTCCAAAACTGCATCTTATCTATGAATAATAAATGTTTTGTGTCATGCATCACATGTTTTTTGTATGTTAAAGGGATGAGTCAATGGGCTTGAAGTGGCTATGATATCCTTCCATAGATTGTGATAGTGGGTTTGGTTTTTTGTTTGTTTTTTTTTAAACGGGACTCAATTGCCCTTAATCTTGATAAGACTTGTTCCTGTCCTCTTTTGACATGCCCAGAAACATGGTGGATCTCATTGCTTCTGTAGAAGAAGTGCTTCTTTTGTTACCTGTGTTCTGTTTTGGATAGGAATTAATGTACTGGCTAAGTACTAACAAGCTTACTACTTAGAGAATTTGTTGGAGTAGCAAAATAATGAGATACTGGGTACAATAAACAGTTTTCAAAATCTGGAACTCAAGATGGGGTTTTTTGGGTTTTTTATAATCATTGATATTCTTGCAAGAGCCATAAAATATCAGCTTGGAGGGGGACCTTAAGGACCATCTGGTTCAGCCTTTCTTGGCAAAAGCATGGTCCTGTCAAGATTGCCAGAACCTCATCCAGATGGATTTTAAAAGAGTCCAACACTGGGAAATCCACCACATCCCAGGGGTGATTATTTCAAGGGCTGATTGTTCTTATAATGAAAAATGTTCCTTTTTGTTGTCCAACTGGAATCTTCCTGGGAGTAATTTATACCCAGTACCCCTTGTCTTTTCCTTGTGATTACTTGTGAAAGGGGAGCCTCCTTCTTTGTAGCCACCAGTGATAAGATCTGCTGCAAACATTCTTTTCTCAAGACTGGACAAACCTGGTCCTGGTTTGCCAGTCCTGGTCCTTGCTCTCCGGGGCTAGTGCAGTCCCCTGCAGGTGCTCCCTGCAATGCCCCTGGACCCGCCCTGCCCCACCCAGCTGGCTGAGAGCACTGTGCCGAGTTCTGAGAGTTCCCCTTTATGACCTGTTCCAGCAAAGACCAATCTTTGAAGAAATACCTCTTTCTGTTTTTCCCCGAGATGTCCATTTGTGGTTTATTTGTTTGTATTAAGTTGTTATTGTCAAGTAGTTGAATACTGTTAAGCAAACTAACAGAAAAATTGGTGAAAGGTCCTATAAGTATAGGTTATTGTCTTTGCTACTTGTATTCTGTGTTTGCTTAGTGACAAAGAACAGTCACTAATATATCCAGTTAAAAGATTGGGCTGTTTTGGAGAAAGGTGGAATAGACAAATGAGGGTACATCACAAAAATTCACTGCAGCCTGTAAGCTACATTGTTTGGGTTGCTTTTAGCTCTGTTCCATAAAATGTAATCTCTAAGTAGAATGATAGCAGCGGAAAAGTGGTAGGGTTTTTGATCTGGCCTGTAGTTGAAATGGTCTTTGAAAGGTTTCTACCTGTGATGTTCAGTTTGTTGCTGTGCTCTGTGAAACTGTGCAACCCCTCCTCCAACAGTGGATTTATTCCCAATAAATTCTGTGGTTCCAAGTCCTTCCTGGCTCACTTTGTTCTTTGACAGGGGGTGTTACTCTTCAAATACTTCGTAGAACAGTCTACTGGCAGGCTGGCATGCACAAGTTGCTTAATGACAGACAAGTCACCAAGGAAAACAGCCTTTTTAGTTGCTGCCTTTTCAGTTAATCAAAATAGTCACTTGACAGATGGAATAGCACAGGAGAGAGATTGCATTCTGAAGCAAAAGGCAAAATACATAAAATAATTATTTGGTAGTTTCTTTATTTTCCAAATGAAAAATTATTAAACACGGCATTTAAAAAATCTGCCTATGTATTTACTATTATTGTATTGAGGGTGGAGGTAAACTCATGTGAAACACCAATATAGAGTCTGTAAGAGTGGGCATAAGCAATAAGACAAATACTGCATCAAAAAACTGAGTCCTTTGTCCAGTGGGATAAAATCACAACAAAATTGAAGATATTTCATTACAGCTCTTGGATTATCTTCCATTTTCTTCCCTGTAGTGGAATTCAAGAGTCCAGAGATCAGTAGGATTCACATGTATGCAGGTTGGGAAAAGTAAACAATTTTTTTTCTGTTTCCTAATGGAGGTTTCTGGTTCATCTCTTATTTTATTTTCAGTAACCACTGGTTAAACTTTGGAAGTGAAAAAATCCAGGTTGAATTCTAGGATGTTTCACTTTCTCTTGCCAGGTGTCTGCAGATCTCAGCAAGATCTGTAATAAAATGCAGAGCTTAAATTTTTTGCTTCCTGATATACAGGCTCAGAAATCATTAAACTAGACTTCTTAGGTTCTGTTCAAACTATGTTTTCCAGAAATGTTTTTCAGCTGAATTAATTTCAGCAAATTAGCTAAGGACAAGCTAAGTCCTAACATTCTTCCTCAACCTGAAATCATGGCCATCATGCAAGAGTCAGAAAACATAAAGCTTGAGGATTTTGTGGAGTGGTATAGGAAGGGAGCCATATGATGACTAATTTTATACCCACATCTGCCAGAGTTTTGTGGAAAACAGCAATAAATCAGTGTCAAGCAAAGGCATTGCTTCCTGTATTATGATTCAAGATTTCATTTAAAACCCAAAAAGACCCTTACCAGACACAAATAATTGCAAAAAAATGCAAATAAGCTGTCTATAACATATACATATGTATATATGTATACATAGATACATATGTGTATATATTTATGTATACATATATGTGTGTGTATATATATATCTATAACTGTGTATGTGTATGTGTATGTGTATATAACATATACATATATGTTATATCCCAACTAAGATGTAGGAGATAGCTGCCTGAAAAGATGTGGGTGAAGTGTACTGGTCTGCTAAGGATGAGAACAGATGATCTTGCAAATCTTTCTGACCTGATCTGGCAGCCCCATACAAGATGCATGGTTTTTATGTAGCTTTAAATGATCTTTTGAACACCAAAACTGAATCAAGCTAACATGGAATCTAATTCTGCCCAGTTCTGAGGAACTTCTGTGTATAGCAAAACCTCTAACAACTTTCTTGAAACTTACTTGTTGTTACATTGCTTTTATTGGTGGAATGAACTTGTGTGTATCTATATATAAAAACTGAATTGTAAGTATATGTGAAGTCTAGTCAGTTTTTAGCGGTGTTGAACAGGAATGCACAGTGCAGCTCTGTGTGTGTGTAATGTACTTTTGTTCTTCCCACTTGCTGCAGTTCTTTACTCTCAAAGGTGTGCAGTTGTCTGTCACAAAACAAGATCTTGTTTCTCAACATTTATCCATTAAGATCTGAAATTAGTTATATTTTTTATGGTTCATAATTTAAATGAATGAATGTATGTCTATCAACAGATTTGTCATTAAATTATTTTCTTTGTTTTTGCTGTAAGGAAACTATTACAGTTTCAAAGTTTGGAGTACTTTCTTGTAGACAACTTTCACAGTTTTTCTGTATAATAGGTGTCAGATCTTTAAAAGGCAAAGTATAGCTTTAATTTTTGGCACTGGTAAGGACCTCCTCTTATAGCATGAAAGATTTACTTCTGTAGTAGCCTCTCTTTCTTTTGCGTTCAAAGGTATCTGATTTATCTTCATTTAGTTCAAGGATAGGTCTGCTTTTAAACGGTGCTGTGAGTAATGCTGACAGTAATGTATTTCCTTTAGCTAAGGCAATCTAAAATTAAGATAACTCGAAATCTTTGAAATTAGTGAACATGCTCGGAGAGGGAAAAAATGTATATGACTCATGGCTCTGGGAGAGAGAAAATATGTATGACTCATGGCAGTTGACTTTTTTTTTTAAATGCCAGACAAGAATGAATAAAACCCAGTGTTACTGAGAAACAGGAGTAACCAGTATGTCAGTAAGCTTCTGAAATTGCACTTGCCGTTGATCTCACAAGCGTGTGAAAACTAATTGCTTAAAAATTTTTATCATGTTAATAATTCTGTTGTGCTGAGGAAGAAGGTACAGCAGATTTTACATACTTTTCCTGTATCTCATACATACTTTTGACTGAGCAATTAAAGGAAGTAAAAGAAATGTGAAGTAAAGATGTTTTTTTGCATAAATCAAACATTTATGTTGCATGAGACAAAATAGACTATAGAGTTACTGGAAAGTCTTGGATTTAAAGATTTTTCTGCCTCCGCAGTTTATTGAAAAGGGGGTTAAACATCATTTAAATCACCTATGTTTTGAAAAGAAGTATTTCTATATAAATACAATTTAAAACTTTCTTAATTCCAGTATCCAGAAGGACTAAACTGTCTTGCCCAACCTTTGTAGTTCCAATTTCATATACTTTTCTCCTACAAGTATTATATTTTTCACAGTAACAACAATTTTGGGGGGGATTGAGTGTAAAATTTAGATGTTGGGATGGATATCCTATTAGTGGCGTATAGCTGAATAGCATTTTCCAGGGAAGAACACTTGATTCACTTTACTCTAGAAATGGACAAGCTTGAGAATCCTCCTTCATATTCCAGGAACTGGGGCAAAATACTTTTCTACAAGGAAATCTTATCAGGAGGCTGGGCTGAAGGTTGTAGAGAGCAGGGAACATGTCCACAGCAGTTTAGATACTAATGCTGATTATTTGTTTTTCTCTTCATGCTTATTTCTCTTTCGGCTTGTTTTGTGTTACGGAGATAGCAAATAAAACTAGTTGTGGTGTAAGGCTGATGGCCATCTCAGCACCACATAGATCCTCTCTCAGCAGCCCCCAGTGGGTTGGACAAGACAGTCACAAGAAAACGAGAAAACTCATGGGTTGAGATAAAGACAGTTTTAGTAAGGACATCAAAAGCTGCATGCACAAGCAAACCAACATAAGCAATTAATTTCCTCCTTCCCAGCAGCAGGTATTCAGTCACCTGCAAGGAGGGTTCCCTCACATGTAGTGGTTTCTTGGGAAGACAAATGCCATCACTCCAAATGTCCCCACAGTCCTCCTTTATATGTGATATCCCTTTGGTCAGTTAGGGTCAGCTGTCCTGACTGTGTCCTGCCCAGCCTTCTTGGTGGTACAGTGGTGTGATAAGCAGGGAGGGCCTTGGCTCTGTTTAACCACTGCTCAGCAATAGCTAAAACATCCACGTGTTTTCAATGCTGTTTTGGTCACAAATCCAAAGCATAAGTCCATATAAGCTACTTAGAAGAAAATGAACTCTATCCAAGCCAAAACCAGTATAAGCTACCCACACACACCCACACTCTGTCCCCAATTCCATATTGTTCATATCATGCTCAGGACCCATGTTATCCAATACATCCTCAGCATCCTTACCACCCACACACCACCTCATGTCTTTTGATGTGTACACAAATCCTTCATGTGTGGACCACCCCTGTAAAATGCTCACAAATGTTCACTGACTTCATTCAGTCCATGACTCGGGGCTCCATCTCTTTCTGGTGCTCAGTAAGGACAGAGAGGTGGTGTGTTGTGGGCAGTTACTGGGCACCAAATCCAACTCAAATAGCTCAAATAAGGCTCACTTAGGCTGTCATATATATGGAATAATGTGGTTTGCTCATAGTCAAATTTTATACAATGGGAAAAGTATACATGAGACTCGTTGTGCCCATAACTTCCTTTGTTCCTTGACAAATGATCCTTGGACAAGCCACTGGCTATTCATTTTTTAATTGCATGATTGGTATTCCAAGCTTAGGAGCATGGATGCTCACTGGGTCACTCTGCTCCTTTGTGGGTTTTCAGAGAACAGATAAAATTGGAGTTCTTAGCCTGTTAATGGCTCAGATCTTTATCTCCTCTGGAATCTGTATACCCTTTGGCTAAGGGGACATGTGCATCTGTCACAATGGTCACAATGGTTACCTGTCTACAGGCTACAGTACCTACGAGGAGCCAGCTTATTGTGGGGTTTCCATAGGCTGAAGCTTCCTTTAGAGCACATTCACCCCCTCCAGTGTGGAGTCCTTTCTCCTGACTTCTGCCATGGGGTTGGAGGTTTTGTACATAGTAATGGGGCACGGAATGTTCTCAGCATTTCTTTCTTGCATCAGTTTTTATTTTTGGTTTCTAGCCCTTATTCTTCCTTTCCCAGTGTGCTTAGTTTTTCTTCTGTTTTCTCCTGTGAACTCTTGTCTTCCCATGGGTAATGGTGCCTTCTAGCAAAGAAACTTGGCCTTCTTGATTATCCATTTAGGTCCTAGTATATACTGTTACTGTACTCCACCTATATTAATGCATTTAATAGAAAAACTTAGTGCCAGTATAATTACAGGCAATTGTGTTGTACTTACCTTTATAGTTTTTTTTAATTCTACATAATGTTAAGACTCACTCTGCTGAAATACTGTTCTATTGTGTTGAGTTACCACAGTATTAGCTTTACTATATTTTGTGGTATTGAAAGTCTGTATCTCTAGAGGTGCTACATTTCTAGCATTATTTTGAGAAGAATTCTTCCTTTTACTTTCTTGGATACTAGTTTTGAAAACAATGCATTTAACTAGAAAAATGTTTGTAATAAAAAAGCATATAATAGTTAAGGATTCACTTACCTACTTTTAGAATGGATCTTACGATGCTCAGTTGTTAACGAACACTAAATGGAATTGGATTCATTGACTTGGTTTTCATCTGCCACTCTGCTCATTATCTTTTTCCTTAATTAAGAGGTGTTGTTATCTGTGCCATTTGGAGCAAGGAAAGACTACAACATTATTTTTGTGATGAACTCTGACAAACTTCTGTTGACTTATCTTCATTAATTGAAGCTGCTAATGACTTTTATGAAGCTACAATGCTGAAAATCTCAATTTAACTACATGACTGAGACTGGATATGTAGGAAGGTGTTCCAGATTTTTACCTGGAATTACTTGTAAGAACCATAAAACTCAATGGATTAAAAAAAAGTTCTTATTCTTCATACTTTTCTTTCTAGTAACCATATGTTTGTTATTTAATAAAGCTGATTGAGGTGGGTTTTTGCGGGGGGAGTGTATGTCTGGAGCTGTTGCTTTGAATAGTGTTTGAATTGACAGGTCATTGCTGTCAGCATCATACTGAGCAAATAGAAACTGCGAAAGTAGTCAGTCCAGCATCCTCATGAGTGTTGTACTGAAGCAGGGATCACCATTTGCAGAACAGCGGGCGTATAGGTGTTTTACAGCTGCATGGCCAAGGAGAACTAGAAGCCCGCTACCCTTAGCAGTGCTCCTGCCCTAGCTGCTGTTGTGACTCCTAGCTACACATTGCTGTTTCTTTCTTTTTCTCCCAGTGCTTAGCTTCATCTAGTACCTTTGAGAACTGCTCCAGCTCAGTAATCTGACAAAAAAAACTAGCCTGTCCCTGCAGTGGTAAGTTCAAGAAGCCTTTGGAAAATGCTCTCAGGCCATTTGCGTGGGATTCTTAGAGCTGTGCTGTGCAGGGTCAGGAGGTGGACTTGGTGATCCTTGCGGGTTACTTTCCAGCTGAGAGTATTCTATTTTTTTATTTATTCTTAATTAAACAGAGTAGGATAACAAGAAATAAAGACTATTTGCGCCCAGCTTCCCACAGACTCAACTTCATTCTCAACTCTTCTGTCTCTTCCCCCTGAGCTGTGCAGGGGAATGGGGGTTGCAGTCAGTTCGTAATACTTTGTTCCTGCTCCAGAGTGGGGTCTCTCCTGTGGGAGTCAGCCCTCCATGAGCTGTTCCAGCATGGGTCCTCTTCATCGGTTCAGTTCTTTGGGAACAGACTGCTCCAGTCTGGATCCCCTATGGCCTGCAGCTCCTGCCAAGAGGCTGCTCCATTATGGACTTTTGGGGAACTGCAGCTTCTTTCAGTGTTTGCCTGCTCAGGTGTGGGTTCCTCTGTGGCCTGCAGGAGGATCTTTGGTACCTGGAACACCTCCTTCCCTTCCTTCCTCAATGGCTTTGGGGTCTGCAGAGTTGTTTCAGTTATTCTCAGCCCTCTCAGCTGCTGTGCAGTGTTCTTTACCGTTTCCTAAATACCTTACAGCAGAGGCACCACCAGCGTGGCTGAGGATCTCAGCTTTGGGCAGCAGCAGGTCCATCTTGGAGCTGACTGGAACTGGCTCCGTCTGACATGGGGGGCAGCTTCTGCTGTCTCTCATAGAGCCCTGCAGCTGAGCCCACCCCAATCTGATGTCCTTCTTAGCAAAGGAACATGCAATTAATTTAATTAATAGTTCATATGTAATGCATAATTGAACTTAAGTATTTGAAATGATCGCTCATCTGATTTATGCTTGGAGGCTAGTCCTAACTCCATAAAACATTCTCCCTTTAATATTTTCTACTATTGCATAAAAAAAAGGAAAAACAAAGGGCACTTCAGTGAATTCTTATTACTTTGTGCTACTGATAGTGATCTGGATGTTAAATGAACGCAGGGGCTTCTTGTGTGTTTTTGCTTTTAAGCAAGCACCATCAAGCTTGTTCATTTTTTCATTATATGAAATTACTAGTTTACTAAGATACTGTCTTTATATGAAAAGTGTTGATCGTCCTTGACAAGAGAATTTTGCCTGTTTTGATACCTCGTCAAAGCAAAAGCATTAGAAGGTGATTTATTGTGAATAAAGTGCTTTTCAAATGCTATTAAAATGCAGAGTTGAAGAACCAACACATGCTGTCTTGGCTTCAGACTTCTGAAAAATGTCTGTGACTCCCAAGAAAAGATAGGGAGTGTTTCAAGCAGTTTCAGATTGTAAAAGTGAATTTCTGCTTGAAGTCTCCTCATGTTTTACTAATGCAAGCACAATTGTGTTAATATGAACAGGAAAGAAATTTTTTTGGTGGTTGGCTTATATATTTCTATTTTGTCAAAAAAAGTACAATTCCTCATTCTTAAACAGGTTTATACCAAATAGTTTACAGTATGGTGATGAAGAAAATGAGTAAAAAATCTTACCTTGAATTATATACCATGTTTTAAAAATATTAGCTTAGAATTCAGAAATTGATGTAAGTTTCCAGAATTTCCAAGAACATTAATTTTACTTTGGTCTGAAAAACACTGGCATGTGTCTCTAGATTTTGTGGTATGAATTTTCCTTCTTTTTCAGGTATTTCTTTGTCTCACACCTCAGTGTGCATTGTGTTGAGGAGTGGCATTTGTCATGTTTATTTTAGGAGATGAGGAAAATGAGAAGCTAGTCCTAAGACAGCTTTACTAGTTGGCAAATAACCAAGTCTTAAACAAAGGCTGCTCAGTAAGATCACATTGTGAAGTAGCAGTTAAACCTTTGCTGCACCCTTTTTGTTTTAAACATTTTCGTCTGTTTCCACTGAGTTCTCACACAGTGTTAGAAAATCAACAATTCTAGAAGTTAATCTGACAAAATCAAGTCTGCCTAAACTTTTAAATTTGTCGCTTTCAGTCATCTCGGAGGTGCTGAGGATGGCAGCTATGTGCAGAGGTTGGTGACAGCAATTCTGACCCCTTGAGCTGGGGGCTTTTTGCTTCCCTTGGTTTTGTGTGTTTTCTCATGCATTTCCCAAGGCTCACAAAGAAAATCTGAGGCTGATTTTAGTTTCTGTATAGTCTACACATTTTTGCCCTATCACCCTAGAAATCATGTCCTTGTTTTTTCTTTGCATAAACATATATGTTTCCTTGCATCCTTTTGTTTGTGATTTCCATGACTACTATTGCTGTATGAGTTGTCTAATAAATACAATTTAATGCTTCCTTTATTGTTTAATGAAGGGTTTGCTTTTGGCTTGGCACCATAGGGTTTATGATTTTCTCTCCTTATAGCAGTTAGGAAAGTGCAAGTTGTATGGTGAACATGTTGGTCTCCAAAAGGGAAAGGCTGAGTGTAAATGACAGTTCTTCCTCCATTTCTTTGCTGTATAAAACTTCAATTAATTTAAAAAAAAGTGTGTCTAGTAGATAAAACTCACCATACTTATTGACTTATTGACAGAGCACTGGAAGGATTTTGCTTTATTGATTTTTCTTGGTACAGGTAGTCTCTCTTAAGATAGTAAGCGGAACTTACTTTCCCAATAGGAAATCCATAAAAGTGCTTCATGGGTCATCAGAGTCTCTCAAAATAAGCTTAGATTCAGGTATTTAACTTTTTTTCATGTATTGTGTTGCCCTTATAAACAATCATTTTATGCAGAGCTTACGATTAATTATAATTTTATACTTATAATCAAACAGAAAAGAAATAGATATTATCTAAATTCAGTATATGTGGAAAGCATCCAAATAGTAAATCCTGTTAGAATTAATCCAGTTTCACTGTAATACATACAAGAAAATTCAAATCACAGTCCTTTATTTAATGTATTAATAGTGTTCTTCCTATCATGGAGTGGGCAATAGGTTCCTTCATGAAATATTTCATTTAGAAATAGACATCATACTCTCAGTAGAACAATTTTTTGAGAAGGTTCATAAAAACAACAGTAAGAGCAATCATATTTCTCTTTTTTATTATTCCTTCAGTATTCATACCTGATTTTTCTTTTTTTTTGGTAACAGAATGTAGGAATTTACACAATATAAATTAAATGAAGAGGCAAGCTATATTTGAAAAGCTGCCATTTTCATTTTTTAAAAAGTATATTTAATACCACACCAAATCCATTATGGGCTGCTGCGCAAGCAAGGGGATCCTTCACAGCCCCAGCTGTACCCTCACACCTCTTCTGTTGTGATAAAAGGCCAGCAGTTGCCTGCTGGCACATTGACTAGTTGATCTGATGGAAAATTAATACACTGCTGAGGTGGGCAGGGGGGAGAGCAGCATCCTCATTAACAAATGCAGAGCAAGCAGAGGAGGAGAATACATGGCAGGCAACAACTACAATGGGTGATAGGAGCTTCTTTTCTAGGGGGCAGTTTTGCCCTGCAGGGGTTTTTTGTGAACCAAGGGCAGGACCCAGCACCTGGCCTTGTTGAACCTCATGCAACTGTCCTCAGCCCATTGATTCAGCCTGTCCAGAGCCTTCCTGTCCTCCGGATCAACACTCCCACCCAGCTTGGTGTCACCTCTGAACTGACTTAGGGTGCATTCGATCCCCAGGCCCAGAACACTGATACAGATGTTTAGCAAGTTTGCACCTGGCTTCATCTTCTTTGCACCCTCTGTTTGTGTATTTCCATACCGTGATGGATCTCCCTGAGACTTCTCAGGGCTGAACAGTCCCAGCTCTGTCAGCTTATCCTGGTAGGAGAGATACTCCAGTGTCTTCAGCATCTTCATGGTACTTGCTTGGACTCTCTACAGAGTGTACATGTCTCTCACCTGGGGGAGCCCAGCACTGGACACAGCACTCCAGGTGTGGCCTCATGAGCATGGAGGGCAAGGATCCCCTCTGTGACCTCCTGATCGTGCTTTGACTCATGCAGCCAAAGGTACCATTAGTCCTTCAGGTGGGTTGGACTTGTCTAAATGCCAGGCACCCACCCAAACCACTCAGTCACTCCCTTCCTGAGCTGGACAGAGGAGAGAATATATAATGAGAGGCTTGTGGGTCAAGATAAGGACATTCGTCCTGCCTGTCGAGGTCCTTCTGGATAGCAGCATGACCCTCTGGTGTGTCAGTCACTTCTCCCAGTTCAGTATCATCCACATTGCACATCTCCTCCAACCCCTAGGTATCTGTTTTGTGAGATGTTTTTTATTGGTAGTGAGGGTCAAGAGGTTGTCTAATTAGACGGCTTCTTGCCAAATGTGTTTTTCTGTGAATCTGTGTCCTAAGTGGCTACATGTAGTGCATTCATTAATCCCTAAGCTGACCCCATAACACATTGATTATCCTGTATAAGTAGAAGTATAGTGTTCCAACTTGGAGGCCTAGCTGTAGTTCATTTGCTGAAATGGCTGTTGTTTGTGTACCCACTTTTTGGCTAAACTTAAAGATTTGCCTAAGACAAAATGTGGGCTTGGCTCTAGCTGAAGATGGAACGCAAGGAATCCTTGCCCATTTCCATTACTTCAATGCATAAGAAACAAAAAAAGAGATTCAACTATGAGAAATTACAGTGTATGATAGGCTTGGATATTAATCTCCATGAATTTTGATCATCTGCTAATTTCTCTTTTCTTTGAAGGTAGTGGTGGTTGAAGGTGTGGTTTCTGCTTCTGACTTGTTCTCTTGGTACTATATATAAAATGTTCTAGTGGCTAAATGGAAAATAAGAAATTACTATAATGTGCTTTACAAACTTGTTAGTACAGAGCTTTATTTTTATGCAGCTGATTTTTGGAAATTAATTACTATTCTTTTAAAAGATACACTTCTAATTTGTGTAATGTCACATTGATATATTGTTACTCTATTTTGCATTCTATTTTGAATTCCAACTTCTTGCCCGCCCTCCTTGCCTCTCCTCCCCTGCCCCAGTCAGTCTTTGTGCTAGTTGCTTTTGGCTGCTTTTTTTTTTCTTTACTCCTTTGTTTTTTGCTGTTTGGTTGGGGCATATGGGACAAAATAACATTCTCGCTTTGCCCAATCTAATTCTTATCTCCCTTTCTCTGCTTTCACTCTAGTCTTTGTCATTAGTTATTTCTTTTCACTTTACTACTTCTGTTCTCTTGGGATCTCTTACTCCAAATTGAAAGTGTAACAGTGGTATCTAGATGTCCATATAATGAACCTAAGTAGTTACGTGATCTTACTATTCAATCTCTCATCCTCACTTTTTTCCCCTCATCTCATATTTTTCTGTATTGCATCCTACCTAAGATTACATTGAAATAACTTCAGAATAGTGCTACCTTTAATTTCTTTCTTTCCTTCCAAATGTAAAATTTTGTTGTGGAGGGATCTAATCCGAAGTATGAGGTACAGTAAACTTTCCTCCATTTCATATTCATCCACCTGATAAACCTTAAAAAGCACTTGGGGATGAAACTGGACCATTTTTAAGTATAATATACAGATGTGTGTTTATCTCACTACAGCTTTTATTTATTTGCTTTTGGGAGCAGTTCCAGATCATTGTTTTACCCCCACCTCCTCTGGTCAGCATTCTAAAAGCCATGAATTGTCACATATTCACTCTAAACATTAAGATGTGTTCTGCTGATTTTTGTTATTACCATGTTTAACTTGTAGTGCAAATTGAAAGCTGCTATAAAGAAGCCCTTGAATTTCAGATGAGGAGAGGCTGTTAATCTGGTTTGTCAGTTCCTGTCCTTTTTTTCTTTTATATTATATAAATTTCTTCTATTCAACTGTATACCACATAGATGTCTGTAACAGACTTGATGTGACAAATCTCAGACATACTGAAGCTGGCATAAGCTAAGCATTTGTGACAATTTCTAGTTACTGGAAAATATGTTTTCATAAAAGATTAGAATGTTGTAGTTCTGTGTGTGTTACAACTCATCATATTCTTCCTGCCTCGGTTCTTCAGATTTCTTGCTTGTCAAATGTATTGGTAGTATGGTCTGGGAAAAAAGACAGTTTCTTGGGTAATACAACTAAAGAAAGGTAACAGAACTTCTGATCCAGTAGTTTACAAAGATACTGAACAGGCGCTGTTGTGTAGTTATTCCTTAAATAGTAAAAGTAGTGAAGCCCTATTTTATTATAGTTGTCTTATGTGAAGCATCTCAGCATGTCACACTTGTCTTTGTTTGTTTGTTTTTCGATGATTTTTGGTCTTTGTCATAGCACAGTCCTTTATATATGTTGCAGATTTGTGTAGTTCACTAGTAAAAATTACTTAGATCACAGAAGTGGAGACATGAAAATTTACATTTAAAAAGGCATTGAGATTGTATCATTGCTTGTGTGAATGGTTTTGGAAGTCTTGGCATATTTTGACAAGCTGAAAACTAATATATGTATATTTTTATTTGTTTGTGACTGAATCTTGTCACAAATCTTATCCTTTATTGAATAAAATTTGCAAGTTTAGTGTTGATTAACGTAATCAGATTTTTAAATCTTGCAAATAGTGCAATGCAAATCTAGTGCAGCGGTTTAACAACAGGCAGTGGCAGTTTAGCCAGTATGGCTTCTTAGTTTATGCTTAAGCACTTTTAATTTGGAAGAAGCCTTTTTGGTACATGTGCCCTGAGATGGGAGTGATTTTTTTTTATGAAAAACATGGATTTTCATAGGTATCATGCCAGAATACTTATTTTCTGTTTCGTCCTTTTAAAAGTATTTTGATTGTGTCTTGCAAGCGGATGGGAGATATTTGGATTTGGGTGGGTTTTTTCGTATTAGTAGTTATACTAATTTAGAATACGCTATTTAGAATATTCTATTTATACTAATTTGGAAGAGTTACTTCATAATAAATTTTAAAGATTTTGGTTTCTGACTGGAAACTTTCCTTCTGCTAAAGCTGGAATTCTCAAAAAATGAAAAAACACTAATGTATATGTCTTCAGTAAAACACGGTGTGATTTTTCTAGCATAGTTATTAAAGAATGCTAAAATTTTGGAATTAAATATTCTGTCAACTAACATGAGGAAGTAAGAAGAGTTGAAGTTGAACAGGAGGGAGACTAGTGATTTACGCTGACATACCCTCGGTGTATGAAAGGACAGAAAACTACTCAACTAATGTAAATCAGTCTAATGTCAGCAGTTCTTGTCACTGTATTTCCAAAAATAATTTTAAAGTATCTGTTTTCTGAAATGGATATAAAAAGTGCTAAAGTACGTAAGAAACAGATACTTTAATGATGTAGTGGTTTATTACAGGTTGAATTAAAATATTCTGCCAGCCTGCAGTATGTGCAGAAACATTTGGTGATAGATAATTAAATTTGTGAACCTTGATTCTTGCTACGTCAGTATTGGCTTTTTTTCCCCTTTTTTCATTTTTTCTGCTTGTAAAACATGTTATTCTAGTCTTTTCCTATGTGAAATACTCCATACTTTGTGTTTTACGTATTCAGGATGTTTTTATATTTCTTCCCATAATGTAAAACATGTTTGAGGGTACATTTTGCGTATGAGAATGAAATGTGTCTATATGCAGCGGAGGGAAGGAAAAGGAATAATCACCAGAACCAATGCAATCTTTACTGGGTTGGTCTAAAGCTTGTGAAAGAACTTACTAATGCATTAAAATGCCTCAACAGGATTTGCTGAGAAATAATGCTCTTATGTGTTAATCATCCTTATCTCCTATTTTTACAGGTTCTGAAGGATGACTGGTTCTGATTTCTGTGATGCCACTTGAAGTCTCTGGCACTGTGGATTGTTAAGTAACGTGCAGATTTAACTGCACAGGCTGGGCAGAAAGCATCAGGAGTGCTACTTTTTTTCGGGTCCTTAAGTGGACAGAAGTTCAGTGTCATCTATCTGCAAGGGAAGATTCTTCAACAGCGTTTTACAGCTAATAATAAAGACAACATAGTATCATCTGCCTTCCTGATTTACAGTGCATCACCTTCCAAGACAGATGGTCTGTCAGAAGCTGGAGGATGCCTGCAGAGCACATAATAATGAAGTAGTGAAATGATACTGCTGCTGCTGCCGCCACCTAATTGTCAGGATCACAGCTGATAGAGCTGCACTGCCCTTTTTCTGCTCGCTTAATCAGGCCAGAAACAGCAGGGTGGACATGGCTGGCCTCCTTAACAACCTGCTAATACTGCTGCTTCTGTTTCAAAACATCTGCTTGGGTTTCAGAAGCCCACTTTTAGTCTTCAAGAGGTGGGTTATGCAGGAAAATATTACATGTTGAATGCATGCAGTTACAATATTAAAAAAGTATGAGAAAGCATGTCCTAGATAAAAAAGCATTATGGTATTTTTTCGGTTTTGATCATTGCTCTGAATTTTCTTCTTGCACTTTTGAAATGGCACTCTTGTCATATTGAACACAGAAACTCATGTTTTATCCATAGGTTGCTCATTAAAGGTCAGTTTAGAATGATAAAACAGCAATTAATAAAACTTTTAGACAACACTACAGCTTATACATAGGGAGTAAATATATTTCAGATGCTCAACTTAGCTTGCAGGGTAAGATGATATTTTAACAAGAAAACATCAACTAAGCTGAACAATCCTGGGAAATTTTGGGGTGGTTTGAATGGTAAATTGCATAGGTGGACTTTAATGTTGTGTGGACAAGAGAAATAACGTCTTAGCTCCTGACAAATGGATTTTACTGTTACTGAGGTTGAGTACTGTATTTACCATGTCACTTCTGTATACATGAATATACATAGTCAAAACTTACATCAGTGTTGCATCATGTTTTACCATTCAGTTCTTTACAGTGATCAATATTTTTCTTACAATTTGCTTCTATTTTGCATTCAATACAGAATTTGATATTCATGTGAAGTTGCAGAGTTTACTGTTTTACTTGGCTACTTGTAGTAGCATAGAAGTTGCGATAAAGGTCATAGCATTTAAATTAAAAGTTTCCCCTTTGGTGTAATTTAAATTTAATCTGCACAGAACTATAAATCAGGCACATAGTCTCAAAGAAAACCTCCAAAACTGTTGTAAATTATTAGCAGTACTTGATATATTGTAGTGACCTAATTCTCGATCTATACATCCATGTGCCTCAGATAATTATTAGGATGAGGTAATAGGTTATTTTTTCAGCTAACATTTTGCACACTAGTTGGCTGATTTCTCAGATCAGGAACTACTTCAGGAAGTGTTGGATAACTAAAATGTTTTCCTGAGCTCATGAAGGATTGAAATTTTCAGATCACTCCTGGAAGTACTAAGCATTGTCAAACTTCTTTACTATTTCTGTAGACCGTTCTTTATAGAAAGACATAACAAAAATCACTACTTTAAAAAAAATCTTTCTTCCTGTTTTTTAAGATACAAAGATACTACCAGATCTCTTTCCAGTGAATGCCTTGGAAGTGACCAGCCAGTGATTTCACTTGGTCTGTCAGATTTTGCACTGGATATTCGCATGCCTGGGGTGACACCTAAGCAGGTGAGAGAATTGCAGTTTTTGCCACTTACTGTTCTTTTAATAAGCTAGGAGGACAAAACCTTCCCTACAATATCACTCAAATACAATGAACAAAAATGTCAGGGTAACTTTCATAGATACATATCTATGTTCAGAGAAAAGTGGGTAACAAAAAAGTAATCCAAAATGAGGGAAAAATATTTTCATTTTATTAATTTTATTTGTCAAATTTTGGTTTCATAAACTGAATTGTTGAAGTTTTATAATGTGAAATATTTCTAGCTGTGCTAGTAAGACATGGAGTTGCAATTTACACCAAACGTCAGATGATGGATTGGTGAATGTAGTTACATTAAACTGTTGCCGCAACTTTGTCCAGCTGTGAGAAAACAGCCTAAAAGCATTTTAAAAGAGGTAATACTTCTGACCCAGTATTTTCAACTCTCAAAATACTCCATGAAAGCTACTATAAACAAGTTACAATGGTAGGCTTTTTCAGACATGAAGTTGGTTATATTCTGCTGAGCCAAGTGAGTAAAAGTGAAGACAATTAAGATTTTTATATTTAGCATTTTTAAGATTCACATAAAAGTCTTGAGATTCCACTGTCATTTTCACATGTAATTTCATTAAGCAAGATAAAGAATTACTTTGTTTTCTCTTTGCAGAGAGCCATTGCAGGGAATTATATATATCATTAAGAGTTCTACATCTCTTTTAGAGCCCTGCAGATGCTTGAAAAGAGCAGTATATTGTGCTGCAGTAGTTGATGACTCATTGTTGCAGATAGTACTTTCAAAAGTAGTGAAGGGAAAATGAGGTTTTTGAGTTATTGGGAAGAACCCCTCTGGAACACATAATTTAGAGAATGAGGTGTTATTTCAGCAAGTGCAGAACAGAAATACAGTTTCTACTAGATCTTTGTCTGCAGCAAAATATTAAACTTCTCCGTCAGAAAGACTGAAAAGTACTCTCAGTTCATCCAAGTGCATATTTATAGTTATGTTTTATTGATTTTACTGGAGGAGTCATCAGTTGAACAGTTAGGAAGCACATATGCAGAGATCAGTCCGTTCAGATTCCTATTAGAAAAAAAATTCCATTTGTATGTTGTGTTGTCAAGGTTGCCAAATATCCTGCATTTTTTAAAAGACTTACTGGGCTTGTTGGAGGGGTGGGAAGGCCAAGATTTGCCTTCTATTTCAGAACTGCAGTTGCTCTATGGGTGCATGAATGGCAACCAACCCGTTACATGACTTAGGAGTGCTCTACCTATACCTGAGTTGTGCGTTCTTTTGGCATAGGTACCACACATAAGCATTCATTGGAAGCCGTTTTTGCAGTGTGAAGCATCACTGCCATTGGCTTTCAAAGTTTGGGTATAAGGTTCTAAATTAGGTTGTGCTTTTTTAAAAAAAAATCTACTTCAGAACCCAGGTTAAATAGAAAACACAGAATATTTCCTTTTTTATTGCTAGAGGGCTTTAATATGTTTGTTGTGTAAATGCACGTAATGAAAGTTCACAAAGACATTTACATCAGTTGTATCAGTTAACCTCTGTTCATCCTTCCCATCTTCTAGCAAAAACACCAAAAATGTTTTCTTATCTCTGCACATCACCACTCTGTGTAATCACATATTGTTATCACCATTGTACCTGTCCTTCCTTCTCAGTTGCATTTAATTGTTTACACTTATTCATGATGTCTTCTTTTAAATTAGGTTTGAAGTTATTCATAGCAGGAATTTTATCTTCATCTGTTTAGATGTCCTTATAAAAGTGAAAGTCCAGTTAGATTTTACATTTGTTCAGTATTCCCACATCCATCTTCAGAAAGTATAGGGAATTTTGATGCTTTGTTTCTACTTTTTAAATTCTAAATTTTCCCAATTTAAAGGTAATATCTGTTCTCTTTTCTTTTAACAGTCTGATACTTACCTCTGCATGTCAGTACCCCTGCCAGTGGATGATGAAGCCTATGTAGGTGAGTATTGGTTAACTGAAAGTACTTAAGCAAGCCCTTTTGAAGAACCTCAACATTTTCTTTTTTCGCTTTGACTCATGTTGACTTAATCTTTGGACATCAGATATTCCAAAGTGAATTTGTCATGGCTAATGCAGAAACAAACTAGAGGGAGCTGCTTAGAGTCAATATAACAAACTGTATCTGAAGAGATTAATGAATAATAGCAGTTAAGGAGCTGCATGCAGATGCCTCTGGCAGTCAGCACCTAGCAGTCCCATTTGTAAAGTATTGGCTTTCTGTTTCTGGTTAGACACTTAATTCTGCACTGCTGAGCAGACTGTTTATTTACCTGCTGGTACAGGCTGTAAATCCTTTGCACTTAGAGTCAGTGTTGGCTGCAGAAAGATTTTTCTTGGAGGAGAAACGAAACCTTCTCTCCTTTTTCCTTTTTTTTTTTAAAATTTAATGGCGTGGCATGAATATGATGTAGACAAGTAGAAGGAAATACTGTCATACCTTACAAATGCTGTCAGAAGGGCTTTGAGGTACTTAAATTTTATTGTGCCTTGCCATGAACATACAGTTGTTCAGATAGAGAGAAGGCTTAGATACTTTTGCTGTCAGAACGTGCTATAAGCTGTGTAAAAGGAAAAATTTTTTTTCTTCCATTGAAGTTTTGTTGCAATTTAGGATATCTGCACTTAATAAAAGTATGGTGGGAATCCCATGTAGTTTTTGATGTAATGTATTATGAGACTGTTGTTATGTGTGGATTTCCTTGTGGAAATCCCTCAGAGACAGAATATTGTGTTTTGATTTTCATGTTGTATTACAGTAACTAAAAAAATAAGTAATTTTTTCCAGTGCTTTCTCTATATATCTGTTCTGTAAAGAGATGAGAATCTGACGTCACATTTTGGTTCTGAATATGACCCCAGAAGGAAAAATGAGCATAGAAGGGAGTGAGTGTTCACTCTTGGATAAACTATGCTTGCTGTGCTGTGTGTGCAACAGACTCTTGTGCTTTTAGAAAGGAAATACTACTAACTTCCTGCTTAGGCAGCTTTTAGTTAGTGTTTCACTGAGCTGAAAATGTCTATAGTTTAATTCATTATTAGGTTACTGCACACCTAGTTCTGTTGTTTGTGTTAAAGGAACATAAATTTCTTTTGTTGGTGAGTACGGCTTAAAAGGACCTACTGAAAGAATTTGCTTAAAAGTGATGCAAAGTCTCAATGTAAACGCAATGCAATCAATTTTACTTATTTCTGAAGACCTAAAAGTTTGTGTTCTTCACCTGATTTTAACAGGATTTGGTCCCTTTTCCAGTGATCACTGTTCTTGAGTACCTGTCATTACAAAGCAGAATAAGGTCTGGACAGAGAAACCATTCTAGGTGTCATGTAGAGCTTTGAAGAGCAAGAGGAACTGGTTGAGCAATTTGTAGGAAAGCCCAGTTTGTTGTGTGAACGTAAGGTGTTCCCATGATAACATTCCTCACAAACTCATGTTTTTGTATGCTTTAAAAGTAAAAGAAAATGTTTGGATTTTTTCCTCTTCAGTCACTTCCACCCAAAATGAATAGGCATATGGTCAGTGTGAAACATGTGAGCATACCATCTTGCTTCAGTAAAATCACTGGAAAGTGTTCCTTGTGGAAAAGTTGAGTCCTTATAATCAACACAAGTTACCTCATCATTAGAAAGAGTATACTCAACCATGTCCAGTTGCAGACAGTAGAAAGAATGCAGAATGATCTATCTTATAAAACATCTGGATGGAAAACTAAATATTTTCAGGAAAGAGGTTTTTAAAATAGACATCATCATCTAAGAAAATAGCTGCTCAGTGAGTTTTTTGCTTAACTACTCTTGAATACTGTTAAGTGTTGTGAAGGTATTAACTTGCATACATTTATTTTTTGTTGCTTAAATAAGCATAGAAGATTGGCACACAGAGAATGTTTATTCTTTTTGAAAGGATAGAGTCTATATTTTTACATTTTAAGTAGAATCTGCGTTCATTGCATTGCCAATAAATAGTGTAATTAACTTTCCTTAAAACATACTGTTTTGCTTTGTGACAAAAACATCAGAAGGCTAGCATATGAACTGTCACTGGGTTGCTGTTTAGTGATGCATTGAGAAGACAGCGTGTATTCTGAAGTGCTTCAACATAAGGATGTGTGAATACACATAACTGAGTTCCTGAGACAGTTTGATGGTAAAGCTCCTTCAGTTCAATTTATTTGCTAAGTAAATGCCTTTTGTGTGGGTTTTTTTCCATTTGCAGTTTAAAAGGATATTTTTATGACCAAGTGTGTTTAGTTTCACCACCACTCCCTAATTTGTTCCTTTTTTTTTTTTATTTCGCTTTCCTGTTTTTACCCTTGTTTCTTCCATCCTCCTCTGTGGAAGAAGAGGCTCCATTATGGAACCTGCAGCAAGATATTTGTGTTGCCTATTGGTAAAATATAAAGGCCTTGGAAGAGAGAGCTTCTATATTAGTGTTGTATGTGGGCAGTACTACATTTGTTAATAAGTAGAAATTTTTTTCTGTAACATTTTTTCAGTATTTTTATTAAATTTGTATTTAAGGGCTTCAAACTGAGAGTTGAACTTTGCTGTTCTCCTAAAGGAAACCAGTAAACATTCATGCTTGCACAGGAACAGTGGGTATAACTTAGTACTGCAGAACTGCAGGGATACTGTACCAGAATTCACCAACTTGTTCAGAGTCAGTTCTGAGGTATTATCCAGGGAAGGAGTCAGTCAAGCTACTTAATGAAATGTCAGCAGCTAAAAGGAGAATTAGAGCAGGTTTTGCCCTGTAGGTGTTTTTCAGGCATGCATCTGTATATTTTTGCAGATGCTGTATTCTGTAATGTGTTCTTTAGTGGAGGGTCAGACTGTCAACGCTGAGATTTCTGTTTGAACCAGTTGTTGTTTCTCTGTCCCTAAGGGCTGTAAATACTCACAAATCGGGGTATGGAGAATGTTTTTTTGTGAGGTGGGATGGTGTATGTTTAGGTTTATGTTAGGAACATACCTTTTGCTCCTATGAAGTGAAATGGCTGTCAGATTAATATGTAAAGGCGTTATTAGTGAGTGAGATTATTAAGTAATTTTTCTAGAAAGTATCCCTTCAGTTATGTTTTTGAAACGTATTGTTGCAGTTTTCTTCTTCCGCATCATGTTTGATTAATGTTTATTAGTAACTAGCCAAACCTGAAACTCAGTTGAGTCTTTAACAGTGCAGGAGGTATTGGTAAAAATCAGTTTTTCATTACTAAGCTGTAGAGGTAGCTAAAGGGTGCTTTACAGACACTCATAAAAATTAAGTCTGACAGCAGGCCACTCAGCCAAAAAACTTGACTGTCATCTTCACCTGCTTACATTCATTCACATGGCTGACCAGTAAATAAATATCCTTTTTCTTACTGACTCATGGTACGTCCCCATTTGTCAGATTGTGCTGTAGAAATGAAATTGAGCCTTCTATGTTCAGCAACACAAATTGAAGTAATTATATGGTTTATTACTTTGCATGCATAAAGGGCTCTGAGAAGCTCTAGGTTTGTTACTCTTATTATGGCATGTATAAACTTCCCTATTGGCAAGCAATGATGTCTTCACTATATTGGAGGCCTCTGATTGTCTTCCTAATTTGCCAAACTCTGGACACTGAATTCTTGATAAATTTCTTTGTATTTAATACTGTGATAGAGAAGACAGCAATATTTTAAAAAATCTATCAACTTTATTCAATTGAATTGTTATTTGTAAAGATTAACTTCTTAGAAATTAGTTTTTAAATACATAGCTTAAGTACATACTGTTAAGACTAAACTTATGTCATGTACTGTTCACTGCTGTTTCTCCTGGAGTTTGTAGTTCTAAGTAGCACTTGATCAAGAAATTAAGTGAGACTTCACTTTAGTATGTATACCAAAACTTCTACTGCTATTTTAGTAATCATTTGTGTCACTCCTCCATGCATCAAAAAAAACCCCGACTAAATTACTCAATGCTCTTGAGTAATCTTCTGTTCATTACTGTAAAATGTGGAGGCTGTCAACTAGGAAAATAAGACTTTCCTTTGATATTTCTCATGCTTTTGGTAGTGACAATTCCCAGCACAGGAAGGACATGGAGCTGTTGTAGAGAGTCCAGAGGAGACACCAAGATGACTGGACGAATGGAGCACCTTTGCTGTGAGGAAAGGCTCAGAGAACTGGGATTGTTTAGCCTGGAGAAGGCTTCTGGGTGACCTAAATGTGGCCTTCCAGTCTCTGAGTGGAGCTCACGAGAAAGATGGAGAGGGACTTTTTACAAGAGCATGGAGTGACAGAAGGGGGAATGGAAAGAGTAGGTTCAGATTAGCTATTAGGAGGAAATTCTTTCCTGTGAGGGTGATGAGGTCCTGGCATAGGTTGCCCAGAGAAGCTGTGGATGCCTCATCCCTGGAATTGTTCAACGCCAGATTGGATGGAGCTCTTAGAAACCTGAACTAGAGGAAGGTGTCCCTGCCATGACAGTGGGGATTGAAACAAGATGATCTTTAAGGTCCCTTCAAGCCCTGGCCACTTTCTTGTTCTGTGAGAGGTACGGCATTTGGCTTGAATCTCACATTAATCTGTATGATTTTTTCAACATAGGATTTATTTTTAGATGGATTTTTAGTTTGTTTCTTTTAACCCTCTATTTGGAAGTTTACATGCTTGGATGTGCTGCTAAGAAAATAGCTGTACAGGAGCCATACTGTAACCATCTGTACAAAGCTCTCTTAAGCTCATAGGCTGACTGAGAGGTTTTCCAGTGCTTCCTTAAGCAATGATGAGGTACATCAGCTAAAATAGTGTATGCCAGAAATCTGATTTTGCTTTGTTAGCTCTGGTGCATTATTTTCTCTTAGTAAGAATAGCATTGAATAAGGTATTTCTAATAAGTTTTGTAATAGTGCTTAAAGGTCCTGTCCATGCACTAGAATATCATTGTAATAGGCACTGTGGGGAGGGAATAAAAGACTTCCTGAAACACTCATCAGAATAAATACTTGCAATGGGAGAGTGGTAGGAAATAAAAAGAAACAGCTAGATAGAATTAAGCAGCACGACAGGTGGTGGTTTTAGCAGCTAACAGGCCTAACCTTCAATTATACCTTTATTGAAGGCTGTCTTTATAGGTTGTACTTACAGTACATTTTGTACAGGTATTAATTTTGACAATAAAGTTAATGAAGTTTCATAGGTGGGAACTGCTTATAAAACCCTTTAAAAATTTAATCCCTCACTTGAGAGATTGATAACAGCAGCTTAAAACACCAAAACACCTGAAAACCGATATGGGAAGTCCACATAAAATGACATGTTGCCTCTGCCATGTGAGAGTAAACCATTATTTCACTACTAATGGTTACTAATAAAAACGTCAAAACAAAAAATCTTTCTGGAGCACAGATTATGTTTTTATCTATGAAATGAGTAGAATTTGCTCGTAGGAAAATAAAGATACTAGGTGGTCTCTAGACTTCATTCATCCTGGCAACTTATGTACTTCTGAATCCATGCATGGCACTCAAAGTACCCTCCCAGTGCATGTGGGTACATCTCTTACTTCCCAAACCAAGCTTCAGCTGTGGCATGCTAATTTCCCTACAGTCTGACCACATGCCTTATATCTTCAAGCTAAAACTTGACTTGCATGCCTTAACTTTTGCTGGTTTTCCTTACTTTCCATAACAGATCTCAGTTCCAGAAATTAGGTTAGAAACTGTTAAAAAAGATTTTTTCCCTCATGAAACTGTGACAATAATCCCACATCATCATTCATTTCAGGAACCCTGCCACTGTGTTAAAATACTGACTTCTGAGTGCAGAAAATGCCATAAATGTCAGGAGCAGAATAGTGTTTCACTGGTTTGCAGCTTCACCATCTCCCCATGTTAGTGGCTAAAAGACATTTGCTTGGAGGCTCCTCTCTATCTGTGTACATGTAAGAGCAGGAGTAACTTGTCTTCGGAATTTCTGCTGTAGTATAAGGTTAAAAACCCTCCAATGTTCTTCTCTGCCTTAGATGAAAAATTTCATTGCATTCCTTGCATCTGACATATTTTTTTCAGTAGTAATAAAGCAATGTAGCTTGCTTTCTTTTTAGAAATGCCATCATTGTATGTTCATGGTCAGTATTACTCCCATGATGTTGGTAAACTTTTTACTATGCTAAATAGGATCACAGGTGCTTGAGAAACCAAACCAATTGATCTGTGGCATAGGATAAAGAGCACACATTTGAGAAGTGAATATTCATGTCTAAGTTTCTAACAATGAGAAGTATTTGGGCGATGAGATCATGTTGACTTTAAACAAATCTTGTTTTCCATTCCAAAGGGTTTGACGTATTAGTGACAATCAACCATAATCCCTTCTTGGAACTGTTGTCCTAAGAAAGATGCAGGAAAAATGTAAGCCAGGTAGAATACTGGAGGAAGATACTACTAATACATTTAGTAGTAACATTTAGTTGCTCTTAACTGTAACTTACTGCCTGTTTGTATTTTTTATGAAGTACAGAATAAGTGGAAGAGTATTATTAAATCACAAGTGTAAATTTCAAAGGTAGATTGCAATTAAACTGGTGACAGTAAAACTTTGTGGTTTGGGACCCATTTATATATTAACTAAGTATCATACTTAATTTTGGGGGGAAATACAGTGGTTTTGATTGGGAACTTTTTCTTAGTGAATAACTGAGGTGCAGAGTTTGAGCTTGGAAGGCAGGTTGTTGAATGAAAATTTTAAGGGAAGTGTGTAAGTGGAATGAAGAAGGCAAATAAATGGGTGGGGACATACTTGCCCTATTTGTAGTATTACAGGGCAAAAATGGGACAAGGTGATCTTGGTTATGTAACTTATGGTGAGATCATGGATATCTTACTTGTTTTGCTGTGTTGTTTTTCAGTTGACTTTAAGCCTCATGCCAGCATGGACACAGTCCATCACATGTTACTCTTTGGATGTAATGAACCCTCTTCTACTGAAAGTTACTGGTAAGAGGTGCATCTTGCTTTTGTTATTACCCAGCTCTTTTCTGGTGTTAATTGCTTCCATATAAACCTCTTCCAGTGTCACAATTTCCTGGAAAAGCAGAAATATTTGGAATGAAGAAGAAATGTGTAACAATCTAGTCTTTCCACATTTAAAGTGTTTTGGTTTTGTTTTTTTAAACAAACTCCTCCATACAGTGGAAAAAATACCTGTTTTCTGATTCTTCATGACCAATTGACTGTCTTCAGGGAGGAGGTAGGACTGAGTAGAGTGTCACTGAATACCAAGAAATCTAGGCTTCACCTATAGCTGGCTGCTTTTCTGTGTATGAAGTTGTGTAGCAGGTGTTCAGAATGAAACTGAGCAAAGCATAAGCTGAAGAAGAGTCTCTTTATCAAGTGGTTTGTTAGTTGATTTGCCCTTCAAAATGCCTGAGCAGTGTGAGCAGAGGGAAACTCCCAATGCTACTAAAATGCAGATGAGGTATTTTTGCTGATGCTACAAAGGTTATATGAATTATTCTGAACTGTAGAACAATTTTAATATAGCTGTTCTGATAGAGTTGTGTAATCATGATTTATCTTTTAAGTATTTACCAAAAAGGTCACTAGAGCTGGAATTTAGAACTAAAAGTATAGTATAATATATTTCCAAGAAAAGTATCCCAAACCGTTTTGAATGACTGTTTTGGGGACATGATTTGATTAATATTTTAAACATACACAACAAATTTTCCTCAGAGGTCTTACCTACCATTTGTTTATCAACCAACACTTCTAATACTGAAAATGTTGTAATCTTGCACAGTCGTGCAAAAAAAGCAGATGTTTAAGAAGTTCAGACCAAAATAAAACTGAAAGCAGAAAATTTCTGGTAATTTCTTTTCCCAGCAGATAGCTTTTTCTTTGTGGTCTTTGTATTGTATCTTATATGACAGAATATATTTGTATACTTTAATGTCAGAAATACACTAACATAAAACTTTTCCATTCTGGCCTTTTAAAAACAGGTGAGTGTCCTATTTAAAACTGAGTAGATTGTACTTGGAGCTTGTGCTGTTTTCATATTTCTGGAAGTAGTTTTATTAGAGCCTTGGAATTACTTGTACATGATAGATTTATGTTGTTACAGATTGATCAAGAGCTTGTGTTGAGATGAAGTTATGAGAAAATGCCTAAGTCACATCTAACTGATGTTCTGAGGTTGTAGAAAAGGTGGACCCAAAGCCAAAAAGCAAAGCTCCTCCAGACTGAATCAGACTCATATCCCTGTTTTGAGTCTAGGGTTCAGGTAGTTTGACCTCCCTGGCTGTACCTTCACTCTTCCCAGCAGAAGACTCACCAGTGGCAGTCTGTGCAGTGTGGCAGTTAATGTTGCTTTTGTTCTTGATTGCTGTAGTTAACACCTACCTGTGAAATGATGAAATACTGATTTAGTTGTGACGGATTGATCTTGGCTGGACATCAGGTTCCCACCAAGCTACTCTATCCCTGCACTTCCTCATCAGGTTGGAAAAAAACTCATGAGTCAAAATAAAGGCACTTTAATAAAGCAAAAGCAAAGGTTGTGCAGAAGCAGAGGAAAACAAAATATTTTATTCTCTACTTTTCATCACCAAGCCACTTCCCAGGAAATAGGACTTCAGCACAAATAATGGTTGCTCTAGAAGACAAAAGTAATGAATAACAAACGTGTGTGTGTGTGTGTGTTTGTGTGTGTGTGTGTGTCCTCATCCCCTTTCTTCTCCTTCCTCCTACCTTTTATTGTTGAGCAGCTATCATAGGGTATGGAATATCCCTTTGGTCAGTTAGGGTCAGCTGGCCTGGCTGCAGCCTCTACTAAAATCTTTCCCAAACAGTGGTGCTTTATCAACACCTTTCTAGTTACCCATGCAAAGCCCAGCACCATGAGGATTACTTTGGGGAAAATTAACTCCATTTCTGCCAGACCCAATACATTAGTGTTGTATTTAATTCTGCTATTTCCAATTTAAATAGTTATCTAACTTTAAATAGTTATCTAATGCAGACAAATATATAAGTCCAGGTCACAGATCACCACCCAGTAATTCCTCTGTCAGACTAGCTGTTTCTGTTGGCAGGAAAGGATGGGTTTGGAAGGCTTTGACATCAATAGTTCAGTAGTGATTGCAAAAGATGTCACAACTGGTTCAGTGAAGTACTTTTATTTCACTGCATGGGGTAGAGTGGGGACAGTAGAAAGAATTGTATTTTTGGGTGTAGTTTCTTACCCTTGGCACTGCCCCAGAATGTTCTTCAACATACAAGAGCTAAAAATTAACCTTTGTCTTATTCAATCACCTCAATTACCCTTTATAAAAAGTCTTAGTTAGAGTCAAGGAGTAGAGTATAATAAAGAAAGAAATTAAATAAGTTTTTTATTACTGTAACCAGTGCAAATTTGCTGAAGGGATAGCCAAAAACTGGTCTTGCTGACACAGTGAAGTATTTTACTTTCAGTCTAGGTAATCAGTCAAAACCCCAGTGTCATTCATAAAAACATCTCCTGAGCTTACCCAAGATTGGGGAGAATGCCTTTGGGAAGTCCAGGAGAGTTTGCAGAAAATGCAAAGATCCAATAAGCAGTCAGTAAGTGCTCCCCTACCCCCTCAATCCCAAATTTTGAGTCAAAATCAGTTTTTAGAACAATGCCATATAATATGCAGCTATAGTCCCTTTTTAAGGTGTTCTGTGTTACTAATTCTGTTTTGAATCTCATTTTTTGTATGTAAAGAAGTTATGAATTTCAGTGATTTTTTTGTTTGTTAAATTTATACTTTTTACTAGTTCCCTGCTTTTCAATCTGTTTATCATATGACCTTATCTTTGCAAACGCCTCTAGGTTTGTTTTTTTTCTGAGAAATTGATGTTTCAAGATTATCATTGATGGCCAAATGAGAGGGTTATTATCATTGCATTTTTTAAACAAAATGGAAGAGCAGTGTCTGTATTTCATCTTTGTCCTGCAGTCTTCCCCCTCCATCTGATTATGTCACAGGAAGAAATTTTGAAACAGGCTGCACAGGTTTTTTTCCTAGTTAATGTGTTCTTAAAAGTACTGTGGTATAAACAAAGGCTGTCTGGCCCTGAGTGTGGTGGTAAAGCTGTGACTGTGCTTGTAGTTCCTTCTGGCATTCCTCCTAAACAATCTCTTCAACGCATTTCCAAATTGGGCAGCTCAATACCTAGTTAGATCCCTGACGTCTCTTGGATTTTTTGTACTGTAGCAGTGAGTAGCTGCATAGTTTTCAGCTGCAGCTTCATCCATCAAAACTTTTCACTTATCCTGAAATAAATGTTGTTTGTCCTTTGGGCCATGTTTGAAAGGGAAGGTGACCAAACTGTTAGTTATGAAGGTCTAGAAATATATTTTGTGAGCATAGCTACCTGAAAAACAAGTGGTATGTTCTCTTTTCTCTTGATACTCTCATGATTATGGCAGAGTTTTCAGTCAGAAATAAATACAGTAGCTAGATTGCAATAAGGCTCACTGGGATCAAAGAAATGTATAATGTCCTGTAGAGATGGTTTGGTATATACGCCAGAAAAGCTGGTTATCTGAGAGATGCCTGGAAAGCATCATTGTCATTTGCACATATGGCTCAGCTGTCCTCAACAGAAACATGATTGAGCCTGTCTCTGCTAGATGTCCTGGTCTTTTGGGCTTTTATACTCTTCCTCACGCTGCGGGGCACTCTGTTTTCCCCAGAATTTCAGGTGACTGTAGCCATGCCTTACCTGTACAAATGTTTTTCCCAGGCCTCATTTCACAAGCAGTGATAAACAGAGCAGGGGCAGTCCTATTTTGGTTTAGCACGAAATGTTGGCATGGGTGCCAGCCTTCATCACATTTGGCTTGGGTCAGTCAATGCAGTCTGAATAGTTTCAGGGTGAGGCTTTCTAAAAGTCATGCCTGCGTATGCTGCACCTGTGGAATGACTTCTACACTCTGTGCTCAGGGCTATGGATGCTCTGCTCTTGAAAAAGGTACATATGCACCCTGTAAATAAACGTTTTCCCAAGTAAAGGATCAAGAGGGAGAAGTGTATTCTAGGTGGGTGTTTGGAAAGCTCCTTAGGGTCCCTCGTTGGATTATCCATAAATATCATCATACAGCCTGCACCCATGCATGGCAGTCAGGGCCTTCTTGGGTGTGGTCTATGTCCGCTGTGCTGTATGTACAACTGTGTCTGGCCTTTTAGAGCATTGGTGGTGTCACTGCCTCAGGTTTACCAGTTCTTGCAGGTTTAAGGTATCTAGAATTTATCAGTCTTTGGGACTCTTTCATTCTCTACCCTCAGTGTCACCTGCAATGTGCTAGCTGCAGAGGCTAGGGACAACTCAACCTCTCGGTTACTGTAAATATTTGTGACCTTTTTGTGGCCTGTTACTTGGCAAACTCTTCTTTTTTCTTAGTTTTCCCTTGGGTTTTTGTTTTGCTTTTTTTTTCTATTTATGAAAAATAAGGAATTGCACAGTAGAATAAAAATCAACTTGAAATAGTGAGCTTGTATTAAGTACAGGGAAGAGCATGAGTGCCTCCTATCTGTGGGTTGCTATATAGCTTCCTGTCACTTCTTTTGACAATGGTTTTTAAATGAGTTTTAAATAACCAATTTTACATTAAAGCTTTGATGTCTTGTGGGGTTTTTTCTCTGCTTTATGCATGATTGCTGTCCCTCTGTATAAATGTGGCAGCCACTGTCATTTTGTATCACTTGAATTAATAATGTTACAGATTTTCATGCAGTTCATTACCATGAAAGGTTCCTTCATTTTTTTCCATCACTGGCTGTCAGAGCCCATCAGAAGTGTCTAGCACTGTCTTAAAGCAAAGGGAGGGAAATAAAAGAAGGCAGAACATTGACCAATATCTGTGAAAGCAATCTGCGTTAGAAGAACTGTGTTAAATCAACATATATTCAAAAACATCTTCATATATCTTAAAATTAGTAGTTTGGCATGTAATTCACCTGCTATTTTCTGATTTCAACATTTTAGAAGTAATATTCCCTTTTCTTTCTGCGTATTTTTAGGGACTGTGATGAAGGAACATGCAAAGATAAATCTAACATTTTGTATGCTTGGGCAAGAAATGCTCCACCCACAAGGCTGCCCAAAGGTATTGTGCCTTTAATATGGATTTCTTGTGTACAGGGGCAGGGGGAAAAAGAGGGCATGGAAGTGAGCACCTGGCATATCTGTGAACATCCTATAATATTTACATTAGGTGTAATTGATAGAAATGGTACAAACATCAACCTCATTGACTATGAAATGTATTATGGTAGCTGATACCAATATGGTAATATGATAGCTAATGCAAATTGTGGGGTTTTGTCATTCTGTTTCCTAGAACGTTTTTGGTTTCTGTAGGAGAAAAAAAGGCTGAGGGAGAGATAACTATCATAATATAATGTTTATTTTTATACAGCATTAGTCTTGCATTTCCTGCTATATGTTACTAGAAGATTGCTATTTATGTATCTTTCAGTAGCACACAAACTACATTAAAATATTTTTGTTTCTTTGGGAAAGCACTAAGAAGTTCAATCTAAACATTGAATTTTTTCTATATAAAGTATACATTGACAATTTAATGTATTTTTCATTTTTTACTACTTTGATACAGTTGAGCAATGTGCTTGTATACCCATTTTCTTGTATGATAGAAAACTCTGCTGAACTAAATCAAAATGTTTTAAGCTACTTGGAGTGCTATGTCTGGAAAACTGGGAGAAGTTCTTCTTTGTAATAACCATTAAGGGTCATAGCAATATCCACCATCTGGATAGCCTCAATCTGAAAACACCTTGATTTCTAAGTATTTTTTGTTTCATGTTTTACTGCCCATTTTCACAGCCAGGAGCAGTGCACAGTATCATGAAAATATTTATTTTAATAGTCCATTTTGCACACTTATCAACGTGAATGTTACTTAAATTGGTTATCAGAATGTCAAATTAAAAAAATTATTACATGGAGGATTCTATAGAAGTCTTGTACTTGGAGAATTGCGTGGAAGCTTTGCTGTTAAACTCCAGCTAGTAACACTTTTCTTGTTGGTAAGCTGTGCAAAAATACAGTGTTTGTAGGGAGTATTCGTAATGGTGCCTCATTTGCACACAGAGAGGCTGCAGTCCCATTTATAAGTTGGCTTTGCCTGTTACTATAAGATTCTCTGACCAAATACAAAGAAATTGCTTTCTCTACATCTTTTGCAGAGTGTTCATTGTAGAATGGGTTTAGAGAAATACCTTTCGGTGATGGTGATAATTTGCAATTTCATGATTTCAAATTATTTCAGAGTTCTTTATTGTGTTTTGTACCTGTGCTTCCTTCTCTCATCAAGTAACATAGAAGCATAATTTCCTCAAGATATTTTTTCTGCATATAGTATTAATTTAAACCTAAAGATATTTTATTCCAGATCTTTTTCTCTTGACATTCTCAATGTCTTCATGGTAAGTTAGTGTTAATCAGTTTGTATCATGCAGAGGTTCTTTGAGAAAGAAAAGTTCTGCTAAATCCTACATGGATGACAAAACTTCATTTTCACTTTAAATTATTTTAAAATCTGAATTAATGTTCTTTGAGTCTGCATAATGCAGATATCTATTGAATAATAATTAAGTTATGGCCCTAGCTTCTTAGTCTATTTAGGATCATGTCCTGGTGGTTTTCCTGGATTTCAGAACAAACTTTTCCTTTAGTGATTTCTGAAATTTTCTACCCCTTCACTCTTAGCCATTAAGGTGATTTGTATTTTTAATATGAATAGTGATGGTGACTAATCTGATATTTTGTTTCTGAAAACAATACCTTTTCCCTCTCTTAGGTGTTGGATTCAGAGTTGGAGGAGAAACGGGTAGCAGATACTTTGTTCTCCAGGTACACTATGGAGATATTAGTGCATTTAGAGGTATGCATTTTGGAAATTTGTTCTGTAAGTTTTATCAGCTACAGTATCAAAAATACATACTCGTAGAGAATAATTCTTCTGTTAATGCCGTTCGGAAAGATCAATGGGCCTATTTCTAATACAGTTTGTATATTAACTTGACTTTATAAACTTGAGTTATCTCTGTAAATATTTGAGAGGTGAGCACAGTTTTTTTCTTTAAAAAATGTAGAGCAAGTGACTTGAAGTAATCAAGAAGCAGATTAATAATTTTAAATTCAGGGATAAATTTGGGTTTTCCATATAAAATTCAGTGTTGTCTTTAATAAAGTTGGAGGAAATAGCTGTGGACATCCTTAACCTCTCATTTTACTTGAATAGATTGTGAACAGATTGTATTCACTGGACAGTCATAGTATTAGTATTAGGAAAAAATATAACTCATGGAGACTGTCTTTTGTTTATTTGTGTGATTTGGTTTTTTGGGTGTTTTTTTTAGATGAAACAGTCATTTCAAGCATAGCTATATGCTTATTCTTGTCATTGAGTGTTTCACAGAATCATGTAATGGTTGAGGTTGAAACAAACCACTGGTCGTTGGGTCCATGCCCTCCCTGCCCAAGTAGGACCATCTACAACCTGTTGCCCAGGCCCATGTCCAGGTGTCTTCAAGGGCAGAAACACCACAGGGCAACCTGTGCCAGTGCTCCATCACCCACACAGTGTAAAAGTGTTTCCTGATGTTCAGCAGGAGCCTGCTGTGTTTCACTGTGTGCCTGTCACCTCTGGTCTGGTCACTGGGCACCACTGAGAAGAGCCCAGCTCCCTCTTCTTTGCACCTTCCCTCCAGATCCTTCAGGCTGAACCGTTCCAGATCTCTCAGCCTTTCCTCATTGGAGAGATGCTCCAGTCCCTTCATAATCTTTGTGGCCCTTTGCTGGACACTCTTCATGACTTTCTCACACTGGGGAGCTCAGCAGTGGACACAGCACTCCAGCTGCGGCCTCACCAGTGCTGAGCAGAGGGGAGGGATCCCCTTTACTGACCTCCTGGCCTTGCTTTGGCTGATGCAGCCCAGAATACTTTTTGCCTTTTTTGCAGCCAGGGCACATGGCTGGCTCATGCTCAGCCTGCAGTCCATGAGGACACCCAGGTCTTTTGCAGCCACACTATGTCCCAGACTGTTGGTGCCTGGGGTTGTGCCTCCCCATATGCAGAACTTGGCACTTCCCCTTGTTCTTCATGAGGTTCCTGCCAGCCCCCTCTATTCAGCCTGTCCAGGTCCCTGTGCATGGCAGCACAACTGTCTGCTGGATCAGTCACTTCTCCCAGTTCAGTATCATCTGCAAACTTGCTGAGGGTGCACCTGGCCCATCATTCAGGTCATTAATGAAGATGTTGAACAGGACTGGAGCCAATATCAGTTCCTGGGCTATATCACTAGTTGCCATCCTTCAACTAGACGCCCATTCAGCCATTGTTCAATCCACCTCACTGCTCATTCAGGCCGAATGTTATGAGCTGGGATTTGCAAAATTTGAATTTCATTAATGCGCATTGACATATTGGTGATCTGTGATTTTTGGGCATTATTTTATTTATTTATTTATTTGTTTGTTTATATTTTGTGTTGTGTTCTTTAATCCTGAAATGCCTTGTTCAGACACCTTTGAAGTGCTAGTATTCTTGCTTTTACTCTGTAAATCACATCCTGTGTAGGGTTTTTGGGCTATGGCCTCTGTGGTCATCAAGAGCAAAAAACCTGTGGGTTGTCATTCCCATGGAACTCATCTGTGATACATAACTTCTGTAGGATTTAAACAAGAATGTGAAAATCCTTGTGGGCTAAGTGATAATGAAAACGTCAGACTTGAATGAAGAGAAAGCTGAATAAGAACAAAAAAATTAAGAGAGGAATATGCATTACAACAACAGATTGAACTATGTCTGTGGCCTCTCTTTCCTTCTGTGGTATGATAAATGATCCATAGACTGTACTTGGTTTTGACCAGAGAAGTTATCAGGTAGACGCAGCTTCCCAGTGCCATGCAGCCTCTTCTCTATACATCTCGGGCAAGGATTGGGCAATACTTAGCTAGAAATCTAAACAGCACTGTCTGACACTGAAGGTATGGTTTCTATCAGGACATGAATATATGATGTAACTTAATGGCAATATTGGTAGAGGAGGAGGGGGAAGGAATAAATTGAGTATAACAACACTGTTTGAATGGAGCATATTTGCAAATGTGCACTGCTGAAGCGGAAAGAATTGATTTTCTTGAGAGTTCAGATGGACCCTTACAACCCATGGGATTCTTTGGCTGCTAAAATCCTGAATAATTAAAGTTGCAAACCTCTAAAGAGAGCATATTCATTGACAGCCTGATCTTCATTATTGCTTGGGGACAGTGAGAGTTCTCACTGTTCATTTTCACTCTTATGTATAGTATATGAATCTACGTAGTTATTAAAAAAAGAAAACAAATGAGATCAGTAACCTTCATTGCACATCAGTTGAGAATGTGTTTGGAAATTTTTATTAGTAATTTGACTTGTTAGCCAAAGCTTCTACGCAAAAAACCCACTTACATGTCTACAGAAACTGCAGTGAAAGAAATTATCACCTGAAATTAAAATGTAATTTTTATAACCCCAGTACATTTTCTGCAGTAGACTTCCTTATTTTTTGCCTAGAATAGCTGTGCAGGACTTAGAAATGCCATAGATGTGAGACTACAAAAATGACAGAAGTTTAGGAAGTGTGGACTCATAGGATTATAATGTAGGAGATAATACTAGTGTCGTGTACTGTTTCAGCAGTTATATGGTGTGACAGAATGTCCTCCATTTTTCAGTGCCTTTTACTTGATAGTCTGTGATCATATTTCTGAAGTAAAAAATAATCTACCTTTTCTACCATTTGCGTGAAAAAATATTTTTAGTGTCGCCTACCTGTAAAAATTTCAGTAAAGTATAATTTAAAGTTAATAAAATGTCCTAAACCTTGTTAGTAGTGTTCAAAGATATTCAGTGCATAATCATCAACTAGTTTCACAAGTATTTTTAAATTTCAGGAATAACCAGAAGGGATTTTTCTTGTAATGAGATGTCTGTTGATAGCCATCAAACCAGCTCATCAAAGCATACGATTACAGTCACCGAAGTTCGTATGTGAGCATATGCACTTGCTGCAACTCAGAACAGAGGATGAATGAAATGTGCTCAGTTAACTTGTTATGCTTTCAGTAGTACATCAAAAGATTCCAAAGCGTTGTTCAGAGTTTACTATTCTGACTTACAAGTAATTACAAATACAAAATATTTGACCTGGTGTAGTAATTATTACTGTATTAGCACCCAATTCTAGTACGTATCAGTTTTGTGGGGAAAAATGCCATAGTTCTTTCTAAAAAGTTTTCAGTTCTTTCTAAAAAGAATATTTTTTCATTTCATTAACCAGGTATTAAATTAGTTCTGGTTTCCATCCCTTCTTACCTCTAATCCTGAGCTAAGAATTCATATTTAGGTATGCACTTTATGCTCAGATAACAAAATAAAACTTGCTGTACCTTGTCTAAAATAAACATGTTAAAAATGAGCTGGAGAACTAAAAATACATTCTACAAAAAATCTGTAAAGAGCCATCTCAGAAAAATCTGAATTTCTCTGTTTTACTTTCTTTGCTTTATATGTTGCAAAAGCAAAAATTATTTTGGAGTTACGGCTAATAGTAGGTACAGTTCTGTAACAAGTAAAAAGTTGTCAGAAATTTGTCTGCCTTGTTACCTATTCATAAGTGTTTGGAGTTCAGATTCAAATTAAAGTAAATCTAGCCGTCTTTAGGTCTGTAAAGGAACCCAATCATCTTTGGGCTGTAGGGATGTACAATGCAGTTGTCACCTTGTTCTTGATTTATTCTTCTGTGGAAGCACCTTTGAATCTGAATTTTAAAAAATGTGGGGTTTTTTTTTATCCTTAGAATGTTTTGTTTTTCCTTCCCTTCATGTAACAAAGACTGGTGTTTCTAATTTGCCATACTATTATCTTAGCCTTTTCCAGCACATGTGAGAATGTAATTATTATCTCCAAGAATCAAAGTCATTAGATGTTATCAATGATAATATCTTTCAGCTGTTCTTTATGGAGGGTATTCAAATTCTGTCATTTCTATGTGTGCCACTGTTGCATTGTTTGAAGCAATTTGTAATTTCTTGTCAGTATGTTTGGAGCAAACTTAAGGGAATTCTTGGATCTCTATTCAGCTTTGGCTTTTTTTTCATTCTCTTTCTTGTTCTCTCAGTTTTCTTGCACAATGAATAATACAGCATTCTCAGCTTCTTCTTTTAACCCCCAACTTCTCACTGAGAATAGATTTATTTCTCCCTGCTATCATTCCCTGCAAGAATTATGTTACCCACGTTGCATAGAATAACATAGGTATACCTGCATTTCTGGGTGGGATGTAGGGTTCCTAGTTGTTGACTTATGTCTTGGTTTTTTATTTAGCGGGGAGAGGAGTTAGTTTTGGCCACCAAGCTAGCTTAAAAATACCTGTTGCCTCCTAAGAAGGTGAGTTGTACATTGTCATTTGAGCTCTAGCCTTATTTTGAACATTAGATTCAGTGTGCTTCTCTTTTATTGTCTCTTGAATATGCTAGCATCTTGAATAAAGTTATTCACTGAGATTCATGGCTATGATATATTATTATATCCTTTTAGCAAATCAGTCATCTGGGACCTTTATGAGATCTTCATCTGTTAAAAAAATGATTTTGAACCAGGATCAACTATTGTTTGTCTCCTTTCTATTTGGAAAGTAAAGGTGTGAAAATGTCATTGGGGAGTCTGTATTTGCATTTTGTTTTTCACAAATTGGAAAAAGGTAGAGGTTCATTCCAGATTTCGTACTAGACTTTTAAAAAGAATTTTACTGAATTGATGTTGGATGAGTGAACAGATGAGCAAGTGCAAGCATCTTCACTTACATGAAAGAAGGAAATTGAGCTAGTTTTCATGTCAAATATTAGATACCAATATTGAGTGCAGTGTACTGAATTTGTCTCATTCTTTACCAGGGCTTCAAGTTCATTTTTGTGCTGCATGTGTTTGCTTTTTAAATATAAGTTGTACCAAGTTACTTCCCCATGGGCATTAGCTTCTGAATTGCCTTGCTCAGAGGCTTTGCTCACCTTTGAGGCTATTTTTTGTCCTTAATGAGGCAAAGCCAATTCCAAAACTGTATCTGGAGATTCCGGTACAAATCAAGAGCTGACTTTGAAATAACAAGGAGTTTGAAGCTTCATATAAAGTATCACTCTGTTACAGTGAAAGCTTATATGTATTCTAGTCACCATGTATGAGTGCTATACTGTTCCTATGAAATACTAGAAATAGAGCAATGAAGAAGCTGAATAAATAGTTTGAGCAGAGTGCTCAATAATTTATCATCTGCGTACTCAGAGTGCAAAGAAAATAGGTTTTGAAGAATGTTTGGTTTTATGTGTAAAAAACTTTATGTTTTTAAGCATCTAGGAAGTCCTGGAAGTCTCAATGTCTGTGGCAGATTATCATACACGTAATTAAAGAGTTCAGTATTGTAGATCTGGATAGACAGATTAAGCAGAAAGCCTGTCAGACTCGCATCAGAAATCAGCAAAATCAGCTTACCAGGAGGAGTGTGTTTCTCTTCAGGGTAATTTGCCTTCACTTCAGGTGTGAGTATTTCATTTGAAAACCTGTTGAGTATTTTCTAGTATTTGAGATATTTCTCCTAGAAAATGTTATAAACAGGGATAGTGTAGGTTGATTCTTTTTGACTAGTTTAAACATTTCTTGGCAGTTAAACTTGGAATGACCATTTCAGTGTTGACATGCACAATTTAAAAAAAAATTATATACTTAAAATCTGAAGCCAGTTTGACATGCACTGTTGGCTTTGCTTGACATGGGTAAATAAAAGCAGGGAATATTTAATATGATTGTGTTGTGTTTGCACACAACACAAAAGGCAGTCACAAGCACAACTTCTGGATTAATTTCAATTGGAAACTCTGCATAGACAATTTGCTTTCATTTGAACCTTTTTCTGAAGCATATAAAAATGCATTTTCAGGTCTTTGTCATATGGCAAATAGTAACTAGTAGCTTCTTTGTCCCAGAGCAGGGCATATTTACTGAATAGCTGGAACAAGGAAATCAAAGCAGTTCGATAAGCTGGACAGGCTTAGGTCAGACAGTGAAGCTTGAAAAGCATTTGCACAGGGAAGTAGTATGACCTCACTGCAGTCAGCACTCGTGGGTGAAGGGTTCAGAGTTTTGAGTGTTTCAGGGAGGTGAACTGAAGGAAGGACAAGCAGGGAAACATCATTTCCAGCATCTCTGCAGTTTTTAGAAAAAACATTTAGCTCACTTATTGCTAAATATAACTACAAACAGAATTATAAAGCACTGTAGGAATTCCTGAAAGTTCTACACTAATGTATACATCATTATTTTACTCTTAACACAGCACTGCAGGTCAGATACTTGTGCCAGAAGTTCACCTGTGCTTCTCCTGATACTGATTTAGATGGTGGCCTTATCTAGGAGCAATTATACCTTTCTAACTATCTTCAGTTCATTTTCAAATTGCTCTAATATTTAGGTGAAAATGCTGAATAAAATATTTTATATGTTCTGAAAATTCAAATCATGTCAAAATACTTTAATATTGCCAAACTTAAATGTATTGGAGTTTTTTTCTGTCCTCCTATGGTGCTACTTTTAAAAAAGACACTATAATATAGTAAGAGTTAAATTTTTCAAATATGAAATTGGCTTGATAATTTGGGGATAATTTTGCAGCAGTGTTCAAAAGACAGAATGGTGGTGTTTTCAACTAAATTCCAAAACTGAGAGACACAAAATGACTGATCGCATTTTAAGTTTTTCAATTTTATTACTCTAAGTAATAATGTTCTGAGAGGAAGCAAGCATTTTCCAGTTTCCATTGATGTAACTTACAAAAACTGAGTTCTGCAGCATCTCCTGTGTTATATAAATAACAAAAATTTAGTTTGCAATTAGGAGGATGGGGCAAAAGAGACATTACAAAGATCTTTGTAGCAAACTCTGAGGTACTGAGATTGTAAGTGAAGCTTCCTGCAGGGAAGAGGATGAGCAGTATAAGCATATCTTGAACTTTTTCTAAAACCATTGACAAACCATTTAATTTCTCTTTTCTTGAATGTTTTCCTACTGTTCCCCTTCTTTTGTCCAAATAGCTTAGCGTTTTTGATGCTTTTGGATTCTTGATTTGGCCATTTGGAAAAAAACATTTTTTGTCTGTGATTGAAAACTAGTGTGTGTTCTGGAATGGAACTTAATGCAACAGCATTCGTAGGTAGTCTTGATGAAAGAGCTGCTGTTCTTTCTTTCCTGTGTGCAGTGAAGACTTTCCTTTTTTGTTGCTATTTGTAAAGGTAGAACTGTGGTACACTGATTCAGATTTTTAAATCCAAAAATGTTTATTGGGATGCACAGAGCTGGAGTAACTAAGAATTTGCAGTTGCCATGGTCATGAGCATTATGAGAACTCAGTGACATTGTGTTAGAAACTGTCTCACTTAAAGAATTATATTAACATATGTTAATTCACATATCTACATTTTCTGAACATGCTGAAAATAAATTCTAGTAAATTCTACTATCAGTGATGGTGAAAAGCAAACTGATTATTATCCCTTAACAGCAAGATGTGATGTGACTGAAATAGCTAATGTTTGAAAAATTTAACTGATACTTTTTAATCTGTCAAGTGTCTCTGTGTTGTCCCACTCTAGACATTGTCCTTTATTCTGTTCAAATGCACTACTTTTTCAGTTTGGAATCTGGCTATTGATGGGAGGAAAAACTCTCAGAAGTTGCCACTTGTCACCAGATCCGTAGCTACTCTTTCTGCTCTTTCTTACCTGAAGCATAAACTGTTGGAGGATATTTTTTAAGAATGTTCTGTTTACATGCTTTGGAGTTAGATCAGTTTTCTAACTACAGCTATTATTGGTGTAAACATATACAAAAAAGAGATTTTCTTAAAAACGAACAAGTATTGAACTCACAGATCACCAACTATAATTGAGTAACTATCAACTTTGTTTGAAGCAAAACAACTTTTTCTGCTAGTGTAAACATGATGCTGTTTTATTTCCCAGGTGCTAGTTCATAAAGATTTCCCAGTACAATAGTTTTCATACACCTAAGTTTTTCTCTGGATTAGGATTGCTACAAATACAGTACTGAGATGCTCAGGTTTTGCAAATTTGAGTAGTATTTCCAGAGTATAATATTTTTACTGCACACAGTAAGATTAAAACTTGTTCTGTCTTCCGGTATTTTTTACACAGCAGAAAAATCTTATTAATATGTAATAATTTGCAGGAGTTCAGTTGCTAATAATTAAATTCTTTCACAATTTGTACAGATAAACACAAGGACTGCTCTGGTGTAACTTTACATCTGACACATCAGAAGTGAGTATCTATAAAAATGCTTACCTGTTTTTTAGCATTGGAACAGAAGGCATGGATTCCTTTGAAAACATGTGAAATAAAAATAATATATAGTTCACAATATTCAGAATTTTGAAGTCATGTCATGTGTTGGCAAAAATTTTCTGCCAAGAAACTTGACACAGCAGCGCTATGAGTACTGAGTTAATCCAGTTTAAGAGCTTCGTATTTAGAAATCTGGGATGAGAACAGCAATTATGCAGATGATCACTCTGTCCTATTTCAGTACTTTGCAGAAAATGCTTTAGAAAATATAGCAAAAACAGGAGGGAGAGGGGAACTGCTGTGAAACTGCTTCTTTCTCAATAGAGCTGTTTCAGGTGTAATCCAATGTTCAGAAATCAGTGGTGTCAAATGGTATTGCATATCATGTTGCTTGCAGTTGAGTTTTACAGAGGAATTCTTTACCAGAGCTTGGATTTTGCTTTGCAGGCAGCCTTTGATTGCTGGAATGTATCTTATGATGTCTGTGAACACGGTCATACCACCGGGTGAGAAAGGTGAGTCATCATTCTACAAAGTGATTATATAATTTCAGCATCTCATCTGTTTTTATTGTTTATTGTGGAAAAAAATTGGCAGAGGCTTGCTGATATGTAGATGGACAAATTAATTATTTGATCGAACAAATGATGAAAGAGATAGTTGTGTTTAAGATTGTATCATATTTCCCTATGACTACATCAGTAAAGGCAATCAATGCTGTAGAAACACAATATTATACAAATAATAATGTGTATTTCTTTGATTTATTTTCATCTTAATATTTTACAAAAAATGCCTTACCTATTTTCTAATTCCTCCTCTCCCCTCTAAAAAGCCATAAATTGTTTTGGACTCTTCTCCATCTGCATTTGTCATTTATGATATTTGTGATTCTATTGAGACTTCAGTTTTAATAAATTCATTTCTACCGGTAAGAAACTGCTATTTAAGAATTGTATTCCTATGTTCCTAGTTAGTTAAAAGGTCAAAATGCTAAAAAATCACATTGTAATATAAAGTTTCAAAACAGTTTCTATTCAGAATCCTGAATTTTATCTGAAACTCAGCTTAGAAACTGCCCTATCCTTTCTTCTGACTAGCTTGAAATGTTCTGTTTTAAGGAAGTTGGACACTGGTGTTAGTCTGCTGTACCAGAATTTTAAAGTATAAAGTATATAACCAAGAGCACCATTTGTCCCATTCACAGTTAGCTGCCTAAATAGGATGAGGTGATCAAATGCTCAGCTGACTGCAACTGTTAAGTGAATTCAGAAACTTGAAATATTTTTAAATGCGAATTGAAACTAAAAATATTTTTCTCTCCAATATGAGAACATACCAAATTAATCTCCCACTACCCCAAAAAATATTTGATCAAGGTAGGAATTTAATTTTTCAACTGGAAGGATGAAGGAAAAGGGCAAACAAACAGTTCTGTGGCTGCTGATAACTGCCTTCTCATATTCAATCAAATTTATAGCTCTTAAGTGGAGCATGAAATTTGTTAAAACAGGAAACGTGGAGGTATCTATCAGAAAGGCATCAGGATTTTTCTGTAGGCTTGTCCTTAGGTACTGTTACAGCACCTAACACAAGTACTACCCTGTAAATACTGTACAGCACTTCTCTGACAGAATCTCTGTCTAACCCTAAATTAGGTCTGGGCCTTTGTAATCAAGACTTCATTGTAAATTGTATCAGCTTAGAATTATATCAATTTATTTTAATTTTCTGCTGAGTAGACCATTTACTATGGCTATGTTTATTTTAAGCATCCCTCAACATAGTCTGTAAGCAAGTGTATTACTTAATTTTGTTAAATAGCTGTACTGTACACTGGAAAAAGTACTTTCAGCTTTTAGCCAGGAAGATTTTATATGTACATCAGCAGAGTCAGTAATTTTTAAGTGACCCATACTATATTTTATTAGTTTTTCTTTGCAGATGTTTTAAGATAGACACTGCAGAAATACAAGATACAATCTATTTTCTTTTGAAATCATCTGTTGTCTTGTGTAGGTATACTTTCTGTAAACCACACTGAATGAAGTACAGTAATTTAACTTTCCTCTGATAAATGATCTGTTTGTCATTGTTTATTGCTGTCATATTTTCACAGTGGTTGATGCAGACATTGCCTGCCATTACAAAAGGTTTCCGATGCACCTTTTTGCCTACAGAGTTCATACACACAGACTAGGTAAGAATAACATAGACATGTCAAATACCCAACAGAAAAATGTAACATATTTTTAAAGTATGTCTCAATTCTCATGCATATTGATATCTTGTAGGTAAAGTAGTGAGTGGATACAGAGTGAGAAATGGTCAATGGACATTGATTGGTAGACAGAGTCCGCAACTACCACAGGTTGGTTGGGTTCTTTTAGTTCAAAATGTAACTTTTAATTATCTTTGTTTCAAACTGAGATGCTGAATGGGAAATCACGAGTCCACAGATTTGTGTCATGGTGTTTTCACTGGCTGTGTGCTGGTTTTGCTCCTGGAAGTGAATGCTGCCAAGTGTTATTACAATTGGATTATGATGCAAAAGTAATTTCAGATATGTATCAGCATCCTCATCAGCGTCTATTGACACAGAGAATATGAATCACTTTCACTGATTGTGGTGAATCATCCTCTCTTTCAGGCATTTTATCCTGTGGAATATCCGGTAGACATTAGCTATGATGATATCCTAGCAGCCAGATGTGTGTTCAGTGGGGAAGGCAGAACTACAGAGACACGTATAGGGTAAATTTGCTCCATTTCCTAACTGTTTTTTTCCAGGGTATTGGTTAAATGTAAAAATGGTTTTGTTTCATGTATTCTTCCAAGGTAATTCTAAGAAATAATTTCTGCCAGAATGTTTTGATATGCTGTCTGCTCTACATAAGATTAAACTCTACATAACATTCATTGCCGTTACTTATGTGAATATTCATTTTGCTGAAGTGTTCAGAACACTTCTGAAGTGAAGCTGTGCTGCAAAACAACTTACTGAGATGTTGGGCTGATCTGCACTTAGAGAAGGATTCGGAATATCAATTCTAGAACATGTATTTTTTAATCTGGTGACATTATTGGCTATTTATAGTGAAATAATAAATCTTCACAATTCTCTACATTCTTTCAGAAAGAAAATTTATAAAAGCTTATCGAATCCTGATATTTTGACCTATTGGAAAATCTAGCCTTAAAAAATCCGGACTAATACAGCAGTTAACTTTTTCCAGTATAAAAATGTACAGGCTTTTATGAAAAACAATCAAACCAGAAATTACTAATAATAATAAATAGGAAAATCTGAACTGTGTTAGTCACTGATGCTATTCAGCGGCAGCTGACAGATTCAGCCACGTAAAATCAAGTGGACGAACACAGCTGTAAAAATAGATACAATATTAATATTATCTTAGGTGGCTCTGGTTCTTTGAACTGTAATTTAACACATATGTAGAGATACAAAGATAATCTGTGGAAATCTTTTCATTCTGAGAGTGTGTGTTGCAGCATTCCAAGGAAAGAGATCTTTAGTGCGCTGAGCACCCTAAGATTGCATCTCAGTGGAGGATTAAGGATTCAACATGGATTTCTCTCCTTTCAGTGGGTAGTTAAAATAGTGATGAGTAACAGCTGAAAAAAAATGAATTGAGAAGAGGTTTTAACAGATGTCATGACACTAAAAACATATATCTAAAACCTTAACTGCTGACCTTTATGCATAAGTTCAAAATGTTTGTCACATTTTTGTAATTTTACCCAAAGTAGTTCCTGTTTGTTGAATAATCCTTACAAAGTGTCAGGACAATTATGGTATTGTCTTTCAATTTACTAGTATGCTTTCAGTGGGGAAACTCTCTGTCTTTTTCATTACAGTAATTACTATTATTATTTTATTTATTTTATTATTTTATTGTAATTTATTTACACTATAATATAATGTGTATTGTATAAATCATGCCATATTGTTTATTAATATTCTCATAATTATTCTTAGTATTACTATTATTTATTTATTACTATTTAGTATTATAATATTTTACCACAAGTTTTGCTTTGTTGCACTGTGGGGAGGGCAGGAGTGCCATCAGTGAGTGGCAGCGCTGAACTGCCAGCTGAAATGAAACCACAACAAATACTTAGACACAGTAGCATGTCAGGTCAACCACAGTGTGTGTGGTTTCCACATCCCGTTTTCTATTGGAGTTTTAAAGAGTTAACAATTACAGTGATGGACATTGGAGGTCCAACAGTGAAGTTAATGCTTTCTAAAAGCTTAAGCAGAGCTTGCCCAGTCAGAGTCTCATTTTTGTGGTCTACAAGGGATGCTAAACTTTCAACGCATGGACAAACAACCAATTCCCTTTTGAAACAGTCTCTTCTCCCATGTTTCCCTCTCTCCTCTCTGGCTTGTGTCGTTATTGTTGCTATGGTGAATAAAAGAATGCTGCAGGATGCTGCTGGAAAAGTCAGCACTGATGTCTTAAGCAAACAGCTGATAGACCGCTTCTGTATTTTTTTTATTAGTGTAGGCTCACTGTTAAATTGTGGAAGCTAATTAAAAAATCTTGATGTAAACCCTTGTATTTTGTGAACTTCTAGAGAAAAGTCCTAGCTTATTCATTGTCAGGATTGCAGCTCTAAACAAAATATACTAACCTATATGGCTTATAACCTATATAACTTATAGAGAAAGAAACACGCTATGGTTGTAAAGAAGTCATATATACTCTGCTTCATAAAGTAATATTTTTCAGAAAAAAATAGCTGGTTTTTCTATTGAAGATGGGATTATGTGGCAGTACAGAAGAGCCACTTCTGTTTCAAGTACATGCACAACATTTATCAAAGAGCTGAATTTTCCTAGTGTTTAATCATTTCTCTTGCGCTCATGATTTTTTTACAGAAGCTTACACAAGTTATTCTCAAAATGACAGTGCTACTATTTAAGACAGTGCTGCTATTTAAGAGATACTTACGCTGTCTTAATATGTAATGAAAGTAAGTTTTGCTGTATTGTAACCAGTGTGATTGGACAATAAATGAATGCACTTGAATGGTAGAAGAGGGAATGTTTGTCATAACAAATAGTGACTGGAACATTTATGTTATTTACAACAATTTCAAATTACATTTGTCCAAGATTTGTAGGGAAGTAAGTAAATAGTAACAAAATGAATTATACAGCTCTGTAATATTTCATCAGAGCATGTGAACAGTTGATAACACAGTGGAAACTGGGTGTAGTGTCCTGGAAAAATGAAAAGAAAGAGCAGTTTAAATAGGTGATGCAATTTTCTGTAAAATAAAAGCCAAATTGTTAGGAATTTCTGAGGTACAGGGGGATTTTGTGCAAACTGATTTTCTCCAGTAAAAACCAAAAGAAACTTCTGATAGTCACTGCAATTAAGATATTGCATGTTTCAGTTTAGGACATCTAAACATTTGATTGCAATATTTTAGTGTCCTATTAAACAAGTAGGATGAATTAAATAACAGCTATTCAGCTAATTTTTTTCCTAAGTGCCACATCTTTTCTTTGTTGTGTAGGGGTACTGCCAATGATGAAATGTGTAACTTCTACATTATGTACTATATGGAAGCCAAGCATGCTGTCTCTTACATGACCTGCACACAGAATGCAAACCCTGAAATGTTCAGAAATATTCCACCGGAGGCAAATATTCCTATTCCAGTCAAGTCTGATGTGCTGAAGATGATGCATGGACATCATGGAGGTGAAAAATACTTGTAATCCATTTTATTCAAGTCATCTGATGCCCTCTGATGTATTTCTGTATGTTGTTGTGATATGCAAAATTTTCATATAGTGGCAGTGCAGTTCTGCATAAAATTCAAATCGGTAATTAATAAACCATCATGGGATTCTACTGTTGGTTTTGGTGGAAATGTCTGCCATAGTCTTTTGTCTGTTTCTTTCTAATGTTGTCTTCCAGTTTCCAACAAATTTTTACAGCTATGTGACCTGTGTGCCCTAAAGCCTAAAGATTGGCCTCTTTTTCTATGCTGAACTTTATGTTAACAGTTTAATGTTTACTTTATCTTCTGTCTATTTCCTACAAAATTGAATCATAACATTGCCATAGTTTTCCAGATCCCACCGCCTCATTATGGAAGGAGTCAAATATATGCATTGAACAGTAGTAGGCATATAAGTTGCAGCAACAGTATTATCCAGAAGTGATCTGACAGTATGTCTGTATAGCAAGTACAAGTCTTAGTATTTTATTCTGCTTTTTTACTGTTGGATTGTGTGGTATGACTACTATGATAAAAATAACAAGTATTCCTTTCAGAAGGGCACTTTTTACTGGTGAGGGAGGTAGTTCCTTTCACATGCAGACATTAATGTCGTACCCTAAACCCATTTTTCAGAAACCAAGGATAGTGATACAAGTTCTATGCTGCAGCAGGCCAAAAAAGAGGAGGAAGAGATTTTGGATCAGGGTATGCACTTGCTTATTTCTATGTACATATTTTATTTCTTTGTTTATTTCTACTTCCATCTTCAAAATACATTTTTTTAATTCCAGTCGTTTTACTGCTGTGTTGTTTGATACAACGACTATTTATATATAAGAATGCCAGATGTTCTTTTCCGTAGAGCATTTTTCCACAGTAAGGAGATACTCAGTTCCATTCACATTCAAAGGTTAACATCATATCCTAAATCTGTTTTTCAGAAACCAAGGATAGTGATACAAGTTACTTGCTGCAGCAGGCCAAAAAAGAAGAGGCAGAGATTTTGGATCAGGGTAGGTACTTGTTTATTTCTGTGTCAAGTAAAGGACTCACTAATGTAAAATATTGATAAATTATATCCTGCTTTTTAATGAATTACAAAGTTTTTAATCTGTTTATTTGATGCAATTTGCAATGTTCTGTAAAGCTAATAGGGTTGCATGCTATATAAGAAATAATAAAAATAATTACTTTACCACTGATCTCTAGCCTTGTTGGTAACATTTAGTTATTAGTGCATTTTAATCTCATTAGGTTTTCCTATTCTTTATTTAATTTGCTAACGAAGGTTGTGATTTATTTGTACATGCATGTATTCTATATGTAACTGTTTGCTATTAACTCTTCTGTTACTTCATTGATTTCTCAGTTTGTATTACTATGTGTGTATTAAGGAATAATGTTCTTGTGCTCCAATATTTTCTGTACATGCAGCAGGTTGAGTGCAGCTGTGTAATACTGTGTTATTTTTCACTATATTTGAGTATACGTGCATCTGTGTATTACAACTCACACAAAAATGTATGCAGTACTTAGCTGGAGGGAAAAAATCCATGACTGCTATAAAGCTTTTAGATATACTCAGAATATTATTTATGTTTAAGAGATATCTTAAGACTCTACTTAGAAGTTCTTGTGAGTCATATACTGTAGGATATATATTGCCTCAGTGTCAAGATTTTCCTTGAGACTAAGGGGAAGACCTTATCACCTACAATTTCATCTAGTTTTCATTGAACGATATTGAGGTTCAAGGACTAAATTAAAGCAAATTTCCTTTTGCTTTTAAGAAGAGCAGAGATTTGGCCAGTGTTTAGAATTTTTTATAACATCTCCCTAAGGAGTTAGCTTTTGTATGTACTCTGCCAATTTTAGAGTTAACTCAAATTATTAAGTTTTAGTTACATAAAAACTAGCTTCTAGAGTGTGAAACCATCTCAAATGAAAGAACCTTGAACTATTAGATGCAATATTTACAATGTCATATCTGATATTTATCTTAGTCAATTAAAGATGTATTTTTAAGAAAGAAAAACAATTCAAATTTTTAAGCTTGTTTTAGAGCAGAATAAGCTATATCTGCTTACAAAGTTACATCAAAATTTATGCTGACAATCTGCTTTACCCTTATGTAACCAATAAGTGCATTAGCATTTGGTCAAGGTCCTTGTTATGTGTGTATTTTATTGAATTCATTAGTGTTTGGAAAAAACTGTTGAAAAAAGTCCTGCTGTTAAAGACTTTTTCATTTGTCTTTGAAATGTATTTTGAAGACAGCTCTGCAATGCAGTCTGGTTTGCTGAGACCACTACTTAGTATACATCCCCAGCTAATGTGTTTCTACGGAAACAAACAGAATTGTGTGGTCCATTTGAAATTATTTGGGTTCATGATGTGAAATACCAAAACATAGTCGTTGCTGTGAATTTCCTTTTGTGCTGTTAACTGTTAGCTTAAGATAAATTCTCCCATCATTCACTGGAGTCTGTATTCAATTTTATACTGATACAGCTCTAATTTCAGTTGAATTATGTCTGAGTAAGCAAAAAAAGCAACAGGCAAAAGCAGATCAGGTTTGGTTTTATTTTTGTCTCCAAAGAAGGAAAGTTAAGTGGCTGGTTTCAAAAGTGGATTTTGGTTCTTCAAGTAGATGAGCATCTGATAAGATAAACTGGTAAAACCAGGGGCTGAAAATGGTCTACTAAAATGTGCCTGTGAAAATTACATAGAAATTGTGATCCAGTTTTATGGGCCAAATCAGTTTTAAGCAATGGTGTTGACAGTTCATCCATCTTCCCAAGTAACTCTAGTGTGTTAGTCATTATCAACCAAATTTGAACAAGACCTTAATGGAAGGAAAATTCTGCAGTTTAGGGGGAGGAGGCAGTGGGCTTCTGAGCTACACAGAAGCACATGCATACATCCACTGAGGTTAAGGTCATTATATAAGTACATATTTTCGTGAAGGTAAAGGATATAAGTCTTTCCCTTTATGGTCTGGCATGCATTCTCTGTATGATAACCTTATCTACAAAACACAGATATACCAAAACTGAGTCTTTGATTGTTTCTGTTCATGCTGAGCTCTTGCTTGGTAAATTCAGCCTTTGATTTGCTCTGCAGAAAGCATTTCAACAATTTTCCAATAATTCTGTGTTTTACCTTGTATGGGTTTCTTACTCTGTGATTTATTGCATTTTAGCAGCTGCTTTTCCCCTTCTTCATTTCAGGCAACTGAAATAACCACCATTACTTCACTGAAACTGAAATAGTTGTTAAATTGTTGTGCTGCTGTGGAGGAGCTTACTAATCTGGATGTTAGGGGCATTGTCAAAGAGATTATTTTTATGTCAGTACTCTTGGATTGAAGCACTTGCCTCAAAAGAGGTAAATCAAAAAAGTCTGCCAGGTGAAAGTATCTGCCTACAAATAACCTGTGTATCACATGTTTGCCTGAGCATAGATGTACCTCCTGTCTCACACAGGGTGTTTATTATATTGGTACCCCCAGGAGTTATCATTGCTTTTACAATAAATTTTCAATTTCATCATCTTTACTCATCAGAGGCACATTAATAAACAGTGCAAATATATTGAAATAAGCAACGGCCATCACAAAGTGAACCAGCATTCTGCAACAGCACAAAGCCAAATCTCGGCTGTGTTAAAATTTAACTGAACTTGTCTTAATCGACTGACCTCATTATATTGATTCTGAAACAGCAGTGTCACTGTTTGGTAAAGATAAACTGTTCATAGGAAGTGAATTATTGTAAGAAATGCAATTGATTTAGACATATGGTGTATTGGAAAGTTTCTTGTCCCTGCTGAAGCATCAAATCCCTGGTAAAATATTAAGTGCACCTAATTTTTGTTCATCAATCAAAGTTTGATTAAATTGTACACAATAGATACAATAGACCAAAAAACATGTGTTTGTTAGCATTTACCATCTCTGCCATATGTCTTTGCCTGTTGAAAAAAGGCCTAAATGTGTTTTGTTCTGCTTGTTCATCGCTTTGCTGTGGCATACAACAGTGTAGTATAGTTCAAGTTTGTTTTGGTGTGCAAGCAGTGAAGCAGCCTTTACTACTGAGAAAGTTTGCTGATGGTGTACCTGAAAGTTTTAGAAACTCATGCATATTAACAATTGCAGGAGTAGTTTCTTAAAAACAAGGGAAGACTAGGATGGGTGATGGTTAATCAGATGTCCAGGATTTCATGTTTTGACTGGCTCATGATTTGATATCTCACTTTGTGTATATTAGGTATAATCACAAACTTTTAGAAGCAGAAGGGGAAAAATTTTTGCTATTAAATAATACAATTATTTGATTATATTTATATTATTATAATATATATTACATATATTAAACATAATTATGGGTAATTATGTTTAAATGGTGTAAAGCTAGATTCAAGGTTGGCTTGAGCCAAAAAATCACTAGCAGTTTATAAACCAAAATCTAGATTTTGGGTTTTTTCTAGAAGGGCGTATGTGTACACATTTATATGTCACACATATGTGGGAGAGAAAAGAGTTGAGATTTTCACTGTACTTCTGGTATTATGTTTGCCACGACACTTAAAAAGGTACAATTTTACTTCTGTCTGGCTTAGGGCACATAGGAGGTCATACTGAAATTTTGCTTCTCGTAGTGGAATCTGAAGTGAGTCAAAGTTGCAGTTGTTCCCAGCAGTGGTTTTGGTAGAGCCAATACAGTGGGGTTTTTTTCCCTTATCCCTCATTATTTCATGATTGCTATGAGACTAAGTTATTCCAGGAGTTCAAATGGGAAAGTTCAATATAAATGAAATTAAGATTTTTCCTTTGGAATGTTCCAGATAAATTCATGTGAGGTCCCTTTTTCACAGCTGAATGTGTTAACTGAAATCCCATTAAACCTACATTATTAAACCATTATCCCTACATTTAAAATAATATTACAGTTTTAATCAAGCATTTAGATGTTAGCTTTTACAAAGGTGAGCTTCATGCCTGCAGTCATTAGAATTGCTGTCCTAGTGGTGAGATAGGTTGCATAGAAAATTCCTCACTGCATTTCTACCTTGCTGTTTCAGAGATTGGAATGTCCATACTGAGAGAAATCGTAAAAAACATATAGAAAATAATGTTGCTCCATAGTCTAAGGCAATTTGATGCCCTCTGATTACAGTGTGTTTTTCTCTAGGCCATTACCAGAGTTGCAGAGTGGTTCCAGGTATCTGGGTAGTCTGATGTCCTGATCTGTTTTCCCAGTCTTTGAGGGTATACAAAGCAAACAGCTGAAACTAAGTCTTCATATACACAGCTCCTGCTGATACTGACTGGAAAAGTGCCTTGAATGTAAGGGGTGGAATGTGGTACAAAGTGCCCTGTAAATTCACACTCTGAGACGTTTCTACGTGTATGCCCAAAATGAATGGATGCTAAATGACCATTCTGACTGTAATGTCTAACAAAGTAACAGTAATTGTGGACCTTAATTTCACAGGACAGGCTGAAGTAATTTAATGCAAGTATGTGTTTCATAAACAGAGATGGTGGGATAAAAATGTTAGAAGTCTTTCTGTTCAGTTAAAACACTTGCTCAAGAGTTCTTGGAGAGGGAATTTTTGAATAAAGTTAAATATACATATATTGTGAAGACCCATTGATTGTAGGAGGAAGTTTCTTTGCAAGAAAATTTAACATCATAATCTGTACAAAATGGGGTCCAAATAAAGGTTACAAATAAATCTGCTATTTGTTACCTTTTGGATGCCTACCCCATCTTTTAATTATTTCCAGTTGGATAGTATGTTTGCATATGACTGCACACACACAGACACATGGAGATAAGTATTTTGCACAAGGTATTCATTAGACAGTTGTAAATATTTTGCTAGGTGGTAGCTGAATCTGTGAGTTAGGAAACTGAAACGTCTGTGCTGAGTTGTGTATTTTCTGTTAAGTTCTGCATTTCTGAGAAAAGCCTGTTACAATAAAAATGTGTTGAATGAGGGTGTTTTTGCATCTAGGATAGAAATCTCTGATTGATTTAAGTGAAAGAAGGAGATGCAACCCCTGCACTTTCTGCCCATCTCTCTTTTGTTTCCATAAGAGAATGGAAAAAAAAAAAAAAGGGAGGGGGAAATGTGAAGAGAGGCCTGCAATATCTTGTGTCACAGGTGTTGAAAGGAAGAGGAATGATGAATCATCATGCAGGCAGGTCTTTGGTTTTTCAATAGTGTGTTTTTGTGATATTACATGGCAAAGCTGTGGAAGCAGTATCAACCAATAAGACTTGATGTATTTTTGTGCCAGCATGGGTTACATTTCTTTCTAAAATAAATTTGTAGTAATTTACCCTTGCTAGTTTGTGTATGGCTGTAAGAAAAGAGAGGAGTTCGATTTGGTAGGTGGTTAAAAATTCTTAGGAGAGGCTTGAAACAGAAGACAAATTCATGTTCCAGTATTAATGTGGGATGCATAGAATGAAGTGTTTGAGACATTTTTAGATTAAGGCCAGACATACAAGAAAATCTTTAGATGTTGTCAGGCTTCAGATGCATGTTTACTGCTCAGAGATTGTATGAGGTCCCTTAAATAGGGACTAAGATAAACAAAACTAAGATAAAAGTGACTGAATTAAACCTTGGAAGAAAATGCTACTAGAAGATACTGAGTGATATATGCCACCAGAGAATTATAATTAGGGAGATTCAGAATCACAGAGGATTTGCTTGCTCTCTCAGCACTCAGTGATCCTGCTCAAAGTCGTAAATAAAAGATGAACCTTTGATTTAATTAGGATGACGTTATTTATAATCTTTACAAAAGCATCATCAGCCCAGTAAAGAAAGGAGCATTAGATTAAAGGGGAAAAAAAAAAAAAAGGCAGTTGGTATAAGTTGCATATCTAAGCAGGAACAGAATATAACAAGCATAGAAGGAAGCCATTTTAAATTGAATGTTTCAGTCTTCGCTGTCTGACCCTTGGTTTATGGTCTGCCTCTTAAAATTATAGGGGGACATTTCCTGGGTGTTTTCTAAAAGGCTACTTACCAATTTACATATAAAAGTGCTTATTAACATGTCTGAAGAAATGGAAAGTGTATTGGTACGTGAAAAGTTCAGAGAAATTATTAAGTCATATCACAAACCTAAACCAAGCTAATATAAATACAAATATAAATATAAATATAAATATTAATATTAATATTAATATTAATATTAATATTGTTGGCAAAATGTTTGCCTTTTTTATAATTTTGCTCTTTTTTAAAGCATAATTATGCTTAAAAAAAGAAATTGAAGGTAGCAGAACTCCTCTGTAATAAACATTCTCATATCATTTGATGAGACTAAATGTATTTCAAACTATATACAGCATGAAACAGGAATTTGAGGTGGAACTGGTGCATTCTGTGCTGGGATTCAAATGTCTGTGTTATATCCAAATGAGCACAGTGAAGTGCTTTATAGTAAACTATCGTGTTTATTGCTACTCATCTAGAAGTAGCTAATAAATATATTTTATTGTAACAAAATCATTGGTGCTTGTCAGGAACTTTTTACTGGTAAGAAGGAAAGAACAGGGCAGTTGGGTAGCTGCAAGCAGCCTTGGGTTTGGGTATCAGGTTTTGATTTTTTGATGGAGAACATGTCTAAAACAAAATGTAATATTCAGTGAAGATTCTTCATCTTCCTTCATACTTCCAATTAGCTTTTACATTTTCTCATTTACAAACTCCTGTAACCTAGTGATTTTAAAAAAGATACGCTTGGGTTCTCAAAACATTTCTACATTAAAGTATTTTGGCAGGGAAAAAAAGGATGAATGAAAAACAAAGAAAATGCATTTACATTGTGGTAATAGTAAAAGCCCTTCTGAGGGTTATGGAGACATAGAAGAAAAAAGCAAATTTTTTTTTTTTTTACCTTCAGTCCTTTTTTTAGCTCTGTAAGCTGCTTAGAAATGCCTTGAGAGCAGATGCAATTCCTGGTTGTTCAAATTTGTCAGTTTGGCAATGCTGTTAGTGCACTTCACTTTAGGGCAGTGAGGATGGCCAGGATGATGTAGAGCAGTTTAACTCTTTTTCTTTCTTCATATCTATGCCTCCGAGCCCCTCAAATCCTTTCAAAAGGAAAACAGCCTTAATACTTTTCTCTGCTCAGGAACTGTTCCAATGCTTTCATCAAAGCAACAGATTAAATCACAACTTGCATGAAAAATAATAACAGACTTGAAGAAATTTTGAAAGTTTGGCCTATTGTGTCAAACTGTGCTAAACATCACTTGAAATGGGCATTAGATTTTTTTCACTTATCTAATGTCATTGCATGCCTTTCTCCCATTTTTTTCTACCATCACTGTGATCTTATGTATGTGTCTTATAAAACCTTACTAGCTTCATCTAGAAGCCAAAAGAAATAAAACTTTGAATTTTAAAACACTGTATTTGGGAGGGATTTACTCACATTTGCACAGTCTTGCAAGTGATACTTGCAGATACTTCCATATCTTTATCAGGAGCAGTAGTTTGGCTGAAGTGAGTCATAGTTGGACCCATAGCATTTGACCTTTCCTTCAGTACTTAGGAAGGGACAGAACCCCTGACCACTTCTGTCAGATGAACCCACTAAATAGAAGCACATCCTGCTAAGACAGAAAAATGCAGTCTCAGAATACAGCTGTTTTTATTCAGAAATTCTTGAGAAGCCCGAAGTCGACTGTGGAAACTTGTTTCTTGGTCCTGTTATGATAAGACCAAGACATGAGTTTGGAAGGAAGAATGTGAAGTCTGGAATGCCAGCGACAACTGGAGAGCCTCTCTGAACCATCACAGTGAAACTGTACAGGCATTACGACAAAAATAAAGATTCTGGACATTAGAATTCTGCAACACCACCATGCTGCCTTGCCTTTTTTCTAAAATGCAGTAGAATGAGTTTTCACCTATGTATCTTAACAGGTACATATTCAGGCTCTCTGGACAGGCTTACTGTGGCTGGACTTGAGATCTGTCTAGCTTGATCCTGCAGCACCATGGCTAGATACTTCAACTAAACTGCAAATTAGTGCTTCCCACAACACCATGGTGTGCTGGTGTAGGACCACGGACAGCAACTGCTCCCTTCAAATTGGGGAACTTCGGCTCTAGTGCTGGGAAAAAAAGGGCTGGTTTTAGACATAGAATCATGGAATATCTCGAGTTAGATGAAACCCATAAGGGTCATTAAGACCAACTCCCTGGTCCTCAGAGGACTACCTAAAACTAAACCATATGACTAAAAACATTACATATATAAACTGCTTTACCAACCTTAATCTGACCTTTTATTAAATCATATGAGGTTCAACTCATGTTTTGCAATGAAGTTGCCAATGTTATGATTTTATTTGTTTGTATGACTGTATACCAAAACATTGTTCTGTAGAAGAGTTTTGATAGTGTAGAACCACCGTAGGAAGTTTAAACTTATGGGAATATGCTTATGCATTGTTTGATTCTGGAGATGTTGGTCTTGACTGCTGTCACTTCTTCCAGAAAGAATAAACTGTAGGTGTTTGTAGCCAGTCATCTTTCTTGTGGAGGGAAGTGTGCTGTTAGCTTGCACATAAGAGATACAAGTATCCTCTCCAAAAGTGGCCAAATCAGGTACATCCCTAGACACTGCACTGCTAGGCTTCAGCTGTTTCACTAAGATCAGCTTTTTCACTAAGTTGTTGATTCACCTATGTCTTCATCCAGTCATACTCAGGCATTCTAAAGGCCAGGCTATCTCATCACAAACAAGACCAAGAAATGTTCCTTTCCCACTGAGTAACTTCAGGCAAGCAACATCCTTCAGCTGTTCCAGCTGGTACAAGTCAGCTCTAAAGCAGCAACACAAGACTGTGCTTTGATGTTTGCTGGATATTGCTTTGCACAGAACAGCTTTTACTCAGAATCAACATTACTCTGCTCTTTAGTAATTACCTCTAGTGAATTCTGAACTACGTCTTAAAATTATCTCTTACAAATTATTGGAATCTGCCTGGAGATCACAATCAAAGCTTATAAAAGTTTGATGTGCATTCAGTGTGTGGAATTTAGGGTACAGTTGCATACATTGGGTAATCAAAAGACTTAAATCCTTCACTTCCACATCTTCCATGCCTTGTAATGAGTTTTGTCGAGATGCCAAGACATTGACAGGAGAGTTCAGCCTAGTGTTTGTGCCAAAAGTATGGAGATATTGGTCAGATTTGTAGACTTCGTGGATGATTTTTGGTCTTTGGGTGTGGTGATTCCATACTCATTTTTTCAAACATACATAAGGAAAGGATCACAGTTTTAGGGCAGCTACACTTCTGACCATTTCCATTCTCTGATGCATGCCCTTTTCCATACATTCATACAGTTCCTAAGTATTCATAACTGCTGTGGTTACAAAACCCCTGCTCAATGAAAGCACTAACAGGAGAAACTCAGCTTGGAAAACATCTATACCCACTGACAATGACTGTAGTACTCAAACTGGCGTACTCTATACTCCGCTGTTTGAAGGTTCCTCATATATCTTACAGTCAGCTCAGTTCTAGGAGAAAACCAAAACTGATCAACCTACTTAGACTTGAACCCTGATTAATAGTTTCCATAAAGACCACTGGAGTTTTCTGTGAAAGCATCCTTTCTTGAAAATTATTCCCTGGGCTTTCCTTGTTTTTAATGAAATTCCCCTGCTCTCTTTTCTTCTTGTCCTCTATTCTGCTCTATCTTGTAACGGTTTCTTTTGAAGAAGCTAATATCAGACAGGTAAACGAAACAATTTTTTGTCTTTTTTTTTTTTTTGTAATTTTTGAATCAACAAACAGTATCTATTTTAGAGGCTGTGTTAATTATACTGTGACAACACTTGCATACCAGAGATAGAATGCAGTGCTTTGGCTGGAGCATGAAGCTGTCAAATTTCGTCACTCAAGTAGAGTGAGTATATAAGCGTTGAGAATTCTGAAGCCTTCGTACAAACTGTAGTATGTAGTTGTCCTTTTACAGCCAATAATTACAAGTGAGTTGATTAGACAGTTGGTACAGAACTAGGAGAGAGAGAACTGTGCAAGGATCACTAAACTTGCTTTAAAAGGCCTGTAGTTTAAAATAACATCAGGCTTATTTGTTTAGGGAGACTTCTCAGAGTTACATTAGGGATAACACTGCTTTTACCACTCAGATCTCTCACTGGAAATGATTGCATATAGAGGAGTTAGTTGGTAATTTTCATCTGTGGGTCTCAAGCCATAGATAAAACCAAAACATTTGCTTTGTATGACATTCATTTAATTTCTAAAATGCTGAGGAAGAAAAAGGCCAATGTAGAGTACTTTAATACCAAATATTTCCTAAGTAAAGGAAATTTCAGCTGTGTTTCTGCTTCAGCACCAGTTGTTGGTTGCTTTAATTAGAGACTATTGAACCTGATTAATTTAATTAAAAACTTTTCTCAGAATAGGAATGGTTTATATCCAAAACTTCTGTGATGTACTTCTAAAATATTTGGATTTCTATTGAATTGGTACTTGGACTCATTGAATGACACTATTAAGATAATGGAGTGCTCTAGCTTCACCAATTGTAATTAAAGCAAATAATGCATATTTGTTATATAGTTTAATGATTTTCTCTCTTCTCTAATTTGCTTTGTTAATTTCATTGAAATTGGCCCTGTTACTTCAGTAATTTTTTTCTGACAGAATATGTCATTATGTCATCTGGGATGTTTCCATTCCAAGGGCAAGGAGTGGAATCCTACTCAAAATCTTTGAACTGGGATTGTTTAGTAATGTGACAGATCCTCTTACGATAATTTTCAAAAGACTTAATTTCCTCTCTCCCAGGTTGCAAGTGATGATTTCTGGTTCTGAGTCAGGGGGTTTTTGGGTTTTGATTTTTTTTTTTTTTGGTTGGGGGGGAGGGGGCTTATTTGTTTGCTTGTTTATTTCTTTGGTTTGTGTCATAGCCTTGTTATTTATAGTTTTACTTTTTTAAAAAATGTCCTATATAGCTTGTCATAAAATAATGCAGTTTTTTAATTACAAGTAATTTGTGTTTAAAATAGAAGTATACCTGCTTGCAGTAACTCTTAAAGCACATTGAATGTCTCTTTTTGTTCAAATGATGTAGTGGTATTTAACACAAATTATAATAATTTCAGGCAGCCAAGACACTTGGTTAATAAGTTCTGTTTTCTTTTTTTGTTTGTTTTGACCTTCTGTTCTGGAATGTATTGAAATTTTTGTTGATGCCTAAGAAAGTTGCATTGTTAGCATGCACCTCGAGAAGACAGTGTTCCCTTCATTGCCAGATGATGTCGTCACTAAGGAGTCTTACTCTTTGGAATAAAAGAAAAGATACAACCCAGATTGAATAAATAAAAGCAAATTTAATGGATCATTCAGTTTTACTGCATTGTCTTTTCTCTGCAGTGGCCGCTATGGAATCTGTTTGCAAATAGGAAATTCTGTTTTCTTACAGCTTAAGCTTCTTATACAATGACAATTTCAAAGTAATTACAGAGTAATTGCAAAGAAACATGTTTTGAAAAGTATCATGATTGTCTATTATTGTATTTGTAAGTTAAAAATTTGATAAAACTATAGATTTTTTTCCCCTCTGATAACTCTGCAGTAGCCTGGCAAATCCAGGTAATTCCATCATAAATATTCTTTTACTGAAATGTGCATATGTTTTCCTTTCACTGTCCCTTTCACTTTTACCTTTTCCTTTTTTCTCTTGGTCCTTGTTCCCAAGAACGTCTGTCCAGAGGTGGTGATTTTTTGATGCTGGAGTGTCAGGTAAAAGTGGGCATCTGTTTGTAAACTGAAGTCAGTAACAATTTGACTTTATCTTTACACACTGGCAACGTGACTCCTTCAGTTCCTGAGGCTAAAACAATTCCTCTTAGCTACTTTTGCCAATAACTGTTTGAATAACTTTGTTACATTATACTTTGCTGAAGCCTTTTAAAACTACTTGATCTGTTATAATGGTTTTTCCCCCTCCTTTCCTCTTATCTTTTTTCTGTACAGGTGATTTCTATTCGCTCCTTTCTAAGCTGCTAGGAGAAAGGGAAGATGTTGTGCATATGCATAAGCATAAGCCTACAGAAAAGGCAGAATCAGATCTTGTAGCAGAGATTGCTAATGTAGTCCAAAAGAAGGATCTTGCCAGAGAGATCGCAAATCTTGATGAAAGGGACAACACTATTCTTGTCCGAGACAGAATTCACAAATTTCACAGACTAGAGTCTACCTTCAGGCCACCAGAGAGCAGACATTTCTCTTTACAACAGTCTAAATATGGTGAGGGAAGCCGGGAAAAAGAACATAAAGGAGGTGGGTTAGGGGTTAATTTTATACCATGAAATTCAATGTGATCCACATTCGCAAAATCTGAAGGGAATATCAACTGAGGCTTGGAAGTATTTTCCATGACACTTTCCTAATTATGGAAATGTTCATTCTCTAATTTAGAGGTGTTTCACTGGGTTCTTTCCCCCTCTATGTGTGAATAAAGAATGTGTGCTGATGGCACAACACCACTACTTTCTGAACAGCAGAGTGGTTTTTTTTCCTACTCTTAAGGCTTTTACTTAATGACTATATATCAGTTACACTCAAACAAGGTAAACACAGGATATAGTAGTCACAGGAAGTGAAGAATTTAATACAAGTAACTACTATAAAATGGTCACTGGAATAATCAATACATTTTATGAGTTTGCTGATTACCTTGACCCACCAGATACACACTTTTATAAAATTCATTGCTCTAAGTCTATCACATATTTTTTTCTCTCATTCAGAAAGAGTGGTAGTTAATCCTGAAAAATTCTTCAGAAGTAGAATTTTCTTCATATTGATTTCAAATTGGGCTTGACTTTCCAAATATTCTTGTACAGGCTGTTTTATTATGCTAGAACTACAATTTATTCCCTTCAGGTTTCTATGACAGCAGAAACCATGGAACTTCTGTGTTTGTTTTACTTGCATTTTGGTCTCTGTGATATTGACTGTGCTTAGCCTTACTTGCTAATGTGGAAAGCCAGATAATGCAGCATGTGATGAGTATCTCATAAAAGAAGCTGATATGTATGCATGAAAGCCATCTGTATGCATAAGCTGTAGCCACACATGCCTGCTTTTATGTTGAAACCACCCAGACTGATGTTTCCAAGTACTTTTGTACACAGATATGTATCATCCATCATCCATTTGATTTTCTTTTCTGTTCATAATGTTAACATGTATTGTCTCTGCTTATGTGAGGTTCTGTTGCAGTGTTCAAGCTGAGCAAAATCCTGGATTTGTGCTTAAAATAAAACCAAAGATGAAGACTTTTGTGCTATCCAGTTAAATAAGAGCCTGTCAAATTATTGGCATAGGGGCAAAAAAACAGGTGGAATGTTACAATGTGCCTGACACATGTGTAAATCATAAATACTTCCATAAACTTCACTGGTATCAAATGCTCCAGAAAGTAATGTGGATAGCATTTCCGCAAAAGTAGTTTTTTCAGTTTAGACTAATAACATGTGGTGTGTACAAGGCAAAGGGGAAAATTCCTTTCTGTTTTCACTGATCCAGAGGAGGGAATATCAGTGAGCTGAATAAATGGCTTCATTTGATATGCCTTTTAACATGAATTCTAACTGTAGAAAGCATTTGCTCGGATATGTGAGTAGCCATATATTCATTTGGGGAAAATTTGTTGGTGGAGGACTAAATAATAAATGAACTTTCAAATGACGCAACTTTGAGGTGCAGGAAAAAAAAAAACTGGCATTTTCTTAATTAGCATTGTTTTGGGGATGTTTCTTCTTGTTTGTAATATTTCTAACTACAGAATTCCTGACCTACAGAAGCTGTCTACCATCTTTTGGCAGAAGAACTTTTGGAGCAATAAAATCTCTAAGCATATATTTAGTTTCTGTTTAGGGGAATATTTACATATTTAAGAACTAAATCTTCCATAACAAGATTTTCCTCTTCGGGGGAAGCAGTACAGTTGTGTTGGTTTAATGAAAAATTTGCACCATTTCTAAAAACGTTTACTGTATTGAATTGAAAAAATTCTCAATTTTCTTAGGACAAGACTGTGCTGTTAAATTAATTTCATTTAAATGTTTAAAAATCACCTGAATTAAAAGAGTTCAATATATTTAGTCTTGCAGATATTCCAATTTTTAACATGTAACTGGCCTGAAATAGCAAGTGGCTAATACAGTAAGTAAAGTCATTATAAATGTTAAAACTTAATTCCACTGCTCTTCCTGCACTGTTGGCGGCTTGTTGCCCTAAACTGGTCACTATTCAGTCAGGTTTTTTAGCATCACTGCAACTAGTAAAATTATACCTCCTAAATAAGGCTGAGAGTGTAATTTTCCAATTTAAAATAAAATCCTTTGTGCAATGCTTGGTTAAATTTGTCAGGGTTTAAATGAGTACTCTGATGGCAGGGAGTAAATGCAACATGACTTTAAAGTTTGTAATGTTAAATGCTAGAATGATTTTCCAGGGAATTCTGGACAGTAAATTGTAATTGTGTCAATAAATATAAGGCTTTAATCTTTCACTTGATTAGAGACTTAATTGCATGTTTTAAATCATGTAATTCCTTTTTATTTTCTTTAATGAAAGGAACATTGTATGTTAGAAGATCTGGTACTTAGTTTAGAGATCTCATTTGCAACAAAACTGGTGATCTTGTTTTTTCTAAGTAATTATAAATTACTTCAGTGAGGAAAGTAATTTTCATTAATCTCATATGCAAGCATTCCATAGACCACTTTATTCTTGTAGGGAAATAGTAGTAAGTTTTAGCCAAATTAACTCTAAATTTAGTGAGTTTTTGTTAATACGTAGTTGGTTGCCTTGAGATAAACCTGCATAAAGGACTTTCAGAAAGAGACTTGCAAAGGAAAAAGAGAATATAACACTAACCAATTTTGGAAAAATGGGATAAAATCTAAAGATTGTATTGAGATTGGAGCTCTTGTGATTAGATTGTATTCCCTGTATATTCATTTTATTTTTTTTGATCTATCAGAAACCTTTTATTCCTTTAAGTATAAACATTTTGTATTTTATAGTATGTGCCTTTTGAGAGACTAAATAGAGGCCAAAATTTAGTGTTCCTATGTTCAGCCTTTTATTTTGTCTAGCTTTTTTTGAAAAGGCTCAGAGGCCAAGGAACTTTGTAACCTGGAACGTAGACAAGTTTTCTGGAATTTAACCTAAAGTGATATGGGAGGAGCAAGTGAGGAAGCAGACACTGAATTTCCATCCTTTTATTCCTGTCAAAATCCAAACATCCATGAATATACCTGCCACTGAACCTGCTGTGATCAACTGAACTGTACAGAACTATGAATATGTATAAATTTTTTTTAAAAAGCTTTTCCTTTAGCTCAGCGCTTTTATTCAGCTAAAATTTCTACAGAGCAGGATTTCTTGTTTTAGAAGTTTCTGATTACTGTGCTGGATTCACTGCAGTTGATGATGGCTTTAGGTTTCTTTTAGTTTTGTCACCTATTCTAGCTACGATACCTAAATCTAAACAGTTAAAACATCTCCTAGGCTGCAGTAGGCTTTCAGCACTGGTTTTGTATTTCCCTTGTGCAGGGTGTAGAAAATTATTTTCCCTCCACTGCATCCCTCAGACTACATCTCTTCCAAGTGAATTGTCAGGGAAGTGTATTATCAAGACTGATGGGTTGCATAGGTGGCTTAAAGATTTTATACATTATTTCCCATTTAATTTTTCCTTATCACTTCCAGGTGAACCCTCTCAGATTCCTTGGGTCTTTGATCTACCTTGTTTCAAAGCAGGCTGCCCTGGCACTTTCTGAGTTTGGATATGTGTTGCACCTGCCTAGATGGTACCTCAGTGATTGATCTTTAGGATCACAGCAGAGCTCACAAACTTCGCATGAACTGAAAGTTGCAAAGTAAAGCATGATGGTGTCAAACACACTGAATATTAGCAAAGTGGCTCCAGTTTCACATAACTTCAAAGAAATTTGAAGTTTCTTATTCACCATCAGTTTGGCTGTATGTGCCTATATGCAAACTCTGTATTATAGAAATACCTGAATTATGCTTAACAAATCAATTTCTGAAAAGAAGCAGTGGGGGATTGCCTAATGTGTAGAAAGAATGTTTCTAATTTTTTTTTACCAGAATGAGGGGTTTTTTGCCATTACATTTTTTTTGTTTTGATAATCTAGTTCATTTGTCTCTTGATATACTGCCAGAGCCACACAAAAGCAACATCTTCCAAGTAGTTTTTAAGCAGGTGATCTGTGAGAAATTAATCCTTGCAGTCAACTCTCTGCAACTTTTCAAATATTGAACAGTTCGTGCCTTTTATCCTTCTCAGCCTGCTTTTACATGAAAGAGAGATTGGACAGACTGTATTTTTTCCTTTTAATGTTACTCTTTACATTGAAACTAAATTTCTCTCTCTTCAAGATAAGTACAAGAAGTATTTTTTTTAGTGTTAAAAGCTTTATAGAAAAAAACCCCACGAATCATTCATCTGCCACATACTTCCTTTAGTGATTCATGGTATTTTTAATGCATTTTTTCATAAAACACTGATAGTTAATATTTAAATTTACCTGCTGATTTGAATTGTAGTTGTATATTTTCATAATCCTTCAGTGTAGAAAGTATTTACAGAGCTCCTAAAACTTCTAGAGTCTGTGTACACTTATCCTTACAAGATGGAGAAAAGAATGGAATCAAAAGCAGTTTTGGCATTCCTGTCATCTGTATGCAGCAGGATACCAGTGCTTGTGCATGCTTTACTGTGTTAAAACTGTGCTTGGAATTGAATTGCAATGCATTAAATGGAAATATTGCATGTAAGAAAATGTCCATGTAATTCCCAATAGTCTGTACCAAATGCTGGTTAACCGTGTTCAGATCTTTTTTATAAATGTGCTACATGATTATCTGTTTTTTTGTTTATTTATTTCTTTGGTCAGATTTCCACATAGAAGAGACTGTGGAATGGCCTGGGTTAGACCTCAAACTAGGCCAAGTTTCTGGGTTGGCTCTGGACCCTGAAAATAACCTAGTTGTCTTCCACAGAGGTGATCGTGTTTGGGATGAGAAGTAAGTACAGACTCTTGCCAAATGGTGAATTAGAAGGTCAAATTCCTGTGTGCTGTTTATATATCTTCTCAGGAAAAGGGAGATGGAAGTTCTTTTTCCATTTAAAAGTACAATTCTTTGGCTGAAAATGTCTTTCAGAGACTCAGAATAGAAATGGTGACTTACAATTCAAGATGATGAGTTACTTGGTCTTTAACAGTAAGAATGTGTCTCTCAAGGAAGAGAACATAGTACATTAGGTCCTTAAACTGTATGACCATGTTAGTGTGATATTCACTGAGATTTATTATCCCTACCTCTCCATGTCTCTTAGCAGGAATAATTAGCCTGGGTGAATAATGTTTTCATATGGTATACTACAATTAGTGGTTGGGTTTAAGACATGCAAAGCTATCTCTGGTGTGTCTTCATTTGTGTCTATGTACACAGAACAAAATGAGATCGTTAAAAGGTACTCTCTCAAAACAGATTTTGCTCTACTCATTTGATGAAATTTACTACATTAAATATCACTCAAACCAAAAAATGTTCAGACTTTAAAATGGTAGTTTTTCTAGTGTTTTTAAAGTAATATATTCAAAGTTATGTTATTTTAAGAATAGAATATTCAAATAAAGAGTACTGTCTTTGTTTTTACAGGGTTCTTTGATCTTTAAAACTGTGTATGTGTTTACATGGATAGTTCTAAAATTATACAGAATACTGGGAGGAAATAGTACAAGCCTGTAACATATTATATGGTACTGTTTTTAAATACACCCTTTTTTAAAATTCTCCCTTCTCCCCCTTTTTTAATCTTCTTTCTAAGCATCTGTTCTTCATATATATAGCTGTAGGACTAAAGCGTAAGGCTGTTTTCAAATCCTGATGAATTCATTTTAAGATAACATAGTGTCTGAAAAATAGGACAGTTTAGAACAAATTATGCTTAGAATAGTGTTTTGTGAAAGAAAGTAAGTTATTTAGGTTTTAAGCTAAATAACATAAAGCAGCAGATAAGGCAATTGTTCATTTCTCATATGGTGTTCTCATACGTCAGTGATCTCTCCAGCTCAAGTGTGTATGTATAGGCTATAACATTTGAAAGAATGGTGCATTATGCAACTTGTATTACTAAGACTTCAAGTATTCTGTAAAAGCTGATACTGAATTGAATTTTTTTTATCCTCCTATTCATGAACATAAGTGCTGTTGTGCTGTTGAATAATTATAAAAATATTTGAAAATAGGCTGGTCCTTCTGAAATACTTATTTTTGAGTGCCTGGCAATTGAGGTGTACCAACAATCAACAATCCAGAGCACAAAACATGAGTTTGACATCCAGCAAAATTGGGAAAGCCTACAAATTAAAAAAAAAAAAAACAAAAAACAAACCAAACACCAAAAAATTAACACTCCCTCAGACTTCAAGTGAGCTTGATGAATTGATGAATCAACCATGTTGAGGGACAGATAGAACTTCAACTTCATTATGGTGTGGCTGCAGAAGAAGATTGGAGTTGTGATATGTAGTCTGGAAATTTGTGTATGTACCAGCTGTGCTTGGTACACTACACATGGCCTTCCATAAAGTAAACTGCACAATAAATCCTAATTATTGAGGGGTTTTGTTAACAATTACTACTTCTTTTTTCTTCTTGTTGTGCAACATAGTTAATCAATGTGTAGGAAAGCTAGTGTTGGTAGGGATCCTTAGGTCAGGGGGACTGGAACCTCTGTAGGCCTTTATATTTCAAAAAGTGTATTTTGAAAACATGCCTGTGGTAAAGCTGTTGTTCCCTATCTTGTAGCATGGAGCAGAGGCACACAGAAATGTGCTCACTCAGTCAGCCTTCCCTTTTTATCTTTGGGTACATACATGGGCATATGAAAGGGTTTGGGGTTCCTTTCGTGGGCTGTGATGCAAAAGGAAGGTGTAATGGGTGTTCTCATTTTTCAAGAAAAAAAATGGTATTTGAAAGGGGTTTATCATGACAGTTGTATGGGGGAGGCATAAGAAGTTATCAGACTTTTAAGTTAACATTTATCATTAGCTGAAAATACAACTGAGAATATGAGTATAATATTCCTTACAAAATTGTAAACATGATAAATCAATAGCCTGAAACCCCAAAACTCATTTTCTGTTTCAATGCTTCACCAGCTTAGTATAGAAGCAAATTCAACAAAAATTACCTGTGCTGTTAGGCTATGCACAAATGTTTCCAATGCATTATTAACATATGCCACAAAAGTTGGATCCTCATTCAGCTAAATAGAGCTGATTGAATGATCTATGCTGCTGCACAAGGTAACTTTAGTCTGCTTTAGAACACAAACGCACTTATGCAGTGACAAGCCCTGTAATACAGTAGCAGTTTGCAGTGGCTGTAGCATTCCTTCAGCACATGATTTTAAAAAAATCGTCTTAAATAAGTACGGTTCTTCTACAACATTGTCTCTTCAGTTTCAGAGCAGTCGTTGCTACATGCAGCATGCATTCTGTGAATGAAAAAAATCAGAACTATTCAGCTGGCTATGCAGTGAATCAGTTGGAAGTTATCTTGCATTTTGTGATTAAAAATGTATACTATTCATCCAATTTATAAGGAACTTATTAAAGAATATAAGTTACATTCTTTTTACTGCATTCTTAACAAGGTAGGCAGGCTGAGCACAGTACCACAGTGGCGATGGATATTGATCAAGAATAGACCTGAGGGTTGTGCTTTCAGGGGTTAGGAGATCAGGTAGTCTATCTAAATTTAATATGAAGCCCATCAGAAGGATATTAGATTCAGCAATAAATTGTTTGCATTAGTGTGAAGTGGCCAGATGAGAAGTAGAAATGTAACTGTGGAATCATATTGGAGTTTGAAAATAGAAGTAGCAAGATATGCAGTGGATTTTACTTGTCCTTCAGTATCAAAGTGCAGAACCTATCAGAAAATCGTGTTTTAGAGTAATACGACTACTGTGTTTAGTTGTTCTGTTTGTGTGGGTTTGGTCCCACACAAAGAAGTAGTGAGCATTGTTTGTGTTCTCATTATTCAGTTAAAACAAAGGAACATTTATTTTAACAGGTTAGAGTAAAAGCCAACTTCTCTGTAAGAATACAGACAACGATTTTTTTTTTTAAGCATATGATAATATCATGCCTAGTAAATGTCTTCTGAAAAGTTTATCCTGGTTCTTAATGTCTGAAATATTGACATGTTCAAATGTTTTTATTAATATATTCCATGTACCCTGAAAATTGTGTACAATGTTGTAGGAGTAGAAGGATCATGTAATATCGTATAGTCTTCTGTAAGCACACTCTGAAAAGGATAAGAACCATAAGACCTGAATCTTACAGTAGTAAGCTGTAGCAAAATATTGAAATGTCTATAAAAAAAAAAGAAAAAGCAGAAGACACACAAATATGCACAGACTGCCTTAGATCCTACAAAGTATACCTCCTCTTACTGACAGGTATGCCGTGGTGATTAGCTATAGTTTTTGTTGAACTACCTTTTGAATTTCTCACTTCTGGGTTGCCATGGCAAAGAATTAAAAAGAAAAATAAAATTGTTGAATTTCTCATTTCTGGGTTGCCATAGCAAAGAATTTTAAAAAAATTAAAATATTTTGAAAAGGCTTTTTTACTTACTTGGTATAGGACTGTCTTAATTGTTGCTGTGTTGATCTGGTGCTCCTTTAGTTTGGAAGTCATAACCTCAGTAGGAAATACAACACTACTAACTCTTACAATAATACAGTGATGTAATAAGGTTTATATTTAAAGAAAAAAAGAACCCAATAAACCCACACCAGAATTGAACTACAAAATTTGCTTTTAAGTGTGAATATATTGTTCATCAGTAGACCCTTCTAATGCTGGCTTTCTATTCCACTCTTTCTTTGTAGTGCTTTTGACAGCAAGTTTGTTTATCAGCAAAGAGGGCTTGGGCCAATTGAACAGAACACAATTCTTGTCATGAATCCAAGTAATGCAAAACTGCTTCATTCCACAGGCAAAAGTCTGTAAGTTGGGGTTTTTTTGCTTTTATTAATTGAAGTAATAATTCTGTGTATTTTATGCCAAAGAGTCCCTAAACCATTTTCATGTGTTTTACATTACATTTGTACACTTATATACAATTATGTGATTATAGCCTCTGAGTATCTTAAAGCAAATGAGTAAATAAATACAAAATCAACAAATAATAATATTAGTTTTCCATCTTTATCAGCTCTGCTTTCTATCATTTCATACAATTGCATCTACCAGCCAGATTAACAGAAATGCAGAGCTCACAAATATTGTACGTTGTCCTTACAGATGCCAAGATAGCCTGAGTGAGATGCCCGAGATCAACTGAATTTCAGAACTGAGACGCTCTTGTCAAGAAAATTCTAACCTTTAAAGCTGTATTTTTTATTAAATGCTACATGTGGTTAGGTTGTACAGCATTTGGTTTTGATTTGTAGGTAGAAAATGAAATCTTCACATCTATATCATTTTCCCAGAAAAATGTTTTTAACTTCATTCTTCTATATTTGTGCTTGCAGATTTTACTTACCACATGGTTTGAGTGTAGATATAAATGGTAACTACTGGGTCACTGATGTAGCTCTTCATCAGGTATGTTTCCGAAGCTTTAGTACCAGGACCTTAATATTTTGCTAAAAATTATTTTATTTACCTAGAGATTTGGCATAAATTGTTTATCTAGGCCTGTTAAGAGCAACATTAAGAATACGGTAACAGAAATTGACCCCTGTGTACTTCATGGAATATAGTTGTGTTGAATAATTTGCTATATGAACATAGCATGTGGAAATAATAGAATCATAGGATGGTCTGAGTTGGAAGGGACATTAAAAAGCTCAAATTCCAACTGCCCTGCCATGGGCAGGGATACCTTCCACTAGGCCAGGTTACTTAGAGCACCAGCCAGTCTGGCCTTGGATACTTCCAGAGATGGGGCAGCCATGGCTTCTCTGGGCAGCCTCATCAGATGCATCACCCCACCCTCATGGTAAAGAACTTCCTCCTAAGGTCTGATCTAAACCTGCTCTCAGTTTGATGCCATTCTCCCTTGTCCTGTCACTACATACTCTTGTAAAAAATCCCTCGCCATCTTTCTTGTGGGCTTCCTTCAGGGTACTGGAAGGCTGTATTTAGGTCATCCTGAAGCCTTTTCCAGGCTGAGCAGTCCCAATTCTCTCAGCCTTTCCTCTGAGCAGAGGTGCTCCATCCTTCTGATCATCTTGGTGTCCCTCCTCTGGGCTCTCTCCAGCAGCTCCATGTCCTTCCTGAGCTGAGACCCTATAGGTGGAGGCAGGTTGGGTCTCACCAGAGTGGGGCAGAGGGGCAGAATCACCTCCCTGCCCTGCTGCCCACAGGGCTTTGGATGCAGCCAAGGACATGGTTGTTCCTCTGGCTGTGAGTACACACTGCCAGCTCTTGTTGAGCTTCTCACCAAACAACACCTCCTCAGGGCTGCTCTCAATCCCTTCTCCTCCCAGCCTGTACTTGTGCTTGGTATTGCTGCTTGGCCTTGCTGAATTTCACAAGGTTCTCATGGAGGCCCTCTCTCCAGCCTCTCAAGATCCCTCCGGAATTTTCTACTATGTCTTTTGCTTATTGATACACATAAGTCCAGAAAGTGAAACAAAATCGATTTGTAATGACAGGAAATTTGTGGTTTAGGCAGAAATTTCCTAGAATCAGCACTATTGAAAAACTAGTATTAGATATTATGGTCAATATATTAAGACTATGTTTGGTGCATACATTTATTTTATACACAGTGATAGGAGTTTTTCCCTAGGCCATCTAAGTTTTTGGTTTCACTTTCCATAACTGAAGCCTCTTTATTTTTCCTTTTGGCTGAAAAAAAGGTTTTCAAACTGGGAGCCAATGACAAAGAACCATTACTGACCTTAGGAGTGGCTTTGCAACCAGGCAGTGACAAAAATCATTTCTGTCAACCAACTGATGTGGCCGTGGACCCAATCACTGGCAGCGTTTATGTCTCTGATGGCTACTGCAACAGTCGGATTATTCAGTTCTCTCCGAAAGGACTGTACGTGATGCAGTGGGGAGAAGGTACAGTCAGCCCTCTTGGTACTTTACCCATTCTGCTGTTATGATGAACTCATCATGAACCATAAAATTGCTGATGTTACTATTATTTTTTTGTAATGAATTTCTATTACTGAAATACCTTCCAGGCCCTAAATGAATTTCGGCCTTGTCATTGCATCCAGATTGTCTCTCGGCTCTTTATACAGCTACTTGTAGTGGTTACATATTTACTAAAAATAAAAAGTGAGGTTTTGTTATCTTGCTTTCAGTATAAGTATGGGCATGTCCTATTTTATCAAGAAAGTGTTCTGACTTCCATAAAGCCAAATTTTTTCCTTAAACGTTTAAGAAGGTAATCATTTTTGCAAGATCTATGCCATGATTTCATCTGGTTTAAGTTTTATGAATAATTACATTTCTGCCTGACTGAGATTTATGTATCATGTGTTAAACTACACTGAATAGTCTCAGGAAATTGCAAATTCATAGATTTGGGATTTATAAAGAAAATGCAATAGGCTACCATGAGTAATTTACCTAAATGCTAGGAGAAAGCAAGCTGACCTTAGTCATTTCCCAGTGTTACATTGCATTATGTGGCATATTGCTGATTCTGAGTAAAACTGACCATTTCAATGTGTACTTTAACACAAACGTGGAGTTTTTTTATTGCAGAGACTTCTCTAGGCAGAACCAGGCCTGGACAGTTTCATATCCCTCACAGCTTAGCCCTGATCCCTGATTTAAGAGAGCTGTGCGTTGCAGACAGAGAAAACGGTCGAATTCAATGCTTCAGGTTAGAGACTGGCGAGTTCACAAGAGAGATCAAACACAAAGCATTTGGAAGAGAGTTGTTTGCAGTTTCATATGTTCCAGGTAATCTTTTTTCCTGTTCTTCAGACTTCAAGTAGTTCTTTGTGCCAGGATGTCAGAGTATACAGTATTATTTCATGAGGAGTGCTATCATGTTATCTTAGGACAGATATTAACTGTCTTTCAGAGTAGTCCTGATGCAATGGAAAATTTGAGAACTACTTGTTTTCCTGCTTGCAGATGAGGGAAGTTTGCATCTAATCTCTGCTTCTAAGAAATGACTGATTAGATTCCCTAAATGTGATGTCAGCAAGTCGATAATCTTGCTGCTTCCTGGTGACTGCACAGTTAATCAATTAATTAGTTATTATTAATAAAAACAGTTCTAAGTATTCAGTTTAAACTCCATTGAAGGCAGCAAAATTAAGACCAAATGATCAAGAAAGGTTTTTGGTTTAGTAAAACAAAAGCACTGAAAGCAAACAGCTTTAAAATGATGCGGTTTTTAGTATCTTGATCTGGTTAACAGTTATACTGTATTAAGTTTTGGGATTAGATTTTTAATATTGATACTGAAGGTAATGTAAATGTTAAGAACTGGATGAGGAATTTCGAAAATCAGGCTCCTGACTCCTTAATACCAAATTTAATATTAGGTTTCTCTCTTTTGCATCTGCCAAGAATGTAAAAAAATGCTGTACTGGATGAGATACTTGATACCTATAGTTCTTAAAGTGGCAGCAAAAGAGGCATTCTGAGGGTGTGTGTAAGCCTGGATGCATTTTGTAGTCATTCCTCTCCTACTCACAATGCATCCACAAACCCTTTATTTAGCAGTGTTATGAGAAAGCCTCTGACCTCTTGCTCATAGGATCTTTGTATAGACCTACTGCCCATGAGTTTTCCTAACCCTGTTTTGAACTGACTTGTATTGTCTACTTCATTGGCCTCCTGCAGGCTCCAGAAGTTCATTATCCACTTAATTTTTATTTTTTTTTAATATAAAAAGTGACCTAGTTTCATTGAGTGTCTCTTAATCCCAGTATTTCAGGAGCTGAATAACAGCTCCACACTCCCCAAATCTGGTGCCTCGTCATCTTGGTTTATCCTCTTCAAACCAAAGAGCCCTGGCCACCTTAGTCTGTCCCCATAAGCCATTTAATTGCTTTAGCCCCTTGCGTATTGCATTTGCCGTTCTCTTCCAGCATCTTTAGCCTCATTGGAACCTTTTTGAGATGCAGAGAGAAGAACACTCAGTACTCAAGATGTGAGCATCCTAAGTTTTTGCATAGTGGCAAAACTCTCCCCTCCACTCCTACTTCTCCTTCTCATCCTGAAGCATTCTATTGAAATTTTGCCTGACACTGTACATGGAGCCAGAGATTTCTGGTTATACATGGAACCAGGAATCTTTCAGTGATGGCTTGGAGATCGTCTTCTGAGCTGTAGCTGCCAATTCCAAGTTCAAACATCACATAGGCATGATCTAGATTATTTTTGAGAAGCATCACTTCACCTTTGTCTTTGCAGGAGCTCTTCTGCCATCTGTTGAATAAGTGACAACTCACTTTTTCTTAGAAAAAGTCTTTCCGGACTTCCTCAGTATCATCAAGATTTTGACTTCTCCACAGAGCTCAGTTATCTTCCTCAGACTGCTAGATGGCATTGTTCACCCCATTTTTCAGTCACTAATGAGAACTATTGAATAAAATTTCTGACTGATCACTTCAAGATCACACTATTTAGACTTCTCTATCCTGAGGAATTGTAAGCTCTGCCCATAAGCTCTGGTCTTGGCTTCCTATTTATTAATGGATCTTTCATTCATCCCTGTGATAATGCACATTCAATAACCTCTGATGCGCTACCTTCTCAAGGGTTTTCTGAAAGTGCAAGTATGTCTATAGAATCTGCTTTATCTATGTGCTCTTTCTCCCTGTTCAGAGCTGAGGCACAACCCTTAGAGAAGCCATACTTGTTCTGACAGGCCACACTTACCCATGTCTTACTCTTCATTATGGGTTCTGCCATCTTACTGGAGATGGAGGCCAGAATTGATAACAAGTGTTTGCAGGCACCCTTTTGAGTCCTTCCTGCAGGTGGGCACTGCTTCAGCATTCTGCTTGTCTTCTTCTGTTACTTAACTGGGCCTGAGGAAATTTCACATTTGGCTTCCTTCTGAATTTAAGTGAATGCTATCTAAGCCTCATAAATTTTTAACTGCCAACTGGTCTTACACCTTGTGCTTCCAGTTGAGCTGTCTCCTCTGACCTCTTTACTACACCAAAAAAAAAAATTTGAGTGTCAGAATCTTGCCAACATACTAAGCAGAAAAAACTGACAAAACCAGTTTCTTTGCCGTAGGCCCCTAATCCTTGAGTCCCCCTTACACACCTTTTCCTTTTGTGGTCTCACTTATTCCCCAGCTGACTTTCTGCTTTTGATGCATTGAAAAAACTTTCTGCTATCAGGTCAACCATTCTTTGCAAAGCATTCTTCAGATTATTTTTAAAATAAATTCCTTTTTGATAAATTCCCCTTTGCATTTCTTTTACATTGAAACAATCTGTAAAATACTGCCTTGTTGGTTCCCATTTGGACTAAGTGTGCATCTCTTGAATGCTAAGGTTTTAACTGTTACACCTCATTAGCTTTCCTCTTGTAGTTTAGTTTCCTGTAGACTTACCTTTCTGTCTCTCTGTCTCTCAGACAGCCTTTTTTCATCTAAACTATTACAGTTCATCTTCACTGCAGTTTGCTGTGTATGGGTTCTTAAGGCAAATCTAATGTTGTTGCAGGTGGTCTCCTCTTTGCAGTTAATGGAATGCCTTATCCTGGAGAAGCAGAACCAGTGCAAGGATTTGTGATGAACTTCTCTACTGGAGAAATAATTGATACTTTCATTCCACTTAGAAAGGTGGAGTATTGCACAGGGTGCCTGGTGCATATAATAATGTATATGAAAACATTGGTAACATTCTACTTTTCCAACTTTGATCAGGCTGTTGGAGGAAATAAGATGTTTTATAATGTAAGGTATTTAACAGGAATTGTTTATAGTACTAACTTAATAAAAACACTAGAATTTTGGGTCTTAGCTTCTACCTGTGGTACATATTTGAAAATTATACTACCCTGAAGATGATGCCTACACATAATATCTTCCGCCAGGATAAGCTTTCTTTATTGCTGTCAGTACAGTTCTTAAAAGCTAAGTTAAGAGAATAATGAAGTCAGAGAATAATTGAAGTATTCATAGATATTTAGATGCTAGTCATTTGTTGTTTGTCAAAAAATAGAGCTTATTTCTAAGCAGAAATAATATGCAACTGTACGGTTACATCCCTCTTTACAGAATACTAGTGTGAAAGTTAAGACTAAATGTCCTTCATGCAGTATTTATATACTTTTTTGTAGCTTTTTTTTCCAACAGTTTCCATATATTGTCTTAGGCTAAAGAGTGAATGTTAATATTCCCAATTCTCGGTAACACACACACTCTTTATTTGCAATCCAATTTTAAATTATATTAAGTGAGAGTTATTTTTTCTGAATGTAGCAGTGTTGCATATGAACTTTAAGAAAAACTAAATGTGTGGGCTTCAAACCAAGATTCTTTATTTTTGAAAATATGTATTTCACAGGATAAAATGGAAAGCAATAATATGAATAGAAATATTGTTCATATAATTTTTTTAGCAATAATACATGGAATAATCTCTATGTTGTTATCCCTGGAGAAGGCAAACATTCAGCAGAAATGGAATCCTCTCCTTTCACACATTAGGCTTTCATACCACTACCTGCTGCATTTTCCAGTCTTAAGAAGGATTGAATATGACCAGGCTCAAGTTAGGTGTTAAGGAGGCCTCATGAAGGCATAGACACTTAAGGGTAATCTGTGACTGCTTATCTTCACAGAGCTTTGAGATGCCACATGATATTGTTGCTTCAGAAGACAGAACGGTATTTGTTGGAGATGTTCATGCCAGAGCAGTGTGGAAGTTTGCATCTGCAGAAAGTATGTTCTTTATGTTCTTAATGTCATAACTTCACGTTTTGTATCTTCAGGTCGGTACCATTCCTCTGGTACCCCCGGACAAGAGCCTGGTGGCAAAACGACAGTGATTTAAGGGCACTGCAAGCTTCACCTGCAGCAGTTGTGTGCTGCTGCTCAGTTTTTGTTAAAAGACCATCTTTCACGATTGCTGTGTGCTCTGTCAAAGAAGAGTCTTGAGCATATGAGTTTGTCACAGAAGGAATCAAAATGTATTTGCCTCATGCATCCCTTGTCAGTACCTGTGTGTAAACAAAAGTGTTACTCTAGTAATTTCAGTTTATTATTTTGCTGAGAACTCAACTGCTTTCTGTGAGGTTATCACAGAAAACTCCCAGGGGATGAAGTAAAAACACAGGTCAACTTAAAACTTATATTTATAGCATTGGGAGTATTTATCTTTAGAAAATTAATCCAGTATAATTTGAAGTCCTGTTTCCATACAGAGGAAACACTTGCCAGTTTTTATCTAGTAACCCCCAAGGCAAGAAGCCTGACTTCAGGGAGAGGGACCTGATTAGTCAGACATCAATTTAGTAGGATTCAGAGAGAGGTTCCATGTTTTACAGGAATAAAAATATAATCCACTGCTCCATTATATGGGATGAAAAAAAGTATGACAGAGATAAAGCCTTAGGCTTCAGGATGTTAGTCATCCAGTAAGAGTCTGCTGCTATAAATGACTGCTAGTTATTCCTTATTTGTCTGTTTGTAATTTATGGATTGTCCTTTGAGGCATTTGATATCAGCTGCTCTTAGTAACAGGAGACTGGACTAGATAATTTGTAATTCTTATTGGATATGTTTTTGTCTAGTTTGCATCTAGTAAACTGAGCATGAGCAATGCTCAGCTTCTATTCTAAGAAACATGAGAATTTAAAAAAATGGAATTATTACAGGTTAGATTAGAGAAGTCCTTGTATATAATTTTCTTTCTAGTTTTTGCTGAAGTATAAAAGAGTAGTACCTAAGAAACCCTGATTCAACCAGCCTTTAATTCACTTTGATTTTGACTATAATAAACAGTTTTGTTTTTTTAGGAATCCATGAACCATTAGGCATACCCATAAAATCTTTCTGTGGCATAAAAGTCAATTATTGGAAGCTCCTTTCATGAATCAGGCTCTTTCTTTTTTTATTTTTTAATGGCCTTGTGAGCTATTGAATGATTTACATTGACTCTCCATGGTGAAGTTCAGGTGTTGATGGGAATGTTTACTGTAGGATTGTATTGTACATTTGAGAAAGCTAGCCAGAAATGTCACTGGGTGCCTTTCTGAAATACCAGTTGTCCTGAAGAATGATTTTGTTTTACAGAAATGGAACATCGGTCAGTTAAAAAGGCTGGTATTGAGGTACAGGAAACAAAAGGTTAGTCTGATTCATAATGAAAACAAAGGGATCAATATGTTCACATAGACTAGGGCTGCTTATGCCAAGCTGAAGGGAAAAATGGTGACTAGTTTGACTGTTTTGTTTTTTGTGAGTTGATACAGGAAGCACTAGAAAGAAGCTTGTAACACTGGTAGATGCTATTTCACAGCCAACCTAAACATTTCATTTTCAGTGATGACAAGCGCTTCACAGAAGCTAAGATAAAAATTTAACTAGTAGGTTAATTCCATGCTACCATCTGGTATGGTCCAGATTGGTATCTGTGGCATCTCCCTTAGATGCAGAAATAGCTCTGAAATAAAACTGTGATAGTTACTCCCCAGCACCCTCCCCTCACTCCACAACCCTCCACCACCAAAAAAGGGTTATTTGAAATGGCAATTGGTTTATCTTCCTGTTTAGTCTTTCAGTACACAGCCTTGTCAGTCACACCATATGGCAAGAAATAACCATTTTTTCTATTTACATTTCTTCCCATAGATTTACTACACTTAATATTTAATTGATTTCATGAAAATTTAAAAAAAAAGGAAAAAAGGAAATGAATACATGTAGGGACAATATAAGGAGATCGTACACATAGAGGAGATTGAAAGGGGTAAAATAGCAATTAAGGTTTATCAAAAGTAATTTTAACCATTTGCATTCTGTTATGTAGCTCGTTTCCCTTTCAGAAAAACAGTACTAGGTTATGGTAGTGTTTATATAGACATTTAAAATTATCAAATGTTCTTAAGTGGTTTTCTTCGGTTAAATTCAGAGCTTATGTATTTGCTTCAGCCATGTATATGCAGGCAGAGAAAAGGAAAAAAGGAAAAGGAAAAGGAAAAGGAAAAAAGGAAAAAATATCCCAACTGCCAATTGAAAGCATATAGAATAAAGTACAATAAGGAAGGCTAACATTATGAAACAGTGAAATCCTTACGGCCAGAACTGTTACCCTTTTATTTTATGTCTGTTGGTACCTCAGCCTGCCTGAAGCACTCAAATGGGAATTGTTGACATTACCATTTGCTGTGTATCTAGGGATATTGCAAATGCATTTTGGCTTTCTTTACCTGGCACTTCTAATGTCAAAGAGAATAGTAACACCAGGGTAAGAAAAAGGTTTTAGGTAACAACGTCTAAAACTGGTTAGAGTAGGTAGACTGAAATTAACATCTTTCAACTCCACTAGGACAAAAGAGCCAGCTGACTCTGTTTTCATAGCCAGGAGTGGCCTGCGCTCTCACAGCCTCCTGGTGACAGACTGTTACTAGTACTTTTAGTGCTGTGACGTGGTGGAAAATATATACAGAACTGTAGCTTTGCTCAGAAGTGGGAAAGATGGTGTAGGAAAACTTTCCATAGCTATAACTGCTACTTGAACAGACAGTATGTATTCATTGTGTCATTGTTATCCTTGTACTTGTGAAAACAATGATTTTGTTATTATTGTATTAGTGTTGAGTATAAACAGAACCATTTGCTATTCTTTCAGAATAGATCATCATTTTAATTTTGATACAGAATCAAACCAGAGTTGATTCAGAGTGTGTTTGTGATGCAGCTGTTATAACATGCTGTTCAACTTCGGAACATACAGCTACACAGTTTTACTCATTAAAAGTTATCACAAAACATGTGCAACATCATAAGGTTTTTCCCTGAAATGGTTTTTCTCCTTGTAGGTATAGAGTTAAAAAATTAGTCAGGAATGACTGGATGCAGTTTTCAAAAGCTCTCCAGATTTATAGAACCAAAATTCTTTCATGGGAGGTAACAGTTCTGTAAAATCTAACCCTTTGTCACAGTTTTATTAGAAAGAACTTTAAACTCATCCTTTTTGTTTAGGATAATGTGGCATATGCAGGCTTTCTATATTTCTTGTGGAAGTATTTTTATCAACAGGAGATATTTAATTGATATTGCAGCACACACTTATTTTCAAAAATAGATCATTGAGGGAATTTCCTATATTATAAATAGTTGGTACTTTTTAGGACAAAACTCTGTTTGACACATCTCCTTTCCCCATTTGAGAAAAGTGGAGGGAGTTTTGCTAGTGAGTGGTATCATTCAGACTTTCTCTGCCTTACATTTGGGATAACATCAGCAAGAGCCAAAAATGTCTCCATAACAGTTTGTCTTTTGTTTCCTTGTTACTCAGCACTTAAGATATCCTAGCTTCTTGCTTTCTGTAATGCCTTGTTCTGTGTTGCTTGATGAATATGGATTACATATGGAAATTGTTTTCTTTTTAAAGAATCAGAGACAATTATAGAAGCCAGATTGAAAAACAAGCCAGAATCGACAGACCCTCTAAAGAATACGGATAAACAACACTTGGTCCAACAGGCCAACAGCACTGGAGTTTCCTTTGTTCTTATTACAACTCTTCTTATTATCCCTGTTGTTGTCCTGCTGGCAATTTTAGTATTTATTCGGTGGAGGAAGACAACTGTCTATGGAGATAACTGTGAGTAACTGTTCTAGAGAAGAGACTTTTATTATTCCAGTTCCAAATATCACTGAACACTGAGGGGTGAGGGTATGAAGAGAGCAGCTCCCTGTGCCTTTGCCCTCCTGAACAGTTGCAGTGATGCTGCATGCAAACTAAGGGTCAGCAGGGACACAGCATCTACAGCCACCTGTCCTGTAATATTGCATCTCAAGGCAGCACCTCCTCAGAACATGTATCAAAAACTTTGTGTCAAGGCAAAAATTGGTGTCTCAGAAACAACTAGAATATACTCATGTTGTATTGTCTAGAATTCAGAAATTTTAATACTCCAAGCATACTCTGATTTTCTAGTATGGGATCTTTAAATTGCTGAGAACAAAAGACTCCATGGATATTATAGAGACATAAGCAAAATGAAAGCAGATAACCTTACAAGAGATTATGTATTATTGTTCTCTTCTACCTAGTCAAGTTTGTGAGTTAGACATGCTTCCATAATGCACCTTCATCCATTGCTCTGGAGGTTTTAATTGATATCTACAGGTTATGTAAATTTGTTCTAAATTCGTACTGTATAGTAACATTTTTCACAAATTGGCAGACGGTAATAGATGTTTTATCAGAAGACTTGTTATTTTATATCACAAAACTGTTTTATCAAGATACTTTCATCCAGATAAGAAAATGTACATGGAGAAGACAAATCAGACAGTTCTGCCACTGGTCAGGACCTACTGTGTCAGAGTAGGCCATTCAGCAATCTAATATGGCTCTGCAACTGAATTGGATGTATTTTATTTGAAGATTTCAGCATGCAGCTTCCTGACTCTTCGTATTCAAAAGTGTTAGTGTACACAATGTGCTAGATGGTATATCAAATATGCTAGCACTCTAGACTATTGCAGTACTGCCATTAATGGCTTCTTAGAGTTGCTGATTGGTTTGTTGAATGGCTGTTCTTTTTATCAGAAAATACAGGTAATTATTTGATCATAGGACATTACGGGGTTTAGCTTATTTTTGAAATTTACTTTATTTTTCAGCTGATGGGGAACACAAACTTGGTTCTAGTTCAGGCAGAATTTTAGGCAGACTGAGAGGTAAGTATAGTCACTGAAGATGTTTTTAAAAACCATAACTGGAGGGGTTTTTTCTGTATTCATGTTTGTTGGGGTTTGGCCCTGGCCAAATGCCAGGCACCTGCAACATCTGCTCTCTCTGCTTTCCCCAGCCACAGTTGTGCAGAAGAGAGGAAAAAACTGACACACACGCACCATACTCATGAGTTGAGATAAGACACTGGTGGGAGGACACACTGAAAAAGGGCAGGACAGACTGAAAAACTTAAAGTTGCAAAGTGATTTATTAACCTGACAGAAGTGGGAGAATAAATGAGAAGTAAAAATAAGCTCTTAAGATACCATTTCTTCACTCAGCCCCCTCCCTCTTAAGACACTGTTTCTCCGCTCACCCTCCTCCCTCCTTCCAAACCAACAGCACAGCCAGGGCAGGGTAAGGGTTTTTTTCTCTGGTCAAATCCATCAGGGAGAGGAATCCTCTACTTAGCCATGGGGTCTCTCCGACCAGAGACAATCCTCTGCAGATTTCTTTGGTGTGGGTCCAATCTCACGAGCAACACCCACCTGAATCTGCTGCAACACAAGTCCTTGTCCACAGGGTGCAGACTTCTGAGCCGAGGCCAGGCTGTTCCACTCCAGAGCAAGGCAAGGCCTCTCTCTCTCTCTCTTGCAAGGCCTTTGCAACTTTAACTCTTTACTGGGACTCCCACTGGATCACAGCTTCCTCCAGGCATCCACCTGCTCCTCTGGCGTGGGCACCTCCCCACGGGCTGTGGGTGGATCTCTGCACCCCTGTGCACTCCATGGGCTGCAGGGGGACAACCTGCTCCCCCCATGGTCTTCACCACAGCTGGCAGAGGGTTTTCAGCTCTGGTGCCTGGAGCACCTCCTCCCCCACCTTCTCCACTGACCTTGGTGTCTTCATGTTGTTTTCCACTCACGTATTCTCACCTGTTATGGCTAAAAAGAAGTGCATGCTCACATTGTTTTGATTTTTTCTTAAATATATTTTCACAGAGGTGTAACTAGCACCTCTAATTGGCCCAGCCTTGGCCAGCAGCATGTCCATCCATCAATTCAGAGCCATCAGGGATTGGCTCTACTGGACATGATGAAAAACTTCCAGAACCTTCACACAGAACACACAGGAGCCATCTTTGTGCCACTCCCCACTCACTAGCAAAAAACTGGCCTAAGCAAAACCAACACATGAACACAGCGATGCATTTTGTCCCAACCTTTCAGACACTTCTTCAGTCCTACCACAACAGTTTTTGAGGGGGTTAAATTTCTCTTAGATGCTAAAGATACCTTGCTGATGTTGTGGGCTAAGCAAAACCAACACAATGTTGAATAACAGATTTGATGGAACTTTCCCAGGGGGAGGACTAGGGGCAAAGATCAGGAGTTTTTGAAAATGTGTTTTACAACTTTCATCTGTCATTATCTGCCCGCTAAAGAGGATGAGTCACTACCAGTGGGAGAGCAGCAGCTGTAATGAGTTATCGTGGATCTGGTGGATGAAATGAAGCACTTTGACACTAAGGGCAAATGGGTAGGAGCACCAGTAGCCTGGGCAGACTTAATGAAACGATGGATGCTGAAAAAACATAGTTAGAAACTTTTACTTCAAAGATCAATTTCCTTCTTCTTTCATAATATATACACTTAGCTTTTGTGGCTCATGTGCTGAATCTTTACAAACAGTTTCTGGAAGGACACTTAAAGTAATCACCACTATTCTGTTTAATTAGTAGATTTCTATTCCTCCCTTACAGTTAAAGCAAACCTTGTGAAAATCCTTTCCTTTCCACAGGGAAAGGTGGTGGTGGAATTAACCTTGGGAACTTCTTTGCAAGTCACAAAGGCTACAGTCGAAAAGGGTTTGACCGACTCAGCACTGAAGGAAGTGATCAAGAAAAAGATGAAGATGATGGCACAGATTCCGAGGAAGAGTGTTCAACATCTCCACTCCCACCAGCACCTTCGTCATCCTGAAACCAACCTTTGAGTTCTCCATTATAAGGTTCAACCCAGAATGTCAGATTCCTTTTCCCTTAAGCACGTTTAAGATTTTGTGTATTTAATTGTAAACTGTTCTAGTCTGTGTGGGGCTGTACACTGGTTCCTTTAATTTTTGTTTGGTTTTAGTTATGTTTTTTAAGTGGAGGAGTGTATGGAAATTCCATATCAGTGCCGTTGGTTTTTATGTGAACATCTTAATAAAGCAAAGTCTTCTAATTGCAGGACTGATTTAAAGCAGTAGTATTTTATCATCAAATATGGGGATCTTGTAAATAAGTCTTACTATCTGCTTCATCAAAATATTTTTTCCATAATTATTCAGTTGCCAATTTCTGTTTTGTGCCTTTCCTCTTCAATGTCCTTAACCTGTTGCAGTACAGAGAATATACAGTGCCACAAGAAAATGAAGCTGCTAAGTCTTCTATTTTTTTAAATCACTAACATTATATTGCATTGAAGGAAAGAAAAAAGTCTCTATTTAATTTTTTTCTTCTTCCTAACTTGATGTGTTTCTGGAATGTCTTATTTTTAGATCGTATCACTGTTAGAACACTATTTTCAGAAGCTGAATGTAATTTGTGTAATAAAGTATTCGCAGAGCATTGGCTGTCGGGAGTGTACTTTGGAATTTTTGCTTGCATTTTTTTGTATACAACTTTTGTAAAAGTTACACGGGCCACATAATACAGTAAAAATTTTAATATGTTCTACCAGCAGAGAAAAAAAAATGCTATTTTGTATGGAAGCTGGAAAAATTTTTGCTATGTCACAAGGGTGTTTGGTTTGGTTTCTTTTTAAGACCAATAACCTGCATACATGTACAAAGTCAACTTTAAACATCTAAAGAGGAGTTTTACTTGTATGATAAAACTGCAAGGTATTTCCTTAATAAAACACATGGTCACAGCTAAGAGGAAAACTGTGTCTCAAATTAAATATGCAGCTTAGTCAGGGTAGGCATCTAATACTACCTGATTGGAAATACTGATTTTCTTTTTTTCTCCTCACTTCCTTTTTCATTCATAACAGGAACTCTTGGTCCTGTAATGAGCTCTCTCACTGAAGAGCAGACTTACTGAAGTCCTGCTGGATAATTACCCTCTCTGCATGAGTCATCTGGAGTGTGAATCATTGTATAACATCATCATGACTAATCAGTCCAGTTTGATGATCAGAGCATAATTAATGTCCTTTCAAAACCGCTATTATGAGCAGAGTGTACACAGCTGTAATTGCCGCAGGGTTTTATGAAACTGTTTTCATTATCGTCATTGCAGGTGTTGTAATAGGCTACTGCTGGCATTGAGGTTGGGAAATAGGCTTTAGGCTCCTTGTGGTGGTTTTGCAAGCTGCTTTATGGGGGCATAAGGGTAATGATAGTGGAGCAAAAGGTAAGATTTCTCCCCCCAGCAAGATTTATAAATCTTCTTTTTCTGGGGGAAAAAATAAAAAACTACCCAAAATTAAAATCCTTGATAAGCTGGTTTTCTTTCTCACATGTAGCAAAATCTCCAAGGTAGCCTTCTGAAATGCTGGAGTACAGGCACAGTTTCATGTGAAATTGATTAGTGCATGCTCTTGAGTTGCTTCCTTTCCTGGAAATTTTTGTTTTCTTTATGTTTGTTACAAGGAAAACAGACTGTTTCATTTTCACTTTTGAAAGCAAGGCAGCATTATTTTTGGCTGTGGCCTTGATCCTCTTGTACATGAATAAAACCAAATCAGTTAGTTGAGAAGAATCCGCTGAAGCTGTCTGCAAAGATGCTAAGTCACTAGTCAACAAAGTTTCCAGTGACAGCAATTAAGAAAGCTGTGGTGGCACTGCTATCGTAGGTGGTGTATATGCCATCAGTTCTAAAAGATCACAGGCTTTTCTCAAAAACAATAAGGGTATATTTTTCTAACATTTGGTTAGCTCACCTCATGTCCAAATGATGTTAAGTGTTCTCTGCTTTCATGGTATTAGCTCAGTGAAAGTAATATGCAGCTTCCCTCTTCCTCCTTTCATTTATTTGAGCTGTATCTCCAATTCTAAACAATGCTTTGCTGTGGGGGAATCAGCCAAATACAGTTTAATTGCAAGTACAGGCTAAAACCAGTTAATTGTGCATTAGTCATAATCTCAGCTCCGTGGAGTTCAGAGGTTGGTCTCTACAATAATCCTGGGCTGCCTAAAGAGAAGTAGGATGAGGGAGGTGATTCTGCCCCTCTACTCTGCTCTGGTGAGACCCCATCTGCAGTGCTGCTTCCAGCTCTGGGGTCCCCAAAATAAGAAGGATGTGGACCTATTGAAGTGGGTTCAGAGGAGGCCACAAAGATGATCAGAGGCTGAAGTACCTCTCTTGTCAAGACAGAGTGAGACAGTTGGAGTTGCTCAGGCTCTCTGAAGATCTCATTTTGGCCTTTCTCAATACGTAAATTGTGTTTATTAGAAAGACAGAAACATTTACCAAGGACTGCGGTGACATGACAAGGGGGCAGTGGTTTTAAACTGAAAGAGGGAGCTTTAGATTGGATATTAGGGAGAAACTCTTTACTCTGAGGGTGATGAGGCCCTGGCACAGGTTACCCAAAGAATCTGTAGATGCCACATCCCTGGAAGTGTTCAAGGCCAGGTTGGATGGAGCTCTGACCTCTGGTCTAGTGGAAAGTATCCATTCCCATGGCAGAGGGGCTGGATTAGGGGATCTTTAGGGTCACTTTCAACCCAAGCCATTCTGCATGGACAGGCAACCAACTATTTTCCAACAGCAATCAAATTTCAGCACCTCAAGATTCATGCTCTAATTCTGTACAGGTACAATGGCAGAACTGGAACATCTGAACCTGCTTAAAGGCACTGAACGTTCTTTATCTCTTATTAAAGCTTCATCTTATAAAAACAATGTTCCAGAGGACTTCATGCTGCAATAGAAATTTCATGTAAAAAGGAACACATAAGCTTTCTGAATCACAGTTCTAGTTTTAATAAGCCAGCAGACCATCCTCCATCCTAACATGTTCTATGTGCTAATATTATTTATTGTACTAAATGCTGAATACTGGTTATTCAGTCTAAGCTAGTGGATTTGGAGAGCATGTGTTTAAATTAGTTTCAGCAGTTGTTCCAGATAAGACTATGCTTCAATGAACAACATGTTATTGCACATTTTAAGATGTAAAAGACACAGTACTACCTTCCATGTGTTGTTGATTAATCTTTTTATAAGCCTTTTTTAAGAAGAAAGAATCTTGGCTATCATAGGGGCTGAATATTTTCATTAAAATTAGGCTGACCAAGTAGCTAACCACTGTGGTTGTACTGTATTAAGCACTTCCCTGTTTTAAATAGTCTGACCCATGGGAAGTCCTTCAGAGTGATGGAAGGTGGCTGCGATCCACTGGAAAGTGGTGTCAGGTAATTTTTGGCACCTTGCTGTCAACCTGCTGTAAGTGAGAACAGACTGGGGCACCTGCAAGGTGCCATGAGGAGGATGCACTGACCTGTAATGCACAGGTTGCTGCTCACGTCACCTGAAGGTGTCCCAATTAACTGAAATTACAATCCAAATTAAGCAGCTGTCCTTGCCACCAAGTATCATTAAGTGTAAATTGATTCCTCAGAAGCATCTTGATCAAGTAGTTTTCTAATCAAGCAGTGCACTTTAGAGTTAATGAGGACTTATAGATCAACATGGTAAATTGCAAAAGCTTATTCTTTGCCAAAACTAGATTTATTTATATTTTATCAGAGTCTTTAAGTCAGTAATGTCTGTGATGCCACCATGGATTAGGCTTAAGCATGTGTTTTGCCACAGAGAAAAGGGCTTTGGTGATTATTAGCTTGCCATTTAAATACACATGGAAACTTGTTTGAAAGACTATGTTTGTATTAACAGTACAAACTGGGGAACAGATCACTGCTGAGCAATTCAAAAGCAACTTCATTATTTCATTATTTAATTGCATATTAGAACATACTTTAAAATTTTAAAGACTATGTCATCATACAGTTAATAGTTTGAATTCATGTAGTGTACCAATAAAAAAAAAACCCAAAACCAGAACCAAATTTTCAAGTAAATTAAAATTAAGAGCTGAAAATAGGCCACTGTATTTTCTATATAAAACAGATGCTAGTGAACCCTAAAGTTTTAGTATTATGATTTGCCTTTACCTGTTGGGGTTTTTTTAATTCTTAAATGTGAAAATATTTTTTCTCTGATGTGAATTATCAAATTTATTAGTAAAATTTACACTGTAACCACTCTTTAAACTCTTTTCCAGTAATGGTGAAAAAATTAGCTTCATCTGTTATAGCTAAGAAGAAGAAGAAGAAAAGTGGGAGAAGAAAAGTGGGAGCTGACAGTGTAGAGGATTTAAAATCTACAGTGATAGCTACTTATCCAAGCAAAATCTGCAAACTTCTTGCTGTGCCTGGACGTGGCTGAAAAACCTAAAAGAACATCCAGCTGGCTTTGTTAGACATGTATTTGGAGAGGTACTGCATAGCAGTCAATCTGGAAGCAGCACTAGATTTTTCTAAATACTACAGGTCATGAAGGCACTTTATTTTACTCTTTCATTATCTCCATTCCACTCATGTTTCTTATTAACAAGATGCATGTGAAGCATGACGTCCTGTGAGTGAAGATCTGTCTGATTTAATTGTATGGCTTTTTAGAAAGTATACAGATGATGTATGGGCAGTCTTCTTCTAGGGCAGTGTGCCAAAGTACTGATTTAAAGATGCAGTGGAGTAATTTTTTCCTAGAAAATAGTCAGAACAATTCAGCAAACTAGGGAAATTATTAACTACAGACCACTTTTATTTTTCTGAGACATACGAGAAACGCAAATTTTCTGCTGTTTCTAATTAGAATTGAAGAATTTTTTCAGAATGGAGAATAGCAACAGCCATAAGCGGCTAAAGTAGGTGTGACTTATTAGTGAGGGTTTTAGGGCAGAACCCTGCCCTGGCTCCTGCAATCGGCAGTGCTCTGAATACCCTCTCCCTTCTGTTTGTTACTGCTTCCTTCAGCCATGGCACATCCCAAAACTGCTGCTCAGGAGACGATTACTTGCAGGAAAAAGGACTGAATCCCACAATTCTGCCATGTTTCCCTGGGTCGGCTTTCAGGTCACACTGACCTGAAGTAGAACTGGAGGCATGGCCTTTTTCCAGGCGCTTGCCTGCGAGATCCTGCTCGCAGCAACCAAGATGTATCGAGTACTGAGAGGTGCCCAGTGCTTTGGAACGTGTGAAGCTGTACTGAAAGCTTGCCACAGTTGCAAGCTGTGGCATAAAACCACCTAATGCACAAGCAGAGTATTTCCGTTCTCAGGCTCACATGACGGGTCAGTCACCCAGCCTTCACACGATGCGGGTCACGCGGCTCTTGGAAATCTATTCATGCTCCCGTAATTATCGATAATTCTGTGTAAAAATTGCCGACAATGCTGCTGCGAGCGCAGTTTCGGACATAAACCCTCGGGAGGGCGGGCCGGGCAGCAGCTCCGGCGAGCCCCGCGTCCCGCGGCTCCAGGCTGCCGCCGTGCGGCCGGCGCGCCCATCAAACCCCGGCCGTCTCCCTCTGCACATCGACACACCACAGCTAAGACTGGGGGGAAAAAACCAATGTTTGCCGGTGTGACACCGTAACTATGCGCTCTGTTTTCTTCCTTCTTGCTCTTTAATCTGTGGGAATGATGGAGCGTGTCTCTGACTAGGTAAACACTCAGAATCAATCTGGCGGGGAAGCACATGTATTATTTACTGCATATCGCTGGAGCTCTGCATAAAATACAGAACTCATTTTCTTAAGGGCTTTTCTATTGGGGCTTTCATCACTATGTCTGCCTGCTTTGGGAGGAGTAATGAGTATTTTTTGCAGTTTGGAATCTGACATGGTGCTACTCACTCTATACAAGTGGAAAGCCAGGCATAAGAAGATTAAAGGCATCAGTTGCCCAAAATAATAAACTAATTTTAAGTACTGAATTTGTGAAATCTTATTTCTTCCCTTTTAACCCACTTATTTAGATATCACTTTACATATTCAAGGCATCACTTCTTGCCACCAGCTGCAGCTCTGAATGCTCCATCTCCACTGATGAGTTTTGAGCTGCTTCTCAAGCTCCCAGAGAAGGACTCAACCCATGTGAGTAATGACTTGTACACGGAAATACAGAATTACAGGAGGTTGTATCCAAGTTATCTGCTAGTCACTGCACTACCAATCTGTAGCACTGCCTAGCAGAGGGGAAATGCTGTATTTCCTACAACATTTCTTACTTATTGGCATACCTGCTTCTGCTACCAGTGGAGCAAGGTTGCTGCAGATCCCTCCATCTATGTGCAAGATGAAAGGAGAACTGACTGGCGAATGAACCTCTCAGGATTAACTGCTCCTGAATCAAGTGTTTTAAAATTCAGTTTACAGTCTGTTTACTTCTGTCTGGAAGAGCCTTCCTATTCAAATTAAAGCTTTTTGTGCACTATTTTTCATTGCAAATTTCTACGTCATTTAATTACCAAGATATAAACAGCAGGTCAGCATTCTTCTAATAGGTGCAAAAGAGTATAGTACCCATTTCTTGAAGACACTGCTAAATCTTGCTTACTTGCATCAGTCTTAGCCTTCTAATCTAAAGCAGTGTCTGGTCCTGGGGACTCCTAACATGGCATTTCCTTCTGTTGAATTGACAGGGGCGTGGCCATACTCTTAGGCCCACAATGACACTTGCTGAGTGTTCACCACCTAGTGAGAATCTACAGCTCACACGTTTTATTTTTAGGTAACCAATTCAGTTAACTGGATGTATACACTCCCCTGCAGTCCCCCAAAAATTCCATCTGAAAACACCAAGAAGGCTACTATGCAACAATTTTGATGCTAGGTCATTAGCATCATTAGAGATGGCTGCTGCAGAACATCATTGATAGGGATGTCACTCAGAAGCAAATGGGCAAACGAATAAAAGACATTTATTTGGTTTTCAAATGTGGTATTCTCAAATTTGGTAACTCCTTGCTCTGAAAAGCATGATTCATTGGTACTCTCCTGCAGGGAACATTCAGGAAAAAAAAGGAAACAATTTTAAAACATCTGTACCTGGAATGCAGGAACACCTTAATACAGAATGGGCAAATGGTACACAAAAGTTCAGAAGGTATTCCAACAAGAGACAAGAAAGCTTTTCATTCCACAGTAAAACAGTCTTGAGTGTTAGTACAGTCTTTTCACTAGAAGCTGTTTTTATAGTGTTTTCCATCAAGCTCTGAGCTAGTAAGTAATGGTATTAGTTTTACAAAGGAAAAATGATCACAGGTCTGTGCTGGGAAGTATGAGGAAATCTGCACTTTCTCATGTTGTTTTCCCTTCTGTTACTCCCCTCTAAACCACAAGGCAGCAAAAACTCTATTAGAAAGCAGAATTTCTGAGAGTTCTGTTTTTAAATAGCCTTTTGCTATTGTCCTAGCATAAATAAAACCTGTGTGCTAGTAAGCAAGAGTACAAAGGACATTTGTATATTTATCTAACTGGATAAAAAACCAGAAGTGGGCAGGTCACAACTCACTGTGGTCACAAACACACTACTGGGGCTGGGGTGAGAACTTCTGCAAGCACCATGTGGTGCTGCAGTGTCTTACATTTCCGGGGGGGGCAGGGGGGGTGGTTTCCAGTTTCCAGGGACTGGTCTTCATGTCAGTAGTTTGAAAACCCTGTATTTTATTTCAATGAACCTCCCCAGGCAGATAAGGCCACACTTCAGTGCACTGATAAGTCACCAGTGGCAGCTTACAGGCATAATAACCTAGGCATTGATCTAATACAGTAGATGAAAATTACCAGGAAGCCTAAACCATCAGCAGTATATTAAATGGTTTTTGTTTTGCCTGCTGCCCTCTCACTGCAGCATTTGCTCTCTCTTCAGTATAGCTCTAGCAACTCCACAGTACTTGCATTACACCAGAGCTTCCCAGAAAAAAAACTCCGCTGTACTGTGCAAAATTCAGGAACTGACCACTTGAAGACAAATAAAGAGGGTGGTTCTCTTTTGCACCTGCCAAAGAAGAAATGAGTCTTAAAAACAACTGCCTTATTCTCCAGTTTTATGCCTGACACTAATATTTTTTTCAAAAGCATGATACATAAAAATATATATTTATTCCATGTGTGCACACACACAATGTATCCAGAAAGAGGGTACTGCTTCCCAGTACCCTCTTTTTGAAACAGTCTTGGTGGGGAAAAACTGTATCTGTAGGACTGCATTTTCAAAAGTCACAAAACAGTTGAGTATTAATTCTTTTCCATTTGAAGGTTGAGACAGGATTCTCTCGTTGTGCTGAGCTCTTTTCTCACACAGATGCATTTCATGATATCAAAGACAGACTGTACTGAATGTGTGAATGTCTGTATGAGGTAGTTATATAATAAACCTCGACAACCACATCTTATTGCCTGAAATTAACTGAATTAACTGAAAGTACTCAATAAATAGTACTTTCCTCCACCTGTGTTACAAGTCACATGACATTCAGGAGCAGAGAGGAGAGGGAACACACATATTCAGAGAGCAAGATAAGCAAATCTTCCTCAGCATCAACCAGAAGTTGCTGAATTTCTCAATTCAGTTTTCTGCTACATTTCTTCATGTCAATCCCCCATTAAAAAAAAAAAAGAACCGACTTGCACTCATCAGTTTTCCACATGAAAAAGTTCCTGTGCAGCTGACTTTGAGATACAGTCTTCTCAGCAGGCAGTCCAGAGATCAGCAACAACTCACTCAAGGAAATCAGAGGGTAAGTTAATAGGAGTGCTTCACCTTTCATAGCCCACTGTCCATGGAAATCTCCCAATGCGTACAGGCTCAGTGAAGATAAAACTTTAATGGAGAACCAGATGTTTGTGGAAAAACCACAAATGAATATTGCATGCTCTCAAGATTTTTTCACATGCCGGAAATATTAAAATTGTCTGCCCTAGCAAATGTTTGATGAGCAGGGAACAGCTGAAGCCTTCATTGTTTCATGCACAGAACACTACATGTATTTGATTTTGATATTTGATTTTGACAGTTTTATTGTTTTGTGAGATTCTAAATGGATTAGACTAGAAATTAAAAGTTGTTAAAGCCAGAGGTTGCAGTTTCCCAGAAAGAATATAAAACTGTTATATAAAAGGAAAAGGAAGACATGAGCTTCTCTGTAGTGGAGGGAAAAATTTCACGAAGTTGCTTAGGTTAAATTTGTCTCACAGTGTGCATGGGTCATCTCAGGATTAAATGGAAAAAGTCATTACAGTGAAATGATGCATCGTGTCCTGAGAGGATAACAGTAAGGCATGGCCACACTGCCATTCTACAAAAAAAATCTAAAATTTAAATGCATGATCAAAATATGTGCTTTTACTAGTGCTTTTCCTTAACACTCAGACAAATTAACCAATAGATACCTGCAGTATCGTAAAGTAATAAAGTGAACTGGGCTAAGGAAGTTGGAGCCATTACATTTTTTTCAGTCTGCCACAGTAGTTCCAAAATGCTTGGCAATGAAATGTGACAGAAGACTATGCTTAAGTATCCTCCACCTTGGTCTGAAGGGTCCAACAAGATGAAGGCCATTGCTCTGGCTTTGCAGTGTTTGGTTCAAAGCAATGATCTTCCCTCAGCTCAGACTCATGTTTGCCATCTGTTGCTTCTTGTTCTTTGCAGGCTGCAGGTAGAATCTGTACAGCAGACGTGACATCTCTTTTGTAGGCATTTATTTCCCGTTCAGCAACAGAGTCTGGTTGGCTTGAATTATTAGATCTTTCAGAGAAACCAATATAGTCATGGTCAACAACTACTGCACCTTGTAGAAAGTAGTGGTTGTCTGTAAAAGAAAGTAGCCATTAGTTCAGATCCCTGAAGCCATTCTTAAAATGTTAGTTAGGTGCTTACTTACTTTTCAAAACAATTTCCAAAAGAGGACAAGAATGTTTGAGTGACAGCAGATTGATAATTGTGAATTTCCCAATTTCACTGAGCATCAAATGTTTGCCATCTCGTTGCATCCACAAAATAATCCTTGCAATGATCCACATTTAGAGCTTTTCTTAGCTAAGTCAATGACTAGCTTGATGTCTGGCAGTCACCTTCTGAACTAACATCTTGAATAAACAGATTCATGCAGATTCTTTCATTTTGTGCACAGAGGCACACAGAGAAATGTGGTTTCTTCAAGCTCTAACTGGGAAATCTTAATCCCACACACAACAGACTTTTTTAAACCGTAAAATGTTTAAAAAGCAAGTGAAGTAGCTAAGTAAAAAAAAAACCAAACAAAAACGAAAGAAATAAACCAAACTCTATCCCAGACAATACCAAGACAGTCACTTCCTGAAAAAGGGAATTAATTCAATGTTTATGCACTCCTTCTGCAGTATTCAGTGGTAAACATATTAGGCTCCGATACAAAGACAATTACTTTCAACTTTTTATACAGCGACACAATTTGCCAAAATTGTTGTAATTCCTGTACATTATCTACATGCTTGATATGCATGTGACTTCCTCCTTATGCATGAGCAATTTAATGAGGAACTGGAAGGTACACAGTGATTGTCCAAAAAAAGTCATGGCCTTGAGACATGACATGAAATCAGCATCTTGGTTCTGGAAACCCCACACTGACAACTGACATAAATATTTCAGCTTCTTACATGAAATTTCAGAATCAGTTTCAGCTTTGAAAAGGTCTCAGCTTTAAGAAGTGATGAAAGAAATTACCATCTCAATGTAGTTTATATACTTCCAAGAACCAAAGCTTGACCACACATGGCAACAGGGTGGGAATTATTCTGCTCTTCAAGAACTCTGAAGTAAAAAGCAGCTTGCTCTGTGACAGAAGTCTTTTGAACACCAAGTATTTAATTTTCCTCAAAATGCCTATGGTAACTCAAATACAGCATGAGCGGAAAAGAAACAGCTGCCACTGTTTGATTTGCAAAAGGACATGCTGAATATATAAGACCAAGGGCAGAATTTGGTTACCCAAATCTTTGGTAATTTCTAGCCATCCTACCACAGAGCATGACAATTTTATTTGCTCTGGTAAGAGAAACATTGTCGTCTTCAATAGGACAATTTAAAATAAACTATTCCAAAATCAGTTCTCTGATGTACTCTTCCTATTTTAAGGCTTTAGAGGACACACTGATGTTGTTTAAAAAAAAAGTTTCCATTGCATGAACAAAAGTAATGTGAATCCTCCCTACACCAAAACAGCAACACAATCAGAAAATACTCCTTGAACACAGTTCAACCTGCTTGTACTTCTGTCATCTTCTTATACATCTATCAGCCAGTACAAATAGAACTGATTAGAAGCGACTTTAATAGAGGCTATTTTTAAAAAGACTTTAAACATGATTCATGAGCTCTGTTCCATGCTCTGCATAGTTTGACTATAGTCACTCACACTTACTGTTCTCCTTACTGAAAACTACAGCTATTACATTATTGTGTGTGCTAACATAACTCCCACTGGTGAATGAATAATTGTTTCTTCTAATAACCTAACCTCACAGAGAAGTTAAAAACAAAAACCCTAACCTTTTTTACATATATAAAAATACAAATTTAGAAAAAATTATATACACCTTTTTCACTGGACCCTCTTATGTATGGCTTGAGGTGAGACATCTTGATGGGTCTTTTCAGCCTGGATCCTGTGGAGTCTCTTAATATTGCACAGCCATTATCAGTGATGTAATCTATAATACAAGGACCAACCCATTCTGACTGGAAACGACCATCTTTCCACCAATTTCTTCTTTGCCTGAGGACTTCATGACCAACTTTAAGTCGAAGGGTATTTAACTGTTTTGGCTTCTTTTTGACTGTGATTTTGCTTCTGATTTTTTGTTCATCTGAAGATTTTTTATCTGCCTGCAGAAAGATACATATAAATTACATTTATTTTCAAAAACTAACCATGCATTTTCATACCATTGGTTATGTACATTGAACAGTGGTTCATACCACTGTTAACATTGGTTAACAGTGCTTAAGTATGACATTGAATGGCTTTGGATGTGTGTAGTTCATAATTATGTGGGACTGAAGAGTGATGAAGAAATTGATTTAATCTTTGTAAATAAACAGTCCATAAGCAATGGTTTTCAACTTCTATTTTCTGCCCTCTAAGTCAGATGCAGTAAACTTTTGACTATAGGTTTCTTGAAGTTACTCTCTCCAAATGCATATGAGATGTGTTACACTGAAATGAAGGGATCACAGGCAAAGGGAAACAAACTAAAAACTGTAACACAAACACCCACATTATTCTAAAAGGTGAGTTATACTTTATGCCTCAGACCTTTCCATCTTTATCCTCAGTATTTTTACTCGCAAAATTCAAATATGTAACATTTACCTGGCAATCAGATGTTTTCTCTTCTTCCAGTGCTTGACTGACTCTTTTAGTTGCTTCAAATATTTTGGCAAAAATACTGTATTCTCCTTCCACACATATATTCATGGGCTCAACAACATGTGGATTACGGTTAAACATTTGGAAATATGGGGTGTTTTGATCTGGCTCCTATTTAAATGGGGACCAAAAGCAAGCAAATTTAGCATACAGCTTTGGCAACCGTTTAGGGAACTTCAGTCAAAAGAGGGAGAAGCTTCACATACCAAATTTGTCAAATTAAAAGCATAGGCAATAGCAGACAAATGTTCATCCCAATCATTTGGATGGTCGATGCAGTATTTGTTAAGGAAAGTTTTGATTGTCTTGGACATTCTCTCATTTACATCATCTGTCTGAGGATAAGACAGTACAATTTGTTTCATTCCGAACAGTGCAAACAGTTCTTCATTTATCTTCAAAAGAAGAACACAATTAGTGAGCATTTCCCCTGTTCTGTATCCCGTTTCAAGTAAAAAAACCTCAGTTTTCCACCCCTTTTGCTGATACAATGGTGACTAGGAAAAGTCTTGCATATATATTGGCACAAAACAGACCAGGACTGTGAGTGAGAGCTAAAGGAGTAGGTACGGCTTAGGAGCCAGTAATTGACTGTTTCTTATCACATTTCTGCCACTTAACTTGATCTGTCATTACCTCCATATCACAGTCTGATGATTTCATCATCTCTGAGAAGAACAAAGTGGGATAAGTCCTTCATAATCACTAGAAGCCAACATCAAAAGTACCCTTAGCTATTGCTATACTAGGCAATATGGATGAATGAAATACAGCAGACTGCAGTGTGAAAATTCATGCCAGTTCAAGTGAGTGACAAAACCTGCACTATGACTGCCAGGAAATAACTTTACTTTGTTCTTTTTACACACAACAAAGCCCTAGAAAACATTGCATAACATTAAAATTGCAAATAATAGGTTTGACATTTTTTGTATGTGCTTTACTTTTTCAGTTGAAGGAAAAAAAATACTAAAGCCTTTCTCAAAAATGGTCCAAAATTCAAATCTAACGTAAGGGAAGAACGTATTTTTTCCTGGGGAAAAAAACCCCAAAAAACCAAAAAAGAAACAAACAACCCCCCCCAAAAAACCCCAAAACAAACAAAAAAAAAATACCCACACCAAAACCACACAAAAACAACAACAAACAAAAAAACCCACCACAAAAAAAGGAGATTAACCGGCCATGTAAATACTTACCTGATAAACAAGCTCCTTCCCTTGAGCAATAGGCATTTTTTGAGGTGGCCCATATAAGAAAAACACATTTATGATTGCCTTAGCAATTTCAGCTGCTGAAGTGTCATGCAATGGCAAGATAACAGTCCATCTTGTAAACAAATCTGTCATAATTATGATGTATTTGTGACTTCTCTTGGTAATACTGAAAGGTCCCATTAGCTCTATAGTGACTGCTGTCCATGGGTCCTCTGCTTTGACAGGGTGTGCTTTGGGCACTGTGGTGGTTGTGCTCTTCACTGCCTGGCAGTGCTGGCAAGCATACACCTAGAGAAGACATCAGGGAAGATGTTATCAATAAAAAGCAATGGTGAGGTTTAAGACAACCATCAGAATCATAGATCTCCACTATTTCTCTGTATATCAGGTCAGACCAGGTAATGCAAAATGAATTCATTTCATCACCTTTCTTACTATTTTTCACCCTTAGATTTTTCAGACCCAGCATAAAACCAAAATAAAACCAAACAATACTGAAAGCCAGGAAAGGGACATATAAAAGAACTATAGCTGAATTCTCTCCATTCTACAAGAACTGTGCTGTTTCAAGTCCACAGTATAAATTTTAAAATTCATTACTATCTGTAAATACTAAAAGACATATGAAGCAGCTGGGAATGAAAGGGAATCCTAATCATTCCCCTTTTGGCTCATCTATGTATGCTGTGGCTGAAAAACACTGGAAGTATACATAATCTTCTATGAATAACAGCCTAATCTGTGGGAGAGAGCCCCTTTGTCCAATCTGAATGCAAAGGCTAATTTTCAGTTCATGTTACAGTTGCACATGACCTCAAAGTATTCAGGTGATGCAGCAAGCTGTCAGCAACAGTAATTTGGCCTTAAAGAACATTTACATAGATTTTCCTGAAGAATCAAATTCTGCTAGGAGCTCCTGCCCCTGTATCTTTGGGTGATGGACGAGGAACTTGCCCACGCAGTGATTTTTTAACTATTTCCTGAACACACCTAATTGTAATGCAGAGACACCATTTTCATATTTTTATCTGCAGGCAGCTACTCTGGCCACATACCCTTGTGATGGTGCATTGTATCCTCACAAAGATATGTGAGAGTCCTTGCACAAGGAATTGCTCTCAAGGGCTAGATGTGCCCTGCCCACTAAAAGAGAATATGGCTTTCCTCTGCTGCATAGGGTACAGCAGTGTGAAAGTCAGTAGTGAAACAGTAAAAAGTAGTAAAAAAGTAAAAAGAAACACCATGCATTGCCAAGATGACCAGTTGCAGTCTGATTGCAAGCGCATGTTTCCTCCTCATGAAACAGCCGAGGTACTTGTACCAAAGTTCATAGGATTACCAAACATTTGTAACAGACTACATAAAAAAGTATCCTGTAGCTAGGATGCCATACCCACTGCTTGACATCATTTGTTACAGAAGTCCAGTAGTAATTAGACTCCACTAAAGTCAGTGTCCTTGATATTCCATGATGAGAGCCAGCAGCATTTTTGTGGCATTTCTCAAGGACCTTTTTCTTCTCTTCATCTGAAACAATTACCAGGCGCATTTGTTTTCTGTCTTTTCCAACATAGAACAACTTGTTTTCTGAAAGAAGAAAAGTATCAGAAAATTATAAGCAAGTGCTTTTTCTTCTGTTTAGTTTACTAAACTACTGAGCATGACTCAGAACAGAATTTATTACAATAAGTTTACTTTGGTGTAAAGATAGCTTTTGGTTTACAAACATTTCAGTTATGTCCTCCAAAGAGCCATTAGTTCAGCCATGTTTATTAATCTGGATGGGAGGAGTTACAAGGGCAAGTCAGAATGCAAACAGCATTCCCACAGGAAGCCTGAAACTAACACTGGGGTTGGAAACAGGAGGCAGGAGTGTTGAGACTGTTGTTTGTGAAGTTTTTGGGTACCTGCCAGCAACCTGACACTGAGAGTCATAGCTTTAGCTCCTCCCTGCCTTCTCTCTACACAAAATTGGCAGTTTTGATGGGATTGAGACAGCACAGCAGACTATAGAGGTTCATAAAGGCTCATAACATCTCCCAGGGTTGCAAAGACATAGGGAAGCAGGCTCTCAGGTGACTGATGGCAAAGTTGTCCTTGCACTCCTGCCCAGTCATCCCCCAAGACAGGATGGATCATTCCTTGTATATAGCTGCATTTCCCTTTCTGTAACCCTTTCAATTATATGACTACATATTTCTGCAGTACATAAAACAAGGTTTGGCTTCTATATAGCTAAATAAACCTGTTCTGAATGGACTAAAGCAGATCAAGCTTCTATTTCTACAAACATCTTGTTATATATTAACCAGGAATTTGCAGAGCATTTGTCTCATCAAGCATGTCTATTAAAATCACAGAATGCTGCAGAGCAAGATCCTGTTTTTTCGTATTAGCAAATCTTCACCTTAATATCTATTTTCAGAGTAATTTGAGAGAAAATTTTTACCTTTGAAAACAAAATTTTTGGCTGCTCTCCTGATTCCACTTCTTTCACTTGATAAGGTTGTGGGATGATATTCCCCTGTTTGCTTGTAGAATGCAATCTGCTTCAGGTGGAGCCCACCACTTTTTCCACTACGAACCATTGCCAATCTGAATAAAACACAAAGAATTTTAGATAAATTGTCCGAGAAGAACATTTTCAAGCTTTTACTGACTTCTTTGTAGCTCACATGCATCCTGGTAATGTAGCCTCTAAGAAGAGCTTATGCCATCCACTGTATAATCCACCATCAATTTTAGGAACAAGGAAACTGCTTGAAACACTAATTTTGCTGTAAGCAGAATTGGTTTCGTCAAACTATATTTAAAAATTTTCACACAATGGGGACTTCTACTATACTCATTGGACAGGAGAAGGAAGTGCAATCAGAGAGAAAGAAACTGCTCTTCTCATTCTTCTCAAATTCAGGTGTGCTGGAGATTTGATATGTCCAAAAATCCACCTTAGTTGAAAAAACTCACATAGACAAATAGGAAAAAAACAACTTCCCAGAGAGAAATAGATGGAAATGTATTTTGTTCACTAATTAATCTGACAATTAGATTCTCAAGTTCCAAACCAGACTCTGCATGCGAGGGAACAATTCATTCCTTGACATGGGCTGACTTCCCTGATCACATTAATAAGCAAAAATGTCATTAGTAAAATGGGCCACTGATACAGAATATGTTTGGTTTTAGCAGGAATAGCATCAAAACAATTAAGTAATAATGAAAATCAAAAATATTCACAGACAGGATTATTGATGTAAGCTCTACATGATTTGAGTGGTTTTTTTTCCAAATCTGTGCCACCAGCAATGAAGATGTAGATGAAACAGCAGTTTGAGCCTGCTCTCATTTATGTCTACAGGAGCAGGATCAAGCTTGGGGTCTCAAATGTCACAATTTCATAATGAATGCTGGTTATCCACAGCAGTAAGTAAATATTTCCTTATCCTGCCACTGTTCTAATGCCAGACTGCGACAACACATAGCTTGCTAAAAAGAGTAACTACTTTGTCTGCCATATGTGCTAAGTGGCATATAATTATGGGGAAGTGACAGTATCCAGTCACTATGGAATGCATGTCATGTCATTATATGGTGCTGCAATTTGAAAACAAAATGTGTAAGACGTCTGTTTTTCAATTTATAAATTCTCACCCACCTTTATTATGCTGGTGGTGGATAAGAGATAAAGAGTTCTTAAAAGTGATCATGCCTGCTCTTATCTCCTCCTTTCCTCCCAGAAAATAAAATGCCATACGTTATTTATGGAACCTGAACCCTGAGCTAAGCACTGCTCTGTTATCAATGGCAAATGATGCCAGGAACTTCCCATTCAAAATGTGACAAGACTTTTGCCTCACCGAATACTTAATTTTGTACAACCTAGAGCTGGTTTTCAAAACCAGCCAAGCCTCTTGTCATACAGTGTTAGTGTTTTAAAAAAATTTCATACCTGAGAGAACTAGCACAGATGCACTTTTCAACACTATGATCCTGCCTGTGAAGAAAGAGGGTGTTTCAGAACTGGGAAGGAGAGGAGCCACAACGCAGGACTGTTCTGACACAGCAGTTTCCTGTAAATTTTCCTGTAAATCTGACAGCACATGCTAAACCAACCCACTGAGTTGGTAAATTGGATAACTAAAGGCAGTAAGATAGGTGAGGCTACCATGAAATAAATTTATGTTTCTGTTGTCTAAAAGAAATTAACTGGTATTTCTGACAATAAAAGACCACTGGTGAAGGGCAATTAAAATATCCCATCTGCCACGAGCACACATTCAAGTTTCACTCAGGGGTTTCCTGAAGGCCAGCCATGCACTTAAGTTACCTGAAGTCAAAACCAGCCAGGTAAAACCTTTCACTTAACCACACAGATGATGGACTGTTTTGGTGTGACACAGACTTTCACACATGGGAAGAGAAGACGTTACAGAACAATCTTTATTCTTCCAGTACTTTTGAAACTTGCCTGAAACAGTAAATATTCTCCATGGAGCCCAAAACTGCCAATTTTAATAAAATTAAGTAGCACAGCAACAAGATACTTCTTGGCAGGACCACAGCACACACTTCAGCTGAGGAGACACCCTATCGACATTCCTGCAATAGCAGTTTCTGTTATAAGAATTTTGAAGAGCTTAGGTAAGCCAGTGAAGAAAGAATGTGCTATGTAACACCCACATACACTAATTTAGTAGGATCCTGACCCAGCAAACTGTTATGTGCTTCAACAGTCTGCTGGATTGCTGCCTAATAGAAGTTTCCTTCCTGGATATTTAGTTTCTTGTATCCCTACTAATCTTTTTCCCCACTACATGACTTACTTTGTTTGGCCTAGTCCTAAAAAAAAGTAAAACAAAGCAGCCCTGAAAAGAGCAATTTATAAAATCTTCTGGTTTTCTTATCTATTCAGATAAGAAATACACTATGTCAATACCCAAAATGCATCTGAAAGTCTAAAAATCAAAGATATAAAATCAGTTACACATTTTGTAGTACCTTTGAAGCTGGAAATGTATTTGCTAGGAAGTATTTTGGTAAAGGGAATGAAACTTCCATACAACCAGAGGTCCTTCGGCTTAAGTGTCTCAAGCAAAACAGTCACACCTGCTAAAACTTACCCATTTCATCATTTTATGCTCATTTTTTCCCACACACAAACACAATCCTGACTGTAACACTGTTCTTTTGAATAGGGGAATTTGACCAATTCCCCGACCTCTGGCTGCAATTCCTACAAGAAACAGGAATAGCCCATGGAGCCCTGAATCACAGAGTCAGAATGGTTTGGGTTGGGAGACTTTAAAGATCATCAACTCCCAAACCCCCTGCCATGGTCAGGGACACTTTCCACTAGACCAGGTTGCTCAGAGCCCCAAATCCACTTGGGCTCGAACGCTTTCAGGGATGGGACAGCCGCAGCTTCTCTGGGCAACCTGTGCAAGGACCTCATCATCCTCTCACTAGCGAATTTCTTCCTAATGTCTGATCTAAACTAGCCCTGTTCCTTTGAATCCATTACCCTCTGTCCTACAAGTACATGCGCTCGTACGAAGTCCCTCTCCAGCTCTCTTGTAGGCTCCCTCCAGTACACAGCTTCAAAACATCGCTTTTCCAAGCAAGGTGCTTCCAAAAACGTGTGCATCAGACTGACAGACTCGCCTACATCCCTCCCTGTATTTTCAAGCACGACAGTGGGCTGGGGCAGGTGTCAATAGGGCCGAGTGGGTGGGCAGGCGAAGCCGCGGGCCGCAGCAGCCCTGCGGAGCTCCCAGCACCGATTCCGCCCGGGAAGGCGCCAACGCTTCGCCTCGCCCCACATCCTGCCTGCCGCCCCGGCACTACACACCCCAGCAGGCACCGCGCCCACGCACGGCATGCCGGGAGCGCCCGCCTCAGGCGGCCATCTCCCGGTGCCCGGACAGCCGAGCCCCGCGCATGCGCGAAGCGACGCCGACGCGACGTTTTTGCTGCCCGCCGCCACCGCCCCCCGCCGCCCTCTCGGCTCGGCGGGCACAGCTGCGCACAGCCGCCGAGCCGCGGGCACGCACCTGCTCCGGCAGAGGTACCGGCACGGCCTGTCGCGGGGGCCGCCACTTCCCGGCCGGGCCAGCCACAGCGACGGCCCCGGCGGCGCCCCGAGACTTTTGTGGCGCCCCCGGAAGTGGCGGGAGGGAGGGGAGGGGCGGGGCAGCGCCGGCACCGCCTCCTGAGGGGACCGCGGGGCCGCCGCGGGCAGGTGAGGCGGCGGCTGCTTCTTGCGTTTTCTGCCTTTTCCTCCTTCCCATTCCTGGGAACGCGCAGCGTCCGGCTCGACCGGGACGCGGGTAGGCAGCACGGTGGCTGAGGCGAGTGGGAGTTCCCGTGAGAAGCCGCGATGGGGCGGGCAGGCGGTGCGGCGGGCAGCGGCCCCGGAGGCGGGGTGGGCATGGCCCCGCGGGCTCCCCCGCCTGTCCCTCGGGCACGCCCAAGGCTGCTGCGGGAGCTGCGGCGGGCACGGCACATGTGCGCGGCCAGCGCTTTGTCTCTGTGTCGTTCTGCTCTTGGACAGGGTTTGTCTGGAGTACCGGCAGTGCCGCGCACCGCGTGTGTGGGGTTGCAGTGTGCGCTCAGTGCTGTCAGTGTCAGGTGAAGCGTTTTGGCACAGAGGGGCTCAGGGTGAAGGGCGGTGTGTGCCTCCACGGGGATGGCGAAGAAGGTGATTGATAGAGCATCTCCTGAAACTCTGCACTTGGAACACTCTGTTAACATCCCAAAACCGATGATAAATTCATTATAAAATAATCTGGGGCAAGGGAGATTTCTCTTTCTTGATTACAGCCAGCATTTAAAAAAAGCAACAGCAGCCGCAAAGCTGAGAATTGATTACATGTCGGGAACAGAGATGAGGGAGATTTATAGAGTGAGTGTCTGTGTAACATTTATCTTTGTTTTCTTGGTGTTTTCCAGAAAGTGGGAACTTCACAGTGTATTGGTTAGCTTTGAAAATGCTGGGGGTTTGGTACTTCTGTTGTTTCCATGTAGTAGTTGGCTATAGTTAGCCACAAACAAGAAGATTGGGGTTGATCAGCATCATAACCACAAGGAAATAAGTGGTTTTTTTCTGGTACAGACTAGTTCTATCTGGTGTACCTTTACAGATGTTTGTAACAGTGTTTCTGCATTGTTGTGTGTGTCTTTTTCAACACTGTTTCCCTCTATCTGTTTAACTTGCTATCCTTCCATCTTTTCTGCATCCCTTTTGTATCGTCTTGGTACCTGCTTGTTGATGATTTTTCCTTGGAGTATCAAAATTCTTACTGAATCCATCTTTGTCTTGGTGAACAAGTTTTGATACTATAAGTGACAAAACTATTCTTGCTATGTAAAACTTTTTTGTTGTATGTGGTCATGTAATATGCCTCTTACAGTTCAATATGTGAGAAATTCGATTTTTTTTTACTGGTTAGCTTGTCTTGGTTGTCTGATTCTTTCTGTGGGAGAAAGTTTCAGCCTTCTGGCAGTTGTGGTTAGAACAGATCGGGCCTCCAGAGGCTGATTCAAATCAACTTGGATGCAGATATTTTTTCAAAACCTCTCATCTCGACAAGTTGAAGTAAAGTATTTTGTGAGAATCTGGAGAAGCTGTTTTGACATCTGTGAGTGGGATGTTTAAAATTTTGGAAGCCAGCCTTTCCTGAAACATTCGAACTTGTCACAAATATAAATGATTTTATGAGATGTCTTTGACAGGGTTTGGTTTAGAAAGGAACTTGGAGGTTAATGAATGTGAAGATTATCTGTTCAGTGGCTGTGCAGGGGACACTTAAATCACATGCCAGATGTCAGTTAGTTTGCCAGTTTAAAATAATGCTGCCTTTATATTGGGAAGGTAAGAGAATTATATTTACCAGACGGGTTTTTCTAGACTTCTGAGGCTGTTTTAACACTTCTGTTAAAGGATAATAATGGTTTATTTTGCAGTTTTAGCCAGAGAGCTGAAGTATGCCGTGTGGTCCTGCAGTGCTTGGAGATAAAACTCAAGGAGTTTTGCATGTGCTGAAGTCACTCTCCTGCTGATGAACTGTTAATGGGAAATAAGTTCTGCAAGCTAAGAACTTGGTCAGGAAAAGACCCATTGAAAAGTTATTTCACTTTAGGTTTCGTAATTCTAAATTACTGGAAATACTTCACCTAACTATATAATTACTGGGAGAGAAAGCAGACAGAGGGAAATAAACCAAGTAATTACTGTTTCAAAACTGTAACAGTTATGCTTTAAGACTGAAAATCTTACTCATTAACAACCTAGAAGGCATGTATTTCCTTGTTGCAAAGCTGGCCTCTTAACAGACTGCTGGCTCATGTGGCATGACACAACTCTGCTCAGTTTTCTGTCCTCTGAGATATGTAAATACAGAGGGTCAGACTGAATATTACTTTTGGTACAAACAGTACTTTGGTGCAAACATCCATTACTCTTGGAAAATAATACGGGTCTCCAGAAGAAGATTCAGGCAACTGCAGCTTGTCAGCTAGCCTAGCTGTACAGAATTTTGAGGAATGTCAGGTGCCCTATAAATAGCATTGCACAGAGTTGTTTCCAGTAGGAAATGCCAGTAAGATGGTATTTCTGGATTCGTCATGCTTGAGAGTGGGTGCTTGGAAGTGTCTGACTGGTAAGATTTGGCAGACCGAGGAGCTGTCTTTTGCTTGGAATGCTGATCAGCAAACCGTCGCCTGTGAAAAGCAATCTAGAGGCCACCTTAAAAAACCAAAAAAAACCCCAACAAAAGCCTACAGAGTAGTGGATGGGGAAAGTGAAGTTGGATTCTGGTAGCCTAGTGGTGAGAACAGTTGAATGGAACAGGACAACAGCTGTCTCTGTTCTCTCCTGTCTCAGAGGTTTCAACTCCCTGTTTTCTGTTTATCAGAAGCATGGCCTAACCACCAAGCTGAAAAGTGCGCAGGTAAAAGCATCTGTGTTTATATGTTACTGGAAGATGGAGTGTGAGTAACAGTGCAGTATTTTTTTCCTAGAGAACACATTCATTGATCACCAGGGTGCTTACTAAGCAAACTCCTGGAGCGAATCCTCCTGGGCCACTTGGAAGATAGGGTGGTGATGTATGACAGCCAGTGTGACTTCACTAAGGCAAATTTGACAAATTTAGTGGTCTTCCATGAGCACCTTCCAGTAACTAAAGGGACACTGACTACAAGAAAGTGGAGAGGGACTATTTACAAAGCCTGTAGTGATAAGACCAGAGGAATGACTTTAAAATTAAGAAGGATAGATTTGGATTAGATATTAGGCAGAAATCCTTTACTGAGAGGGTGGTGAGGCACTGGCACAGGTTGTCCAGAGAAGTGAATGACCCCTCCCTGGACATCTTCAAGGCCAGGTTGGATCATGCTTGGAGCAACCTGGTCTAGTGGAAAGTTCCCTGCCCATGGCAGAGGAGTTGGAACCAGATGATCTTTGAGGTCACTTGCAACCCAAACCGTTCTGTGATTCTTTGTTATACAGTGACACATTTTTTACCTAACTTTCCTAATATATGAATTTATTTGTCTATAAAAAAAACACTTGAGCACTGAATATGATCCCCTGTGTAAAGCAGGGCTCCAGCCTGGAACAGCATTCTTGTCCATGTGTCCTCTCCATGGGCCCCAGCTCTTGCCAGGTGTTCCAGCACAGACTCTCTGTGGGCTACATCTTCCTTAGGGGTACATCCACCTGCTCCAGTGTGGAGTTCCCCCTGGGCTGCAGGTGAATCTCTGCTCCACTGTGGACCTCTATGGGCCTACAGGGGCACAGCCTGCTTTACAGTGGCCTATAGAGGAATCTCTGGTGTCTGAAGCACTTACTACATGTCCTTTCTCAATGACTTCGGGATCTGCAGAGTTGTTTCAGTTATTCTTAGCCCTCTCAGCTGCTGTGCAGTGTTCTTTACCGTTTCCTAAATACCTTACAGCAGAGGCACCACCAGCGTGGCTGAGGATCTCAGCTTTGGGCAGCAGCAGGTCCCTCTTGGAGCTGACTGGAACTGGCTCTGTCTGACATGGGGGGCAGCTTCTGCTGTCTCTCACAGAAGCCACCCATGCAGCCCACTCACTGCCAAAGCCTTACCAGGTACCCCCAATGCAGGCACTTAGCTGGCAAGGAAGACTCCATTCTAAAGATGGTTTTAGCATGTTTCAGTACAGTCAAACTGAAAGGTGGGTACTCTGTTTTGGAATGGGAGCTTCTGTAATTTTTCTAGTGGAGTAATACATAAACTACTACATAGTAATATCTCTGGAACATTGTAAAAAATGCTTGCAGTATTCCCACAGACAGAAAGAACTTAACATGTTCACAGTTGTCATTTGCATAGGTTATGGCTTTTCATGTGGCAGTCTGAGAGCTGTTCTTGACTTGTAGGCAGAATCAGGTGTCTGGCTAAAAGCAACAAATAAAGGCTACTTTTCATCTTCTGTTCTGGGAGATTATTGTCATGATTAGGGAAGTTGTTAGCATATTGTGAAATCTAGAGCCTGGTGTTTGTTTGATGCAAGAGCGTAGCAGGTGATTAAGTTCTTGTAAAGCTGTGTGAGGTAGTCTTTATAATAATCTTTCTTGTTACCCTTCTTTAGCCTATTTCTTGTCTGTTCTGTTGCACATCAGTGGAGTTTCTTGCTTAATGTTACTGAGCACAGCTGAGTTACTGAATGTGATGATGAGCTTCTTAAGGCTGTTGAAGTTCGTATATGATGAAGAGAATCGAAGGCTTTTCTTGTTTTCATGTAGTATACTTGGACCTTATAAATTCCAGTACTTGTTTGAAACCCTTATATTCCTTTGTATTTTCTGTAATTATTGTTTGATTTGTTTCTTTGTGGGGTTTTTTTTGTTGGGATTTGGTTGGTTTGTTTGTTTAGGTAGTTTGGGTTTGGGGTTTTGTTAATGTGTAAAAGTGTTACCAGGCAGTAACTATAACATTCTTCGTGGCTGCGAGATACTGGGATAGAGCTGCTCAACACATTTTTTTTAGGTTTAGTCCATATTGGTAATGAGCTGACAGCTACTGCTCAGCATCTCACAGGATGTGTGGTAGAACAGAACAACATCTGTATGTAAATGGTTTTTTTTGTTGTTATTGATTACATGACACAGTATAAATGTTGTGTTTAAATTCTGTCCAGTTCTAAATTGTAGAGAATATATATCTCTTGCTGTGTAAGGTACAGCAATAAACAAGTCACATATGGTTTACTGATGTCTTCAGCAGCTTCTGTGTTTGACATCCCTTCTCCTTTCTGCCTATTGTCTGTCCTGTCTCTTCTCTCTTCCTGGTCATTTGTCAGACCTGAAGAAATGCTATTCTTGAATATGGGCTTGTTAGTAGTTCTAATGTCTCACATTTAATTATGAAGTATTGATGACTTTTTTGGAATCAGCTGTAGAAAGGTGTCACATATGCATGGAGAGGTCTTGGGATTGCAGTGCTCGGTACTGTCAGCTCCTGGCCTCCACTGGTCCTGTATTCTTCCTGTCTGTCCTCTGCTCCTACCTAGTTCCCTCCTCATACTTCTGCATCAGCAGCAGCCCAACAAACTGGCTGTCTTTGGCAGTGTTTTACACCATAAATCACATTGAAGAATTTGAATTTTAAAACAGGTGAAATACCTCAGCAGGAGTCAGGCAAACATTTTTGCTACTCTTAATGAAAATATTAGCTATAGTGGTTCTAGCAGGAAGGTGTTGAAAACCTTTCATCAACTCACTTGAGACTACCTGAAAAATTGCTGTAAACATTATTTGAGTTTTAAGGACATAATTTAAATTGATGAAAGCTGATGAGGGATGCAGTTGGAATATGCCAGCAGCAGTAAAAACTGAAACTTTAAAAGGAGCACTGGGGGTAGAGTGCCGTGGAGTGGTCTGTTTTGTTACTATTATGTGTATATATATATACAGAATCATGTGACAGATGAGCACGACTTACAATTCTTTGTTATTTGTTTGATAAATTCCACAATGTAAAGTCACTGTTTTGATGTAATAGCATTTTGAGAAGTTGTTTTCCTGGGTGGTTGTTAATTTAGAAATGTGTGATAACTATTTAATGATGATGTGTTGTCTTTTTTCTTGAGATAACACATAAGAAGCAGTTTTCCTATAGTTTTGTTCCATTAGTTTCCATTAGTGCAGTATAGAAAGTGTATATTTTCCTGATGGCTGCAGAGACAGAAGAAAATGTGGTGAAATCCTTCTGTTTGTACAGGAGTTGTATATGTTCTTATTAGCATTCAAAATGTTAAAACTTTGAACTCCTTTTTTATGATTGCTCAGACCACTACTGCTGTGTTGAGCTGATTTGTTGCTAACAGTTACTGGAATACTAATCTTTATGGTCCAACTAAATATAGGAAACACTGGGGCTGGATTCCTGAGCTGCTGAAACACGTAGAATGGGGACAGAAAAACTGTAAATCTTTTAACACAGTGAGGACTAGGTTTTGGCTTATTTTTTCAGAATATACTTTGGAATTCCTTTAGAATATCCTTGTGAAAATGTGGAGAAAAGTGGGAAATGTTCTATTAGAAGTAGTGCACCAGGAAGTATAAATCGAACCTGGTGTGCAGGGTGCAGGCTACCAAAATCTCTGATTTTATATTTTTGGAATGTTGTTTTATCCTTTTGGCAGGGCAGGGGGGGATGTTTGCACTTTTGGCCAAGACATGTCATGTTGTAGACAGGCCACACATTTAGTTGTGTGAAAGAGAAGCCTTGCGTAACATGTGAGGTTTAAACAGAACATAGTCTAGTTAATTTTACCTGGAAAGGTCACTGCGTGGTAGGAGATGGTTGTGTGGATGTTCTGTCTCTTTGGAAATAGGTCAGTGTATATTCCTACGCAAAACTTTGGGGTTTGTCTTGCTTACAGTGCAGTGGTTCATGGTTGAGATGAGTACATAATTTTCTAATATTCACTGTTGTTATAAAGGAGCCAGACCCCAAGTGGGAATGAGGTATAAAAATTTAATTGAGAACAAAAAAAAATTTCACAAAGCAAAAGGGACCGCGCTGAGTGCATAACCAAATGCTAGAGGCACGCCGAAAATATGGTGGCCCCACCTTTTATACCCTTGGGGTGGCATCAGCTTTATGCATATTTATTTTTGGTTTTACATAGTCCTGCCCTGAACCACTCCTTTTGGTGCTGGCGCAGTTTCGTCACTGTGGTATTGGGGTCCTCATTGGATTAAATCCTACATCTTGCATGGTTGCGCCTTGAGAGTTTTGGCCAGCAGCAGTTCGTCCAATGCAAACTCATAAAACCCACATTACAACAGAACCACAATTTTTGGTCAAAGCCAACTTTACAACTGGGCTATTGCAACAACATTAACCATTCTATAACATGTACTATCTTCTAACATTTTTCAAAACCAACATTGTAATATTGAATATCAAACCATGTAACACCATGCTAAAGCCAAATTCCATTAACTTGCTTCTCGCACTGTCTAATGAGGCTTATGCTCATGCGCCAAGTGCAAGAAGATCTAACATAAGTTTCTCTGCCCCTTACATTTCTGCTGCTGCTCTCTTCTTAGTACAGAAAAATGGTGCTGGGAAAACTCTTCCATGCTCAAGGGGCAAGTAAGATGGAATTCTGCATAGGGCATCGTGTACAAGAATTTTCTCCCGTCAGCACTGATAGTACTTCTGGAGCAGGAAGACAGCTCCATCTTTGTGCTCTGCCATTTATTATTTCTCTTTGAAGTACAGCTAGAGAACCATATGTTTACTGAAGTGTGGTCTTACTGCATTTTTGGTGTTGGATAACTGTAGAAGGTTTTTGGGAGACTTGTGTAAGTTGTTCACTGTAGTTGGCAGTCACTTGATATTTCTCTTTGCTTGTCCCATTTTTTTGTTTATTTTTATTTCACACACCACAAGAAAGAATCATATCTCAATTTTTATTGTAATATTTGGAGGGAAAGAATTTTAATTCCCATCTCTGAAAGCACTGATTCTAAAAAATAGATAATTTATTAAATATATCCTGACACAAATTTATGGGAATGACAGTAGCTTACAGCATCTGCTGCCAGGGAGATAAGCTGACAACCATTAGCAGTCAGAATGCCAGTTTAAATGTAAATCAGTGAGTTCATGCAGTAGTTCATAAGCCTGAAAAAACTCAGTATCCTTTCTTGATCCATTGCCTTTGGTGTTACATTTACTAACCGTATGAAAGCTCTGGAGCCTAGTGGCAGAAGCATGGAGTGGCAATCTAGTTATTCATTTGCCTGCAATGGAGTGAACAGCATTAATCTTGAAGAAAATAATCTGGTAATTCCAAGCAAACTATGTGGCTGCTCAAAGTCTGTTTTCCACAAGTGAAGCTCCACTGCAAGTGTACTTGCCACTCATAACACCAACAGTCTCCAGATTGTTGAATGCAGAAAGTAGCAGAACGTGGAGTTTTCAGATAGGTCTGTTGGGGAATTAAGTATGTCAGATTATATCTTTGTGTCATTTGTAGACAAATACATTGCTCTTTCCCTTCAGTCTATTTGTGTGGGTTTTACTTTGAAAAGCAATCCTTTTGGGCTAGAGAGACTTGGTTAGTGCCAGAGATCCCCATGAAATAACCAGTCATCAATTGTACACAAACTTCATAACTTCTGCTCTCACAAAGGGTACTACAGGAATAGGTTGAGGAAAGAAGGCATAAAAATTGTATTTTAAGACCTTCCATTTATTTGTTTCAAGTCATTGTTCTTCCTTCTTTATGAGAAAATCATAGGTTTTAAAAAGCTATTTAGACTGGTTTCAATGTACAGATTTTGGGTAGTGGGAGGGAAGGTGATACAAGAGGAACTTCATTTTTAGGCTTTATCAGAGGTTTTTTGGAGGGTCTTCTTTGGTTTTAATACCTTTACAAAATTCTGGGTTAGCTGCCAGTACATATCAGAAATATTCTCTGCCTTTCTGAAGCTTGCTAGAAATAGGATTTGGAAAGCTCTCTTTCTTTACCATGTTATAAAAAGGATTGATTTATGTCAACACCCAATTTCTAACTCTTGTGGTAGCCAGATGAGTAAGGCTTTTGCTTGAAGGGCAAACAGCTACAGTTTCACCGTCTAAGGGAAAGTAATTTTTTGTTAGCAGAATTGAAGGAGAACAGATACACAGCAGATAGGTTTAAGAAGTAAATCTTTTTAATCCTCTTCTGTCAGCCCAGGATTCTTATGCTCAGACCTCAGTTTCAGCTTTTGGGTCTGAAACATCTGTATTGTTGACCCACACCTGGCCTCTGAATTAGGACAGATTCTTTCTGGGCAACTTTTGCTTTGTTTACAATCCCCCATCAAAGGCAGCTGAATGGTTGACCACCAATGGGAATTTACTATTGCTTCACTTAGTTCATAGGACAGCCAAAGTAATTTTGACTGATATTTAAAAACAAATTCAGTTCTGCTGAGACATCATTGTTGAACGGTATTTGCGTAATGACCTGACAAATAAACAACTTAACCTGACCCGTTGGATCAGATGAGCTTCTAAACAAGTAGCTGCTTGTTAACTTTCTAAGTGGTAGTGATGCATTATAATTAATCTTATAAAACCAGGTACACCTCACAGCGTCAGTTACCTAGTTAAAACAACAGATGCCTGATCTGTGAGTCTGTTTCTGTGTACAAGCTATTTTGCAAATTTTTTATTTTCATGTGACAGGTTAAAAGGCTACAGTATGTGTTCACTGATACTTTAGTGGTTAGGAGTACTTTTGTCAGAAGGCAGAGCTAGTGTACATCTCCATAATTTTTAGTTGTTCAGTGTGAAAAATAAAGCAATGCTTTGTTGCAAGCTGTCACATACATTCTGCTTTCATAGAAAAGATTCAGTCAGGTTTTAACTCTCAGGTTTTTTTTCACGGTTCTAATGGTAGTTTTATGTTTTTCATTAGTACTTCTGTTAGTTTGCCATTGCCATTTGATCACAAAACTTCTGTGGAAAAAAACTGCTGATAACATGGATAGTTAAATATTGAAAATATTGGCGAATATTTTTGTTGTTTTATTTTTCATGTAAAATATATACTCTCCACTTTAGCCTTTTTAAATTAGGAACAAATGCATTTGCCAGCTTTTACTGCTGTGAGTTATGCTGTCTGTTTCTAAAATTTCTGCATCAGTACTTTGATAAAATTTTTGAAACTGTTCCCCCTGCTCTAAACATACCTCTAAAAGTGTCGACTGTGTGTGGTGCGCACTGTTTTATTTCTGATGCTTTGCTCAGAGGTATGTAGATTTCCAAACCCTTTTTTTAGATGAGAAGGGTTTATTTCTATCTCCCCTTATCAAGTGTGTCTTTTCTTTTGTTTGTCTATTTCTTGCAGATTAAAAAGTCATACCATCTCAGGGAAGCAGCAGTGTCGTGGGTTTCTTGGAGCAACAACTCTTACCAGTAATGAGCAGATGATACCAGTTGAACAGTGCCTGGTAAACAACGCAATCACAGTGGCAACACTGCACAAGCAACATCAAAGAGCAGGGGACTTTGGTGTTCCCGAGTCAGTGGGAAACATGCCCAGGATCTCAGCTGCCAGAGTGCCTCCAATTTTTACGTAGATTTCTATAGCTCTTGTAACCATGTCTGTTAATGCAACAGAGAATGATCCCCCCAGATTCTTCGTGGGTGGAGAAGATGGAGAAGGATTACTGGATTCAGCCAGATCTACAGATTATGAACACTTCTATGACCATGGGGAAGAAGAGGAGGAAGAGTATGACTCTGTAAGTCCTGTAGGGACTCTTGTTTACTATTCTTTGTCCTCTAGCATTATTTTTCCTTATTTTCCAATTTGTTTTTCAAAAAATTGTTTTCAAAAAATGTTTTTCAAAATGTTTTTCAATATTTTATTATTTTTCAAAAATGGGATTAGCTCACACAATTCTAGTACTGAAATGGTGTTCTAAATTGAGAAATTGTTCATATTCAGATAATGATCAGTCAATAATCTTTGGAAAAGGACACCTGAAAATTAAGTATACCTTGAACTTTGAAGTAGATGTGCTTGATTTTAGGGAGTTTCAGGGCAACTGAGGTTGATATGCCTGCTTTGCAGACTTGGTTTGGATTCTAGGAATGAGCTTGATGATGGCATAGGCCTCTGTTTTTTCATTTGGAGAGCTGGAAGCAAAAAACTGGGAATTTTTCTTTTGTGTGTTGTCAACTGCTTCACAGTTAACTTTTGATTTTTTTTTTCCTTCCTTGTCTGGTTATATTGAAAGTGCATACTAAGTTAATATTAAATTACACCTTAGTTTATTACCTTTATAGAGCGTTCTGAATTGTATTTCAGCACTGTGCTTACTGATTTTTAGTTTGTTTAAGACAAACTCTTAATTTTATTATGCATGAGTTATCATCTAGTTTTTTTAACTGTTTGTTGTTCTTTTTGCAACATTTTGTGTTATGGAATATATTAAATTTTCACTAATTGTAAATATGTCTAAAAAATTTAAATGCAAGACAGTGTTGCTAAAGCACTTTGCGTGATTAAAAGTAACTTGGAAATGTGAGTAGCAGTGCAAAATTAGCAGCCCAGGTAGCTCAATTCAGTGAGTCTCTTTTAGCAAGGGAAGGTATTTGGCTATGTTTTCAAGAAGCAAGAAGTTGAATTAAAGGATTGCTCTGTAGGTTTTTTGTTTGTCTCCTTTAAAGAGTAGAGTAGGTTGACTGTTCCCTTTGGAAATACCACTGACACAAAGAAGTTATTGAAGGCTTAACATGAAAGTATATATATAGTATACAAAAAAAGCAAAACTGTTTATGAACTGAATAGTTCAGAAGTCTAGAATAGTAGTTTCTGGTTTTCTAGTTTTCTTTTTCATAATTCACGTGTGATACTAGGTGATGAGAAGTCTTGTGACTATTAATTAGACATAAAAAAATCACGTAATTGAAAAATCAATTACTAGTTAATTTCAGGGTAAGCCATAAGTATGATTTTGTTCAGATTCTTCCTACACTCCTGACTTAGATTTTGGTGCTGTCTGTTTGTTTTTGGTAATGATACTCAAAAAAAGTAATGTAAAGTTATTAAACTGTTTCACTCAGGAGGCATTTTTTGTGAGTATGCAGTGTGATGTGCTGTTATGCTTCATTTTGTCATCTACTAGCAATTTACCTGATTTAAAACTAAATTAAAGCTGGCATGTGTATTTTAAGAGAAAATACCTGCTGTACTGTTGTGCTGCTAAAACCCTGTTGTGTCTTGAGAAAACATAATAATTACTTTTCCCTTCCCCCCTGCTTCCTTTCCAGCCACCAGAAAGACAAATTGCAGTTGGGATTTGTTCAATGGCTAAGAAATCAAAGTCCAAACCAATGAAAGAAATTCTTGAACGCCTCTCCATGTTCAAATATATAACTGTGGTGATATTTGAAGAGGATGTTATTTTGAATGAGCCTGTAGAAAACTGGCCTTTATGTGACTGTCTCATTTCTTTTCACTCTAAAGGTAAATGTTCTAATAATACCGTAAGTACTTGTGATATCAAAATTATTTAAATTCTTTCAAGGTCCTTTTAGGTTTTTGGTCTTGCAGTTTTATTGGATTTTCCTAGGAAGTGATTAATTTGTCTTCTTTAATATAATAAAACTGACTTTTAAAATGCAAGTGGTTTAAAAAGAGCTGTTCTACTGGTAAATACTTTTGAAGTCAGCGGAAATAGTGATCTAATACAAAGGTTCCAAACTGTTTACTGGTAATGTGTCATGTAATTTTAATTTGTTTGTCTTAATAAACATTTTAGGGTTTCCACTGGACAAAGCAGTAGCCTATGCAAAACTCAGGAATCCATTCATAATCAATGACTTGAATATGCAGTATCACATACAAGACAGGTAAATAACATTAACAACTTTAAAACAAGCCATTTTTGTCAGAGACTATGAAAACTTGTTATTGCATAGCAGCAGTTCCAGTGTGTTGTCCCTGCCCATGGCAGAGGGTTTGGAACTAGATGACTTTTAACATCTCTTCAAATTCCAGCCATCCTGTGATTCCATGATGGTACAGTAGTTTAAATAAAATTACAGTGAATGTTACACTTTATTAATGTATGCATGGTTTTCTGGGATGTGTCTTCAGGTGTGTTTTTTTTCTTTTGCTGCTTTTATATTGACATGTCTGAAGATTTACCAAGTTAGAAATTTCGTGATGCATTTTTCTAAAGCTTAGCAAATAAAAAAGTTTAAACTCTTAAAATACCTATAAGATAGGTATATGTAGCAGCTGTACTAACTCCTATAATTGTAGAATTCATGTGATTTACAGTATTTTTTTCTGTAAAGATGATACTTAACAGAAGTTGTTCATACTCAAAGGTCATGTGGTTATTGAAAGTGAATTTTTTCAGACCTGAGGTCATGCATAGCAAACATTAATAAAACAACAGTGAGCAAAACATATAAACACTGGAGCCTTCTGAACAGGCTGAATATTGAGCAGGCTTACTATTTTGGATGCCTTCAGTTACTGCTCTGTATGAAATTTAACATAAATGGTTGAAAATCCCCTTTAAGAAGACAGTTGTTCTGTACAAATGTCTGTTGCTCTGCCAGAGAGGAAAGGGCTGGCATTGCAAAGTGCATTTTTATTGATGTTGAAGAGATCACTGCAAAGGTGCAGCTGTGTCAGTGAGCTTTAAAGTGTTATAGTAGTAAGTAGAGTGTTTTATATGTAACCTTACCCTGTGTGATTTGAAAAAAAAATTGTGGTTTTTTTTCTCCTCCTTTACTCATGGACTGTAAAATGCAAATATTAGCAGGATTTGCTGGCTCACTGTGCAATATTTGTTCTTCTAGAAGAGAAGTCTATGGTATTCTTAAAGCTGAAGGCATTTTACTTCCTCGCTATGCAGTTCTGAACCGTGATCCAAACAATCCCCAAGGTAAAAAGAACAGAGATAAACTATCAACCATTAGCATCTCTTTGTTTCCACTGGCGAACAATATGTATATAGTGGAAAACTAAATTTCACTGGCTAGACAATTAACTTATGCAGTTTGATTTCTTCACCAGCATTCAAAGTAAATTTGTTGATTGACCCCTACTGGCTGTGGGGAGCAGTGTGTGAAAAAGAAAAGGGGTTGAGACTGTTTTGTTCAACATTAACAAAAACATGGAGACATTTTTGTCACAAGTTCAAAACATAGCACCATACCAGCTGCTGTGAAGAAAATGAACTTCATCCCACCCAAGACAGTATAAGGATACAACTGAGAAGTGTGATTCTGACACCATACATCTTACAGACATCATAGAACAACTAGAATATAAAGGTGTCGCTGTTGAGACGGGCACCACATGCAAAGACACAGTTCTAGGCCAAGCAGAAAGGAAGGTAGAAGGGAAGTTTATTGCTACGAAGTCACTTTTGTACTATTTTCTAACATTTGCACCATGTGGCTGTTGGCTCCCAGCCTGTTGTTTTAGAACACTATTGGCCAGTTATTCCTAGCACACATCTGTGGCAGAAAACAGCCTCCCTCTTACAGGTCTAGATTCCTTCTTGTTGTTTTGCTCATTGTTTTGCCTCTTGCTTCTGTCCGTGCTAAGATTTTCGTGGGTACGAGTTGTCCGCACTAAGATTCTCACGGGTATGAGTTGTTTGTGGCACGGTTGGTGTTTGTGAGCTGAGGCAGGCCAGCTGTCAGTTCGCACAAAAAGGCCTCCTTACTCAAACTGAGATTCTGCTATGTCACCAAGAGCAGCATTCAGGATGTTATATTAACCACATTTATTAATAATTTTCCTTAGGAAAGTAATACTGACAGAAACAAGTTAGGCTATTGTATACTTCCCCTTCTGAATATAAGGAGCCATGTATTGGAAATCTAATCTAGATGTATCTGCAAATGATGCACTCTGAATATAAATTGGAATTAACTTTTTGTGTGCCTGGGAACAAACTGAGCTTTTTCTACTAAAATGAAGACTTCAGGCAGCAGTACGAGATTGCAATGACTGGTCAAGAGAACTTTGCATTAAAGTGTCCGTGTGGTCTAGGGAAAAAATGACACATTTATGCTTCAAAAGTGAAATAAAAGCTGCTGCTTGCAGTTAACCAGTATTGAATACCAGATTCCTGATTGCTGGAACCAGAGGACCTAATGTTCTGTGCAGGGTGCATGCATCACACAGTGTGAGACAGTTCTAACCCTGCAGAACGTGCTGTGGCATCTGGCACCACACCATGTCCACTGCCAGCTCCCTGATATTTCAGAGAAAGGCACTGAAAAAAAAAGACAAACAGCACTACCCTCTCTTCAAAACATTTCCAAAATATACCACCTTATGCAGCTTGTACACCTGCAGGAGACAATTTCCTGTCTGACACCAAGGGAATCAACAGAAATTCTGGAACACAGTATTAAAATAACATAAAATAGACATGGTACAGCAAACATACACTGCATGTGATCATCAGTTCTTTGTGCAGTCAGTAATAAATCGGAGAAACAAACATGTAATACATCTTATTAATAATATTATTAATACTACTATTTCAACATGAAAAATTAATGCAGATCTCTTAATAGTTGCATTCCATTAGTATACCATTACAGCTCTATTCCTTCCACTGTTTCTTCAGAATGCAACTTGATTGAAGGAGAAGATCACGTGGAAGTGAATGGAGAAATTTTCCAGAAGCCCTTTGTAGAAAAGCCAGTTAGTGCTGAGGATCACAATGTTTACATTTATTATCCAACATCTGCTGGGGGTGGAAGCCAGAGGCTCTTTCGGAAGGTGAGATTATGGTATTAAAGCTACTGAAAAGCTGTAGGTGTCTTAACAGGATTGCAGAATAGTTCTGTCAAATCCTGCTTGCCTAGGAAAAGTGGCTGATCATAAAAATTAATTTGAGGAGAACATGCAGATTGAATGAAGATCTATGTTTCTTGCAGTAGAAAGCTGTCGGCTACTGCAGATTCTTAGTATACACTATCAATGCACTTTTAGAATCTTAAAAACTCTTTAAGCAGTGGTCAAAAGTTTACTTCATTTGGTACAGGAAGTGTTTTCTCAGTAAAAGTGTACTAATTCAGGTAGTTTTAAAGTTTCTCAAGCAAGTAGCCTATGAGTTTTTTAATAGAAAGATATGTCTTTCAGATTGGCAGCAGAAGCAGTGTTTATTCTCCTGAAAGCAGTGTGAGAAAAACAGGCTCCTATATTTATGAGGAGTTTATGCCTACAGATGGAACTGACGTGAAGGTATGACAGCTGTGCATTCTTATTTGTGTTTAGACTAATCAAGTGCTCAAAGAGCTTTTGAGTTTTAAAAAGAATAGAATATCTTTGTCAAGGATCAACTTTAATTAAATTTTAATACAGTTCATAAGTAAAGAATGTAATTCTGATTCTAGCTAAACATAGTACTTGTAATGTAGAGCAGCTGTGCTTGCATTGTTAGAATCAAGTGCTGGAGGCTTGTTACCCAACATACTGTTTTTCTTTTTTTGTATTGTATTAGTGCCAGAGCACCATCTACTTTCCCGTGCTAACAGATGCTGCCTAGATCTGAAGGTTAAAGGTTACAAAGAAATCTAATTTAAATAGGTCTTAGTATGTTAATTAATAAATAAAAGTAATTTGCTAAAATTTTATGGAGTCAAAGAAAATAACCTTCATTGCCCATGTCTGTAATAATTGTCAGTCTTTCATTCATTTAATTTCTTAATTGAGGTAAAGATTAGGTACCATAAGAGAGCGCTAAAACAGAGCAATAGCAAAGAGGTTGCTAAGCCAGCCATGCATGAAGATTACTTTCTTACCCTTTGTGTTCATTCTGGCTATTTTAAGCACATTTCAAAACATGTGAAACCAATGTTTTACTATATGCATAAGAGATCACCATATTTAGACAAAAAAGTGCCAGTATAGAGAGTGTGAGGTCTAATCCAAAAAGCCCTTTTAATAATTGCAGTCCACTTCTTGGTATCACTTGGTAGTACACCGGGAATACTGTGTTCATGTTCTCAGACAAATGCCCTGGTTTTGTCTTCTGTAGGTTATTCTATGTAACACTGTGCAGCAGGTTAATTTGTGTTTACAGGTGTTTGTGTAAGAGCTTTGCAAACTTTCCAAAAATTTTCTTGCAACATGAAGAGATGCATGTGGCTTGAAGGGTAGTGACTTTTTTGACTAGTTGTAGTGTAGTCATCAAGCAGCAGTGGGCTTTTAACACCCCAAATAAATAATGGATTTTCTTAACAAGACTATTAGCTTTATATTAGGCAGTTTCACTAAACTCATCATCTTACCTGAATTCACTAAATTGGCAGTATTGGCAGTCATCTGCTTTAGTTGAATACTTTTTTTATCAATGCTTGGAGCTTGTTTTTTAGTTAAAGAAACTATTTTTGAGAGCTGCTGACAAGTCACTTCTAGCATATGCCCCAAACTTTCCAGTGAGCATCAAAACTGCAGTAGAGAGATAACACAATTGTTCTCTCAAGCTCTTGCCTTGTCATCTTAAAGCTGGGCAGATCTTTGCTTTGTTTAGTCCTGTACAAAATGTAAAAATATTTTTTTAATTAAGAGAATCACTTAGTCCTGCAGCAAGATTTCCATAGTAAGTAAACTGAAATAATCCTCAAATTAACCTGTTTTCCAGGTTCTGCAGAGGTTTTGGAGAAGAAAACATTTACATCTCTGTACCATCATAACTGAGAAATTAATTTTTATTCATTGAGTTTTATAATTACTGTTTTTCTTGTTTTATCCTAGGCTGTTAATAAATGATGTGTGTTCTCTGAAGGCAGAGAACGCCACTGACGAAGATACTTCAATGTGACCTTTTCAATGCTGAAAACAGCTAATATCTTTTGATGTTGTTATCACATTTGAGTTACATGTATACATTTTGCAAATTTATATAACATAATTTAATTACACGAGTCAAGAGCTGCTGTTTTTCAATACAGGTGTACACAGTAGGTCCAGACTATGCTCATGCTGAGGCCCGGAAGTCTCCAGCTCTGGATGGCAAAGTAGAACGAGATAGCGAAGGAAAAGAAGTGAGATACCCAGTCATCCTGAATGCAAGAGAGAAGCTAATTGCTTGGAAAGTATGCCTTGCCTTTAAGGTAAGCTGATTGCTTTCCTATCTGATCAAACATTTAGTGTTAATTAATTGTTTGTTACATGAAACTTCCCTAGTGTTTTAATGCATAGAGCCAGCAGTGGTAATTGCTGTAGAAAGGAAGGTGAAAAGTTCAGCTTCCATATCCACATCATTTTTAATCAAGAAGGATTCTTCCTTTAATATATTGAAAAATTCTGGATAAGTTCCTTGTGTTGCATTAGTTTCCTGAATTTGCATGTTATTATTGTACTTTGCTAGCTCACAGTGTGTCTGTTCTATGTACAATATTTTCACACATTTTGGTAGTGGTTTCTATGTTAGCAAAACACAGTTTCAGTAAAATTTTTGTAACTTGTATTACCTAGTACTTTCATCAGGTACAAATTAATTGTTAATTTGGTAGTGATGTAATTAGGTACTTACTTGAAATGTTTGATAGTTTCCATTTTTGTATAATTTTAAGATTTGTTGTGTTGTTATAAAGATTCCTTTGTTCAGAACTTCATTCAGTCTCTTACCCTCCTTTCACCTGTTTTATAAAAGGCTTTCAGTCTACCTGCTTACCTGTGTGTGACTGTGATGGCGTTCTGGAGCCTGTATGGTGTGAGCCTCTATCAGCAAAGTGGGCTTTGAGATCTTAAAAAGTAATCTGCTGAAATAGTTTCTAGTATCCCCTACTAATGATGTCAGTAGTATGTCACTGTCAAAACTCTCTTGTAAAATTTCAACAAAAATGGTTTTTCAGGGTTTTTTTTTCTAATTTCTTGCCTGCCATACTTAAAAACCATACATAGTGGGAAACCACTGGCAGAAAGCAGACTTCGTAGGCCCATCATTTCCATAAATCTTGAAGTTTGTGCTCAGGTGAACTTGACCTTCAATACTAACACTGCTAGGGATACCCAGGAAGGATAAAATCAAGTTGGGGATAAAAAGTTAAAAATAGGAAGATGTTTGCGTGATGTGGGTGAACTTAATGTGGAACTGACAAAATGTACTTAAGGGTAAAATGTGTCATGTTTTTGCCATGTTTTTGGATGAATACTCTGTTAAAACATCCTAAGTCTCTTGAACTTTTATTCTTAAAACCAGCAAACAGTCTGTGGCTTTGATTTGCTACGTGCTAATGGACAGTCCTATGTCTGTGATGTGAATGGCTTCAGTTTTGTGAAAAACTCCATGAAATACTATGATGACTGTGCTAAGATACTGGGGTAAGAGTTTTCTGATTTATTTAATGAGATTTGCTTATTAACTTCATTGTATAGCACTGTCGTTTATGTACTACAGATTTCTTATTCATATTAATTATTAATTAAATATTTATTAAAAATTAAGTGTCACATTGAAAGTCATTGAAGTAAACAATAAAAATTATTAAAGAGAATTTAAGTCGATAAATAAATTCTAACTAAATTCCTTATTCCTGAAATCATCCCAAACATCTGAGTGTTTAAAAGTGCCTAAAGCCAACTGAATAAGTATTTTGAAAGCAAGGTTAAGTTGTTAAAGGTAGTTGAGATTTTTTTCAAGTAGTGAAGCACCACTGGATGGTTTTGATTGCTGCTGTTAATTATGTCCAAATTACTGTACATTGCTCTTGATCTGAAGCTGGTGTATACTTGTATATTTTTGGATTTCGTACTTGTAAAACCAAACTGAAATAGAAGAAAGGTGTCTTCTGTCATAGCATCTTGTCTCTGCCACCAGAGGCAAAAAAGGTACAATAAGGGATCATGTAGAATTGGGTACAGAATTCTATGCCAAGGAAGCGTTACCATCAAAGTAGGCTGAGCCCATTTTGACAGGCTTTGCAGTAAGATTACAGCACTAATGAGATACAGCATGACTATTTGCATCATCTGATGGTCTGGAATCTTATTACGTGAAGGATTTTTCAAGTTTTTTAGCAATTATATTTTGGCTTATTCTACTTTAAGATGGACAATTTTTTTCCTCCATGTTACTGCTGCCTATGTAGGTATTAATCTGAAATTCAATGTATTTTGATGAAATGTTTGTGAAAGAGAACATAGATGTACCAGCCTTCTTCAGGTGGAGACTGTGTTGTCAATTTTTAGTTATGACCAGAGATTGTACCTATTTTTCTAGCTTTATCGCAGAAATGTTTGAGAAGCTACTGGTAAAAGACAGCAGTTAATCTTTGATGAGAATGGCTTGGCAATTCTCAGGCACTTTTAGTTAAGCAATGAAGCCAATTGTCTGCATGTAGAAATGAACAAGACTAAATAATATCCAAGGAATTCTTTCAGGAACTGAAGCTGAAAAGCTGAAGTTTGTTACAAATACAGAGCTGCTAGTCTAATGTCTCTGTAGCAGTTGTAATAGCTTTAAATCGTTAAGTGGTCTTTATTATGCAATTAAAAGAAAAATATATATCTAGACATTCATGGCTGCTGGTACTCCAGAACTGCATTAATAAATACGTATGGATATAATGTGTTTGGTTTGGAGTTTGCATGTGCTGTATATGCGAGACTTTAAACTAACTTGATTTTTTTTCTTCTTTTTAACCTCTGTTTTAGAAATATCATAATGAGAGAACTTGCTCCGCAGTTTCAAATACCATGGTCAATTCCTTTGGAAGCTGAAGACATTCCTATTGTGCCAACCACCTCTGGAACAATGTAAGAATATAGCAGCTACACCTGAATTGTGCAAACTCCCAATGTAACTTTTGTGTGAATCTTTTTTTCCTCTTTACAAGGTGTACCCACTTTGGCCTATGAATACATGTTTTGTGTGCTGAAAACAAGGAAGGAATCACAATTGCTATGCCAGCAGTCAGAGTTTCTCACCCTTAGTCAAGCTGAGTATAGAACAGCAGATTTTCAAGTGTAGCATCTTTTATGCATAGCTTCCACTGCTAATCATTGTTCCAGCACCGACTTAATATGCGCTTCTAATAAACATGCTCTCTCATTTAATGATCCTCAAAATCGTTGTTTTAAAAACTACTTAAAATAGTTATTCTGTAGTTACCTAAGGCTTAAACTCAGTATTTATATTTTATACCTTACATCATTTTCAGTTAACCTTGTACTCTTGCATATGCTTCCATCACTTCTGTAGTTATGTCAGATGACTACAATTTTGTCAGTTGTCTTGATTGTGGTTGGTTTAACATTAAATAAAAGACCCTCATGTGCAGACTTGTGAAATACAATTCTTGGAATTTCAGGATGGAGCTTAGATGTGTTATAGCTGTAATACGTCATGGGGATCGAACACCAAAGCAAAAAATGAAAATGGAAGTAAAACATCAGAGGTAAGTAGAATCTTGGTAAAAATTATTTTCCCTATTTTAGAGTTTAGGATTTTTGAGGCTAAACAAGCAATGAATTGACCAATTGCGCAATTGCAAGTTGCTTTTTGTTTTGTTTTCTTCTAAATCTAACTGATACTGCAGTTAATTAACAAGTATGTACTGCTTTTCTAGCAGGACTGTCAACTTACTTTTGCAGATTTCTTTCAACATAGGCTGTGCCTTGTCAACAGTCCTGTTTAATCTCATTCAAAATGCGTTTGTATCTATAAATATCTTTATGAACAATAATGCAGCAGAGAATATTTGTGGTTCTCCATTAGACCGTGACTTCTGTTTTTTGCTTTTTATTCTTGTATGCAAGACATGTTGTATGACTTTTGTTATTTATTTTTGTCAAAGTTTATCGACTCTGAATTTCTGGTAGATGCCATCTTTATGTTAGCATTCACAGAATTACTCACATAAGTGACCTGGAATTAGGTGCCATTTCAGTAGAGGGATTTCATTTCATTGGGACTAGATTCTTGCATTCAGAATGTGCTGAAGAAGTGTAGGACTGCTCACTTGGTATTTTTGATCCCTACTTCTGTTCAGGATCATTCTTGAAGATTAAGAACTGACATAACTGCATATTAAAATATTGTATCATTCAAATATATAGAATATCCCCTATTTTTTTTTTAAACTTATCAAGTCAGTAAGAGGGCATTTTCAGTGCTCTTATTTCTCTAATGCATTGAAGACTTTCTGGGGAGATTGGATTTGAATAAAACTTGGTTTGACCTCTCTAGTGCAGGTTTTAACCTGACTTTCAAATAGTGTAAAGGTACCAATTTTAGATCACTTTAAGAGCCACCTGTTCAGGTATTAGTAATTTAATTTATTAATTTAATTTGTTAATCACAAATCTTTCTCTTAAAGGTTTTTTGATCTCTTTGAAAAATGTGATGGATATAAATCTGGAAAACTGAAACTGAAAAAACCAAAGCAGTTGCAGGCAAGTTTGTCTTTATTTTTTTGCTATAACACTTTGTAAGTAGAAATCTATTTATTTAAGTAAATCCTGTTTCCTTTCTTTAGGAAGTGCTTGATATAGCAAGGCAGCTCCTTGTAGAACTTGGGCAAAACAATGATTCTGAAATTGAAGAAAGTAAAGCAAAGCTTGAACAGCTAAAGACTGTGCTAGAAATGTGAGTGTCTAACTTTCAGGCTTCATGGCAATGAAGTTGTATCTTCTGTTTTGACCTATTTCACCAGTTACTGCTTGGATTGCAATCTTATCAAATATGTAATAATACAATAATTCAAACACAAAGTTTTTGAAGAGAAAGATGTTGTGTTTGAAATGGGCCATCACTTTGTTTTTTCCTCCTTGACTTTTTAATTTAACTTATTGCTGTATCTAGGGTCTCAGTATACTTTCAACATGAGAAAATTACTTTTGTTGATATCAAATTTTGTCTTCTTGCATGTTTTTAAAATGAAAGCATTTGTATGCTGGGTTTACTTCTTACACTGAGACATAATGAAGTCTGGTGGAGCCAGCAAGTCACCATGTGTACTTGTCTACTCAAAGGAAACTTCAAGGATTGAAAATAAAAAAGTCTTTGCAAACTAAACCTGAAATAATTAGTAATTAAAAAAAAACCTTTGAAACCCCAAACAAGCAGAACAAGAGAAAAAAAATAAGTCTTCAAGGTTTGTTAAAGATCTGGGATCTTAGAATGTGCAATGGTAATAGGTGTTCTTAATTAAAAAAATATTGGGGAACATACAATTATTATTGAAACTCTGATAACAGTTTTGAATACAGAATTTTGCTTGAGAACTTAATAGGCTTAAAAACATTAGCCATCTAGACTGTCAGGCCAGTTTCTGGATACTGATAGCCACTGTAGTTTTGGATCTGAATAGATTAATTACTTGTGCCATCTGCATATACTGCTTGTTGTTGTTCTGGGTTTTTTTCCAGTTTTATGCAAAAAAAACTTTTCTCCAGTGTTGTAAAAAAATTGAATTAGATAGTATTTTATGATGTTTCATTATAGCATAGTTGTTATTTCTGCTAACTCTGTGCTTGTTGAGTTAATGTTTATTCTAAGCACTGCTTCAATAAATGGTGGTCAAATGAACAAATCATTGACCAGCAGAGATTTCTTACACCTGCTACAGGATCTTAGCAGTTTTGGAGGAAAATATTTAAGATGTTTCTCTCCCTCTTTCTCTCTCACTTTTCCCTGTTCCTACTTCAGGTATGGGCATTTTTCAGGCATAAATCGCAAAGTTCAGTTAACATATCTTCCTCATGGCTGCCCTAAGACTTCTAGTGAAGAAGAAGGTACTGTATTACTTTTGTACCTAATCATTTAATATCATGTGTATACAAGTAGTCATGGACTAGTGGTGTAGCATGTCTTAATGTTAAGAAGAAGGAATATTTTGTTTTGAAATAATGTTGATATTGTTAGCAGATACAGTCTCTTAATCTGCTGAATTGTACATGTAAAAACTCTCAAGTGAATTCTACTAAAAATTCTAACCTTGCTCTTTTGCAACTGAAAAGGAACATTTAATGAAACTTCAGTGATTCACCAAAGTGTTTTTTTGAGCCAGTATAAGAAAATCTGACTCAACAATTACTATATTTAAAATGTTTATAAACTGTAGGGTGTTTAGCATTCGATTTATTTTAATTTTTCTGTCTTGGTTTACATTTTGCTTCAGATTCATGCTAAATATTTTTCACTTATATTCTCTTCATAGTTTACTTGCTTCAGTTTTCTCTGTTTAAAATGCCCATTTGGTTCTCCAGATTAATATTTCCTTAATGTTAGAATGCTATTCACAGTCCATAATGATCTTTTCATAGACCAAATATTTTTTCTTCATTTTGGAAAAAAAATATACAATATACTTCACTACTAAACTCCTCTCTCTGTGTACAATTAGATAATAGAAGAAATGAGCCATCCCTGCTTCTGGTTTTAAAATGGGGAGGAGAATTGACCCCTGCAGGCAGGGTTCAAGCAGAGGAGCTTGGAAGAGCTTTCAGGTGTATGTATCCAGGTGGACAAGGTAAAAAGAAAATCATAATAATCATTTTCAAAACAGTCATTTGAGTGTCATAAATAACTTTCGAAGATAATCAAGTTCAAAATGAGAGCTTGAGCAAAACATGTGTTTGGTAGGAGATTATGCTGGATTTCCTGGATGTGGTTTACTGAGATTACATAGCACTTACCGACATGATCTCAAAATCTACGCTTCTGATGAGGGACGAGTTCAGATGACTGCAGCAGCTTTTGCAAAGGTACGATGTGGAATGGTATTTTCAGTTTTAGAATGATGATGTTGTCAAGTTTGTTTTTTCTTTCGAAGACTGGGAGAGATTTACAGTTTATTAGAAAAAGGTGTTTTCAAAGAGTAGTTTAGTGTGAAAATGTATGCAGTTAATGTGCCAAGCATGTGAAGTTCTTTGAGCAGATGAAGACAGGTTTTAATTAAACAGCCCTGTCCGAGGCACCTTTGTCCTGCAAGGCTCTCCTCCACAGAATTCCACAAACAAGCTGAAGTCTGCTCATTTGAAGCCCTGGGCTCTAATGCAAGGATTTGTCTTGTTCACTGCTCCATGGATCAGTTACAACATCAGATTTCAATTACCAAGACCTTTACGTTCCTGACACTTCTGAGTAACAGTTCCAGGCCAATACATACGCTCAATAGTTCACCAGTAACCAGTATTGAGGAGTTGTCCTGGATGTTTTCCAGAATTCTTGATTGCATGTGCCCTGCAATATTGCTTTGGAGGTATCCAGGGCCAAGAGCACCCCTGGAAACAGGGCCTACAGTAAGGAGGCTTTCTTCCTTTGTGTTAAGAAGGTTTCATCCATTTCCCGTGCTAATTTGTGTGGTCTGTAGCTGAGGCCTACCATGATATGTCCTTGTCTACCTGACATCCATGAGGTCCTATATCTAGTTACAGCAAAAATCCATTTGTGTGAATTATTCTGCCATATCTCTGAATTAACCTAAAGCTCTACAAGTCTTCAGACTTCCTGTTGCTCCTGTTTGTTCCCATGCTGCATGTGTTTGTACAGTAATATTTTAGCCAGCTGACCTGCTTTCTTCTTGGTCAGCAGGCTTGAAGAGACACCATACCCTTACCTTCCTTATTTCAGAGCCCTTCCATTGCCAGAAAAGCTACAAAAGTTTCCATCCCCCTTCATTTTGGAATTGTCCATTCACCTCTTGTTCAAGGCCTTTGATTATGTTGTGACTCATGTGGCTTGGGATTTTGCCTCTGTAGAGACTCTGTAAGACTCTACCTATCTCCTGTTTGTCCTGCCAGATGCTGTTTTGTTTGCTAACTCATCCCATAGCTCCTCTCCAGTAACTCAAATCCTTGAGCAAAAGCACGGTCACCCACAAGTCAGGCAGTTGTTGTTTCCAGCCTCAGGGAGGAGGCACTTGTGCTCCCTAAAGTCCAAGACCTGAACAGCTGGTGCTGGGGAGCATTTTCTGTGACATGTTATCACTGTTGCGCCATCTGCATCAGTCCTGCCCACTAGCAGTGTCGAGGGGGCCATTTCTCTGTAAATACATGCATTGTGTCCCTGTTTATCTAAGCCATAGCCAAGTGATACCATCTTGAATTTAAACTCGTGTTTTGGGTAGTTTTTTAAAGATACTCATATACCCATCTTTAACTGTTTGCCTGAATAATTGCATTGTTTGTTTCAGGGACTGCTGGCCTTGGAGGGAGAGCTGACTCCTATTCTTGTCCAGATGGTAAAAAGTGCTAATATGAATGGTCTTTTGGACAGTGACAGTGATTCTTTAAGCAGCTGTCAACATCGTGTTAAAGCAAGACTCCATGAAATTCTCCAGAGAGACAGAGAATTTACTGCTGATGACTATGATAAGGTTAGCATATGATTAGTTTCCTGTGAAATAAAGTAAATAGTCATGAAAATTCCTGGGTAAAAGTAATGAGCAGTGATACTATGTATCCGTTGTGGAAAATTATTTGGGTACTTGCAAATAGTTTGAATTGCAAAGATGGCTATACCAATTGTGGCTGTAGGTATTTTGCCCTGTGATTTGGGTAATTGGAATAGCTACAAACTTTGAAGAAGGAGTAGCAGCGGATCTCATTTGTAAACCTTTTACACTGTTCCATTAAAAATATTTTAATTATTCAAGAAGTGAAGTTATATTGTTTACAATTTTTGTAATCTTTACTTTGACAATATGTGGTGTAACAAAATGTTTGCCTACCTACTGGAGTTGTTTCAATATTTAATGTGCCCCAAGGTCTCTTTGGGTTTTTTTTTCCTGACATAGGGTACTAAGATACTGAAAACAAGTAGAATATTTTCTAATCAGTGAAATGTAATATCTCATTAACATGCTAAATTAGTGCGTAGTAATACAGTTTATGTCAACTTAGTACAGAACATGTCATTGCTCCTGGTTTTAAATGTATTGTTTGTTATAGTAAAAAACTTCTTTCTCTTTCAATTGCCCTTACTCTGTCTTTTATAACAACTAAATACAAGTCCTCAAATGAAGTTTAAGTTTAAACTGCTATTTTTGAAAAAGTATTGAGAGCAAATTAATGAAGAATAATATACCCTGCATGTATATACTCCGTCTGGATTCATTTAAACAAATAAAGGATCATGGAAACCACTGCTAGCAGTGGATTCATCAGTAATTGGAAAATGCAAAGATTTATTGATGTTTGATATATATATTTGATATAGCCACACAGATTTGAAATGTGGCTGGAACTAATAGAGTACTCTTCAATCACTGAAAGTAATTAACCTTTGGGATTATAAAGCAATAAAACCTTTTGAGGGGTTCATTTATTTGTGCAATTTTTAAAATTTACTTGTGATTTGGGAAAACTGTATGGGGTTTATTCCTTTGCCTCCCTCCCTATTATGTACAAATAAATCAATTTTCTGATCTACTTTGTCATAATAGGGATATAGGAGCTCCTTATTCTTAGGTAGAGGGCAAAAGTTTTTCATATCCAAATTAGTCTGTCCATTTCAGGAAACTGAGAAAAGTGCAAGTAAGTGTGTGTTTTGTATATAAATTACTATTTAATATCATTGGTCACTTTGGATTCTGCAGACTTTTCAGAAAAAATGAGGCTAAGCCTCACACATACATTGACTGTTATTTTAGTGACACTCAACTTGATGTTAGTAGTTTGGAGCTTTTACCATTTCTATAATTAATTCAGTTCTGAAGAACATCTTATATGTTCTTGATATGTGTGCATTTAAAGGGTTTCTTTTTGTGTTAATGTCGTGCAGTCCTCTAGAAACAAAAACCTAAGACAGGAGTAGGCAAACTGTTTTTAAGGTGTCAGTTATTATGGCAAATCTAGTTGTTCTATAGAGCAAAAAATATTTTGTGAGACGTAGCTTAATGGCAACATTTCTAACAATTTTTGTAAGCTTTTGAATACGGAAGTTACTTGAAAGGAAGTTATGGAAGCTTGCTAAGTATATACAGAGTTTTAAACGTCTTTCTGATTTTCCTGTCTTGGAATAAAAGAAGTGGTTTTATGAATTGTAGTAACTCACATTTCCTGTATAGAATTAGTTGCCCTGTGAATTTCTAAGTACCTTTGAATCTCTAGTAAATGGTACTATCTTCTGATGTATTTTCTTAATGCCTCAAAGGGAATAGATATTGAGAAATTATTTTAAAAATTTATAGCAACCTGCTTGAGTGCTTTCTCTCCAATCCTTGGAATCTTTGACATGTTCCATCTTATCTCACCAGATCTTTCAAATCTAGTCTATTCAGTTAATTTTGTGTTTATCTCAAATTTCAGCTTACTCCATCTGGAAGCATCTCACTGATAAAATCAATGCAGGTTATTAAAAATCCTGTAAAGACATGTGACAAGGTCTATTACTTAATCCAGAGCTTGACTTCTCAGATCAGGCAGAGAATGGAAGACCCAAAGTCTGCAGGTACTGAAACATTTTTGTACTTGTATTTTATTTCTCTAGTTAACATATGTGAAAGAGAATTGTAACATAACTTTTCTTCACTTACCTCACTTTTAGCAGAACATTAGTCAGCCAATAATGGATTAAGGATTTTCACAGTCTGATTTCATATGCCTAGTCTTAAAGTAAAAAGCAGGAGGAACGTGGTCATATTGCAGATGAGGGCTCTCTGGTGTTCAGAAATTCAGGCCTCCATTTCTGTTTGCAGAAATTCTTGTCTTAGTTGTTTGAAACTTGGCATTCCACAGAAGTAATAGGAAAAGTAGATGGTACTAAGGCTAAGTTATATAGGTACATCTTATATTTAAGCGCCAGTGGTGCATTTCTGCAGCAATGTTTTTTACTGTCATAGTGTAGCTATGAAGCTGTGATGCTTTCAGCACTAAAGTTAACCTTATGTCCAGCTGTTCTTCTTCTTAAATAATAATGCAGTTTTCTTATTCAATCTTTTGGTAATTCAGTTGTTGCTACCATGTAATGGAAATGCCCTTTTGTTACTTGAATGACCTTAATTACTTAAAAGAGATATATGTCTATCCAGATATTCAGCTGTACCACAGTGAAACACTAGAACTGATGTTGCGCAGGTGGGCCAAGTTGGAAAAAGACTTCAAAACAAAAAATGGAAGATATGATATTAGCAAAATTCCTGATATTTATGACTGTATAAAATATGATGTACAGCACAATGGCTCCTTAAAATTAGAAAACACAATGGAATTATACAGGCTTTCAAAGGCTTTAGCTGACATTGTTATTCCCCAGGTAAGCATTTTCAGTTATTAAAAAAAGTGTAGAATAAATGTTTTGTCAGACTTTTTGTGCAAATGTCTACTCTGTATTTTCCATTGAAGCTCCTCCATTTTGCAGAAATAGAAGCCTTTAACATTGTCTTATTTCCAGTAGCAAACTGCCTGGCATTTTTTAAGAAAAGTTCAATTCATAATTAATTAAGTTGTGTTCACAGTGAACTTTTCTTAGAAATTTAAGGTGTGAGCATACCTCCTTCCTTTAGAGCAGTGTATTAAAATAAAGCAGTTTGTCCCTACGATTCGTCATGGATTTAAGTGCAGCCTTTGTGAATAACACTGTATTCTGAAATTGCTTTAAATTTCTCCTGCTTCAAGAAATTTCATTTTTGGGCTCTTTGTAAATGACACTGTAAATCCTAATCTATGTCATTTACCTAATTTTAAACAATTTTAATTAAAAAAGACCTTGCTGCTTTTTCAAAATGCTAACACTCCATTATATGAATGTAGACATTAAATTCCATAGAATTTCAGGCCAGAAGGGGACAAGTTAAACTTACATTCTCTGCAGGCTTTTAAACTTGGATTAGCTCTAAAATCTTGTAGGTGGCAGGACATGAAATTGATTTGTGATAACAGGACAGAACAGACTAAAGTTTTCCCTAAGTGTCCCTGCACTTAGAGAGCACTGTAGTAACAGAGAGGTATTTACCCATATTGTGTGCAGTGCGTGAGGGAAGTTCTTCCTCTCCATGGCTCTCAAACTCCTTGAGAAGAAGGACAAAAATAGTAAAGATACTTAGTATGCATTGTGTTTTGTGGGTCTGTTAAGCCGAAATTTTGAACAGAAAGTTAGAGAAGAGCAGGTAAAACTGAGAACACATACTGAAGGAAGAAAAGCAAAGAAAACTTGATAGCCTACATAATGGAAAGGAAGAATGCTTATGTTGTTCTCTAAGGTAGCAAGAAGACTCATTCTAACTGGGAGAGCACTTTCATAGCATGGGCAGCACAGAATGAAGCTTCTGAAAGAACATGTTTTTAAATATTGATGATACTATAATATATAGCATTTCCTAGTTGTACATAAATACCATTTGTGTTATTCTTTGAGGTAAACAGAAGATCTTCTCTGGGTTAGTTTACCCCAAACTAAGACAGACATATTAAATATGTCTCTTTATTGATTGTAAAAAAAAAAAAAAATAAAAAGCTTTGTCGGGGGCAAGATAGGAGGTGGAGATGGTGATAGGAAGGAGGAATGACTCCCTGGAATTTTTGGTGAAGAAAAAGACCTTTATCACACCAGAAGGTAAATCCACTTTTATGGTTTAACTAGTGGATGACAAACTGTTTCTCTGTATCAAACAGCAAAAAGGCAAACTGCTTGTTAGTTGAAGCTACGTCAGTTATCATATGTAGTAAAAATGTTAAACAAAATGCTTTGCAGCCAGGAAAAACTAATAGATTACTCATTTGCTTTAATATAGAAGCTTTGAATTAGAAAGCATTTTAATCTTTAACTGAATTTTAAAAGTTAATTTATCTTTACACAGGAATATGGTATTTCTAAAGCTGAGAAATTGGAGATTGCGAAAGGTTACTGCACTCCCCTAGTCAGAAAAATTCGTTCTGACCTTCAGAGAACTCAAGATGATGACACTGTAAATAAGCTTCACCCTCTGTAAGACAGTTACTTTCTTACATGGTTACACTAATTCCCATAAAAATTAGAAGTATTCTGTAGTTTTCATACTTGAAGTATCTTTTTAGCTCATAGAAATTAGAAAGTATAATTTACTGATTTTTTAACTGCTATTTTGAAAAGAGGGATACATCAGGTCTAATGACATTTTTCTTTCTTCTAAGCTACTCCAGGGGTGTTATGTCCCCAGAGCGCCATGTTCGTACCCGGCTGTATTTCACCAGTGAGAGTCATGTCCACTCCCTGTTATCCACCCTTCGTTATGGTGCCTTATGTGATGTAAGTTTCCCTGTTGAAGCTCTGATATTTTGAGAGGAACCTCAGTCTTCCTATGATTTTATCAACTGAAAGCTTAAGTGACTTTGAAATTTTTCTTTTTTTTTTCAAACATGTGATATCCTATTACTTATGCAGAAACATATTTCAAATTGCACATAATTCAAATTAAAGGGCATGATGATTTCCCTCAAAGTAGTGCTGTATTCCATTGGCTGTATGTGTTAGAATCAGAAATAGATGTGGAAAGGGCAGATACTTTTTTTTTGTCTTCCGTTGTCACCAATAATTCTTCCAACTCTTTTACCTTCAAGTTATCATTCAGGCTTCTCTTGAATTTTCTGGACTGACATTATTTTTAACCATTGACATATTGCCAAGATGTCCCTACATAATTTCAAGACTGTTCATGTAGTGCAGAGTTCCTCCTGTACAGTGATTTGTCTTAATTTCCTAAGAATACTAATTGTAGAATACTAAAAATGTGGTGCATTATTCTCCATCTGATTGTCTTTGACACTGAAAAAGACTGCAGTGGTCTGCAGATTCAGAAATTACTTAAACTGAGCTCTTTGAGAACATAAATGCAGCACCACGAACCCTAGCTATCTCCTTGTAAGATAGAGCTTGACTAGTATACTACTTTTTAAAGTGTTGTATTGACATACTTGTATCTGGTAAAGGATGACTAAACTCAGTGATGGCAAAAGCATTTTTAAATCTCTGTGACACTCTACAACAAGTATATTCCCGAGTTTTAGTCTGATAAACTTTTAATTTTTCTTTAAGGTGGATTACTAAATGGTTTCTATCCTACAGCACGAAAAAGATGACTATTCATTTAAGTAGTTTGGGATGTGATGGTTGTATCTCCTCTATATATTGGAAAGCTTCATTTACTGTTTGACTGATCTTTCTGTTAGTGTGATATCTAAAAACATTTTTCTCAATATACTAGCTGACATGAATTTATTGCAAAATTAGCAGTTCACATCAGGAGAATTGAAAACAAGGCCTCTGTCTACATATCATCATTGGTGAAAAAATGTGAACGACACACTGAAATAAAAATGAAAGGGTCTAATCTTCACTTTTCAGTCATTTGATGACCAATTTTAAGTCACTCATGGAGGTTTATAATGGTTTTTTTGGTTGTACCTCTACATTTTCCTTAGCCATGATAAGCTTTGCACTTCTGCTGTGAATTTAAATATGTGTAAATAGGGAAAAGGTGAAATTATCAGTCTTTATAAAGAAAATAGCTGGGTTTTACTTGTTGATTTTTTTTTTCCATAAGGAATCAAAAGATGAACAATGGAAACGAGCTATGGATTACTTAAATGTGGTCAATGAACTCAATTACATGACACAGATTGTTATCATGCTTTATGAGGATCCAAACAAGGTATTTGAAATGCATAAATATCTTCAGAAATGAGTAGTGCTGAGCTATGTAATAAAGTATAAACCTATTTCAATATTTTCATTTAGGAACTTTCTTCAGAAGAACGTTTTCATGTAGAGCTGCACTTTAGTCCAGGAGCTAAAGGCTGTGAGGAAGATAAAAATTTACCAGCTGGATATGGATACAGACCTGCTTCCAGAGAGGTAATAATTATGCCTTTCTTTAAAGCAAAATGTAGGGTTTTTTTTAATATGGACATAAGCAAGTGGACATAAATACAAGTGTGATTTTTTTTTTTTTTTTTTATTTTTAGAAAAGTAATGTATAAGCAGTCCAAATATTTTCCATTTTGAATGGGCACTGAGGTAATTAAAGGACACAGATAATTTGGATGTTCTAAGTCTTTGCTAAAATTTTTTTACAAGTGCAAAATACTCACTCTATGAAAAGTGATAGCAACATCATAGTGTCACATGGCAACTGGCAACTGGAAGACATATTTAAGAAAGTAATTTGGCATGTTTATGAATACAGATTGTTGAGGAAGGATTTATATTTTCAAAGATGTGTATGGTCAGGTCCATGGAGTTACCACTGCTTTTTGGGAAAGGAGTGGAAACAAAGCTTGGCTGGAATTCTTATAAATAGAAAAAGAAGGAAGGAACACATCTAGATTATTAAAGTCTAGAGTAATTTGTTCAGTAATATGTATTTTTAAAATCAGCTTGTTTTATCTTTACTTAGAATATGTATTCAAGAGCCACTTCTGTCTCCATGTTTGAAGGTGTGCAGATCTATTGAACATGAATTTATTTTCTATAGAATGAAGGCTCGAAGAAAACCTCTCATAGAAATGATAGTGATGAGGAGGCACATGCTCCTAAAAGAGATGAAACTGATCGATCAGTACTGATGTTCAAGCCAATGGTATCAGACCCAATTCACATACACAGAAAGTCACCCCTTCCAAGATCCAGGAAGATTGGTTCTGTTGAAGTAAGTGTTTGTGTTCCAAATAATTTCTGTCGAAGATACTAGCTTTTGCATACTTTTAAGAAAACAAAACCAAATGGAATTCTGCTTTTGATTACACAGAACCAGTATGATATGGCTCACAGAAGGTTCGCCCTTACTCAGTGGGAAATCCTCCATGGCAATGATTTGTCTGAAGGAATTTTTTTTAATTAATTACTATTCTGTGATAAGACTTACTTAATTTTTTAAAGCTATTTTAGAAAAGTTGATATTTGAAAATGAAGACTCTTTCGGTCCAAACCTGCATCTCCAAACTAATATACATTGCTTTTGTATTCATCCTTACAAGACAGCTACTACTAGGAATTGAATAAACTTTCAGGGTGATCATGCTGAAGGGGAACAGAGGGATTGGGGTGGTAGGGGAGGTACAGGAGTTGAGACATCTTCTGCTGTATTTGCTTTCACATGACTCCACTTGTCAAGCTTTTGAAGGTAAGATGATAAAAGTAGAAGCTTTTTTTTTTTAAGTGGCTGGGGTTTGTTTTTCATGAATTCTTTAGGTAAGATCTTGAACAATCTAGTTTGCTGTCTTGAACGTCATGACATCTAGGTGTGCTTCACAGATATGGCTTAATGTCACAGAGGTGGGGAGATGCACAGCTGTATCACTGATACCATTGGGATCATTGAGTGGCAAATTTCAGATGGTGCATAGTGGCACTTCTGTGATATTCATGCTAGAAGCAGACTAACAGCTTCTTACTGCCTCATTTTCAGTTGCTTAAAACCATCAGAAATGAAGATTCACACCAAAAGCTTTTCCTTTCATGTTTGTGTTGGGAATGAGTTGTCTGTATGCAATAAAAGTATTATAGATTTGCAAATCACGTGATTATTGGCAGTATGGAGAGAAAAAGATGCATGATTCCCTTCTGTAAGGATATCTGTATAACTTCACATGACTTCCATAAATTAACAGACATAATAAATGTTAATGTCTTACATTTTCTATTCTATTTCCAAGTTTTTTCATAAACAAATGCTCACATCAATTTTTTTTTTAAAAGGTGTTTTCGCTATGATCATGCAAATTCCCCTCCTAGTATGAGTTCACCTGTGCACAACTTAATAGTCTATTACTTCAGACTTTCAACCATTTTCATAATTTATATTGAAGTAATTTTCACAAGATGTCAGTAGCACAAATTGCCAAATTTTTACTGTGCAGATAATATATGTTGAGATGGAATGTGTTTCAGCATTCAGAGTTTGCTTATTTGCTGGAAGGAAGTAGCCAATTTCGAGAAAATACATACTGTAAAACATTTTTTCTTAAAAGTAAAATTGGAAGTTTCATCTGGCCTACTGAAATCTGCAAAACCAGTATTTGGAATATTTAAACAGTATTTTGGAGCATTTAAAAAAAAGTCACTGCAACTTAAACTGCAACTGCCTTGAACTTTTTTCTTTTTTTTTTTCTTTTTCCCTTTTTTTCCCCTTTTTTTTTAATTTCTTTTTTTTTCTTTTTTTTCCTCCTGTAAGGCAATTCTCTCTTCACCTATGTCCGTTAATTTGAAAGGACACTGTCAGGTGTGAGATTATATGGAAGTTTTAATCTGGGTTATAGTCAGCAATATTTACAGAAGGAATGCAACTGTGATTGAGTCATAAAAAGAAAAAAAAACTGAGTTATAATAGTAAAACAAGAATGTTTTACTCATTGACATTGGAAGGCAAACTCTGTATTACAAAAAAATTTAATTGCTAATGATACATAATGATGTAGACATGGGGGGTGCTTAGCCTGACACTGTCCTCCCGTGAAGTCCTAATAAGGTGTCCAGCATCAGATAATTTTTAGGACATTTTTAAGTCTGGAAAACTACTACCAGTCAGGTTGGTGCTGTTACTAGTGAGTCAGCTGTAAAGTCTCAAAGGCAATTTTAAAAATGAGAAGCTTTCAGATAAGCTTATAGACTAGAAGTAGAAACTATTCAGTAATAAATAGGAAAGTTTAATGTACTTAAGAGGGGAAAAACTATTAAACAGTATGTCAAAGGTAGCAGAAGTTCTGTTTCCAACTTCTAGAAAATTCCTAAAGTTATGAATCAATTATTGATAACAAATAATTTTCTCTCATATCTAATAATTAGTCTGCCAGAAATTTGATTGAAGTGTTGTAGTAAAAGATATAGTTGAATAAAAAGATGAAACTGAAACTGATAACTTTCTAATATTGTATTATTATTATTATTATTCTCTATTCACTGTTTAATAGTTTCAAAAGTAGTATATAAAAGGGTGCAAGCAGATTGGGTTTTTTTTCTTTTCTGTTCATTTGGCTCTGTTGAATCTAACTTTGCATGCTTTGCTGTTTTTTGCCCCCTTTCTCACTTCCAGGAAGAGAGCCCCCTGAGTGTGTCTAGCCCAGAGTGTATTGGTACCTGGCTGCATTACACCAGTGGTGTGGGTACTGGGCGTCGAAGACGCAGATCAGGGGAACAAATCACTTCTTCCCCTGTCTCCCCTAAATCACTGGCTTTCACATCCAGTATTTTTGGCTCATGGCAACAGGTTTTTAAACTTTACTTCATTAAACATTTTATGCATTCCAAGCAACAACTGTCTTTAAGGACATCTAATCCCTTGTTACGGATTGTATTTCAAGCAATATCTTCTACTTCTTGAACTTACTTGCCAAGAATGTTCGGGGGAAAAAGAGCAAGTGCATGTTTTTCCACTGAATGTGTTACATACTTTCATAAAAATTTGGTTTCTTCATAGGAATTGCAAATGTTACCACAGTAAAAAATACTTAGTTTACAGCCTAATGAAAGAGAATTATGCTTTGGTTTAGTTGTCCTTTCAGACTTTAAAACCAGCATTGCTTAATTTGGTGGTAGGTAAATTGAAAAAAAAATTAATAATTGCAACCAATACCATTTAAAATAATTTATTTGGTACTTCATGTTGCTATTCAAAACTTGTTTTGCATAATATATCATATTTTCAGTGGCCTGGTATTAACTATTGCAGGGAAAAAACTCTAGCACTAATAATTCTTGCCATCTGTATCCAGAGATATCTGAAACTCCCAACACAGTACATCATCCATTGACTAGTACAATATTTTGAAGATTGTTCCTCGTGATGGGGGGGGTGAGGGGAAGGCAGGGAGAAAAAAAACAGTACATGTTTTGGAAGTACCAGTGGAGATCTAAAGCTGTTCAGAATGTCAAGATATTATGTACATGTAGGACAATGGATGGTGTTCTGTAACCATATCCTTTTTCTTTGAAAATTTTCTTAATTTATTATGGAAAATTCTAGAACTATTTACATTGGAAAAGTTTATATCAGCAAAGGCTGCGAGCATCTGAAGATTATACTGATTGAGCCTGTGCATGGTCAGTGATCGTATGGTGTCCTCAATAGCTTGTCTGTCTTTCCTTCCCTCCCCTCCTTTTTTCAATACAGGCGCAGTTTAGGAAAGTGCATTTGGTAAAATGAAATAAAATGTCTCAAATGTTTGTTCTCATATCAGTCTTGGTGTGTGTCCTTTCTCATTCTGAATGCTTGCTTTGCACCACTTCATTGCAAGGAACTCATATGTGAAATGGACTCCCTTCAGAAGGGGATATTGCATGATCTTTCATGTTTCCTTTACATATTTTTACTAACACTTATCATACAGCTTATTAACATGTGTCTGTCTGAAACAGGCTGCTGTATCAAGTTAGATGGATCTTTCATGCTGCTGTTCTACTTTCCCTTATTTTTCTGTTTCTTATATCCAGGTCCTATCAGAAAGCAATAGTAACTTACGAACACCAAGAACTATTCTGGAGCAAAAGCAGAGTGGTCTAGGTATGTGCCTACTGTTGAAATTTTGTTTGATGTTACCAGCTTTTCATCTGCCTGCTGTTCTCTATAGTTCTATATTGTTTGAATAGCTTTTTTTGTTAACAGGACCCAATAGTACTTGGTATTAATAACATATGCTGAGTGTCTGCCCATGGACTGGACAATTTTTTTACAGCAAAATCTTAAAATAAATTATAACTGAAAAGAGCAAATTGTTTGAGACTGTTCATACTACTGATTCTGTACTGCTCACAATAGGTACACAGGATTGTTCTTAACATAAAGTAGATTTTTAAGATACTGAAGTTTCTGATTGAGCTTTTGGATTTTGCAAGAATCTTTTGGATTAAAACGGCCTTCTATGGAAACAGTTCTTGAAAATTTCTGTTTCCCACTGTGGGCAATTGATGAAAATGAAGATGTTTTACTCAGGGGAGGGGGATGGGGAACAAACTTCCAAGTTTCTTGATAGTGTCAGGGGTTTTGCACATATTCCCTCTCCTAAAATTAATTTCTTCTTTTCAGCATTAGAATGTATCATACTATAATTCAAAGACTTCTTTCAAATTCTCTTAATTCAAGTGGTGCTTTTCTGTTGCTTTATTAAAACAGGCATACATATGACTTACATGCAAAAAATGAAATCATGCACTACTGTAAATCAATATTGCTTTCTTTTTTCTATATGTCTTTTCCTGGGAAAAATTAAGTGTAAAAAATGCATAACGTATATGCATAAACTTAGAAGTAGCTTTTCCTTTATTTGCAAAGATACGTACTTTTTGTATGTCTAATCTTTCTGTGATACTTTTCTTCCTATTATTTTTTCCCTTAGTAAAATGCATACATCAGGTGCTCTTGTTTATTGAAGTCCTGGTTTTTATTACATGCTTGCTAAATTTAAATGAATTTTCTTTTTGTGTGACACAATATGGCTTGTGGAAGTTGATGTATTTTTGTGTGTAGATTAAGGCATTATATTTGGTGTGAAAGGCTTTTGCCACAGACCAGGCACCAATTTATTTTGGCTGTGATTGGTCACATGTGCTAGTAATGTTTCCTCTCACTGGATCGTTACAAGTAATGAAAGGAAGTATTGCTGGTTTAAAAAAAAATCTGCTGCTACTTATCTAAAATGTAAAAGATAAGTTCCAAGTGAAAAACCACTTCTCCTTTCAACCAATAAAATGAAAAAATTGCAACTTTTTTCCATTTTGTTCATTGTTGTATGTAAGTTTCATTTATGGTTGGTGATTACAAAAGTTATTTTTGTATTTTTGTCTGTGGCTTTCAGTGATGTGTTTAAACACCCATTCTAGTGGCAGGAATGTATGAGTTGTAACAAAGAACTGTCACTTGCATGGAGCTGTGCAAAAGTCTTCTCAGGAAAGGAAGTCAAGTTAAACTTGATGAAACTTGTAGGTAAATTCAATTTGTAACATTGTCAGTAATGGTAGCTGAAATATGAACAGAGTTATTTCCAATTTGGGTGAAATTTTTTGGGTTTAGAAGAGAAATATTCCCATGCTAAGTCAGTGGAAATGCATGAGTATGTCATTGCAGCCTGTCATCTCAAAGGTTGATTTGGATGAAAGCAATGAGCAGTATTTTTCCAGTTTATATTTGTTTCAGGAATACAGGTTTTAAAACACACAACTTTCACATCATCATCATCATCGTCAATCATTATCGTCATCATCATCATGATGTTCATTTTGTTTTGTTGTTTTGTTTATGTTTACATTGATGCTAACTGGTAACTTTTTTTTACCAAAAATGAAAACAGGACAAGAACTCAGTTTGTTAAAGCCAATCCTCTCTTTGCACATATAGCAGAGTGTGCTGTTTCATGAGTAGAAGCACAATAAATTATGATAGTTTCAGCCTACAAGTCCCACTCTGACATTACAAGCATATTGTGAACCTGTCCAAGGCACTGCCAAAAGCTGCCTTTTGTGTGGTAAGAGCCATGTGCTTGCATGCTGCATGCATCCCCAATGTGAATGGACGAACACCTGGTTGTTGTATGTATTTTCTCTAACTCCCATCAGGGTCTCACTGTGCGGGCCTGTTTAGCACCTCAGTGCTCGGGGGTTCTTCAAGTGCACCTAACCTACAGGATTATGCTCGTACGCATCGTAAAAAGCTGACTTCTTCTGGCTTCATAGATGGTATGTGCACACTCTCGCACATGCACGCACAACCCATGTGCCACATTGAACTTCTAAAGATTTTAATGGAATCCTAGAATCTTTGGCCTTAGTATTAATTTTATGAGTTTCTATTGCTTCTTTATTGCCCATAGCTTGCTTGTGTTTAACGTAATAGCATAGTTAATTCTTGTTTGTCTTGAATTGAACATCAGCTCACAGATTTGTAATGTGTGCTAGGAGATTCTAGCAAGTGCATTTTATAAGCAAACTGGAAATTTTGTTTTTAAATTCTTTAATCATTTTAAATTCTGTTTTTTATCACTGCTAATTGCTAAATAAATAAATTATTTGGAGCATATACAAGGAATGAAAGAAATTACAAACTAATAAGTTAAATACTGATGGTGAAAATTTTAGGATTCCTGATCTTTTTTTTTTATGGGGTTTGGATTACAAAGGAGCAGGAGATTTTCAGTTTTGAATAATCTGGGATAGAGAAGAAACTCTCTCACTAGATTTCAGAATGTAAAAATGCCAAAACACACTTTTTATAACTCTGAGGTGAAACAGTATTCACGCTGTTTTCTCCCCCCACTTCACTACTCAGTGTTCAAATCTAACCTGAATAACGTTGTATGCCAGAATCACCAGCTCATTCTGCTTGTTTTCATAGACTTCATTACACATCTTGTAGTTATCAACAATCCAAATTTTCTTCTTTTTAACATCTATTTAGATTTTAGCCCGTTTCCTTGGTCCCTTCTGCATGCCACTCACTTCTAATACCGTCTCATCTTTTCTTTTTTCCTTTCTTCTTCCTTTCCTATTTTAAAATCTCCCTCTTTTGGTAGCTGTTACAAATTTCAGGTACCTGTTTTTCTCTTTCTCAGACACCACACGCGGTTCTGCTGTTAAAAGGTTTTCTATCTCATTTGCTCGACACCCAACCAATGGTATGTTTTGCTTTTATTTTAAAAACAAAATCAAAAACAAAAGGTTCCTTGCTTCATCCCTTTTATTTTTATTTCAAATACGGGGTGTACAGTATCATCCAGCTGTCTGTCGTTCCTAATTTCAAGCACAATTCCAAATATATTTGTAGTCATTAGATATCTTAAATCTTTTCTTTACCATTCATTAGTGTAAATACAACATGAAAATTCATTCCTTAGAAAAATCCATGAAAAAAAAATTAAGTGCTGCTGTTAATCCTGATCTCTCTAATAAATTATTCTCCACAAGTTCTTGTGTGATCACACTGTATGGTGCAAGATAGACAAAGAAATCTGATCTTACTAGACACACACTTCTTGACACCTGCTGCTTCTTCTTTGTCTTTCTCCTGCTGAGCTGATTCTCTGAGCCTGCACATTCTAAAATAAATCACAGAATTGAGAGCTGGAGTTTATGACTGTCTTCTTGAAGTGAAGCTAAATTACAAAACTGAAGCAGAAGCTTTGGTTCTGTTCCTGCTAAATTGCTGTATTTTTCATGGGACAAAAATTTACTTACCTTATCATACTTCTCTGTTCATCAGATGTGCAAATTACTTAAATATTGCACTTAAAATCACAGCAAGAGAGCTGTGACTTCTTGAGCAGCATTGATCTCTTGAGCTTCAAGAGTGAGAGTTAACTGTCTTCAGTTTGCAAAAATTCTCGTTTAACACACAGGACAGAGGTATGTCTTTTTCTTCCTCAGCAAAATATTTTGTGCCTCCTTTTCTACATGATTAAATAGGCCCCAGTCACAGCCAGTTCATGAAAAGTGGACCCAGTCTTCAGTTCCCACCGGACCTTAACATAGCTTTTCCAGATTTCTTAACTGCAGTTTAAAAATGTACATGACTTCTGGCTGAGTTCAGTGACAGTGATAGTGAAATTGCAGTGGAAATCATCAGTGTTTTCATGTTAGATTTAAAATATATTTGCTTAGAAACAAAGTTTAAAATAAAAAGACTGAGGTTTTGTTTGGTTTTGCTTAGAACCATAATTGTCTTTTGTTATCTTCATTTTGAACCTGTAATGACTTTTTTGCACTGTAGTGCTTCTTGAAGGAAAACTATACTAAGGCTGAATTTATACCAGTAAGACGGTGTTTGATCTAAAAGACCAATTCTAATGTCCCATTTCAAATAGAAAAGTGAGGAGTCCATTTTTTATCTTCAGACTCAGACTAAACAGTATTTCCAAAACACACAAGGTCAGAAAGTAATAACTGCATTTGAGAATCTGTGGCTAACAATATGATTACTTTCTGTTCCATTTAGCATTACTTTTTTGTGACTGCATTCTTTAAAAAAAAAAAATTCTAAGTAGCTTTTATTGATCACATTGATTGTTCTGATTCATTTAATGCAGCAGTTTTACCACATATCTTTGACAAGATTAATGCATGCAGTATGAGCTCTTACGAGCCCTAAGTATATTGCAGGTTTCCAAGGGTTCTCTACTAACATAACTTCATATTGGTGTTGTTTCGTCCGTCCTCTGGACTATCATTTTGATTATCCTTGTCCCTTTCACGCTGTTTTTTTCTTACTTTTATGTTGTTACCACACCCTCTTAACTCATTTCAGACTACCCCCCCATCTTTAGTTCAAGGAACATGGTGAAACAAGTATCTTCTGAAAGCTTTACCTTATTTTCTGGGCCCCTGCAGAACACCCACACCTCTTTAGGTGCTGGTCCATTTCCTCTGTGGAATTTCTAGGCTCCAGTGGTATGTCTCTACAGCTTTTGAATCTAAGCAGGGTGGCTTTTTGAGATGCTGCGTTAACCCTTTCATTGTCTTGCCTTTTGATGCTTTAAGAGTAAATACAAAGATCAAAGGCTGTTAGTGTACAGAAATTGCCTTCTTAAAGGGATACTGTCGGGCTTCTTCATAAAATTTTAAATTTATTTCTCATATCATACTATATTTGTTGTAAAATACGCAAATAAAACACTACACATAGATTTCCAGGTAATGTTTTAAGCCATATGCCTTAGATGTAAAGTTACTACAGCGACCTGTAGTCACATCCCTGCTGGGATGTGACTAGTTGACAGCAGAATTGTCAAAACTTAACAAAAACATTTAGAGGGGAATTCCTAAGACAAGAAAATTTTATTTCTCCTCTCTTCCTGCTTTTTTTAATTTTTTTTTAAGGGCATGGGTGCATTTTGGAATTTCTTTCTGGTTCTCTGTCACATGCACTATAACAATAATAGCTACTAAAAAGTTAACCTGACATTGTCCCACTTCATTAGTTGCAAAATTAGAAAAATCAATTGTCATTCAAGTGATAGTGACTTTTCTGTCAGGGTAAAGAGAAATCTTACATTTTACTGTAATGCAACGAAAGGGTTTGCGCTTTACATGCATGCATATAGTTATTTAGGATATTAATATGTATGCCAAGCATCTTAGTGCTTACACTGAAGCTTAGCTACTGACTTTATAGAACAGAAATTAACTATATCATGGTGTTTCTTTTGTACACAAACCCTAAGTTTCCGTGAAATGCAACATTTTGTTTATAATCTAAGCTGACATAAGTACACTTCAGTTGGTTGTTTATTTGTTGCAATGGTCCCTGAAATTTGAGTATGGCCAAGGTGGATCTAAGAATAACTACAGATATTTGGGGGTTGAATCTTGTTGAATTTCTTCTTTATGCAAAGTATTAATGGGGAATGGGCAACATTGGATATCACAGGAATATTGTTGCTTATTATTTTATGGGAAAGAACAGTTCACACTCATAATGCTAATATCTCTAATAAATGTACCTTGAACTGAAATTCTAAGCATTATTTCATTCACTATTGCTTCTTCATTTAATTGTCTTAGAAGACATTTACAGTATTGAATTGCAAAGTTTTAATGTTACCACTCTGTGTTGAAGACACTAATGGACATATTTTCCTCTTTTGAAGTGCAATTGGATAAAAAGCTGTTTATTGAGTTATCAAACTTGCATCACTTTAGAGAACTGTAATCTTTTTTTGGCCAAGATGTTGGAATGCTTTTTAGTCTGTTAGTAATATGGATATGCATGGTTAGTGTATGATCAATACTAACACATAAAAGCAAAGTCCAATAAATTTTTAGATTTTTGGTCGCTTTACTTACCTATTATATGAATTTTCTAGTCTTTTAATACTGTTTTTAAATGCATAAAGGTAGGTGTATATCTGTCTTAGAAAGTAGAGCCATGTAACCTCAAGGTATAAAAATGCTAACAGTGGTTTTCCTTTGATATTAAAGGCAACAGTTTGTTTTCACAGAAAACTGAAGATGATAGAACATGAATTCTGCAAATTTATTTCTTGGAAGATATAGCATTTTTAGCTCTTGTCTGCTAACAAAATAGCTATCCTATTTTCTTGCATGAATGAGTTATCTATTTAGTCTTGTGCCAGGTATGAGAATGAATAGGAGAAATACTACCTTTTCCTAACTTTTTAAATTACTTTTTTTAGTGATCTGCTAAGCTTGTCCTAAAGGGAAATTATCTTTCATGAGCTGATTTGGGAGTAGAGCACAGTTTTAATGTTTGAATAATTATATGTGCACATGTACTTCTTGTGTACATGGGATTTGTATCCTGTGGTATGTTACATAGTATCTTTAGCTTAGTATGTGCTGGAAATTGGCCCATCTTGTTCCAACTCCTATAATACTTAATTTGCTTGATTTCAAGAGTCCTATGCCTGCACGTGCTAATGTAAAATAAGCACTTTTTATCATGCATTAATGCAAAAGTTTAAATCCTATCTTATGTTTGAAAATCTCTTTATTATTTTTTCTTTTAGGTTTTGAACTGTATTCCATGGTGCCTTCTATTTGCCCTTTGGAAACCCTACACAATTCCTTGTCTCTGAAGCAGGTGGATGAATTTCTTGCTTCTGTTGCTGCTCCATCAAGGGAAAATCTACAGGAGACATGTACTGGTTTTAGTTTGTAATTATGTTAATTTTAAATTCTTAACTATTGTCTAGCTAATCTTTGCAGTGTTTTGCAGCTAACAAGTAAACTTAAGATACTGCTTTTTAAAAAAATGAAAACATACATAAACCATGATTTTACATTTTGCACTATCTTGTTGTGGGTATAGACACTTCTAATTCATTGAAGTAATGCCTCTGTTGGCTGGAGTAGTAAACTAAGGATTTAATGAAATCATAATTGGTTTATTTCCTTTATTTTGACTTCTCTGTACTGTCCACACTGTCAGCTGAATTACAGGTAATGCTCTTCAGGGAGCATGCAGTATTCCCATCATTATACTATACTGTTCTACTGGCAGTAACCTTGGCAGAATAGTATTGTATTTACACTTGACTTTCAGTATTACTTGTGGTTTCACCTGTAGAATGCTTTGTGGTTACTTAGCTTTTTAGCAGTTTGTGCTGCATGTTTAAAGTTTAGGTGATGTTAAAAGGAAATACAGCTGAGCTCTATCCATGTGCGTGTGTCTGGGAAAATGATTTCCCTTTGTGATTCTATTGCTGTGTCTTTGGAAATGGTTTCAGTTAGGTCAGATTTACCATATAGTAGGATGCTTATAAATAATGTGTCAGGTGATTGAAAATAATTCTTCTTAAGGAAGTGTCTAAAGACTCGTGCTTGATAAGAAAACTTGTAAGTACTCATACAACAGTTACCTACCTGTTAAGATTTTTGCCTGGTTTCTCTTACAGGATTTCTCCTTTATTCCCCCATTATCTTATACAGTTTAGATTTTAATCAGCAGCTAATTTGATAAATACAGATATCTCAATATCTATATTTGAGAAGGAATACAAGCAGTTTAAGAAAATGGATGTTACTGAAAAAGAGCGCAAGGAGGCTTACAAGTATATGAAAATTGTCAGCTACTTAAAATTCCTTTTTATACTGTTTAGGGAGTTCGTGTGTCTTCAAAATCAGTTCAGAATTGAGAGTACACAAGATTAAGAAATACTGAAAAAAAAAAAAAGCCTGTCATACTCCTAGCATATAGTTATCACTTTTCTACCAAGGAGTGGTTGGAAATGAGACCTGATACAATTAAAGTTGTAGATGTTTGGCTCTTCTGCTTTCCTGTACTGTTTGAAGGTTTTCTAGAGATTAATGCATTGTGTGCACTTTTTAAACATGTGTTGGACCCAAGGCCTATTCAGGTACAATCTTCATAACCTGTGAGAAGTAGCACTAATGCTTTTTTCAGTCTTCTGGCAAGGCAGCTATTACTGAAATTCTACCTTAACAGCATGAACTTATTGTGTTCCTTTCTGAGGTAAAAAAGAGATTTTTTCATGTTGTAAGTCAAAAATTGGTAGCTGTGCAGCCAGCTGTATAAATGTGGTATTTTGCTGGATGTATACACAGTCCTGTGGCTACTGTTTCTGATGTTTGGCTCAGGTGAGAGAATTTTTATTATTAATTTTTTTCCCCTACCATTTCAGCTTCTCCAACTTACACGATGCCTCTTCCAGGAAGAAAAATTTCTTTAAATACGTACACCCCTGCAAAAATTCAACCAACTCCACTTGAAACTTTGCCTGAAAGGCTAGCAGTAGAGAAACCAGCCTTATGTAAGTAAATTCTGTCAGAGGCAGAGTAACTTGATTATTTCCAGCACTATAATTCTTCCTTACATATTACATTACTTTATAGGGCAGCTATTTCTTAACATTCCCTACATAAGTGGAATCATTTAGTGTGTCAGCAAGAACTCAACAGCATTGCATAAATAGCTTTAGCAGTAAAACTGTGTTAATAGTTACTTATCCTCTGAATTGTTTCATTTTTCTGTGGTGTGAAGTTCATGAGATTTTGCGTTGAAGTATGACAGCTATCTCCAAGGAAGACAAAGTAAATTTATTCATTTAAATGGCAGAATTTCTAAGATGTTTTCTGAACACCTGGAGCTCTGTGACCAGGTTCTGACTAAAGCTGCTAATAACAAGATGATGCAGTCAGTCATTAGTGTGCTCAGTCTGAACTGTTGACCAGCTACACTGTCTGCTTTTGGGTGGGTGTGCTGTTTAGAGAACAAATTTCACTTGGATTTCTGATTTCATTGGATAGTGTAGCTTACTTGTTTCTGTGGTAGGTAACATGTATTTTTCTTGCCTTTGATGCTTTTTAGCATGGATATTCTTAAGTGTAAAATGTAATACTTTTTTTCTCTCTACCTGTACAGCTACCCCTGGATCTCCTGTTAATGAATCTAATATTAAACCATCTCTTGAAGAGGCCTCACTAGAGGCAGAACTTGGTGGTAAAACTCCTTCTGAGACAAAATGATCGGACAAAACTGGAAACAACTTCTTATACAGTTCTTTAGTGTGCATTCAAGCAAATTACTGAGCTTTCAAAAGCCATTCATGTCTGCAGTTCATAGTGCATTTAAGACTTTAGTTTATATGTGGTTAACCAGTATTTACAGTATTTAGGTCAAATGTTTTTTTCTCATTTTCTAAAACATTTCAGGAAATATACTTATCAGTTTGATTAACTGCACACCTTCTAATGGAAAAGCTGCACATGAACCTTTTCTGTGTCTTCAAATATCTACTGTAAACCTGTACAAAAAGAAAATGGTATGTGTTACGGTGGCTCTGTTGATGTCACTGTAATGAAGGCATCTTTTGTTGTCATCATAAACTTCTATTTTCAGGAGTTTACAATCTCCCTATGAATTTCTTCTGTGTGGTGAAATGTAAAATGCATCTTTGACTTTTTTTTTAAATTTAATTACATTTCCAAAGAGATCTCTTTTGCCTGGTTTGGAGATAAGCAGATATTTTCTGCATTTTAATTATTTTATATCATATATGCTGCAATAATTAGGCATGATGGAGTGAGTTAATGTATCAGCACTTTTGACTACTCTTTTTTTTTTTTTTTTTTTTTCTGTATTTACATCAGACCTGTAACATTCAAATCTACCTTCTCTTATTGTTCAGTATACATGCTTGTATACGGGTACCTGTATATCATCCAGCAAATAAAACTGTCTTTTATATGTTTTTATCAAAACCTTCTTTTGTTTACTAAAAAAGGCAGTTTTATTTTTCCTTGCCATATGTTTCTACAAAAAGGTGATATTAAAAAGCAGGTTTTGTAGAAAGAGAAATGGTTACAGCTGGTCTGCTAGTAGGTTTATTCTAAAAATTGTAAATATCCCATCTATGCTTTATTGTGATCCCTTCAGCACAGAGACAGAGACTATGGACTACCAGAACTGTACTGTTGCAAAATACTCAGGATTCATCATGGCCTGGGAATTTTCATACCTCCCTCCTTCCAATCTAGGTAGTTAACAGCAACTCAAAAAAAAAAAAAAAAAAAAAAAATTAAGCCTTTTATACTATATGTAAGAAGCATTTGTAAATCAGTGGAACATGGAGTTATGGGGTTATATAGAATAATCATCCAGTCTAAGCAATTCTTGTAATTTTTTTCTGTGGCATGAAAAATTACTGGATTATAATTATCCTGAATGTATGAAAATATTGACTACTTCTTTAAGTTCAAGTGGCTGAGTAGTAAGAATGGACTTCATAACTACAAGTTAGGTAATTCCTTTCATGTTTAAGCTGTAGAAGACATAGCTTATGAGTAGAATGTTTTAAGTAGGGCTCTTATTTGTCTCCAGAGCCAGTGCAACTATGATTACATTCACTTTGCCACAGGGTCTCTTTTCAGTGTTTACCATACATGAAATGGCTTCAGCAGACTATTTCTAACAATGCTGGTTAAATACCAAAAATATGAAGGGTTTCACAGCTATATACTTCAAGCATTTCATTTTCTGTAGTGTAATTGTGTTACTGACAATGTTGGTCTTGCACACAACTGAATGTACACTTGTTTACCATTAAAAACAAACAAACCTGTAAAAATTTAGGTATATGTATCATTCCAGTCAACCAAAGCTGTGGCATAACTTTTTTTATGTGCTTCTAAATAAAATCAAGTTTGCTGGCAACTTCTCTCTATTGTTTTCTTTTTAAAGCACTGTGAAGTATAGTGAGAAAGTAATCTCAATAGAAAACAATTTACATATAAGCCATTAATTTACAAATTAGCCAGAATTTCTCTTGATGGAAAGGATATGGCATAAGAAATGACAGTATCATTTTATACTGAAATCACTCCTCAGAAAGATGTTCTGCAGTGCTTCATCATGTTCCAGAATGGTAACGTCAAATACAGAACAACTGTGAGTGCTCTTTGTCTTCCTATTGAGACCTTGACCATAGGGCACAACATGGACTCTACAGATTTGAACCTATTTTTAATTCAGTTTCTTTATACAGTACCAGTCTCTCACATTAAACTTTTTGAACTGTGCATCCTATTCCAGCCAGATTCGACAGAGGTCCAAGAACATGGTTACAGAAAATCATTGCTTGAATATGACTGTAACTCCCAAAATATTATCACCCTGCAATGTAGTTTAAATACTTTAGTTTAGCATTTCTTCAGAAATGAAGCATCATTACCAAAGAGACCAAACCACAAAATATTTGTGAAAACTCCTAAAATTAATTTAAATCTTGTTTTATTTTTCTTTATAATAAATAAATTTCAGTTATGTAATTACCCAAGCACATAGAAGTTGTTAAGGGAAAGCAGGTGTGCTTCCAAAGTTCAATTTGTAGGAATCCATATAAATAAGCCTATGGAGGTATGCATACAAGAAATAATTTTACATATTATTGTATAAAAATATATCAAAAATAATGATCATACATTGAACAATAGCGCCAAAAACAGCTCAAAGGAAGATAGCAGAAGAGATGTAACAAAAGATTTTTAAAAGCTGTTTCAGTGCAATAGACAAGTGGCAGAATGTAGCAATTTAACACTACTTTCTGTCATCTAACACAGATGGAAGCATGATATTCCTTTATTTTTCCTGCAATTTTTCTTCATCAGTTTACAGCAATTATATTTTTGACAGACCTGTAAGTAACTTGCTAGAGAGAAAATAGCAGAAACTTTTTCAAAAAGTCAATTCTGCAGAAGCAGTTTAAGAAAAGAAGTGTACTATGTAGTAGTTGTTCATGTTTCTTTTATTTTTCTTTCTAAGTAGTGGTTTCCATTTTGCTTGCTTTTGTAAAAGGACAAATTTCATTGAGTATTTTCAAATACTAATCCCTCACTTAGCCCTTAAAAACAACCATCATGTGCTCTGAAATATTGAAACTGGTGTAACCACAAAGCAGTCCAGAGTGTATTACTGTAAAAAACAGATGTTGAATTTAAAAAAAGGGCAATATTTTATCTATATATAAAGGGAATGTATAAGTGTGTGAATGACATCAAAATGCGGGCCTAGGAGGAGGAGAATGCACGAAATACAGAGAATATCCATATCATAGAAGGTAGAAGCTAGTGTGGAAAAGACCTTAACAGCAAGCTTAAGTTCTGCATTGATACCAAAACAGTTCTAAAGTGGACTTGCTAAAAAAAAATAAAAATAGACTGAATTTAAAAGTTGTCACTGTGCCACACAATGTATGAAAGTAGTATACAGAAATAGACTTCAAATCCAGAGTTCTAAAAATTAGAACTTACAGATCACCATCCTGTTCAGTCAAAGACATAAAATTCACTGACAAGGGAAAACAAGGTAACTGGGTGGCATGCATTTTTCACCAGATCCAGAATCCTTCTAATATAATGGCAGTATCTTTGCTTCCAGCAAAGCTTATTTGGTCTGGCTGCACCTGTCTTACTAAATCTCCTGTCCTGTTTCATCTCTCCAGAAGAAGGAATAACTGCTCCTTTATTTAATAAGATTATTATTTGTTGTATACTAATACAAATACTAAAAGTTTTGTGAATCGTTTAAAATCTAAGTCCATTCAGACTTCCTGTCTAATATGTCTTCAGATTCCTGACAGCTTTTACATTTCTCTTTTGGATGATGGCAGGGAATATATTTAGACTTAAAATGTTATATGTAAAACTTCCATAAATTATTTTAAAAGGCTACTCTGGAAAATACTTTGAACTATTTATGAATCTTAACTAAGAGTCTGTAGCCATTTTTAAAGAGCACTTGCACAGAACATGTAGAATTTCAAATACTGAAAAAGAGAAAGGAAAACAAAGGAGAAAACCAAACCAAAAGAATTCAGAAGGCTGAAATGACATTGTATTTGAAATAGAATGGAAAAAGCAAAAGCCTGGACATTGCTGCCTTTTCTAACTTCAATACCAGTTATGAATAATTAAGTACTGACTAAAACTGTGGTGCAGTGCTGGGCCACACAAAGAATGATGCTAAGGCACCTGAATGCATCCAGGGGAAGAAAACTGAGCAGATTGAAGGGCTGGAAGGTCTGTCCTGTGAGGTAGTGGGGGTTTGATTAGTTTGGACAGAAGGAGGCTGAGAGGCAGGCAACATCTCATCGCTCTGGTACAGCTCCCAGAGAAGGGAATGTGGGAAAGGAGGTGCTGGGCTCCTCTCCCTGCAATCCAGCAACAGGGTGCATGGGAATGGTTGAAAGCTGCATCAGGGGAGGTTCAGACTGGACATTAGGAAGCATTTCTTTTCTGAGAGGGTGGTCAAACCCTGGCACAGGCTTTCTAGAGGGGTGGTTGATACCCTGCGCCTATCAGTGAGTTAAAAACAGGCGTCTGGATAATGTCCTTTATAATGGGCAGCCCTGAAGTGGTCAGGCAGTTAAACTAGGTGATCATTGTAAGTCACCTCCAACTGAACTATTCTATTTCTATTTCCATTTCTATTTCTATTTCATTATTAATTGCCATGTGTTTTAACCTCAACATAGGCTGTGCATTCAATCCACAAGCAATAAGGATAAACAAGGATCATAGGAATACATAGGAACACATAGTAACTCAGGCTGGAAAGGGCCTCAGGAGGACTGTAGTCCAATGTCTTGCTTAAATCAGGGTCATCTGTGAGACCAGACGAGATCACTTAATCCAGTTTGGGTTTGAGAGCCTTGAAGGATGGAGACTGCACCAACTCTGTAAGCAGCCGGGGCATGGGCTTTTCTTCATCACTTCTCTTGCTCCTTAACAATGTACAGTTGGACATTGATAAACTTACTTAGGTTCAATTAACAGACCTACAGCAACATTGGCAAGTACTCTCTGAGCCTCTTCCTAAACTTGTGCACATTAAGTGCAGATTTTGTTAAAAGACTGGTCCAAAATTTCACTTCCCTTTCCCAGTAACTTTTAGATTTCCTGGTGTAGGACAGTGTGTCTCTTCTTGTTGAATCGTTCTGTTTATTGCTTCCAGCTGCTCTGAATCAGAGCTGGTACTAACTGAAGATGTGCAAAATGCACAAAACTCTAAACCCACCACTTTTTTCATATTCTTTCCTGTGCTTGTGTCCACTGGACAAAATTCAGCCTTGCTTAAGTAGCCATTATTCTGGCTGAAATCAGCTTAATTAGGAGGAAAAAAGTGAATTTGGCCCAATAAGTAAATCAAGGGATGATTTTCACACTTAGTAAAATTATTTTTTAATCTTTTTTTAAAATTAAGATTAGATTATATTAAATGATGTGCTTAAGAAATTTTGTTTAGGTTTTAAGTAAATTTTCACTGTAATTTTTTTAACTTAGCCAAATAGTCCTTTAAGATATGACTAAACTTTTGAGTTTATACAGCAAAAGTTGCAAGTTATATGGCAATAGGTAATATTTCTTTAATAAAATTTCCCTTAATGTAAAAATAGTCACTTTTTTTTGTCCAGTATAATGTTATTCTGCCTCATCAGCCATACCCTCCTCAGAGCTGTTTTTCTCTTCCCTGCCCCCTCGCAAATTAGTACCTTTTTTTTAATCCTGAATGGGGTTATGGATTTCCAGCAAAAATCAGATTTTCAAAATAATGGCTAGAATCCTTCATAAGGGAAAGTATTTAATAAAAATGTGGGTCTCATTAGGCTATGGAATTAAATGCATGTACAGAGAACCAAAGAAACACACAGAGTAAATATTCTCTAAATTGCTCAGCTTTCAGCTGTTTAATAACTTCACTAATGCTCAAAACACTATAGCAGTTTCCAATGTACAAACGAAAATAGGAATAACAAGAGAAATAAGCCTTTTGATAAAAGCAATCTAAGGATAATAAATCAGGAAGAGCTTCAAGAGGAGACATTGAGCCATTTTCTTTGTCTTTTACCTTTAATATTGTGTTTACTTTTCTAAATTGTCTTGTATTGTCATTCTAATTGACTGTCACTGATGTGGAAAGCTAGTAATGAGCACAGATACTCTAAGATGTTGGTACTTCATGTTCTGGCCAGGATGATGCAGAGAAAAGGGCTTGTAATGGTCTCTTGCTCTGTGTTGCAGAAGCATTAAAAAGTGTTATGTGAGATCTTATGTGGGAAACAAAGCCCAAGTTCTCTAAAGCATCTTTCTTTGTTTTCCATGTAAAATCTTGGATGCCTTGTTAAACATTGCAAGAAAGAAATTAAATACAGTAGTTAGTCCTGGGGAAATCTTAATAACATTGCTGATTGCATTGAAAATGCAGAACTTTGAAAATTATGGGGATTTAGGAAACTGTAGGTTTATTTTCAATTATTTGGTGAGGAATTTGAATGCTACTTTTAGGAGTTTTCAGGGTCTGCCTTTCTTTTGGTACTTGGGAATTTAAAAGTTTTGCATCATCTAAATTCTCTCAGTATGATAAATGTTATTAAATACCGCAGCTAATTAAATATTAAAATATCTGGAGAGAGGAGGGGAACACATGATGGGATAGGACTTCTAATCTGTAAAACTTGTGTTCCTTTAAACAGTTACACAGTCAGAACACATTATAATCACCCTCAAGCACCTGTTGTCCCCTGAAGTCAATCACCACTGCAGCCTGCCCTCTCCCGCTTGGAACTCCATTTCAGACTCTGAAAATTCAGTTGACAGCAAGAACAGGAAGTTGTTGGGGGAAGTTCATGGGGAGAAAGTTGTGATACACTAACCCACAAGATCTTACAGCCTCAGTTACACCTCAGGACAACACAGGAAGATGGGATTCCCCACTCAGGCTAGTATTGCAGGTGTCAACATGAACCAAAGGAGTTTTTGTACTGTAAACAACATACGGCATCATAGTGCCCTTCCAGGCTCCTTTTCTTACACTGCTGCCTGACCAGATATATTCTCCATGCTCCGTACTAAATTTATAATTTAGTTCTTAGAATACTTTTGTGATCTGGCAAACCCAATGACTCTTAAGGACTTGCAGAATCTGCAATTAAAATTCCTTATAAAATTTTGGGGTTTATTTCCCTGCTGTTTGTTCTAGCTGAGAATTTCCAAGAAAACCAAATTCAAGGAGCATTTGGGTGCACAGTGGTTAGTCTGGGCGCACATGGAATGCCCACACCCTTCCGTGCAATTCAAGACCAGATCACCTGTAACCTTGGCAGCACCATTGGGACTACTGGGAAAACAGAATATGCCTTCCCAATAACGTTAATAAACTTTAGCTGTGTGTTTAAGAATGTGTCTTTAAAAAGCCAGTTTCAGAAACAAAACCTAGCTCAAGTCCACCCCTAGGAGCTTAACAGCTGTGTGGTAGACCCCCTATTATTAAGGGGGGAAAACACGACTATGACATCACACTTTTTCTTCCCCTTCCCTTTTTATTTTACTTGAAGAAGCCAAGTTAAGCAATTGTTTGCAAGGTTCGCTGCAGTAATAGCATCTTTGCTTCAGCAGCAAACTGCAATAGGGAAACGATCTCACTGGTTGGCAAAACCCATTAACTAAAGGTTTGTTATCTTGTCAGCGTTCAAACTTTGTAGGCTGTGTGGAAATACCTCAGAGGTGGGCGGTATTCCAGTGAGGAGTAAGTCGCCAAGAGATGGCTACTTGATGCATTTGTACAGCTGCGTACGACGGGAAATGGCATCCGGGACTAACGCTTACTAAACCAAGCTCAGGACAGGTGGGGCTGGTCGGAGACACCGAGGCTCCGGCTGGGGAGGGAGGCGGAGCTGAGGGAACGGCCGGGATGCACCGCACGGAGCCAGCACCACGCTCCGCCCTCAGCCCGGGGAACCGGAGCGCCCCGCACGCCGCCCCTGGCAGCCGCTGCCGCGCGGGCCCACCGCGCCGGGCCGCAGGTAGGAGCGGGCGGCCATGAGCGCCGGCCCGTGGCGCCTGGCCCTGCCCTCGGCTCCCGGAGCGGGGTGCGCGGGTGGGCCCAGGGAGGGGCCGTAGGGCGGGGGCGGTGTGTTGGGCGGTGTGGCCGCCCGCAGGGCCTGGCGGGGAGGCCCGGGGATCCGCACGGAGTGGATCGGGCCTCCCGCGGGTGGTGGCGCCGCTGGGGCCCGCGCACTGAGGGCCATGCGTGCCGTGCCCGGGCAGCACCGGGTCCCGTGGTGCGAGCTGCGGCCCCGCGGGCCCAGGAGCCCGGCCCCGAGTGCGGCGGGGCTGAGCCGGCAGCGAGGAGCCCGGCAGGATCTGCCCGGCAGCCCTGGAAGGAGGGCAGGACGCCGGTGGCGATACCCGTGTGCAGGCAAGCCGGGAGTTGCCGTGCAGGGCCTCAGGCCTGCGCTGAGGCTGCTCCAGTGCGCTCCCCTTGCCCCACGATGGGTAACGGTGTAAGCGGTGGGAAAGGCCCGAATTTACCTGGTAGCAGCGGTATCTAGTGTTAATGTATATATGTATTAGTGGGCATAACCATCCCCTCAACTGCAACTTAAAGCCCCCATACTCTACGGCAAGTGATAAACTTGAATATAATCTGACTGTTGAGTCTGACAGTGACAAAGTGCACTAGTTCACAGCCTTCTGTGTAATAGATTTTGCTTTGTAAAGAGCAGACAAGAATATCAGAGCTCTGTTTAAATATTCATGCTGTGGCCTGTGGTGCTCACTGACTGTCCTTGTGCTGTCTAAGGTGCACTAAAGTGTTACTTTACGTGAAACTTGCTGATCTGCTTTGCTTCATCAGCAGGTATGTTTTGCCAAATCTGTCTCTGTACTTTTACTGGGAGAGTGAGCAGTTGTAGTGCTGCTTTGAGTGGTCTGCCGAATATAGGAAAATAATCTCAGATCTTATTTCTCTGTATATGTTATTTATATGCTGTTTTATATAGGAATTTTACCTAGCTTAAATGCATGTATATATCTATTATAAAGAAAATACTAAATGATGAACATTAACAGATGTTTGCTATGAACATGCCTTTCTAAGTGTGTTCTCTGGATTGGGCCAGGATGTCATACATGTGTGCCTGCATAGCTGCATGCAGAAATGAATCAATGTCAGAAAGCTGCTCCTCCCACCACCCTCCTGCTGTTGGTGTATTTTGAACCATATTCGGTCTGACTGGAATGTGTGCTTGCTTCAGTTGTTTTTTCTTCCTGCTTGAGGAAGAGCATTTGTTAGGATAATGAAGATAGAAGAGGGTGGTTCTCACAGTGGCCTTGAAGCAGAGGGAAATGAGGCAGTGGCAGTGCAATCACTGAAATTAAGCTCTCGTGTGAGAGTACTGACATCATAGTGTAGTTTTCTGCATAATCCCTTCTTTGACCAGCCTTACGTTGGTCGCTTGGCCACTAGGCATGTATAATCATATGCAAATGTAGTATATTATGGCAAAGTCAGATGAGTCGGAACAGAGTGCTCTCGGAGGAAGATTCCTGTTGGCACTAGTTGTAAGTTTAATAGAAATTTACTGTAACCACATATGCTGTTGGGCTTTTATTAGTTTTTATTACATACTTGCGTTATATTTAAGCAGGTGTTTTTAAGCAGCATTTAAGCAAGGGAAGGAGCATTTGAGAAGTAGGCAGACAACAAAACTTTAAAGCTTTCACATACATGACTAGTGAGCTTGAGGAAGTGACCTTTAGCAGTGTGGATGGTAGAAGTGAATGTGAAACCTTTCCAATGAATATCTAAACATCTGCTGCAGATTGTAGCAAGTTAAGATAAAGAACTAGTCGCTTAAATTCCCTGTGCATTAAAAGTGAAATTAATTCACTTCCATTAAAAAGAAGTGAAAAAACTAAATTGGACTGATTAAACATGTTTTTCACAATATGTTTGAGTAGCTCTGTTTTAAAGTATCTTTTTTAGAATAGCTGTTCGTAGTCAACATGCTACATTGTTTAGACTGATAATTTCCAAATAATGTCTCCAGAGCTGCACTGACAGACTTGGCAGTATAGAATAGTACCCAACATGAATTTCTTCTCTAACAAAAAACCAATGGAGACCCATAGTCCAATTAGAACTTTGTTTTTTTTAATCAAATAAATCAGTATTTATTCAGTGAAGCCTGTAATACTTTAAGCAGTCTACTTTTGTTTGTTTCTATCATTTTAAAAAGGTTGTTTAGTTTTTTGTTGACAAGTCAGGTTGTTGGGTGTCTTCCCAAGTGGGCTAGCCTGAAAATAAGGAGAACTTTGAAAATGGTAGGTGGTGAAAAGATAGAAGATCAAAGTTACAGAGAAGTAAAAATGGAATTATAAGGGAAACATTATTTTACTCACTAATCCAATAAAGAATAAAAAACATTTGTTTTACAATATGCACCAGCTTCTTTGCATGTGTATCACTGTTTCATATTTGGATGAGTCAGGATAGTAAACAACCACCTTTATGCTGTCCAGGAGCATCATTTTACTGAGAGAGTGAAGGGGAAGTGTTCATCTGTGATTCCATCTAGCAAGGGAGTCACATTGTCCATGTGGAAGACGAACTATTTCAGAAAAGTTATCATCTATTTAACACTTCTATCTAGTATTGCTTGGCAGAGAGATGCTAGAATTAAATGGCCTTTCCCACCATTTTCTTTCACTTTTCCTGCTTGCTGAGTCTGCTCATACAAAATTCATTAGTCTGGTCAGACTCTTGACATTCCATCTGTCTCTTTTCTTTGCAAATTGTATGCTCTGTCATGCTGATCTGGTCTGGGCTAGTCACTTGTGTTGCCAGTTGTAGTTCCTCAGTAGTGCACTTGTGACTGTCTTCAATTTTAAAAGGCAGTTTCTTGGATTATAATAGTTTTCTGTTTAAAACTGCATTAATAAAAATAATTTAAAAACTGGTTATTGCTATTTGGAGTAGGAGCATATTGGTAGAAATTGATATAATAATGTTTTTTAAAAATAACATTTTGTAAATCCTAGTTTTATGTAAACCACGTGGTATTTATTGCCTGGTATACTAGATAGCCAAATGGCTTAATATTTTACCTGTTGACAAGAACACCCCCCCACTACACACCCCCTGTACTAGTTGTTTTGAGGGCTTTTGTTTTACTTTACATTCTGAAGTTACTGCACTGGCTTTATTAATTCGGTAATGTCAATTCATCTGTTTTCTGAAAGGGCTGTAGGATTATAGTGTGTGTCGTATGCATAATTTCATTTCCTTGCATGTAATTTTGAGGAAGTGAATCTGTGCTACTCCATCTGAATGTTGTTTTACATGGTGCAACAATTTCATATTACCTCCATTCTCTTTAGTTTAGAGTAGTATGGATTTTCTTCTAAGGAACAGAAAAAATTGTTTTCCCTTCAGGCTGCAAGGGGAAAGATGTAGACCTTATCTTTTTCCCCTTCACAAAGAGACAGTTGAAATAATTAAAAGTGTGTTGTCTTCATGCATAATGTGCAATTTCACTTACTCCTGATGTTTAACAGACATACGTTTTTCTCTTTTTAAGTGCATTGTGTATATCAACTAATGGCAGCACAGAGAAGGGAAAGTGTCAAAACTGGTTTGATATCTGTATTCAATGTGTTTGACTCTCTTACTGATCACCATTGCCATCTCCATTCTGCCTTTCCTTCTTGCAATGATGATCATTTTATCAATGAGAAGACATATCTTTGTGATTCTTAACTAATAGTGTTGCCTACAGGCTTGGCATCTAAGGGGAAAAATCAGTTCTTAAGAAAAAAAGCATTTACTGGATGGGCAGAAACATAATACTTAACATAAAAGAAAAAGAAAAGGAATGTTGTCAAATCAGTTCAGATTCTAGCTGAGGAGATAAGTAACAATATAAATGCCAAATTACAGAGAACCAGTTGATTTGTTGAGAGTAGCTTACAGTGGTTCCTAAATAATATGGACTTTCTAAAAAGTGTAGGAGTATCAAGGAAAATCCTTCTTCATTATTCTTTGTCTTTAAATACTGACTAATTAAACTTCATATTTTGTAACTCACATTTATCTCTTCAGAAAGACAGCAACTAATATATGTAACAGAAGAAATAACATGTGATCAGGGAAAAAAATCCCAAACTCAAGATTTTGAGGGCAGTGAGACGTATGGTGAGAAGTCATTCCAACAATAAATGATGTACAGTGCATGTATTGTGATATCAGGCACTAGTGTGTCATGCATATCTGTTTTTCTTTTGTCCCATGTTACAAGAAGGATATGAATGGAATCTGACAACTTCGTGAAAGATTCAATTATCAGAAAGCCTTTGTATTTGCAAAATGTGGATATTTTGATGGTTTTACGCTCAAAGAGCTATCCCAAGCATATTAATGTATTCTTTGAGGTCATGCAGTGATTTTTAGTAGCTAAGCTAGTATTTATCTTTGTTATTCTTCTGCTCTGTGTTTTAGACAATTTTCTCAGGATTTGTCTGGATTGGGTCAGGTTAATTTGTATGCAGAGCCTGCTTTAAATATACAAAGAGAATTGATAAAATCTTGTAAAATCTCATTGAAATTAATTCTATTCTGGAGGCCATTCTGGTAGTTAAATGAATTCTCTTGGTAACTGCTATTTCCAGTTATTTTCTGTATTTTTAAATTATGTCTACCAGCAGAAAAGGATATGGCATCTTGTTCCTAGTCTCCTTGCTTAGATTCAGTAATAATCTTTATTTATAAATTGCCTTGAATTGGCATCACTCTGTCATTTTGTTTGAGAGGCAAGAAGATAAGCCAGCTGTGATCTGAAGAAATAATCTTTTTAAACCGAAGTACTGCTTTTTCCAATATTACAGTTGATGCTGGGAATTACTGATGAGTTTATACTACTAAACAGCAGTGAACATAATAGGAGTTTTCAAATGCTTCATAACCATAGAAATGTCCTAAAAATACCATCAAAAAGTTTTAAGTACGTATTTGTAGGTGATGGTACCTACACTCACTCAAATTATTTTCTTTTATATTTTCTTTTAGAAGACAGAAGTCTTCTAAATAATGCCTTTCTGTCTTTTTTGGGCTTTTTCTCAGATAAGGATACAAATCATGTTGAAGCCATATGGCAGCTTGGATAACTGGCATTAAAAGTCTTGGGAAAGAACAGCTGAACACATACATGCTGAGTTTTGGACCTTTGCCTGTGGAGCTGGCCAGTCATTCCTGTCACCAGCTAGCAGTGCTGCTCCCTTGAGCTTTTGATGTTTGTGGCACCAGCTTCTGATGCTGCTGTTGCTTTCAAATAGCTGACAGATTTCTTCTTTTTAATACTGTTCTTCACATTGCAGCACAGAATGGGAGTTCTGCAGTTTCAGGCTGAAGTGCCAGGCTGGAGCTTGCTGGTGTGAAGGCTTTCTGCTCTGATTTTCCTCTGTACTGGTTTACAGTGAGGGTAATTATTCTGCAGTGAACTGCTGACACCTTCCCTTCTGCTTGGTTACTTTTCCAAGCTGGTTGTTTTTGGTTACCAGAGCACACACCCATGTTTCAAACAGAAATAAATTACTTGTAAATGTGTTCTGAGAAGAACCTTTGTGTTACTTCCAGGTACACAAACTCTTCCTCCTTCCCTTTCTTCAGGGCACATACTGCTGTGGCAAGTGATTTGTTTTCGGCTTGTTTTTGGATTTTTGTTTGTTTGTTTTGCTGTTTATATGTGAGTAGGTAATATGATGAATTTCCAACCTTACAGTACATGTAGTGTATTTAATTTTCCAGCATCATTTCAGTTTCTTGTAACAGAACAAATTGAGTCTTTCTGGAAGGTTCTAGGAGAGATTTCCAAAGTGCAGGGTAAAACTTGAGAATTAAGAGCAAGAACAGATAAATACTTAGGTTTCTTGGCTAAAATCACAGGGTAGCTGAAAGTTATAATGCAGAATTTTTGTGTCCTGTGCCCCCAGTAATCATAGTTCCTGATGGTGCATAGTTCTAAATTAAGAAATTGTCGTTAATATTTTTTTCTCAGCAGCTGAAGCCTCATCAAATTTATTGTTTCACTGCTTGATATGGTTTTAAAGTAAGAAACAACTGCTTTTGCTATTCGAAAAGTGGTAATTGATTCCATAAATCTATGTTGAATTCTATTAAATATAATGGGAAGCATTATTGAGTTTTATGTGGACTTTCTGCAGTGAAAAATTTTGATGGCTGGTTTGCTTCAGTATTTCAGTTCTTTATTTAGCTTTAACTGCTTTATTGTTTGATTCACAGAATCACAGAATTGTTAGGGTTGGAAGGGATGTCTGGAGATCATTTAGTCCAACTCCAGACCATCTAGTCCAACTCCAAAGTGCTTAAAAGCGCACTGGATGAAGTGTATCTGTACAAGTTAGGGTACACAAAACTGGTAATGAAGGATCCTGAGTACACCACGACTGTGAGAATGAAAGGAGACCGCTTAAGACTAAAGGAACATTAGTAATAGTCTCTCCATAGTAGAAGTTAATGGCAAATCCTCTTCAGCGGAACTGTGGGCATTCTGTTTACTCCTAGTTAACTAGCATAGGGAGCAGCAGGTTTATTGGAGATGAAGCAAGGAAGTAGAAATAGGAACATCACACCCCAGTCACTTAAATCCAGGGTTAAACCAAGGTTCTTTGGCTCTGGGTAGATGCAAAGGAGAAATACCAACGAGATTCCCTCAAGAGGTAAAAAATCACATGAAAGTTTACTGGTAAACTATAGAAGATGAAGGAGCTTTGTCAAATGATTTAGTACTCTGTGAAACATTTATCACAACATAGACTTAGCCCATTGAGCATAGAAACCCTTAAACCCATTTGATGTTACATTCTGAGTGAAGGAGTATCTTCTTTTGCAAGTGATATTTGCACACAGCTTCCTCTCTTATTGTAAAACAAATTAATGTATATTGGTCTTAATGGGATTTTGGGGGGTATCTAATTGCAGAAAATGGAATAAAGTATTTCCATGTTTGTTGTGTCTTTGCTACTTGGCCTGTGACCTTCTAAGCCTCAAAATGGCTCTTGGTAGCATGTTTTAAGTCAGTCTTATTTGTGAAATATTACTGAGCTTTTGAATGTAGTTTATGGTCATGTTTAATGAATTTCAGAATTGTTTCTGCTTATCACTTAGATGCTAACTTTCTTCGTTAACTCTTGTTGCCTTTTAAACATGACATAGCTATGCTGAATTTTTTTGTGAACTATATTGACTAGAGAGCCACTAGCTACAATTTAGACCAAAGGTGAGTCTGATAATGAGGAAAGCATGGATTTGGAAACAAATGTGACCTTTCTGTTTTGTGAAGTAGCTGTGTCACTGAAATGGTTCAGATGATGCTGCAAATAGAAATGAAAAGGTGGTTTCCCGGTGTTCTGGCATGTACTGGTGTATCCTTGCTGTGATGGTGGCTATATCTTTCTCTGTTAGAGACGGTAATAGCTTGTGGTGAGCACTTGTGTCTGTAAAGGCCAAACAATACCAAACAATGTATTTGCCACAGCTGTGAGGGAAGGGTAAAATAGTCTGTTTCCAAGAGAAATAGGAAAAAACCATATAAATATTACTTATTCTTAAGACGCTTATAAAATCTAATGCTATATTCACTAAACACAGTGTACTTTGGTAGAAATACATTAGAATCCTATTGGAATGAAAGAGTGTGTGTTTGGTTGATTTTGAATAAGATGATAGGTGAATTTTCTTGGAGAGTGGGGGAGGATTGCTGATGACCTATACAGACGGATGTGGAACAGCCAGGATACCATTCCTTGAACCTAAAGCAAGCTGTCCACCCATAGGGAAGATAGAAGCATTTCAGTACACTCAGGAGATCAGGTGTGGTCCATGGTCGTGCCTGAATGATGTGGTAGCTGTTATGCGCGTTTTTTGGAAGTTTTGTTTAGTAAGATCATTGTCAATAGACAAAGTACATGCGAGAAAGTTGGGAGGCAAATATTGGAGAAGTTGCTATGGATCTGCTAATGGATATACGTGCTCCAAAAGGTGAGGGACTAAAAGGAATCAAATGGACCTAGAGGCTGAAAAAATGAGCTGGAGAGATGCTCTATTTTTGTGTATGATAGTATTTAAGTATGTTTTACGTATTAAGAATACCACTGTCTTTACGGGATCGTTTATTAAAAAAACCCACTCATTATAATTTTGAAAGACAGATGTTGGTGATAGTTCTGTTACAGGACACTCTGCAGAGCTAAGACAAGGCTGAATAGGGAAGTAGTGGTCAAAATTTCTGGTTGATACAAAATCCCATTTCTGTGGTCCTCTCTCAGCATAAAGGCTCTGTTTTCTGATCAAGCTTTGTTTTATTTTTAGGAGCAAAGCACTGTGTATAAAATGGAAGTTGACGTGAATGGAGAGTCCAGAAGCACCCTCTCCACCCTTCCTGTGCCTCTCGCAGAGGTGAGTTCTGCAGGAAGGATGGAAGCAGAAAAGCCCCGCTGCTCCAGCACCCCCTGCTCACCAATGAGACGGACAGTTGCGGGATATCAGATCCTTCACATGGATTCTAACTACCTGGTTGGCTTCACAACTGGAGAGGAGCTGCTAAAATTAGCCCACAAGTGTGCGGGAGGTGAAGAGAATAAAGGAGAATCTGGTCCGAACTTGCGCTCCAAACAGCTTGATTCAGGACTTCCGCGTTCCTCGCGTTTGTACAAGACTAGAAGTAGGTACTACCAGCCATATGAGATCCCAGCAGTAAATGGAAGGAGGAGGAGACGGATGCCCAGCTCAGGGGATAAATGCAATAAAGCTTTACCATATGAACCTTACAAGGCACTTCATGGTCCCCTGCCTCTCTGCCTTTTGAAAGGTAAAAGGGCTCATTCAAAATCACTTGACTACCTCAATTTAGACAAAATGAGCATCAAGGAACCTGCTGACACAGAAGTGCTACAATACCAGCTCCAACACCTTACTCTTAGAGGGGATCGTATGTTTGCAAGGAATAGCACATGAGCTATAATCTCAAATTTAGAAATGATTTCTGATATTTCTCTGTTGCTGCAAAAACCCGCTGTTGTACTGTGTTCATGAATGTCCACATTGTAGGTGGTTGCATCAGCTCAGTGTTATCAGAAAGTAGTTTATTTGAATAGAGTCTTGGCAATGCAGTGTATCAAAGATACTTGGAGGGAGAAGTCTTTCCTGAGCAAGGAGCTTCTGATGCATATTTGACTGCAACTAGTGGATATTTCTTTGGACACATTCTAACAAAAAAAAAAGCTTTCGATTTTTGGGATTTTTTTTTGTACAGTTAGATCTAGTATTTACAGTAATTTAACACTGAAAAATTGGTGATGTCCGCTTGGTTGTTGCTAATTTTGGCTTGATGTTAGAAACTGCTCTTGGATAAGTACTCAAGTTAAGGAAGTTTTTAGGATTTACTTTCCGTTGCAGTTGTAAAATGTGTGGGTTTTTCTTACAACATGGACTGGAAAGTGAGCTTGACTGGATAAATCACTTGCTATTTAAACAATCCAATTAATACATTTTCAGACTGCACTTGTCCTGGTGATGTGGGTGAGATTTGTTCTTAAAGGAAACCTTTGCTACTTGAATTCTATCAAATTATTTTTTTTAGTTTCTGCATGGAAGTAATTGCTTTGTCCTTTCTATTCTATAAAACATGTTCAGAATAAGTATTTGGGTTATTTAAAACAAATTTTTCAGGGAGTAAAGATTACTTCCTTTTTTTTTTTTGTTAGATTTTATTTTTACATTGACTTAAGACAGAAACTGGAATGTCTGCACTGATATGTCACTAATGTATTTGATTTTAATTTATTATTTCCATTTCATATATAGTAGCAGAAGGTGTCAACTTAAGCATAGCTTTGGAAATTCTGTTGACTTGAAGCATTGATCCCTTGAGCCCTTGGAGGGCAAATTTTTTTTTTACAAGAGTGCAAGTGAAATATTTCTGTATCAGCATTTTGAAGAGATGATCTTGGATTTTTTAGCAGAATAATACACTGGCTTACCTTTGTTACTTAGTAAATTTTTATGCAAACATGACATCAGGTGCAGTTTTGTCAGCTGTATTCCTGGATGTACTGAAAACATTTTGGTAACTTCAGTTTAAAAATGAAAAATAGTTTTCATAATTCCTTTTTTTTGAAGTGCATTCTTTTCATGAAGCAGTGTGTAACTTGATTTTGGCTGACGTCCTCTGCAGAAATTAAAAATAATCTCATATTGCTTTGAAACATAAATTATTTGATCTGTTGTTTCTGATAGAGCTAAGATTTTCTTGTTTGTTTATCACTCAGAATGAATAGAAGGCACTAATTAGTGCATGTGCTGAAGGCAGGCCACTAGTGAGCATTTTGTGGTTTGGTTATCTTTTTTTAGGTTTATTAGAAACTACAGAAAAACCAATGTGTATTTTTGAGAGGTAACTACACCAGTGTAAATTTAATGTATTGAACAATGATCTTGAAAGTAAAGTCTTCCTATATAATAGTCTTTAGTTTAAAAAACAGATAAGGTGAGATGCCAAAGAGATAGGGGTTTTGTTTAAGGAATAAACACCACTGTTTATTGAAATACCCAATTAAATTGTATTTCTGGCTGAAAAATAAAATGGGTGTTATAAACAGCTATTGTTGTGGATTCATTTGCTGTGTAGGAGAGAGGACATTGAAAAAATACTTTAGACCAAGGAACATTTAGAAACAAATTGAAATTTGGGGTCCTGAGTGTCTATGAAACAGATGCTTAGGTTTGTTCCTTTGTTTCAGGATGAGGGCTGTGCATTTACTTTATGTGCATGTTTCTAATGTTGTTTTGTGCTGTAATTGTATGGCTACACTAAGAGAGTGGTTGATGGCTCTCTGGCTGAGTTTAGACATAAAAAATTTGTTGGTATTTTATCTGTTTGATGATTTCATTGTCAGTGTGGTCAGACATGATCATGGTGTTTGTTTAACTCACACACACTTGGAGCTCTCATAACATGGGAAATACTACTTTACCTGTAATACAGGCTAAGCAAAGAATTGTTAACAGATAACGTACTTGTTTTTTCTAAGTTTCAATGGTACCAAAGAATCAGAAGCAAATTATCCGGCATAATTGCTTTTTAGAAGTTTTATGGTGTGGTCTGGATGAAACCAGTTATTAAGCTTGAACTTAAAAGAATTGTGTGCTAAAAAGATAAGATAGGAAAAAATCATCCTTAGTGAGAATATAATTGGTAAAAGCTAGAAAAAATGCTTTGAATAGGACTAATTTTATAGTGGAGCTACATTACAGAAATATAACTAAGTTGTTAAACTGTTGTAGGAAAAATGTAGATTAAAAATGAAAAATGTAGATTTATTACAATGCTGATAGCTTTAGAGCAATGTCAGGGTTCACAATGAACAGTAAAAGGGCATGTATCTTCGCACGTTGTTGGAGCATTTGGCAAGTGCAGTTTTATTCATGATTCTGTAGATTGACTTTTTGCGTTAATGGTTTTCTGTGATTTAGTCTTAGTTGGGACATCAGTTTCCATGATGGGTGATTACACTGAACACTAAGAATGGCACAAACATGTGCCTGATAGATTCTTCTAAGAACCCAGTAATGTTGCAATTACTGGTTTTTTATTTCTTTTTTTCTCTGTCTCACAGTACATCTTTTAGCCAGAAGTTAATGCCAACTTTCCAAGTTCTTGAAAACCTCCAGACAGATTATGTGGGTTTTTTTCCCTAGTGATTTTGACAGTGAAATTATTTTTTCTTCTATTCCGTCACAAAACCACGGAGAAGATCAAGCTGTCTTCATGTCTGCAGAATGTGGAAAGCTTCCTTTCCTTCTTGGAAGGAGCAAGGGAACACTACCCTAATGTTTCAATACCCAGTCTGTCTTGCATCTTCTTCAACTTACTGTTAGCTTTAGTAGTTTTGTGATAGAGAATGACATTGAGGCAAACCTACAGAGAAGCTATCTAGGTCACATTAGAAGAACTGGGGAAAGAAGACTGTCAGTTTTGGGGTGAAAACCCAGAATCAGTTGTCTTGTCTTGAAAGCAAAAGAGAAGGTAAGGATATTAACTGACTACATTCCATCCCTTTTTAGGAGATAAGTTCTCTCACCTTGCATATGCCTGGTGTCATCTATCAAAGAATTGGCCTGGAGTAAAAAGCGCAGAGAGGGCAAAGCCTTGCACAGTGCTTTAATTTCTGCGGAGAGTGGGAGAGCAGAAAGAATTCACCAGAATATAGCAGGGGAAAGGCTGGAGAAATAAATGGGAAAGCTCAGAGGAGCAGTGCTGCAAGAGCGGGAAATGTGGTTCCAGTGTCAAAGCAAAGACATGGAAGAAGATGGTGTGCTGGTCTCAAATCTTGCTAGGAAGCAGTGGAGTCTTTTTTTGCATGGTTAAGGAGACTGATGGGATGTCTTAGCAAAATGCTGTGATCCAGCTGTGCTGCAGTGAAGATGGAAGCAGGAGCTTGAGGCTGTGTGTGTACACTTTCATACTCACAAGCTTAGAGGAATTTAAATGAAAGTGCTGAAAGAATAAAATAATAACCTTTATTCCAATTGATTATGACCTTAATGCAAATATTTTGGTATTTCTATGATACTGGGCAGCCCTACACAGTGTCAGTAGGTAGATGGTACAATTTTGTGATCTGAGAAGCTGTCTGAAAAAGAAGAAAACTTGTCTGTTAAGTTCCTGTAGTATTAATTTTGGTTTAAATAACTAAGAAACTTTCAAGACTCTTTATGTATTATGGTGTAAATACCAGCTATGATGTCTGGTAGGATTATTGCTCCATTCCATTTTGGCATTTTGCTGGACTCTCGCCTGCTGAAGCTCTTCATGAGCTGTTCTTTCTGTGATGGTGAAGGAGACACAAGTGCTAAAATATGCAAGAACTTTGAGAACAGCATTGACAGCCTGAACCATGAGAACGTGGAGCAAACCATGATTTCACTGTCATGCTTTACATTAACTGATTTTTCAGAAGCTCAAAAAATGTTCAAAAAGAACAGTAGGTACTGGGATGCCTTTAAAGTCTATTTCAGGCCAAGACTGTTGTAGCACAGAGCCTCATAGTGTGAACTATAGTGTGCAAATGGATAAAAGCAGGAGGGGAGAGAGAATGGCATTGTGCACTGGAATATCAAGTGGTGGAACAACCTTTTAAGCTAAGTGGGTGAGAGAGAATGGAAAGAAGAATGTATTTAATGCAAATTCATATGTTTCTGCTTTATCACACTGATTTAAAGTTTTAAGGTTAATTGTGGCAAACATATTCGAATTTTTGTGAAGAAAAATTGGAGGATATCCAGAATAGCTACAGCTCCAAGCACCTGACTGTATGCAAGATTTTTACCTATGCATCTATAATAAGGCCTTCTGTAGTACTTAAATATTTTTGTTTTTATCAGCCTTTTAATATTTTGCTGGGGTTTTTTTCAGAACTAGTCTTGGTAAAGAGATAGTTGGGAAAAAGCAATATTGAAGTAAGAAATACTGATGGGGGTGTCAGTTAAAATGGGAGATAAACCTTCATGTAAATAGTGGCCATCCTATTGATTTAATAGCTTTGAAGTAGAACTGCAAATATAGGAATAAAAAAAAGTCATTCACCACTTCCAGGAGCAGAGTTGGGATACAATGATCTGTAAAGACTGCTCCAATCTGTACATTTTGTGAGACACAGTCATGTTTCAGAGGTGACAAAGTGCTTAATGGAAATTAGTTTTAACGTTTTAGAGGGTGTTTTAGAAGGCTGGATTATCTGGTTCTCCTAGAAACATGGAATCATTTAGGCTGGAAAATAAGATCGAGTCCAACCGTTAACCCACTGCCAAGTCCACACTAAACCATGTCCCCGAGTGCCGCAAGTACAGGTCTTTAAATAGCTCCAGGAATGGTTATGCCACCACGGCCCTGGGCAGCCTGCTCCAGTGCTTGACAGCCCTTAACATGAAGAAATTTCCCCTAGTATCCAAACTAAACTTCCCCTGGTGCCACTTGAGGCTGTTTCCTATTGTCCTGTTGCTTGTTCCTTAGCAGAGCTTGACACCCACCTGGCTGCACACTCCTCTCAGGCCGTTGTAGAGAGCAAAAAGATTCCCCCTAAGCTTCCTTTTCTACAGGCTGAGCCCCTCCAGCTCCCTCAGCTGCTCCTCATCAGCTCCATTCCCTTCTCTGGACTCATACCAGCACCCCAATGTCTTTGTTGTTGTTAGGGGCCCAAAATTGAATACTGAATTTGTGGTGCAGATATTTTTGGATAGTTGGTTTTTTTGCCTTCCATTTTCAGAAGGCCAGTGATGCACTTGAAATAACTTCTACTGTCTTCTTAGATCCAGATTCCAAAAAACTTGGGGGAAAAAATATTCTTACACACCCCTGCCATATAATACGTGTTTTATATGATTAATTGCAGAGTAATCCAAGATTTTAATCAGTATTGAAATTGCTTTTGCAGTAATTGGTAACTTTCCTGTCAGGCCTCAAAAAGAGGTATCTTTTAAAATGTTAGCATGTTCCCAGCTTACATGATTTAGGCTTCCAGTCAATGGGAAAGTGGCCATTGGTTTTGATATCAGAGGATCTGGACTTCAGAAAAATAAATCTGTGACACTGCTTTGCTGTAAAACTGTTGGAAAACATAGTTTTCCAGCAAAACTCATGCTAACTGAACAGAGCTGAGCGAGGCTTCAGTGTTCCCAGGCCTCAGTGAAATTCTGACAAGCTGCAGTGGTTGTTTGCCTGAGAATGTTTTGTGGGAAGAATGCCATGAGAAAGATTAGGAGTCAGGAGTGTTATGAGAAAAGAATAAGGGAGTTAGCAGGAGGATCCCTGGGTGTGTGAGAACAGCTGCAGGTGTGTGTATGTATCTATAATTAGAAATATCTGTAACAGTATATAAGTCTCTCGTTTAGTGAAATAAATGGAGCTTACTTTATATCTCATATTGAGAGTGCTGTGAGTTTTCCCTCGCGCCGCAATCTCGTTATAAAACCTCCAGTCAACTGCCTGCATTCCTATCTCCTGTGGAGTCCTTGTTTACTAGCTTAGAACTTCAGCCAGAAAATAAAGACATTTTTAGAATTAAGAGGTTGCCTCAAATGGGCAGTTTTCCAGGGGAAAGGAATCTTACTTGGTTTGTCTGTTTGAAAAATATTCTCAGTTGAGACTTGCTTGTGTCAGGAGAAATAATTTTGGCGTCACTATTTTTATTTTTATTTGATAGCTGAAGGAAGAAGGCAAAAACCTTGTAACAGCAGCTAATGCTTAATGCTAATTTATAGAAATACTGCCAGGAAAAACAAGCAAAAAGTATGTGTTAATCAGAGGAGACATGACAGTGTCTTCGTTCAGTAATTGGAATCACCCAAGGTATCTTTTAAAGACGACTTAGAAAAACAAACCCGTAACAATAGGTATCTACAGTATTCTACTCGCACAAGTGAAAAGTTTTCTAATATTTTTGATCTGAGAAGTCCATTTAATCCTGATCTAGTGTGAAACAATAGTAATCCTATCTGATCAATTGGCAGAAGCTTACCTGTCTTGCAGGGGGAAGGTCAGCAGTGCTGTTTGCTGGGGCGATTTCTACAAAGCAAGTCATTGTTCTGATTAAAGCTCCCTTTGAGACTGAGTATTTTCTGTGATTGAAAGACTAAATCTCTCTTTAATCGTCCAGATAAGATGACATCATCGGGATGCTATAAACTGTCTGAAGGATTAAATGCCCACTACCAAATGCAAACTTAATTCTGAAGTTGGAAAACTACAAGGCCACCCTTTTAAAGTTCTTTGATCGTCATTAGTTAGTATGAGCCCTAACTACGTGCTATAGCTGAAGAGGAATATCTGTATTAGAATTTGTGCTAAATATAGTGAGTTGTTTGTTTGGTTTTGTTTTAAATTTAGTAGACAGCTGCTTTCTCAAAGAATTATTCTTGGGCAATTTATGGGAGGATGCTTTTCTGCACTTTGTTCCAAATGTCAGTGAACACTTACCTCAGGATGAATGACTAGGATGCCTCTGTAATAACATTCACATTACAGTTAGAATTATAATTGTTATAGGAACGAGGAAGTCGTGTGACACAGAATTTATCCACAGAAATCCAACACATGTTTTAATTAGGTAAAAATGATGTGGTCAAAAAACAAGAAACCTAAAAGCAAAGTATTCCAATAAAACCATGTTTGACTCTTTAGAAAACATGGGGTATCACATCCCCTGTCACAGGGGAAAAGCTGACATTAAGACTTTAAAATCCTGCTTAAATGCACAGGATAAGGTAGACAGTATAAGATCGTGTCTCGGTTTTGGAGACAGAGGTTCAGAAGGAAATGCTCTGGGATGAGTGCCTCCTCCCAAGGGAAAAGGGCTTCCCCCTTTGCAATGAAACAAATTAACAACAGCAAGTGAAAGTGGAAAAAACAACTGAGCTATTTAGTAACACAGACTGAAACTGAGAAAAAAAAGGAAAAAAGAGTGTCCGCAAGGAGCCAAGGCAGCAGTCAAAGCTGGTGGATTCCGGTGACTCTTCGCCCCTTCACTCCCTGGTGTGGCCTTCCTCGCAGTCTGACTTAAACGTCTTAATTCAAGCATCCCTGCTGAAAGTTGGTCCATAATTCATAGTGGTTTATAATATTCTTGACTGGCTTTTAGGAGATGTCTGTCGGTTGAAATGTATTTTCTTTTGGCCTGAACCTTGGATTGGTGAAACTCTTACTGCAGATTGAATTTCTGTATTCTTTTCCTCCTTTCCGTCCTTCCTTCCATCCTTCTCTAAGTCTGAAACAGTTTAGACTGGAAGAAGCCATTATAGTGTTCAGCCTGATCTTAATACAACATCCAGTATATCCATGTGAGATCCATAATTTCTGGTGGAACTGCCTTTTCAAATAAACTACACCTTTAGCCGTTGTGTCCTTTTGCCTTCTAATTTCACTTCACTGTCACTAGCCATATTAAAACAGGGATTTTGAAATTATTTTAACTTCCAATTGAAAACTCTGTTTCATTTTAAATAGGAATTTGCATTTTATAATAAAAAAATCTAACATTTACAGTTGCCAGAGCTCCCGTAGTCAGCATTGCAGAGAGTTTAGACTTTCCTGAACAGGGCATTGGCCTGTATTAAAAGCTTCCTCTCTTTTCCAAATCCCAAGCTGCAGCCATAGACTGAACAGGGCTGCACGTGGTCTGGTTTAATCAAAAAGTTTTCTTTGAGTTATTGTGCTGTTGTTTATGTAGAAGAGCAGGACGTAGCCAAGAGTTTTCTACATGGTAGTGCAGTCTGCATACCAAAAAGGCAGAAGCAGGCTTCTGTATCACCCTTGTTCAAAAACTCCCTGTTCCTATTATGTGAAAACTACTGTCACAGCATAGCTAAAGACAACGTTCTGAGTAACTTGCATGTAATAATTGCTTGCAGGCTCACGTTTTCCCTGTTGTTGAGAGGCAGCTATATTTTAATGAGCATTTCTTGTGTGAATTAGTTTCTTAGGCTATTCTGTGCTAATCTAAATTTGGACTGAATAACTATAGATTGAATGCAGCATCTGGTTTGTTGACTGTAATGATTCAAAAAGGTTGTTTTTTATTAACATACATATTCTTAAAAGAAAAAGAAATGAGTAGAACAGAAAAGTTGTGGTGTTCTATGATACCAAAACTTCGAAAATTGGCAGTTTTGCTATTTATCTTGGCTTAGTATGTCTGATGAATTAAGATCTTAATTCACTGCCCATTCCATTATGTTCTCACTCCTCATTTTGTGTTAGTAGTCACAGTGCACCACCATCTATTGAGCTGCTTTACCCTCCTAGAATGATACAAAATAGATAATTTTTTCTGGGAAAAGTGGCACATTCATATACCTGTGTTCTGCAATAACCCTGTGCATATTATCCACAGAGTTTATTTTGAATTCTTGTTTTCTCCTTATCCCAGTGGTCCCACTTGGTGCTATTTTTCTTTGCATCAACACAAAGCTAACTGCATCTCAAATTCAGTGTTAAAAAATTATGGAATCAACCCTCAAACAGGGTTTCAGAACTAAGTAGTAAAAATAGAAAGTATGCAAGGCATTACTTGGACACCGAAATGCATTCCTTGCTTGATTATTAACCCTTTGGAGTGCACATGTGTCTGTGTTGTGTGAACATGAACTATTTCTCAAGACCAAAACCAAATAAATTTCTGTAGCGTGCTGTGGAGCCTGGGGGCAAACTGAATCCCATTGGATGTGGCAGTTGCTAGGGTAACGAGCATTATTTGTGACTGCTTATTATAAGAACTTCTCTTTAGGAAGGGGCTTTTTCCTTCTTTCTTCTATTTTTTTAATTCTCTTTTTCTTGCCTGAAAAAGGGATAGGAAGTGGCATTCCATTTCCACACTGTTTTGGAGCAACACATGACCCCTACTTTAACTAATGGAAAAAAGAGGCTTTCACAGATAAGGCCTCATTTACATGTGCAAGATATGTTGAATTTCAGAAGAGCCCATTTGACTTTTCCTAGCTTTTCTGGGACAGTAAATTTTGATCCCACTGACAGCACAAATGCTTTAAAATTATCTGGGTGGTATTGAGCGCTGTCATCTTGCTTCTTATTGTAATTCAGTCTGGATTCATAGGAATCCAAAGCAAAAATAGAACAGTATTTGCAAAAAGAGAATAAAATGTAAACATTTCATGATTTTTTTTTTTTAACATTAGCAGTTGTGGAAAGAATACAGTGTTTTTTCTATTCATACAGAAGAGGACTACAGGCAATGCAATATATTTGCTTTTAAATTTTTTTCTTCATTTTGACATCTTGTTAATTTTAAAACACATTTGCAGGTGTATTCTGCTTAAAAGTGGAACATCTATTTCCAATCCTTTCAATAAAAATTTAGCTTACTGAAGAATTTTTTTTAAAAACCCCAACAGTATATTTTTTACTTTGAAACTGATAGAAATGTACTATTTGATATGATTTTATTTCCAAATCATCATTCTTTTTTGTTGGTTTTTTTGGATGGAAATAAATTTGGAGGAAAGTTGAAAAAGCCAACTATTTTCAGTGCAGCATTAGCAACCAATATATTTGGTTTCAGAAGATATTGCAATTTGTTCTACTTATGAAAATTAAATGTCGCAATGATTTCTTTAAATAATTTGAGAAATAATTGCTTTGCTTTCAGTAATTTTCCCCATATCCTATGAAAAAACAAAGCTGTTTGAAACTAAGTACCAGCACTTAAGATGTCTGTGAATTTAGCCATTACTTCAGAATGTGAATGATCTTTTATTATAGATATGAATATTTGCTGCTCTTACTGAAGACAGCAGGTCCAAATACAAAGCATGGGTGCAAATTAGGGGAGTTTAGGAATTCATGTCTGAAAATGGTAATTAACTTAAACTGAAAAGCTTGAGATTAACCAAACCCACACATTGGAGGTATTCCTTCTTTTGCTTTTAGACGTGGTAGTTGGTGCTTATTAAAACACAAGAAAAAATTATTTTAACAGTCCAGGGAAAAAAGGGGTAATTGCCTTTAGCCATTCTTCAAATTATTTACAAGCTCATTCTTAGTTTCTAAAGAGTTTTTAATGAACCATAGAATCACAGAATATGCTGTGTTGGAAGGGATTCCCAAGGATCACTAAAGCCCAACTCCTGGCACGGCACAGGACAGCCCAAGAATCACAGCACGGGCCTGAGAGCATTGTCCAAACACTTCCTGAACTCCATCAGGCTCATGCTGTGAGCACTGCCCTGTAGAGCCTGTTCAGCACCCAAACACCCTCTGGATAAAGAACCTTTCCCTGATACTCAACCTAAGCCTCCCCTGACACAACGTCAGGCCATTCCCTTGGATTCTGTCTCTGGTCACCATGAAGACATTGTTGAAAGTGATATTTTACAAAAATGAAATTATAAGTTCTGGGTTTTCACCCAGTAACAAGTTTCTGAAGAGCACCAGGGTTTGCTTGTACAGGTTATCTTACAAGATCAGAGCCTGAATTTCAAACTCTTCATGACTGACTTTGATTCTCAGTGCTATATTTAAGTGGCACTGGCAATTCTATAAAATAAATAAAAAAACCCCTAGTATCACAGTACCAAACAGAATTGAAACATAAAATAAAACGCACCTTAGGCTTTTTGTATGGTAGAGTTTATGAGAAGACATGGAATTATGATAATATTTCCTTTTCTAGTTTGTGAACTCAGTTGTTTCAATAAATTTGTAAAATAATTTTATATTAAGAGCAAATAATGCCTACAGATAACTACAAAAACTGTAACCCCATGCAGACATAAATGATTTTTGCTAGTTGTAATATTATTGGATAATTTTCCAGTTTTGACGATAAGAAACCTGTCTCTCTTTTGGATGCTATCATCCCTCACTGTCATCTGCAATAATACAGGCTAAAATATATCTTGCTGTGAAAGCTCTTTTTGCTGTGTTAAGATACTTAACAGCTTTCATTAGGCTTATTAAATAAGGCACACAAAGGAGCACACATGTTCCTTTTAGCTGATGTTTCTATATGTGCTCTAAATCAGTGAGAAGCAGCTGAGCAATTTTTAAAACGGTGCTTAGAGAGGTTTGTTGTCAGCACAACAGAAGGGAAGCTCTCAATGAAGAAAAGTTTTCTTTGACAGTTCCCCAAAAATGTAGCCTGAGCGTGAATGGGGCTGTTTGGATTTCTAGCAACAAGTAGGAATGATTTTAGGAGGCATCCTGTGAATCTACATTATTTTAGTACGTATGACCCTGCCACCTGTATAGCCTTGCAGAAACCATAAAACTTCTTTGCAGAAGAGGTGTGATATAAGAGCATGGTGGAGAGATTGCCACAATATCTACAGCAAGTGTGGGGGCAACTTAATCACACTCCTGCAGCCCAGTGCTTGAAATAAGAGGTCCTGCTAAGACAGCTGCTTAAACTTAACACAGCTAGACTATTGCTAGTGGGCATAAGATCATGCATAGGTAAATATTTATTGCAAATCTAGTCCATGGAGAACTGGGCAGAGCCAATTCACTTCTCTTGTCACCTGCCAGTGTCATCCTTGTCTTTGTTGCTCCTTTACTTTTTGTGCTTTTTCACTAAAAAATCTTTATCTCTTTGGACATCTTTGTACAACATCCCTTTTGTTGCAGGCTTCTAGACATTGTGACCCTTAGAGATGATAATAGTAGTATTTAGAATCATAGAAACATCAAACCATAGAATGGTGTGGGTTGGAAGGGAGCTTAAAGACCATCTAGTTCCAACCCCCTGCCATCAGCAGGAATAACCTTCACTGTCCCAAGTTACTCAGAGCTCCATCCAACTTGGCCTTGGAGACTTCCAGGGATGGGACAACCACAACTTCTCTGGACAGCCTGTGCCAGAGCCTCAACATCCTCACAGTAAAATTTTTTTTCCAAATATCTAATATAACTTACTGTCTTTCAGTTTGAAGACATCTCCCTTCATCCTGTCACTACGTGCTCCTGTAAATGGCCTCTCTCCATCTTTCTTGTGGGCTACCTTCAGGTTCTGGAAGGCCACAATTAGGTCATGGATCATAGGTTTCATTCTCAGATAGTGCTGGTTCTAGGTTTTCCAGGAGCATCCTGTCTTCCACCTTGTTGGCATTCTTTTTAAAAATTATTATTACTAATATGGAAAGATTATGTTTTATTCTTGAACTCTAAACCAGATAATTTACTGAAGATAAAGTGCAGAATAACTACCGACAGGAGGTGTGCAATAGTGAAATTAGCTTGAAATAAATTATGCCAGGTGAGGGGAGTGGGGAAAAGGACTTTGAAATTTTATTGGTTTAATGCTAGGATTTAGAGAAGCTCATAAGAAATATCCTTTCCTGTAGAAAAAGAAACTTTATTTTTTAAAAGTAAGCTCTTGCTGGTTTTTCAGTAGTAGGAATTTTAATTGTAGACTTTAAAAAAGCAGTGAGGTGGCATTAAGAATGGTAAGGTATGCCATTCCACATCTGCACTTGAATAAAAGGAGTTTTGGTGTCTGAATTTGTGCTCTGAAAAGTTGATGACTAAATGGCAGATTAAAATGCAAGGATGGGAATCTGTTAAAAAAACCAAAAACCTTCAGTCAGAAACGTCTCTTGTAGAAATATTTAGCTTTTTTAGCAATCTATGTAAGCTCTTTTTGTTGAATGACTGATACAATTCATGCTTCAAATGAAAAGGAGCTATATCTCCAAATCATATATTCAGTTTATAATTATTAAAAGCAAATTATTTTTATTTCTCAATGGAATCAAGTTTTCCTAAAATAGTGTGGTATAACCTGAAACTAAACCAGTTTCTTACTTTGATGTAGCATGCATCCAAATGTAATATATAGGGCAAGAAAGGATAACTACAATTCATCCTGGTTTTTGCTGAGACACAGTCAGTTTTCTTCCAAGTAGCTGGTAAACTGCTGTGTTTGAATTTAATATGAGAGTAATGTTGATAACACAGGGATACTGCTTAGCAGGACTTGCACAGCATCAAGGCCTTTTCTGCATCTGTCAGAGACTAAAATAGTTCATGCCTCAAACATTGATACAAAGTTTTGCTCATTATAACAAAACGTGTATAAAGAAGCCACAGTCAAAGAAGCCTCCCTGAAGATACCTGACTGGGACTTTGGACTGAGAGTCAAACTGCTGAGATTAGATAAAGGGAAACCCTATTGCTCAGTCATCTCAGGCTGAGGGAAAGGTGTGCATACATGAAGGCCAAAGCCACCAGCTGCAATGAGAATCATCCCTGGCTGAGTTTGGGGTGGGGGGAGAGCACAGCTTACAGAAGCCAGGTTTGCACAGACTGGCCCAGCAGTGGAACCCCCAACCCCACAGGCCACATCCACGGGACTTTCACGTGAGAGGCAGCTGAGGGGGAGTCACAATCCATCACAGACCCCCCAAAGCTCTAGGCCTTGCACCACAGGAGTGCAGGTGATGCAAGCAGAGTGTGCTGCTAGAGACTGTCCCCTCCCCTGGGGGGACATGCCTGGACACTGACACCTGGCCTGAGTGTATATTAACCCATGGGATTCTGTGCTTTTGGGGGGACCATCACCACCAAGAAGACCAGCTGGAGAGGATCAATGCAACATTGTTGGGATCCATGGATGGTGATATTTTCTCTTTCCCTCTTTCTGTCCCCTCCCACCTCTTTTCCTACTTCTCTTTTTCTCTCTTTTCTTCCATCTCTCTCTCATATTTTCTATTAAATAAAACCCATACTATTGACTGGCATATGGTCTCATTTGTACCTTAATTCGGGCAGAGGTATTTCTAAAGAACCTTAATAATTGGATCATAACAGCATCTTGTGCTGCTCCACCAGTGAGAAGCTTGGGGGGCATGGGAATCTGGCAGGGGGACATGGCCTGGACAACTGATCCCAACAGCCAAAGGATACTCCACACCCTGTGGTGTCATGCTCAATAAACAAACTGGGGGAAAGCTGGTTGGGAAGCCTCTGGTCAAGAACAGGCTGGGCATTGGCCATTGGTGGGCAGTGAACAATTGCATTTTGTACCTCTTTTTTGTATAATCTAATTCTGGTTTTGTTGTTATTATTATTATTTTGTGTCCCATTTCTGTTCTGTTAAATGGTCTTTAACCTAACCCATGAATTTTACTTTTTTTCCCCCTAATTCTCTCCCCCATCCCAGTGGAGGTTTGGGAATGAGAGAGCAGCTCTTTGGTGCCTGGTTATCTGCTGGGTTAAACCACAACAGAATTCCAAGCAAAACCAGAAATACTGAATTTTTGAACTATTATCTTGTGAAGAAAGATTATAGAGCCAAGGTATGTTTAGCTTAGTTTATGAATGAAATAAACAGCATGTTCCTGATGTATTTCTATGGCTACTAAGTGCTGTGTTAATAAAAACCAGTACTGTATAACAAATACCTGGTATCAAGTTGTTGCAGATGTTAAAGAACAGCATGTAGTGGCAGTGATAAAAGAGCCTGTGATTAATGAATGCTAGAGATTATAAGGCCAGCTAAAACTAATATAATAGCAATGAGTATTATGGTTTTCTTTCATCACAAAACCAGTATGAAATAAACTGATACAAGTTGTCATTTGCATCATCAAAATAAACACCATGATTTTATGAGGATGCTGACTGGAAATGAGTCTATAAGGTAAATGTATTATTTAATGTGAACTGTGTGCTAGCATGAAGCATATGCTAAGTATTATAGATTGATTAGTAAGAGGAGAAAACTGAAATAACTAGGGAGAAGTGATGCAGTGATATGTATTAATGGCATGTATTAATTTTTAATAACCAAATATGAGTTTTCTGTGGCTGGCCTGTGTTTTCACAAGTACAGCTAATTAATATCAAGGTTTCTAAGAAAGATTTTTAAACTGAAATAAACAAAGGCAGTAAAAAATCAGCGTTTCTGTCATTGGTTGGGGGTTTTCTTGACTGTGTTTGAGACCAGAAGCTGAAACACATTTTTACATATTAGCAGTTTTCAGGCCCACTCAGGAAATGAGTTCAAACACTCCAGTCTCACGCTTTCCATCTTCACTTTCAGAGTCTAAACACACTCTCTGAAGGTGTTGCACAGGCTGAAACCGTGCTGGTGTTGTTTTAGGTGCATGGTTTCTGTGTGTGCACACAGCTCAACAGCTCCATGCCCCCAGCATTTGCAGCTGCATTGAAATCCAGCACAAGGAAGATGAAGTAGATTATTTGTTATGGTAGTGGTTTCTGACTATGTTACCCCAGCAGGAAACTCATGACATAAAGCAGTTATTCCTCTCTTTTCTCTGAGCATTGCTTCAGCTAAGCAGTTTAAAATCACATTGCTTTAGAATATCTAAAATACAAGGAAAATTCAGTCAGGACTTGGGAGAAATGAAATGTGAAGGGATTGTTAGACACGAGCTGAAATGTCTTTCCTGGGAACTCAATACTGTGAGTTGTAATGCAGACTTGTGTGAGTTGTGAGGTGTAGTGAAGGCTTGACAGTTCCTGACACAAATGCTTTTTTTTTCTCAAAACTATGGAGGGATCGATGAGGAACCCAAAAGCCATTGCCTGGCTGGGCAATAGGAAGTCCACTATCCTGACATTTTGCTATCAGAGGTGAGTACTCAATCTTCTCTTTCACCTGTTCAATCTAGAAAGCAGAAGGATTCTGGAAACATACATATAGGTGAGATAAATTTTATGTTGATTGATAAGATGTGAAGAAAAATGTAGTGGTGCCTAGATTATTTTGGCTTGCATATCAGAAATGAGAATTTTTCTTTTTTTAACAATAATGGTTTGTCATCTCAGTTGTGGCATTTCTTTTTTTAAACAAGCAAAATTTATATGCACAAATAGAATTAGAATCCTCATATGGTTAAGAATTGAGTTTAAAATGCCAAAAGGAATTATTTATTCTTATAATACATGTCATTCTCCAACATCACACTGAGTGAGTTTTTAGATTATTTCCCTGATCAATTATTATTTAAGACTGCTGTATAATTATCTATGTGCAGTATTATAGTGCCTTTATGAGTACATTGCATAAAATGGTATGCTCAAACCTACTCCTTGTTGCACAACTAATCATCTGCAAGACCACTGCTAATTTGGCTGCTTCAATTTAGCGTTTATTCCACCCTAAGTATCACCATTATTTTCAGGCCAATTATGTCTCTGAAGCTAGACTTCTTTGTATAATTACAATTGTGTTTCCTGCTAAGTAACCAATAATTGCATTTTTCCTGGATAATAAACACCTCAGGATTAAGCATGAAAGTTGGGGGGTTTTTTGATTGGGGTGTAGTTGTTCCTAATAACCAGGGAAAAGGTCACATTGGAAAATTGGTTTGCTGGAGGCCCCTGCCATAAAAAAAACCCCCAAAAACCACATTATTATTCAATGATGATATTCGAATTAGCCCCCCTGCTATCTGCTAATGCATAAAATATCAGCTGCCACCTTCTGGTTTATGGTCAAAGTCTGACGACCTACAGCACAGTAAGTCTAATGTCTTCTAGCTGTTTGTGAGTGTGCCACGTGGCAGGAGACTGGATGAGCCTGCAGATTTTGGCAGGAATCAGAAAACAGGATGGATATCTTGGGGGTCCTGATCAGTGCATGTGTGCCATTGCAGTTCTCTGCAGTGCCAGGGAGCATTGACACTGTGCTGGAAAGCTGGCACCACCACGGGCTTTGATTTCATTCAGGCAGAGCAATAATCTATAAAATAGGAAGTGGGAAATCTGCCAGATGGAAGGAAGTGTGCTATCCAGGGACCAGGGAGTCCTCACTCAGGCAGGAGCCAAAACAATGGCAACAGTGAGATGGCAGGTGTGGGAGAAAATGGCACTTTTGGCATGGAACCAAGAATATAACTCAAGAACATCTAGAATATACATGTGAACAACATGACAGACTGTTGGAAGGGGAGGAGGGCAGTAATTCCTAACAGAAGGAAGCATAGAGAGTTCATGGCATGTGGGTGAGTATCAAGTGGAAGACACTAGTTTTTGAAAGTTGGACAACAGAGCACTCTGAGTCCCAGCTTTGAGCCCAGGCAGGAAGCTTGCCATTTGGGAATAGCAGAGGTTTTCTAAAAACAGAAGGAAGTGTTTGAAGAATGTATAGAAAATATTGGAAAGAAAGGGAAAAACGAAGGCCTTCTGGAGATATTCGGTGAACTTGAGTTTGAGATGGGCACAGAGCACACAGGTCCCTTGTTCACATCACTGCTGAACAGGTGAGATATAGGTGTGGGCTGCAGGCAGAACCACAGCAAGATAAATAATAATGAATGCCATCTGTATAGCGAGGTTCAGACATGCAGTGGCTTTAGGTAGAAAGCCAGGAACTGCTTACAATCAAATCTTCAGAAATTTCTTGTGTTTGTATCAAAAAATCTTGGACATTTACTATGATTTGGGGTAAGACATTAAACCAACACAAAGAGCTTTGTGTGCCTATTAAGGCACTCCTTTATGCCTGTAAATGTTTAGGTAGGGATTGTCTGCTTCCGTTAGGATTCTAAGAACAGAGGTTTTCTTATCTAATTTAAATCAAAGTCCAATGGAGCAGCTAATGAGATGAAGAGCTGAAATATAATCATAAGTGCATATTTGCAGATTTTAATAATAGAAAGCTGAGTGTGAGATTCATACAGTACTGAGTACTCTGGATATAAATCACTTCCTGTAGCATCCAGTAAGAGGGCTGATGTTTACCATTCACAGCTCAAACAAAAAAAAAAAATCTTGCTTGAATTAAATGTTAACCTTGGGTAATTTTGCTTAAATGTTTTTAATAGCATTTAAACATTTTATAAATTAAATACTGAACTTCCAAACTGAAAAATAAAAATCTAAGGCCTTTATTTCAATGTCACTTTTGAATCAAAACAACTGAAATGCCAGTGAATTCTTGAAGTTCTTTTAAATTCACAAACATTGGAATTTAGAAGTTTGGTTGAAAAATATTTCAGCAGATCAGCTGTGAAAAATCCAATACACTGGGATTTTTGTGGACTTCAAAATCTCGTCACTAATCTCTTAATAAACTGATCTGTGGTCATACCATATACCTTTCTGTGTTCAGATTATTACTGTTTCCTGTGTTCTTTCTGTTATATACATTGATGATAGATAAAAAATAATGAAAAGTTAAAATAGTCAAATATGTGTGCTTTAGACTTACATAAATTTGCCTGTTGATACAGATATGTACTCACACCCCTTTAAACATGATTGAAATGACTGGGATAAATCTATATGAGAAGACTGGAAGAGTGTGAAGCCCACAGATATTTGTATCATCTTTTTATTGCTTCAAACAGATATCACTTCACTTGGATCTGAGAAGAGGTAGCAACGGAGAATGATTTGGCAAAGCTCACTCTCTATCTGGGTCTAATACATGACAGTAGCCTGCCTGGGAAGGACACTTAAAACATGTCCAGGCTCCTGAGTTGAATGTTTTCATGAAGTATTTCAGAATTAAATGTGAATACATGGTGAATTATCTATTTTAAATGCATTCCCAAAATAATAGCAACAAAGCCCCAGAATGTATCGATATGAAACTTTGATTTCCTCAGAGCATAATCTCTACTCCCCAATTTAATTCCTCTCTATTCAGCTTGTGCTCATCAATTCTGCCTGCAGCTATTCAAGAAATTAATAAGGTAGATTTAATGCAAACATATGCTCCTGTACATCCCCTTCAGTCATAACAATAAACAGAAAAAGAAGGATGAAATAAAATTTTTGCAGAGAGGAATGGAAGGCTTTATGAAACCTCCTGTACATAACTCTGGTCTCATAGTACCTGAGTGGAAGGTAAATGTCACGGCTACTAGGTGTGAAATATTGGTCTTCATAACTGAAATCTTTTCTCTTTTGGTCAAAAATAGAAGAAATACTAAACAATGGGTTTAATACCTTGTTTCTCTTTCAGAGTCTTGGCTTCAGTGTTGCTCCTTACTGTCTGCACAAGTAGCTGGTACCCATCCACTGCAAAGAGAAACTTGCATTGCATTTTAATATCTCTGAACCCTCAGGCATGGATATATTAGTTCATGACATTTTTACTGCTATCTCTCCATACAGAGCAACATTTCACAATTGCAAGTGGTCTGTCAAACAGGCTGTACTGACTCACAGTAGCACTTCTCAAGTCACTATTCAGAATTCATACCTACAGGGTTGAGCACTGTATTCTGAATGTTGCTAGTTTAGCTTTGGTCAGTGTCGGGGGTTGGGGGCATTGGAATTTTTTCTCCATCCCTGTTACTAAGCAACAAATATCTGGGTGATTGGAGCCATCAAATCTTTTATAAGACATGAAAGGGCGTGCTAGGTGGGGCAAGAGGAAGAGCTGGCTGTTGGGACTGGCACTCGTTTGTGGGACACCGGCAGGAAAGGGACTGCTCTTGGCTTCTGGCTGTGACCGCGGGAGATCCAACTTCTGCCTTCTCCTCCTGGCTGGGTGAGCTTTGATTCAACCTCTTTCCCACTGGGAGTACACGTTTTCCTGGCTGCGTTTCTCGCAGCAGCTGCGGGGGAGTCTGGCTGTCCCTGCCGCCTGCCCCACTTCGCCGCACAAGACCGCAGCATCTGCCGTGACTGCACAGTCCCTGTCACCTCGCTGGCTAGCCCGGGAGAGCCAGCCCCTGCCCCTGCTGCCCTGCTCGTCGCTCCGAGCTGCCTGCCTGCTTCTCAGCCTGCCCGCCATTACCAGCTGCCTGAGGCTGACCTGACCCTGCGCCACAGCGCCACCTGCAGCCGCTCGGCAGTCATCGCACCTGCCCTGCCCTGCCGGGAGCTCAACAGCGCCCCTGCTGCTTGCGACCGTAATTACACCATGCGGGAAAGTGCTCAGCAGCTCAAAGGACATCTGTTACTGGTTTTTCTCTGGGTCTATTTGTGGTTGTTATTCTTGTTATTGCTTGTTTACTCTGCTGTAGATACTGGTAAAGAACTGTTATTCCTTTTCCCATACCTCTGCCTGAAAGCTCTTGATTTCAAAATTAAATTCGGAGGGAAGGGAAATTACATTCTCTGTTCTAAGGGAGGGTTCCACCTCTCTTAGCAGGCACCTGTCTTTGAAACCAAGACAGTCAGGATCTACATTTAATTCATTTCAGTTTCCTGTATCTCCTGAAAATAAATAAAGCCTTGGGTATATGATTATTAAACTTTTCATGAGGCATATTTATACTCTAGCAGGGTTGCTAATGTTTATGGTCTGTTTATATTATTTTGTGTATATATTAAATAGATAGATAAACACACTCACTGCATTTACATTTTCTATATTAACTGCAGCAAATTCATGGAAAACAAATACATCATGCCAAGACAACAAATAGCACACAATAATAAAAGGTCACTGACAATACAGGTAGAAATTGTGGCATTGTAGCTAGCTATAGTAGTACTGTGAGAAAATTACTGAAGTTTAGAGACCTGCTTTTTAGAGGGCCCGAATGCCTGCAGGTCCTGTTGATTCCTGCTGGGGTGATTATTCAGCACTCTTGTGAACCTGACTCTAAGTGTTTGCCAGATATCTTTAAAATAGTCATTGCTTATTTGGCAAGAACATAATTGTGAGAAAAGTACTGGTCATCAGCTCAGTATATTCCAAAAGTAAATACCCTGTGATGTGTTGCCCTCTTATGATTCTGCCAGAGCTGCTAATAAGCAAACACCCTTCCTTCCAAACCTCTGCTCTTATCACTGAGGATGCTGTTGCACAAATATGTTCTGGTGTGATAAGGGGATATGTAAATTGAAGATCATTTTTTTAAAGGGGATGTTTAGTGTCTTCCAGTCACGATCTTGTTTACTTTCATGCTGCTTGCCTCAAGCATTAAAAAAAAAAAAAACAAAAAAAACTTATTTAAATTACCTGTGCTTAGCAAGTAAAGCAAAGTTGTAAGGAAATACTGTCTGAAACTTTTAATCAGAATTAAAAATATTAAAAGTATGTCAATTTAAGTATATATTTTGTCTGATTTAAAGATCAAAAAATCTATCATTTATTTCATGTATACAAGATATACTGCCTTGATCTCAATTATGTTATCCCTTGCGTCAGTGGAAAGAATATTTTAGATTTGCTATCAGAATATTGACAGGGGAAAACCTCCAGTGTCTCATATCTTTACTAGTGTCTAGAAATCCAAATCTAAGGTGAGACACTTCAGCTAAAGCAGACAGAACTCATTACGTTTGCAGGTTAGGAGGGTGACATTTGACAAAGACATGTAAAAGAGGCCTGATTTCAATACACTGTGGAAGATAGTCATTGCCTTGCATGACTGGGCTAACATTACAGAGATTTTTTCCCATGTTTCCCACAATTCACTTTTATGGCTGCCTGAATGGTAAGTGAAATTTCCACTCAAGCTTTCCTGTGGAAAGTGCACAGGAACATTGTAGCCCTGTCAAATAAGGTCAGAGGCATGGATCATGAACATCAAGAAACATTCAGCAGGTGGGGAATGCTGTGTGCATTTTGAATTGCGCACAAAGGATAGGTCTAGTTTCACTTTCACCTTCTCCTGACTCTTGGCGTTTCTCCTGCAGGACACCAACAAAGGCTCTGTACTTTGACATTTGGGATTTTAGTGCTGATTTATTTAGTAGAAGGTTGACTGAGGAGCGTTCTCTCATCGCAGTTTAGTTTTTCTGGTTGCAAGATGAAAAGTAACATTGCCCATCACCAGAGTGCATAGCATGGCTTTCTTGATGTTCACTAACTTGGTTTTGTCTCCAAGGTGAAGTTCAGATCTACTGTTTTCTGCCACTTTTACACTCCTACATAAATACCTATAAAGGTATACAAATAGATGAATAGGTACAGCATTGGCTGTGAAATGCACTTGGTATAAAATTTTAGAGAGGGCAAGAAAAGCTGTCTGGTCACATGACAGATGTAGGAGCCCTTTTTACTGTTCTTTCTGTTTACTTCTTTAAATGGGGTTAATCTTGTGTTTAACCCTCAAAGAGAGAGACACCACAAAAAACACAATACAAGCTCTTTGTTGTGAGGGAGTGTCGCGGGTTGAGAATTTCTTCCCATTCCTGTTACTACGCAACAAATAGTCAGATGTTTAGAGCGATCAAGTCTTTTGTAAAAGACAAAAGCTAGGTTTTTGGGCAGGGCACGGTAAGGGAAGAGCCGGCCCTGGGAATGCTCTCTCGTGGTTCGGACGCTGAGGAGGGAGGCTGCTTATTTTGCTGCTCTTCGCTTTGGACCAGAGCGGATCCAGCTGTGCCCTGTTTCTTTCCTCTTCTCCTGGCTGGGTGAGCTTTGATTCAACTTTTCTCCTCACGGGAAGGGCACGTTTCCCCCACCCTGGGCTGCGTTCCCTCGTGGCTGCTGCCGGGAGAGTCCCGCGGCCCCTGCTGCCTGCCCCTGCCCTCTGCCACACGAGACCGCGGCGTCTGCTGTGACTGCAGAAATTCTTGCTGGCCGGAGAGAGAGAGTGCCCGCTCCTGCTGCCCTGTTCTCTCGCTGCCCTGAGCTGTTTCCTGCTGCGCTGCGTGTTCCTCAGCCCGTCCGCCATTGCAGTTGCCGGACGGTGACCTGACCCTGCGCCACAGCGCCACCTGCAGCCGCTCGGGAGTCATCGCACCTGCCCTGGCCGGCCGGGAGCTCAACAGCGCCCCTGCTGCTTGCAACCGTGATTGCACCACACGGGAGAAGGCTCAGCAGCTCACCTTATCTGCTGTTTGGTTTTCTGGTTCTAGTTGTGGTTTGCTATTATTGTTATTGTTTGTTTATAGATACTAGTAAAGAACTGATACTCCTTTTTCCCATACCTTTGCCTGAAAGCCCTTGATTTACAAAATTAAATAATTCGGAGGGAGGAGGGGAAGAAAAATCACATCCTCTGCTCTAGGGGAGGGTTCAACCTCTCTTGGCAGACACCTGTCTTTCAAACCAAGACAGGGAGACCTCAGGGCACTGAGGTAGCACCACAGATAATCTGTAGATCTGAGGTATCACAGTTAAGCATTTGTTGACGATTGCTGGGGGCAAACATGTTCAATGTACACAGACATGATTCAAAGATATAAATGAGTGGGACTAATGCTGCTCTGCAGAGCAGGTCATGTGTTTTTACCAGGCTTGTTGACAACAGTTTTCTGCAGCAAATGGTTTCTTCTGTAGCAGGTAACCTGCCCTCATCTTCACATATTCACACAGACACTCCAAGGTCATATGGAAGATGAAAGAAGAATTCAAACATTTATCGACTGAGAGACTATTTAGGTGAGCTAATCTAGTTAGGTTAAATAGATTACAGTTTTAATGGCTATTTTTCCAGACTTGCTGTACAGATGAAAGTTTGAAGAGACTTTCTAGGTTACCTGTTCTTCAGGTTTTAAGTGGTACCCACTATTACACAAAGATGACAGTTTGCCTCAAGCAAGGAGAGTCTGTCAAAACACAATATTCCTTTTCCCCATAAGGGAAAAGATGCCCATAAGGTTTAAAGATGTCTGTGTTATGCATACAGTTACAATTAATTAAAATGTTATTTGTTTACTTTGCATTTCTGCCAGCCTCACGCCCTCAGTCCACATGAAGTAGCAGCTTTGCTAAAGGACTTAGACACTGTACCTTAGCCTTCTCCATCACCTTCTTTTATGTCTTCAGTGGCATCATACTTCACTAATATAATGTTTTGCTGTACTGAAAAAGTTCCCCATTTACTTCTGTTTTCCTTGTCTTCCTTGGCCTGTTTCTGCTCCTGATACTCCTTCCATTTTATCTTCTATCTTTGTCTCCCTGTCTCTGGCTGGTGTTTTTTATTTTGCCGTCCCTTTGGCCTAGATAGGTGCCTCTATCTGTGAAATCCTAATCACCATTGAAACCCTTAAAATTAATTTTCTTCAAGGAGCTGTTCTGGTTTATTCACTTTGCATATAGCCTCAGTTTGTTCCTCAGTTTGTCTGGGGGTCCTTCCTCTCCCTTTTCTAACTGGTCTTATGTGCTGGTGCAACAGGAGGAGAAGAAAAGACGTTAATCTGGGTTTGTGAATCTGTTGTGCATTACTGAAGGCTGTAGCAGTGTCAGAATGCCTTTTCTACCCTTGGTCCACCAAGGATACTAAGCTGTTAAAGGTCCAGTTAATATTTCTTGCTTTCAGTTCTGATGGTTCCGTCAGCTGGACAACACAGCAGCTGTGAAACACCTATTTGCAACACTCCTGTCAGTGCAACCAGTGGCTGTTTGATTAAGAAGAGCCCAGGGAGGAATGTATTGGTCTAAGCCTGGCTCTAATGAAGTTGATACATGAAGTCCACAAATTATTGCTTCTTCCTCAAGCTTTCTTGCCTGCTCTTTTTGCTCACAGGGCCAGAGCAGTTTTTCATTCCCTTACAGAGACACCGAGGGCAGAGGTGGTGGAGATGCTGCTGGGGTCAGAAGACTGAAAACTTGAAGCTGACATGATGAAAGACATCTTACTGCATCTGCAAACATTAAAATCTTAAATAAACTATTTAAGTTTATTTAAGATTACATCTCAAGAAACTATTTAATTTGATTAAATTATCAAAATTCTGTTGGTTATGAATAGCACCAATAAAACAGGGAAAGAAATTGCTCCTCCTGTAAGCCTGTAATGTAATTTGAGGGCCCCTTTAACATTTTAGGACACCTCTTATACTTTGGTGAGGTGAGCAGTGGCATATATGAAAATGCTGCAACACTTCCAACAGATCATTCTTTATGTGAAATGCTTTAAAAGTTCTCCTTGTGTGATCTTCACTAAACGCAGTACAATACTCATCACCATTGCCTACTCCTTCAGTGATTGTAGCAGCGTGTCTCTGCATTCTCCTCCCCCTTCTCCCTAGGTGGTTTGCCAGAGGTTTCTCCTTTGTTCTTAGGTCTGTATGTTATTGGTTCTTTTTAATTGTGCACTCTCCCCTGTCAGAAGTCTAGTGGTGTGTACCCCTGCCTTTCTCCCCTCAGACTTTCCCGGGCTGCCTCACCGGAGCTAACCCCCTCCCCTTTTCCCTTCCCATATAAACCCATATAAACCCATATAAACCCCTGCCAGCGTGTGCTGCTTGTTGCAGTCTCTGGGCTTCCAGACCCTCTGCCTTTCCCCTGCTTCCCATCCCCCTTCCCCTCCCCTGGACCCTCACCCGAAGATCCTAATAAATCTCCCTGGAAGACCAGAGACTGTGTCCGTACGTTTCTCCGTCCCACTGCGGTTCCCGCCAGGCTTCTGTGCCCCGAGCCCTGCGCCACTGCTGCGTGCTCCCCGGCTGCGCGCCGCCCGCCCGGCTCGTGTGTCCCAGTGCAGCCGCTCGCCTTTCCGCTGTGGCGCTGGGGCTGCGGCTGCTTGTCGGGGACTCAACGTCACAAGGGATCACCCCAGTGCCCCCCTTATTTTACCTCCTACAGTGCAAGAACTTTATTTTTCATTGCAGTGCCACTTGGATGTTTTAACATCAAGCAGCTGCATACTGTGGATATGTATAGATATTTCTGCTGAGTCTTTGTTCTTCCACTGAAACAGCAACTAGACTGAAGCTGCAAAGACATCAGAGAAGAAAAACTTCCCTTAAGCACCCCTATCTATCCAGCTGCTCCTCTCTGAACCAAAGTTTCTAGGGTTTACTGGTTTTGGAATAATGTCAGTTTGGCACTAAGCAAATAAATGAGGGGGAAAAAATACCTGAAACAAAAAAAAATTCATGCTTTCAATTAGGAGAGATGTGGTTTTGTATTCTAAGTTTTTACCCTCAGCAGTACAGAGATCTTTAAACTGTTCCCCTAAGGGTTTGTTGCAGAGAGTTTCCATTCTGTCAAAAAGGTCTTTCTAGGCAGTCATCTCCAGAGAAAATTGTGTCTGATCTACTAGACAGTAAACAACAGTGCAGTCCCACAGGGTCTAGGATGACCTGGATAAGGTTAAAACTAAAGGCAGTGACAGCAGTACAATCCTTCCAGAGTGTCTGTGCACATGTGCCTGTATAGAGTTGACTATGAATATTTTATTTAGCCTTGGTGCAACCTCAAGCAAAACAACTTATGAGATAAATAAATTGGACTACAAATATGTGAGACTGTGGCTTTATCAGTCCTTCCATGATTTTAAACCATTTACTCTTTTCACCTGTTCTCTCCTTGTCTTTAGATGCTCCATAATATTGCCACAGTGACAAGATAATTTTGTATGTCCTGAAATAAATTCTAAATTTCTTTATAATTAATTTGTGTTGCTCTTCATCTCTCCTTCCTCCTGAGGATCCAAACAATGGGACAGCTTTGTGTATACTGCAATAACATCTACAGCTCAAGCAACTCTTCTGCTTTCTTTTTATCACTGATCTTAATGTACCTTGACTGCTGAACAAGTTGCTTTTGCTAACTAGTTTTCTTTTTACTCTTTGTTGACACTAGAGCTCTCCATAGCAGGTTTACTTACCATGCTGTGTTCAACTTTTCTTCTGGAAAAAATTTCTTTCTTTGTTTGTTTTATTTCTGGATGCAGTCACTCAAACTTGTTTTAAGGGAAGCCACCATTTTTTCTGTTAACAGGAATTATGTTTTGCAGATACAGTGGCTATAATGCACTGCACAGGGAAGTTTGCAAACTTTTATTTCATATCAACAAGGGCTTGGATGTCCCAGTCTGTTAAGCCTGTTAAGCCTTAGATGACTTGGTGCACTCCTCAACTGAAAGATATCTGAATGAGCTCATCAGCTCAGAGCCTAACCACAGCTCTGCACACACCAGAATTCACTGCTTCATGAGAGCTGTTAATTGGCTATTCTTCATGGATCACAATCAGATTTTGGAGGCAGTTCTGAGTAGCAGTTACAGGCTATTATACTGCTGGGAAAGAATTTGCATATTGTGGTTACTAGTGTGAGACACATAATAATACACAATCAAAAATTTCACAGCTCGAGACTTTGGCAGATAAATATAGAAAAATATTTTATGTCATTGCTATGTGGACCTGAAAATAACACTGTTCTGTAAAAAACTCCTTCTACAATACAGTTTCTGCTTCATTCTACCAGTAAAAACGATGAAATCAATGGAAAGGCTAAAGAAATGGAAACATGACTTTTTAAATGCTATTTTTCATCCTTTCCTCTGATCTGAAGTCTCTGAAGCTGGAGCTGTGCTCATGGCAAATACCAGTGACTGATATCAAGTATTAAAATTTCATCTCCAACCCTGATGTCAAAATAAGTTCCCAATGAAAGCTGCACAGCACCCTGTAACAAAGACTATACAGCTGCTATTCATCTGCACACTGCTGTTATCCGAACGTTAGAACACGCTTTTAAGAGTCTTCAAGAGAAAGCTTTTCTTCTCATTGATTCTATCAATCAATTGTTATCTCAGCAAATCAGCACATGGAGCTCTCTGTAAAGGTTTTTCATGCACCTTCTCTTCTGGCAGTCCTGGATATTTGTGTCTGTGAGGAGGAGGGCCTCTTGCTGATCCCACTCTGTCCACTCGGTGAGAATCCTTGATTCAAATTGAGATGCCTGATCTATCTTCCTGCTTGATGAAGAGAGATGACTCTTCTTAGTCCTTTTTAGCATTGAATGTGTCCTGTGGGGTTATCTTGCTTGCACTGCCATGCTGTGGGTAAATCTCCTTCAAATCCACATTTGCCATCAGCTCAAAGCATCAGTCCTGTCCTATTTACAGCCTACATTTCTTCCCACAAATTGTCCTTAGATGATTCTTTTAAGGAGCTGTCCATTCTGTTGTTACTGCTTATTGACAATGTTGGGATTGTGCTTGGGATTGTGTCTTGCAATCATGATGAAATTGCAATGACTAGTGATGGAGCAGAGTAACTGCAGATGAGCAGGTTTTGCAAACAGACCCTGAATGCACAGCAGAGAGTGAATGTTGCAGACACACGTAAACTATTTTTGCTAGCACAGGTATTTACATTTGTGAAGGTGTAGTTGGCTCAAATTCAATTTCACAGGAATTATGTGTATTTGTTCTGACTTCCAGCCAGTGCCAACTTGTCTTCTGTCAGGTACTATACAAAGTTAGGATTAGATTTCCCCTCCCCTACTATATCTACTGTGATTCACTCTGAGAATCCTCTTTCCCATGGGATTGTGAGTCACTGTGTATACTGTTGCTCTTCATTTAGTTACTGGTCACTACTTATGTTAGTAATTTTTTTTCTACCTTTGCACTATATCTTTTAGTAATTTTTTTTCTTTAGCTTTCATGCTGTCTCCTTGACAGTGATTATAATGAATGTAGTTTTGGCCAGGACTGCTTCCTGAGTTCTTGGAGGCTGAGCTTGAAAATTTGCTTTCTAATGGCTCTCACTGCTTCAATCCCTTCCTTCATCACATTACTTTGCTATTTACCTAGAGAGAGGTCTGTTTAACTGGTAAAATCTAGTTTGTTTTTCACACTTGTTTGTAAATCATAACTTGTGGTGTCTCACACAGAAATACAGAGTACAAGATGGTATGCTGGCTCTTGCCTGTGGTGCTGGACAAGGGCATGCTGGATTTTTTTTCCAGCACTCAAACAAACTGCACTGGGCCACTAGCAAATGGGCTTCTTTCTCTGAAGAATTTGATCAACACATGCATGATGCCAAATTTCCTTACCAGAAAAAAATTTAAAGAAAGAATATTTACCTAACGACTTAATAGTGTTGCTAAAAGAAGTTGCATGTCTTCTTATTTCAGAATGTGGAACAATGATGTTACATACAAAAAAATCCAGACCAAAATCAAACAAAAGATCTGAAGGAAAAGAAAAGGCAAAAAAAAAAAAAAAAAAAAAAAAAAGGCAAAAAAAAGCAGCAGTAATTGATTGTACACTGTTTTTATACTTTCTAGTAAAGTATAATTTGTATACTTTGTATACTTTACTATTGACTCAATATTTTCTTCTGAGTAATCACATTTTGAATTTTGATTTTCATTCCTAGATGGGACAAGAGCAAGTATGTTTGAAATGGCTTCCAGGATGTTTTTCTTCCTTCCAAGTATTTTCATTTAGAAATATAGAAATTAATTTCTATTTAAATATTTTATTTTTAAATGTAAAAACTCTTACCATTTATTTTTTATTGAAATATATCCTCTCCTATTTCAGTTTTTCAAGTATTTTTCCTAACCACAATAACTGCAGCTTGCTGTAATGAAAACAATGTTTTTCAGATGGCGCTGGAAAATAGATGTTCTCAACAATGTAAAATTAAGTATTTACTGTTACAAATGATACATATAGGTATGATATTATACATTGCTACTACTAATCTAATATAATCTAATCAAACATGCAAATTAACCTTCCATGAAATAAAATTTTTAAAACCTGGATTTGTCTTACAGTATTAAGAAATTACTTCAGGTCTTTTTTTCTTCAGGAGTATTTTCATTAACAGGAGATTTTTCTCCTAACAGATGTGTCGCTGTTGAGCAGCTAGCAGAGTAAAGAAGTCAGTTCTCAGTGGCAAGAAGGAATGACCTTTATTGTTTTGATTTCATCACATATATAGTTCTCAAAAGTCACCCAGATTGGTCAGTCAGAAGCCTTCCCCCAGGCCTGACTGGCCAGGCCTGCACTGTCCAAGTTCTGGGACACTGTTCCAATGACATCCAAACTTTATCTTTATTTATAAAACACAAGAAAATTTCTCATGGGAAAAACCTGTGCTAGCCACACAGATGAAGTCTTTAGGTGAAAGCAGCATTTTTTCTGGCTCTGTGAGTATGTTTTTGTTAATAAGTATCTGGCTTGGTTGCCATAAATTTCCCTTGAGAAGATCATCTTGAATAAGATTTGTCAAATTCTATATATTGCTAAAATCTTTCCCCTTCACTCAGATAAAATTAGCATGCCATCTTGTGAGTGGTTGTGGTGCTGGCTGAGGGAATGGTCATGTGCTCATGAGTCAGCAAAGGCTAGGTTAAAGTCAGATTTCTGTCCCAGAGTGC